>NC_058080.1:421365326-422013799 GCF_014858855.1 Bufo gargarizans | reverse complement strand
ATCCGTAAAAATCATGCGGAAGTCTGAATGGAGCCTTACAGGGGGGTGATCAATGACAGGCGGGTGATCACCCATATACACTCCCTGATCACCCCCTGTCATTGATCACCCCCCTGTCACTGATCACCCCCCCTGTAAGGCTCCATTCAGACGTCCGCATGATTTTTACGGATCCGATCCATGTATCCATGGATCCGTAAAAATCATGCGGACGTCTGAATGGAGCCTTACAGGGGGGGTGATCAGTGACAGGGGGGTGATCACCCTGATTACCCTGATCACCCCCTGTCATTGATAACCCCCCTGTCAGGCTCCATTCAGACGTCCGCATGATTTTTACGGATCCGATCCATGTATCCATGGATCCGTAAAAATCATGCGGACGTCTGAATGGAGCCTTACAGGGGGGGTGATCAGTGACAGGGGGGTGATCACCTGATTACCCCCTGTCATTGGATAACCCCCCTGTAAGGCTCCATTCAGACGTCCGCATGCGTTCTGTGGATCCGATCCATGTATCCATGGATCCGTAAAAAATCATGCGGATGTCTGAATGGAGCCTTACAGGGGGGGTGATCAGTGACAGGGGGGTGATCACCCTGATTACCCTGATCACCCGCCTGTCATTGATAACCCCCCTGTAAGGCTCCATTCAGACGTCCGCATGCGTTCTGTGGATCCGATCCATGTATCCATGGATCCGTAAAAAATCATGCGGATGTCTGAATGGAGCCTTACAGGGGGGGTGATCAGTGACAGGGGGGTGATCACCCTGATTACCCTGATCACCCGCCTGTCATTGATAACCCCCCTGTAAGGCTCCATTCAGACGTCCGCATGCGTTCTGTGGATCCGATCCATGTATCCATGGATCTGTAAAAAATCATGCGGATGTCTGAATGGAGCCTTACAGGGGGGGTGATCAGTGACAGGGGGGTGATCACCCTGATTACCCTGATCACCCCCTGTCATTGATAACCCCCCTGTAAGGCTCCATTCAGACGTCCGCATGCGTTCTGTGGATCCGATCCATGTATCCATGGATCCGTAAAAATCATGCGGATGTCTGAATGGAGCCTTACAGGGGGGGTGATCAGTGACAGGGGGGTGATCACCCTGATTACCCTGATCACCCCCTGTCATTGATAACCCCCCTGTAAGGCTCCATTCAGACGTCCGCATGCGTTCTGTGGATCCGATACATGTATCCATGGATCCGTAAAAAATCATGCGGATGTCTGAATGGAGCCTTACAGGGGGGGTGATCAGTGACAGGGGGGTGATCACCCTGATTACCCTGATCACCCCCTGTCATTGATAACCCCCCTGTAAGGCTCCATTCAGACGTCCGCATGCGTTCTGTGGATCCGATCCATGTATCCATGGATCCGTAAAAAATCATGCGGGTGTCTGAATGGAGCCTTACAGGGGGGGTGATCAGTGACAGGGGGGTGATCACCCTGATTACCCTGATCACCCCCTGTCATTGATAACCCCCCTGTAAGGCTCCATTCAGATGTCCGCATGCGTTCTGTGGATCCGATACATGTATCCATGGATCCGTAAAAAATCATGCGGATGTCTGAATGGAGCCTTACAGGGGGGGTGATCAATGACAGGGGGGTGATCAGGGAGTCTATATGGGTGATCACCCCCCTGTCATTGATCACCCCCCTGTCATTGATCACTCCCCCCCCTGGTAAGGCTCCATTCAGCCATTTTTTTTGGCACAAGTCAGTGGAAATTTTTTGTCTGTTTTTGTTTTCGTTTTTTCTTACAAAGTCTCATATTCCACTAACTTGTGTCAAAAAATAAAATCTCACATGGACGCACCATACCCCTCACGGAATCCAAATGCGTAAACATTTTTAGACATTTATATTCCAGACTTCTTCTCACGCTTTAGGGCCCCTAAAAAGCCAGGGCAGTATAAGTACCCCACATGTGACCCCATTTCGGAAAGAAGACACCCCAAGGTATTCCGTGAGGGGCATATTGAGTCCATGAAAGATTGAAATTTTTGTCCTAAGTTAGCGGAAAGTGAGACTTTGTGAGAAAAAAAACAAAAAAAAATCAATATCCGCTAACTTATGCAAAAAAAAAAAAAATTCTAGGAACTCGCCATGCCCCTCATTGAATACCTCGGGGTGTCTTCTTTCCAAAGTGGGGTCACATGTGGGGTATTTATACTGCCCTGGATTTTTAGGGGCCCTAAAGCATGAGAAGAAGTCTGGGATCCAAATGTCTAAAAATGCCCTCCTAAAAGGAATTTGGGCCCCTTTGCGCATCTAGGCTGCAAAAAAGTGTGACACATCTGGTATCGCCGTACTCAGGAGAAGTTGGGGAATGTGTTTTGGGGTGTCATTTTACATATACCCATGCTGGGTGAGAAAAATATCTTGGTCAAATGCCAACTTTGTATAAAAAAATGGGAAAAGTTGTCTTTTGCCAAGATATTTCTCTCACCCAGCATGGTTATATGTAAAATGACCCCCCAAAACACATTCCCCAACTTCTCCTGAGTACGGCGATACCAGATGTGTCACACTTTTTTGCAGCCAAGGTTGGCAAAGGGGCACCTTTCAGATTTCGCAGGCCATTTTTTACACATTTTGATTTCAAGGTACTTCTTACACATTTGGGCCCCTAAATTGCCAGGGCAGTATAACTATGCCACAAGTGACCCCATTTTGGAAAGAAGACACCCCAAGGTATTCCGTGGGGGGCACGGCGAGTTCCTAGAATTTTTTATTTTTTGTCACAATTTAGCGGAAAATGCAGATTTTTCTTTTTTTTTCTTTTTTCCTTACAAAGTCTCATATTCCACTAACTTGCGACAAAAAATAAAAAATTCTAGGAACTCGCCATGCCCCTCACGGAATACCTTGGGGTGTCTTCTTTCCAAAATGGGGTCACTTGTGGGGTAGTTATACTGCCCTGGCAATTTAGGGGCCCAAATGTGTGAGAAGAACTTTGCAATCAAAATGTGTAAAAAATGCCCTGCAAAATCCGAAAGGTGCACTTTGGAATATGTGCCCCTTTGCCCACCTTGGCAGCAAAAAAGTGTGACACCTCTGGTATCGCCGTACTCAGGAGAAGTTGGGCAATGTGTTTTGGGGTGTCATTTTACATATACCCATGCTGGGTGAGAAAAATATCTTGGTCAAATGCCAACTTTGTATAAAAAAATTGGAAAAGTTGTCTTTTGCCAAGATATTTCTCTCACCCAGCATGGGTATATGTAAAATGACAGCCCAAAACACATTCCCCAACTTCTCCTGAGTACGGCGATACCAGATGTGTGACACTTTTTTGATGCCAAGGTGGGCAAAGGGGCACATATAACAAAGTGCACCTTTCGGATTTCACCGGTCATTTTTTACAGATTTTGATTGCAAAGTACTTCTCACACATTTGGGCCCCTAAATTGCCAGGGCAGTATAACTACGCCACAAGTGACCCCATTTTGGAAAGAAGACACCCCAAGGTATTCCGTGAGGGGCATGGCGAGTTCCTAGAATTTTTTATTTTTTGTCGAAAGTTAGTGGAATATGAGACTTTGTAAGGAAAAAAGAGAAAAAAAAAAAAATTATCATTTTCCGCTAACTTGTGACAAAAAATAAAAAATTCTAGGAACTCGCAGTGCCCCTCACGGAACACCTTGGGGTGTCTTCTTTCCAAAATGGGGTCACTTGTGGCGTAGTTATACTGCCCTGGCAATTTAGGGGCCCAAATGTGTGAGAAGAACTTTGCAATCAAAATGTGTAAAAAATGCCCTGCAAAATCCGAAAGGTGCACTTTGGAATATGTGCCCCTTTGCCCACCTTGGCAGCAAAAAAGTGTGACACATCTGGTATCGCCGTACTCAGGAGAAGTTGGGCAATGTGTTTTGGGGTGTCATTTTACATATACCCATGCTGGGTGAGAAAAATATCTTGGTCAAATGCCAACTTTGTATAAAAAAATGGGAAAAGTTGTCTTTTGCCAAGATATTTCTCTCACCCAGCATGGGTATATGTAAAATGACACCCCAAAACACATTCCCCAACTTCTCCTGAGTACGGCGATACCACATGTGTGACACTTTTTTGCTGCCAAGGTGGGCAAAGGGGCGCATATTCCAAAGTGCACCTTTCGGATTTCACCGGTCATTTCTTACACATTTTGATTGCAAAGTTCTTCTCACACATTTGGGCCCCTAAATTGCCAGGGCAGTATAACTACGCCACAAGTGACCCCATTTTGGAAAGAAGACACCCCAAGGTATTCCGTGAGGGGCACGGCGAGTTCCTAGAATTTTTTATTTTTTGTCGCAAGTTAGTGGAATATGAGACTTTGTAAGAAAAAAAAAAAAAAAAAAAATCATCATCATTTTCCGCTAACTTGTGACAAAAAATAAAAAGTTCTATGAACTCACTATGCCCATCAGCGAATACCTTAGGGTGTCTACTTTCCGAAATGGGGTCATTTGTGGGGTTTTTCTACTGTTTGGGCATTGTAGAACCTCAGGAAACATGACAGGTGCTCAGAAAATCAGAGCCGTTTCAAAAAGCGGAAATTCACATTTTTGTACCATAGTTTGTAAATGCTATAACTTTTACCCAAACCATTTTTTTTTTGCCCACACATTTTTTTTTTATCAAAGACATGTAGAACTATAAATTTAGCGAAAAATTTATATATGGATGTCGTTTTTTTTTGCAAAATTTCACAGCTGAAAGTGAAAAATGTCATTTTTTTGCAAAAAAATCGTTACATTTTGATTAATAACAAAAAAAGTAAAAATGTCAGCAGCAATAAAATACCACCAAATGAAAGCTCCATTAGTGAGAAGAAAAGGAGGTAAAATTCATTTGGGTGGTAAGTTGCATGACCGAGCGATAAACGGTGAAAGTAGTGTAGTGCCGAAGTGTAAAAAGTGGCCTGGTCATGAAGGGGGTTTCACCTAGCGGGGCTGAAGTGGTTAAAATATAATTTACAGGCCTCACGGAATGTCAAAAACTTGTCCCTCCCCCCAGAAAATCTGTCAGGGAGAGGGACCTTGGGTTCCGCAACAACCTGGTTACCAGTAGCAACCGCTGGGCTTGCGGTCAGTTGTAATTGCTGCTGATGCTGGAGGACCGACGCCTTCAATCCTGCCACCTCCAAAGACAGGCCATGAAATTGTTTGGACAGAGCAGCAATTGGATCCATACTGGATTCTAAGTAGGTAAAAAAAAAAAAAATTTTTTTTTTTACCTACACAAAATAAGGGCCAGATATAATGTAATGACCGGCGTCACGCACAGGGAGGGAAAAGGGAAAGCCCTGCCCAAGGGAGAGGGAAAGGTGGTGACCCCTGACTCACCTTGCAGCTGGCACCTGACTGCCCTGACGTCCCTAGACGGGTTCCTCACCCGTGCGGCGATCACGTGCCTAAACCCTGGCTTTCCCTAAAATGAGCCCTAGATAGTGAACGGGCCGGTGGGATCGCTAGTCCGCACCACTGACACTAAGAGGGAAACACCAGGGAGAGGACAGACAATACAGACAAACACATAAACCCAGGTGGGCGACCACAGCAGACCACAAAGGTCCAACAGGGATCCGGAGGGAAACGTTCTGGACCAACAACCAGAGAACGCAGCAACACAGCTCCAGTGGGTCAGTATAGAAGTCCAGGCAGGAAGCTCTATATCTGGCAACCAGAGAAGTGTGAGAGGGGAATATAAGGAGGTTGGGAGTGCTGGACAAGGAACAGCTGAGGAGAAGGAGCTACGGATCCCTGAGTGAGCCAAAAAGGGTTGCAAAGCAAACCCAGAAAGCTACCATAAGGAAACAGCCCTATCTTACATAGAGCGCGCAGCCAACCGCTGCGACTTCCTGACCCCGGGTATAACGGAGTCAGGCGTGGTTCTTGACAACCCTCGTGACAACTTCTTGCTTTAACTTCATCATAATTAGCTGCAGATGAAAGTTCTCTCATGAGCTTCACTAAATCTTTAGTGGCCGCAGTACATGTGTCCATGTTCCTTACAATATTCTGGGAAGGTGTCGCAAACGACCGCAGGTTGACATATGCTACCATAAGCTCTGATTCAGATTCTTCTACCGTCTCTACCATATCCCTCAAGTTCCTTTTTATACTTTCTTGTTTTAGCTTTCCACGAATGCTTCTAATGTATAATTTCCACTTATCATGCATGCTGGCGAGGTTTTTCTCTTTTAATGCTGCACTTTGCTCTAGATTTTCCAGCATCTTTAGGGTCGGTTTTCTGGCACGTGATGAATGTCTTAGTACATTGGTTTGGGCTATATTAGTTTGAGGCAAGACAAATGCTACATCAGACTCTTCTACCTCAGACAGGTTCTATTGCTCTTCAACTTCTACTCTGTATATCTTTGCATCCTCTAACAATGGCATGGTAATACTAGGCTAAGACATTTTACTTTAAATGCTATGACAATCAGTACAAATATTAAAGGACCTTTCACTTTAAATGCAATATTAATAAATGAAAGCAGTAAATTACTTTTACTTTAGAGTCCGTGTAATGCAAACTGTCCTTTGTCTTACTTTTAAGTCTCTTATTTCGGAACACAAAAATGTATTTTTATGCCAAAACCTATATGTAATGATAAGTAATAAAAGGGAAGCTCTGACCTTATTCTGAAAAGCAGGAACAAATGTCAGTGTTATCGGAGACGTGTCTTTTCTTGCTGTGCTGCGATGCTTGCGCTGACTGTGATGACTTGCTATACGCTGGCTTGGATACGCTGCTTGCAAGCTTTAAGCCTAGTGGCGGTAAACTAGCTGGCTTCCGTACGTGGCCTCTTCGTGGATAGCGGTGCGAGTACTCTACAGTAGCTCTGGACTTTGGCCTCCCACCATGCGTCTCTTTCTCTCTCTAGGGTTGGCGCTCTTTTTCTAACTATTTTGCCTTTGCCATTCTGCCACTTTAAGAGTCGGCTGCAGTTTGACTAATGCACACGTTCTATGGCCTCTATGGTAGCTCTGCTAAGGTGTCTTTGCTTTCTCACTCAGGGAACAGTTGCTGCGTGATGGTATATGCTGGCACTCCACTGCTCTAATGCGCTCTTTACTGTGCAAGTTAAAGAGCGCTTTCGCTTCGCCCTCTGAGGGTAATAGTTCCACTGTGCCTTTTGCGCTGTGGCATTAGAAGAATTTTGATATCTCTGACTTTTAGTCTAACCAGACTGTCACAACCAGACATCTGAGAAGCTCTGACAGATGCCTTTCAAAACCTCCTCCTTGAGCTTTCTTTGTGTTGGTTTTCAGTTCCTCATCTCGTTAGCCTCTCTCAGCTGTCTTGTAGTTGGACTGATTGCATCCCTTTAAATTCCTCCCCATAATGCATTAGTGTGCGGCTTATACAACTTCCTGGAGTGTGTGTGCATGCTGATCCTATTTCCCAGTCTTCTACAAGATAAGTGTTACATTCATTTGTGATTTTATGTTTGCTGGATCCCAGGTGACCCTGACTCCCTCCGTGTCTAGTGTAGGGAGCCGGTGGTTGTGTCCCCTCACTATTATAGGGTGTTCAGGTGTTATACAGTCGAGGTACGAGGATATGCGATCATCTACCATTGGGATCTTTGCATAGGCTGAGCAGTCAGGGAGAGTGCCAGGTCTTATGCAGGGGTCTCCCTTTTGTTCCTTAGTTTTGGATCCAGTGAGTCATATATTCATTTTGTATTGTCTTGTTTCCTGTACACCTTCCGTGACACAGACTGTCTGTTACTCTGTAATTCCTCTTGCAACATTCTATTGAAACAGTAGGCTTAAAGAGCACACCAAATGCTTGAAAAAATATATTTATTATTTCAACTTTTCTTCATAGATAACACTGCCGCCTCCGCAGCAGATAGTCCATGTACATAACATGTGTTGAAAAGATATCACAAAATGGCAGTATGCATAAGATGGGGGTTCAACTGTTTAATCTTCTCATTCAACAAAAAATGGTAGATATATTTCTTTCTTGAGTATCTGTACTCTCACTTTAAGTTATTTAAGCACTTGATCTCTCTGAGAGGTATGTCTGAAGTCTAACTAATAGTTCTACTTGCTGAATTTGGTCGCAATTTGGGGTATGCAGTTAGCAGTAACTATTTGCAGATTGGCTGAGTATGATCTGATATGGTTGTATGCAATTTGGATTGCAATATGGAATTTGAATTTGTATGTAAACTTTGTTGTGGTTTGCAATTGAATTTGTGGTTTGCAATTGGTGGAACTGTAAGTAAACACACATAACTGGTTCAGTATACAGTTCTAATCACTATATTAACAATATGAACATTATATAACTGTTTTAAATACCTATTTTGGCCTCTCTGCTTCCATAAAGCACAGCTCCTAGTGTAGTGAATGTCTGTTCAACTTCTCTCTCTGGTGAATAATGATTATAGCAGCTCCTGCTAGGGGAATTTCCCACACAAGCTGTGAGGCTGACTGTAATTGGTCAAAACTCCTGGGCTGTGTGAGGCTGGCTAGGATTGGTCTAGACTCCTGCCCAGCAACAACAGTTTAACTCTATGCTTTCTATTGTTTCTGCTGTGTCATTGAGCTTACCTCACATCCATATAATGAATCTTAAATAAATATTATATTTTCTGCTTCTGTGAACACAATATATAACAGTTATATGACATGGAACTGTAGGATCTGTATTAGGGTTATTAACAGGTTTAGCTGTATAAATATATAAGCTATATCAGCAACCTAGGACAGGTCTTAGCTGGCCAGCTACACCAGCCCTATAGTATTGATACTCAAACCAGATGGAACATTATGATTTTGTAATGATTTTAGAAACGAGAGCGAGATTTCTAAGTTTGATGCTTATCCCATGCCCCGAGTCGACAATCTAATTGAAAGGTTAGGATAAGCCCGATATTTTTAAGTTTTGGACCTCAACAGAGGCTGCTAAAGAGAAAACTGCCTTCATCACACCGGAGGGGCTATATCAGTACAAGGTGTTACTCTTTGGTTTGCATGGGGCCCCCACCACCTTTCAAAGGCTAATGGATATTGTACTTTGTCCACATCGTCGGTACACTTCGGGCTTCCTGGACAATAAAGTCATCCACAGTACCGACTGGGAAAGTTATCTAACCAAAGTACAGGCTGTAGTGGACTCCCTTAGGAAGGCTGGGCTAACCGCTAACCCCATAAAAAATGTGCAATATGGTTAGAGGAGACTAAGTACCTGGGGTATGTCACTCGATCAAATCTCAAGTGAACAAAATTGCAAATGGCCTGCCCTGTAGAACACAGGGCAGGCCATTTGCAGGGTAATGTGGATGCCCTCTCCCGACTGCACTGTCTGGCGTGTGTTCACCCCGTCAGGATTGAACAAAGGGGGAGGTATGTAAGAAGGTACAAGGAGTCATTGTGGATGAAAGGTATGTGTCACTGAGGTTCCGGGCCTCGGTGGAGTAAGAGCCAGTTTTCATGTGTCAGCAGCAGTTGCTATGTGACACCTTGCTATCTAGTATGGCTGTAAATAGCTGATCCAGGATGGCTCTTACTGGGAGTAGTCAAAGTGCTGGGTGGGTGACTACTCCCCATGGTCCAGGCCAGGTTTTGAAGGGCCTATAAAAAACAGCCAGCAGTGTCAGATGGGTGGATTACTCCTCTCTGACACTGGAACTGTGTGAAACTCTGCTGAGATCTGAAGCCTGTGTGTGGGCTGAAAGCTGAAGACAGTGTGTCGGGTGAGCAGGCCGCCTAAAGCCTGCAGGTGGACTTTCTGAGGCTGAGCATTCAGCCAGGTGTGTATTAAACACCCAGGATCAAATGTGAATGTTTTTCTGTATGAACTGTTTTGGGTGTGAACTAACACCAATACTGAAAATGGACTGTCATACTGTGAACCTGCAACTAGTGTGAATAAACACTGCAGTTTTTAAGTTACAAACGTGTCTTCGCCTCTATATTGCATCCGCTTGTCCTGTCTACCAGAGTGAATCCCCACAATATATATATATATACAGTGGGATGTGAACGTTTGGGCAACCTTGTTAATCGTCATGATTTTCCTGTATAAATCGTTGGTTGTTACGATAAAAAATGTCAGTTAAATATATCATATAGGAGACACACCAAGTGATATTTGAGAAGTGAAATGAAGTTTATTGGATTTACAGAAAGTGTGCTATAATTGTTTAAACAAAATTAGGCAGGTGCATAAATTTGGGCACTGTTGTCATTTTATTGATTCCAAAACCTTTAGAACTAATTATTGGAACTCAAATTGGCTTGGTAAGCTCAGTGACCCCTGACCTACATACACAGGTGAATCCAATTATGAGAAAGAGTATTTAAGGGGGGCAATTGTAAGTTTCCCTCCTCTTTTAATTTTCTCTGAAGAGTAGCAACATGGGGGTCTCAAAACAACTCTCAAATGACCTGAAGACAAAGATTGTTCACCATCATGGTTTAGGGGAAGGATACAGAAAGCTGTCTCAGAGATTTGAGCTGTCTGTTTCCACAGTTAGGAACATATTGAGGAAATTGAAGACCACAGGCTCAGTTCAAGTTAAGGCTCGAAGTGGCAGACCAAGAAAAATCTCGGATAGACATAAGCGACGAATGGTGAGAACAGTCAGAGTCAACCCACAGACCAGCACCAAAGACCTACAACATCATCTTGCTGCAGATGGAGTCACTGTGCATCGTTCAACCATTTGGCGCACTTTACACAAGGAGATGCTGTATGCGAGAGTGATGCAGAGGAAGCATTTTCTCCGCCCACAGCACAAAAAGTGCCGCTTGAGGTGGGCTAAAGCACATTTGGACAAGCCAGCTTAATTTTGGAATAAGGTGCTGTGGACTGATGAAACTAAAATTTAGTTATTTTGCCATAACAAGGGGCATTATGCATGGAGGAAAAAGAACACAGCATTCCAAGAAAAACACCTGCTACCTACAGTAAAATATGGTGGTGGTTCCATCATGCTGTGGGGCTGTGTGGCCAGTGCAAGGACTGGGAATCTTGTCAAAGTTGAGGGACGCAGATTCTGGAGACCAATGTCCAGGAATCAGTGACAAAGCTGAAGCTGCGCCGGGGCTGGATCTTTCAAAACGACAACTACCCTAAACACTGCTCAAAATCCACAAAGGCATTAATGCAGAGGAACAAGTACAACGTTCTGGAATGGTCATCTCAGTCCCCAAACCTGAATATAATTGAAAATCTGTGGTGTGACTTAAAGAAAGCTGTCCATGCTCAGAAGCCATCAAACCTGAATAAACTAAAGATGTTTTGTAAAGAGGAATCGTCCAAAATACCTTCAACAGAATCCAGACTCTCATTGGAACCTACAGGAAGCGTTTAGAGGCTGCAATTTCTGCAAAAGGAGGATCTACTAAATATTAATTTAATTTCTTTTTTGTGGTGCCCAAATTTATGCACCTGTCTAATTTTGTTTAAACAATTATAGCAAACTTTCTGTAAATCCAATAAACTTCATTTCACTTCTTAAATATCACTGTGTGTGTCTCCTATATGATATATTTAACTGACATTTTTTATCGTAGCAACCAACGATTTATACAGGAAAATCATGACGATTAACAAAGTTGCCCAAACTTTCGCATCCCTATATGTATAGTTAGGCCAAAAAAATACATCTTTCTATCCAGTTCAACCTGTTATCCTGCAAGTTGATCCAGAGGAAGTCAAAAAAGAAACCCCTGAGGTAGAATCCAGGTTTCCTCATTTAAAGGGAATAAAATTCCTTCCCGACTCCAATCAGACAATCAGAATAACTCCCTGGAGCAACAACCCTTCTCCAGAAATCTAGTAACTATAACCTGCAAAGTCGTTGGTAGTCCAGCTGCAGAACGCGGTGGAGCGGTTTCAATACCAACTTAAGGACCGCAAACACAAGCAATTCAACAGAGATTCCCAGGACTTCCGGGATAATAGGGCTTATCAATTTCTGACCAATCCACCAGTCACTCAGAACACAGACATCTCCTCTACGGACACTGAGGCATCTGACGGGGAAAGAGAAAGACTCCCTAGGAATCGGGGGCGAGGACGGGGGTCGAATAGGTCTAGGGGACGTAATTATCGCCCAAGACAGAACGCACAAACCCCCCCCCCCAAAATCTCCCGACACCGGCACCAGACTCCCCTTTTTTAGATCAGGGGGCACACTATTACCCCTTGAGGAATCGGAAGATTCAGTCATAGATGTCATACCGGTGACTGAAGTTCCTTACCCCAATGATAAACGGATAATTAACCTCTCTTCTCGTACTCTCTCCCAAGTAGAACTGAAACTGTTGGGACGCGGACTGTCATTCGTCCCTACCAACAAGTTTGATGCATTTAGGTGGACAAGGGACCTCCACCTCTTTGCACGAAAACTAAAGTGGCATAAGTTCCACAAGCTCAGGGATAAGAGAGAGAGTCGAGAACTGGGTGTTCCCTTGGACATCCTGAAGGATGTACACCTTCTTTACAACCTTGATCAAGCTCCACCGAATGCCGAAGGGCTAGGTCCCTTTACAGCCCTCAAAAAGAAAAACACCCGAATGCCCCCGATAGGTGAGGTATCATGTGTTGATGTTTTCCTGGGACAGGTCACTACGGATCTGTCCACTATACATCACATCCCACAAAAATTCAACTGCAGTAGGGAAGAGAGGATGGCGATTGCTGATCTCGAAAGGGACAAAGATATTATCATAAAGCCCTCAGACAAAGGGGGCAACATTGTAGTAATGAACAGACCGGCCTATCGGAGTATGTGTCTCGCAGTCCTGGAGGATGAGATGGGATATGAGATACTCCCCAGCAACCCTACGGCTGCACTACAGGGGACTCTGAGACACATCCTGGATAGAGCTAAGAAAGCCTCCCTCATCAGTGGAGAGGAACATGAATTTTTATATCCACTCCACCCGGTCACGGCTACATTTTATTGTTTGCCGAAAGTCCACAAGGAGACAACCCCCATTAGGGGACGTCCAATTGTCTCTGGGGTAGGGAGTCTGTCCCAAAATTGTGGCATCTATGTGGACAGGGTGCTACGCCCCTTTGTGTCATCCCTGCCATCCTACATCAGGGACACGGGGGATCTACTAGGAAAACTTGAGGACATTTGTATCGAGCCACACTGGTTTCTGGCCTCTGTGGATGTGGAGGCTCTGTACTCCTCCATCCCTCATGAATGCGGCTTGGAGGCAAGCAGCCATTTTCTAAAAACCCGGGGTCAACAATTTGTGGAGCACAATACCTTCACTCTCGAAGTCCTGAGGTTCATATTGGTGAGCAACTTTTTTCTGTTTGATGGATCTGTGTACCACCAGCTCAGGGGCACCGCGATGGGTAGCTCTTGTGCCCCATCGTATGCAAATCTGCACCTGGGCTGGTGGGAGGAGTCTGTGGTGTTTGCCGAACCGGCACCATGGTTTGCGGATATGGTCGCTCTCTGGTCACGCTACATCGACGATATCTTCGTGCTGTGGAGCGGACCAGAGAGCGACTTTGAAAGGTTTATCTCTGAGTTGAACATTAACAATCTCAACCTGAGGTTCACCTCGGTGATCATGGAGGATCGCCTCCCCTTCCTGGACGTGGTGATTTGCAGGGATGGGAGGGGTGGCCTCAGTACCTCCATCTATCGTAAGCCCACCTCCACCAACTCTCTCCTTAGGTGGGACAGCTGCCACCCTGTGCCCCTTAAGAGAGGAATCCCGACCGGACAGTACCTTAGGTTGAAACGCAACTGTTCTGAGCCCGGGGATTTCAGGCGCCAGGCGAGGGACCTTAGAGCAAGATTTCAGGAGAGGGGGTACCCTGATAGGACCCTTCGCCTGGCGTATGAGAAGACCAAATTACGGACGCGGACAGAACTTCTCCACCCCATAACCAACAGGGAGAGTGAACCTCAAGGTACTGTCCGGATGATAGGAACATTTGATGCCGCAGCCTCCCAAGTTAGGAGGATCCTGTCACGACATTGGAAGACACTCTTAATGGACCCCGACCTCACAGACGTCCTGGGCCCTAGTGTCTCATTAACGTTCCGAAGAGGTAATAACTTGCGGGACAGACTTGTGCACAGCCACTTTGCCCCACTGACTAAGCCACGGACATGGTTGAATACACCCGTGATAGGCTGCCACAGATGTGGACATTGCAGCTTCTGTGGCAGCCTTTCACAGGGTAAGTCCTTCACTGGAGAACCGGACAATACTGTCTATCAGGTGAAGGACTTCATGAACTGCCGCACGGCGGGCGTGATCTACCTGGTGACATGCGTATGCGGACTCCGCTACATAGGAAAAACGTTCAGAGAACTACGCAAGCGCATGGGAGAACACCTTGGGGACATTCGTAATAACAAGGACACCCCCATAGCACGCCACGTACAGATGGCACATGACGGACGCACCTCGGCCCTTACTTTCATGGCCATTGAACGGGTGCATAAACCCACACGAGGGGGAGACTGGAATAGGCTCATCTTACAGAGGGAATGTTGGTGGACATTCACCCTGAATACAGTCACCCCTCAGGGCCTAAATGAACAAATTAATTTCACCTGTTTCCTCTAAATATCAATAGTTCCTATCGCACTCCTGATATCAGTCAATCCTGGTCATCTAAACCCTGTACATTTGGTCTAAATAGGGGAACAATGGATAGGCACTACCATGTCCCCCTTAAATATGAGGGATGGTGGGGTTATGATACAACTAGACTAAAGAGCGTGGTTTTGCTCCCCCCCGCTCCCTTCATAGTGTCACTTCTCCCATCTAATAATGATTGGGTTTATTAGTCCCTCCGCTTTTATCCCTTTTCTAAAGTAAGGAGGTTAACCAGACTCTGAATATATGCATACTATAGGAGTGGATATGCATATCATCTCAAAGGTCCTATGGTGATGTAGCCTGACAGGGCACTTATTTACCTAGGACCGCCTGGTATTATTGCGCTCCTATCACGTGACCTCCGCGACGTCAAGACATCTTTGTGACGTGGGCGGGCGGTCACGTGATGCGGAAGCACATCGGTGCGTTCCACCTCGGCCTGTAAGATGCAAGAAAAAGTCGCAGCGCATGCGCAAACGTGACATTTCTGGTCACGTGACCGCGTGACAGGCGCGTCTACCGTGACGTCACATGGAGGCGCCGGGGGCCCGATTGGGGAACACACATGGCCCCACAGCCCTTTAAAAGGGGCGTTTATCGCCACATTAGATGCCGGTCACTCCACCACTGAAGACACCACCACCCTGGGTCTCAGCCTGTTGGTGGTAAATAAGCCACACGCCTGACCGCTGCCACATAATAAGTAAGTAAGTATCCACCGTGGCTCCATGTGGGCTGCAGGCATATTTATGATGCTACACTGTACTTACTATTCTCTGTTTTTGATATTATTCCTAGACTCAGCTGTTAACTGACTCTAACTACTGCCCCGTGTCCCCTGATGAATCCTGGGGCAAATCTTTTTGAAGAAACGCGTCGGGACACTTAAGTATTCCTCTCACTTTAACCATTTCAGTGGTTAGTTTCTGTGGTGGGGCTACGCTTTGTGATATATATGGGTGTTTTTGCTCCTCTGGACGTTTTCTCTTCCCTGATGTATTAGGGCCTGATAGGGTTACCTACATAGGTTAAGAGCTCCTGTCTGGGCCACCCCTTGCGGGGCATTTTGGACCCCGTCCTGAGGATCTGTGCTATAGGGTGGACCAGGCCAAGCAGGGATTGATTAGGGCTAGTCATTGTCATCCGACACTGCTGTGCCTAAACCCGCTACCTATGGTCCTGTCCACCTTTTTTTCACACCGTACCATATATTAATTACTGGTCTCCATCCATGTACCAGTTTGTGTATGTATTAGTCTTACTTGTTGTTTGTCTGTAGGGGCCGTCTTTTTTACTCCTATGATTTAATAAAAGCAATTTTTTAATAGTTACTGCCCCCTTAGTTTATTGATCGTTGGTAGACCCACCTGGACGCCCCATAGTGTCGGGGAACGGCTCGTTGACCGAACCCCTGTCCCAATATTTGGATTGGATGTTGCGTCCAGTGTTGAAAGGGGTCCCTTCATATTTGGAAGATACCACCGACTATTTGGAGGCCTTGGGAGATATACAATGGCAAGACGGCTTTTACTTAGCCGCAGTAGATGTGAAGAGCCTATACACCAGGATTCTACATGAACTGGGGATAGAGACAATCCGGGATATCTTGAGTAAGATAAATAAAAGTGACTTGTATATTGATTTTGTCACGGAGTCTCTGTCATTCATACTGACACATAATGCTTTCAGTTTTAACCAAGAATGGTTCAAACAATTGTCAGGTACAGCAGTGGGGACACCAGTCTCATGCACCTTCGGCAATATATTTTTGGCTATTTTTGAAGAGAGGTACATTTACACTGTCCAGAATCCATTCATACGATATATCAAGGTTTTTCTAAGATATATTGATGATATATTCATTGTCTGGACAGGTGAAGAACATATGTTTAGTGCATTTGTGGATTATTTGAATGATGTAAATAATATGAATATGTGGTTCACCAGCACTTGTAGTGAGGAGGAATTGGATTTCCTTGATGTCAAAATAAGGGTTAAATATGGCCAGTTGAATCCTACCATCTACAGAAAAACAACATCTACAAATGCACTACTGCATTATACAAGTTACCATCCACCACATATTAAAACCGCAATCCCATACGGTCAATTTATGCGCCTTGCCAGAATTGTAAAAGATTATGTTGAATTTGGAGAGCAGTGCATAGACATGAAGAGACGATTTCTACAAAGGGGTTACCCAGAGAAGATAGTGGATAGTGCATATCTGAAGAGTATACATAGGAGACAGGTTTTGGGTAAAAACATTAACACAAAAAAGAAAAAGAGGAGACAATATGATAAAGATGATGGAGACAGAGCGGTGTTCACATTTGATTATTCCCCAATGGCTTCCACAATCAAAAAAGTGATTTTAAATAACTGGCAAATGCTGCAGAGGGATGGTTCGCTGGCAGCCAAAGTAGACAATTATCCTATTGTCAGCTTTCGTAGAAGCAAAACTATAGGGGATGCCATTGTCAGGAGCAACCTTCCCCGTCCAGTTGACAACTGGCTGGGTAGGAACACTCCTAAAGGAAATTTTGCATGCGGACATTGCTCAATGTGTACACATGTATACAAACAGAAATACCTGGAGTTGGGCAACGTAGGACATGTAGTGAAGCGATTTATACACTGCAAGACCCAATATGTAGTATATGTGATTTTTTTGTCCATGCGGGAGGTTTTACATTGGTAAGACACACAGGGGTTTGTATATGCGCTTTAGGGAGCATAAAAGATCCATCACAACCAGAAGTGGAGCAACTGGGTTAATTGAACATATACATGATGAACATGCAGGGAGAAGTGAAGTTTTAAAATGTGCAGGTATTGAAGTAGTCCAAACCCCTACAAGAGGGGGGGGGGGGACAGAAAACGCATACTCCTGCAGCGAGAAGCAGCATGGATAATTAGAACGTAAGCCATGGGACCTTTGGGGTTAAATGACAAGAATGATTTAGCTGTTTTCATTTGATTTGGGTTTTTTTCTGGCGGAACGCCCCGGAATGGCGTTCCGCCCCCTATTTTCTGCCGACTCGCCATGCCCCCCTTTAGTTACTGGGCCCAGCCGGCCCGCTGCTTAGACTGCTTACTTACAGTTTACATGATTGCTCAGTCCCTGCAGCCTCCGGCACCTCCGTCTCTCCACTGGCTCAGGCCCGCCCAGCTCCCGCCAAGCTCTCGACCACCACTGACAGCGGCGGAGAGAGTGAGAGAGGAGACGCCAAATCTCTGGCCCCAAACCCCGCCCCCAGGCCGACTCCATTGCTGTTTGCGGCCCCCGACCCGGGACCCCCCGCCTTCAGCTCCACTGACAGGCCCGCCCAGCAGGCAGGGCGGCTGCTGGAGGCGCGGGGCGGCAGTTTAGTGTCGTGGGTGTCGGCACGAACAGGAGTCAGGAGGCAGAGCGGCACCAGGCAGGAAAAGGAAACAAAAGGAAAAAAGTAATTTTTCATTTATTTCATTTTTAAATTAAAAAAGATTAAAATGGCCTATTAGGGTAACAAGAAACAGGTAAGGAAGGGGCCAGGCCAGGCTGCGCTGCCCATGTGTGGACTAGGGCGGCGGCGGCCGCGGGCACTGGCAGCCTGGCTGTCACGACCGTCACTGGCAATTTTACTTGCATCCCTGTTCTCTAAAGGGGCGGTGTTAGGGGGCGGTCCTAGGGGTAGGTAGGGGCGTGGCCAGGGGAGGGGGGGTGAGTTCCACCACCTTTTCTCTGAGAAAAAAAGCCCTGGTTTTAAGTACATGTGTTTTGTATTTCACTTAAATGTAACCAGTGACGTACATGGGGTGGGGGTATTTATAGCCCCCTACCCTTCTACATCACAGGAGGCTTGAAAAAGCGCAACACAGCGCAAAACAGCTGTAGCCAATCCATGCACCTGTGTTTCGTCTGCATCCACTGATACCATGTAACTAAAGAATAAACTGCAACAGCAATTTTGTGACCAGTGGTGAGTGCTGCGGTGCTTTTTTTACTCATGCAATCTGTGACGAAACCAACCTCGCCACTGGGTTTTGGAGAGGCCTGTTTGCCAGCCTCAGGATTATGACCCATATACTAACTTTGAAGAAGAAGACACACCGACCACACAGCTTAAATCTGTGGAACTGTTTTGGGCAGGAAAGCCATGCTTGTGGCCCGCCAAATGTGACTTCCATGGAATTCGGGAACCCCTGCTCGGATCTGGGTGATTTTTGGATATGTTGTTCATCCAGATCAGAGCTATCCATGGATGTATACATTATGGGGATATATGGGGTTTTGAGGTGTTTTCTGTGTTTTGGGAAAAATGTGTGTTTTCTGTCTGTGAGTGATTAAGTTAGCCCATTACGTTAAGTAATTGTATTTTGTTAATTG
The DNA here is from genome assembly GCF_014858855.1 of Bufo gargarizans. NCBI lineage: Eukaryota > Metazoa > Chordata > Amphibia > Anura > Bufonidae > Bufo > Bufo gargarizans. The sequence goes on along the minus strand of NC_058080.1, from coordinate 421,994,816 downwards.
CGTCTCAGACAATGCCAGTGTGTTAGTTAGTTGCATCACAGACAATGCTCATTGTATTTTGTTGATTGCGTTACAGACAGAGGGAAGGGGATTTTGTGTACAATTGCTGGGAAGGTTTCAATTCTGTAAATGCATGTCATTGGCTGTTTTTACAAAACAATGTAGGTGGTAACCTTGTTGGAAGATGTGTATAAATCAATGCTTGTGTGTTCAAATAAAGAGTTCCTGTTCCCTTCATCATGTTGAGGCTGGTGTTTGGGTAACTGATCGACACTGGGGATTGCTATACGCTGAAGATTTGCTATACTCCCCTGGCTATACTATTTGCTCTTGTAAGAGCTGTTCCTGCTCTCTAGATTTAGGAGAGGTTCACGCACTGGAGTCTGGAGCCTTGTCGTAGGTCCAGGGTGGGTAGTAGACGGTGAGACCTCAACCAAGCTTCGGCGGTTCGTGGGGTCTGCAGCGCTTACGGTGTCAAGCGGAGTGCTTGGAGTCCCCGGGAAGCACTAGGAGCATCTATCGACAGAGGTACCCGGTTGGGGTGCTAGGAGATCCGTTACACAATCTATATCACCATAAAGACTGTATTACCAAGAGAACACCACCGTGAAGGTTCTGGATACCAGTGTTAAAAGCTTCTCAGTGATCGCACAGACTCATGTGGCAGTGCTGGCTGTGTTTTCTCTCGCTCCCTGCAATATAACCTGCAATATTATTACACTCCAGAAATACATCCATGCCCCTCTTGAACTCTTTTAGTGAATTCACCATCACCACCTCCTCAGGCAGAGAGTTCCATAGTCTCACTGTTTTTACAGTAAATAATTATCTTCTATGTTTCTGTAGTAACCTTCTTTTCTCTAGACGTAGGGGATGTCCCAGTCCCAGTCACAATGTGGGGTATATATAGATGATGGGAGAGATCTCTGTACTGAACCCTGATACATTTATACATAATTATTAGATCTCCTCTCAGTCATCTTTTTTCTAAACTGAATAACTCTAATTGATAATCTTTCTGGGTACTGTAGTCCACCCATTCCAGTTATTACTTTAGTTGCCCTCCTCCGAACCCTCTCCAGCTTTGCTATGTCTGTCTTGTTCACGGAAGCCCAGAAATGTACGCAAAACTGCATGTGTAGTTTGACTCGTGATTTGTAAAGTGGCAGGACTATGCGCACATCAAGTGCATCTATGCCATTTTTGATGCAACCCATTATCCTATTGGCCTTGGCAGCAGCTGTCTGGTACTGGTCACCACAGTTACGTTTGCTGTCCACTAAAATTCCTCTAGTGGGGAAAATACGTATTAGATTTTTTGAGTTTTCCCACTTAAAAATACTGGAGAGGTCTGTCATTTTTAACATTTAACATTTCAACTGTGAGAAACAGAATCTAAAAAGAAAATACAGAAAATCATATTTTACGATTTTTAAATAATGAATTTGCATTTTATTGCATGAAATAAGTATTTGATCACCTACCAACCAGCAAGAATTCTGTCTCTCACAGACCTGTCAGTTTTTCTTTAAGAAATCCTCCTACTCTGCACTTGTCACCTGTATTAAGTACACCTGTTTGAACTTGTTACCTGTATAAAATACATGTGTCCAATCACACTTCAACCTCTCCACCATGGCCAAGACCAAAGAGCTATCTAAGGACACCAGGGACATATTGTAGACCTGCACAAGCCTGGGATGGGCAACAGGACAATAGGCAAGTAGCTTGGTTAGAAGGCAACAACTGTTGGCACAATTATTAGAAAATGGAAGAAATACAAGATGACTGTCAATCTCAAAAATGACATATCTCTCCATTCTTTGTAGGTGGGAAAATGTGCAATATCGCTAGTGTATAAATTACTTATTTTCCCCACTATAAATCCTTTTCCGTGTCACTGTGTTTAGAATTTACTGGTGATGTGTATTTTATCTTACCATGTGCATAACCTTACATTTGTCAGTGCTAAACCTCATCTGCCACTTCTCTGCACAAGTCTCCAATCTATTCAGATCCATCTGTTAACAGTATTGTGTCCTGTTACATAGTAACATAGTACATAAGGCCAAAAAAAGACATTTGTCCATCCAGTTCGGCCTGTTATCCTGCAAGTTGATCCAGAGGAAGGAAAAAAAAAAAACAACCCTGCGAGGTAGAAGCCATTTTTCCCCACCTTAGGGGAATAAAAAATTCCTTCCCAACTCCAATCAGGCAATCAGAATAACTCCCTGAATCAACGACCCCTCTCTAGTAGCTATAGCCTGTAATATTATTACGCTCCAGAAATACATCCAGGCCCCTCTTGAATTCCTTTATTGTACTCACCATCACCACCTCCTCAGGCAGAGAGTTCCATAGTCTCACTGCTCTTACCATAAAGAATCCTTTTCTATGTTTGTGTACAAACCTTCTTTCCTCCAGACGCAGAGGATGTCCCCTCGTCACAGTCACAGTCCTGGGGATAAATAGCTGATGGGATAGATCTCTGTACTGACCCCTGATATATTTATACATATTAATTAGATCTCCCCTCAGTCGTCTTTTTTCTAAAGTGAATAGCCCTAATTTAAATAATCTTTCAGGGTACTGTAGTTGCCCCATTCCAGTTATTACTTTAGTTGCCCTCCTCTGGACCTTCTCCAGCTCTGCTATGTCTGCCTTGTTTACAGGAGCCCAGAACTGTACACAGTACTCCATGTGTGGTCTGACTAGCGATTTGTAAAGTGGTAGGACTATGTTCTTATCACGGGCATCTATGCCCCTTCTGATGCAACCCATTATCTTATTGTCCTTGGCAGCAGCTGCCTGACACTGGTTTTTGCAGCTTAGTTTGCTGTTTATTAAAATTCCTAGATCCTTTTCCATGTCAGTGTTACCGAGTGTTTTACCATTTAGTATGTACGGGTGACTTGCATTATTCCTTCCCATGTGCATAACTTTACATTTGTCAGTGTTAAACCTCATCTGCCACTGTAGTAGTATACTGTCCTCATCAGTGTAAATTACTTTACACAGTTTAGTGTCATCTGCGAAAATTGATACTTTACTATGCAAGCCTTCTACAAGATCATTAATAAATATATTGAAGAGAATAGGGCCCAATACTGACCCCTGAGGTACTCCACTAGTGACAGTGACCCAATCTGAGTGTGTACCGTTAATAACCACCCTCTGTTTTCTATCACTGAGCCAGTTACTTACCCTCATACAGACGTTTTCTCCAAGTCCGAGCATTCTCATTTTATATACCGTATTTTTCGCCCTATAAGTATTTTTCTGTCTGTGAGTAATTAAGTTAGCCCATTATGTTAAGTAATTGTATTTTGTTAATTGTGTCTCAGACAATGCCAGTGTGTTAGTTAATTGCATCACAGACAATGCTCATTGTATTTTGTTGATTGCGTTACAGACAGAGGGAAGGGGATTTTGTGTACAATTACTGGGAAGGTTTCAAATCTGTAAATGCATGTCATTGGCTGTTTTTACAAAACAATGTGGGTGGTAACCTTGTTGGAAGATGTGTATAAATCAATGCTTGTGTGTTCAAATAAAGAGTTCCTGTTTTACCCTTCATCATGTTGAGGCTGGTGTTTGGGTAACTGATCGACACTGGGGATTGCTATACGCTGAAGATTTGCTATACTCCCCTGGCTATACTATTTGCTCTTGTAAGAGCTGTTCCTGCTCTCTAGATTTAGGAGAGGTTCACGCACTGGAGTCTGGAGCCTTGTCGTAGGTCCAGGGTGGGTAGGAGATGGTGAGACCTCAACCAAGCTTCGGCGGTTCGTGGGGTCTGCAGCGCTTACGGTGTCAAGCGGAGTGCTTGGAGTCCTCGGGAAGCACTAGGAGCATCTATCGACAGAGGTACCCGGTTGGGGTGCTAGGAGAACCGTTGAACAATCTATATCACCATAAAGACTGTATTACCAAGAGAGCACCACCGTGAAGGTTCTGGATACCAGTGTTAAAAGCTTCTCAGTGATCGCACAGACTCATGTGGCAGTGCTGGCTGTGTTTTCTCTCGCTCCCTGCAATATAACCTGCAATATTATTACACTCCAGAAATACATCCATGCCCCTCTTGAACTCTTTTAGTGATTCTCTCGCTCCCTGCACTATAACCTGCAATATTATTACACTCCAGAAATACATCCATGCCCCTCTTGAACTCTTTTAGTGAATTCACCATCACCACCTCCTCAGGCAGAGAGTTCCATAGTCTCACTGTCTTTACAGTAAATAATTATCTTCTATGTTTCTGTAGTAACCTTCTTCTCGCTAGACGTAGGGGATGTCCCAGTCCCAGTCACAATGTGGGGTATATATAGATGATGGGAGAGATCTCTGTACTGAACCCTGATACATTTATACATAATTATTAGATCTCCTCTCAGTCATCTTTTTTCTAAACTGAATAACTCTAATTGATAATCTTTCTGGGTACTGTAGTCCACCCATTCCAGTTATTACTTTAGTTGCCCTCCTCCGAACCCTCTCCAGCTTTGCTATGTCTGTCTTGTTCACGGAAGCCCAGAAATGTACGCAAAACTGCATGTGTAGTTTGACTCGTGATTTGTAAAGTGGCAGGACTATGCGCACATCAAGTGCATCTATGCCCCTTCTGATGCAACCCATTATCTTATTGTCCTTGGCAGCAGCTGCCTGACACTGGTTTTTGCAGCTTAGTTTGCTGTTTATTAAAATTCCTAGATCCTTTTCCATGTCAGTGTTACCGAGTGTTTTACCAATTAGTATGTACGGGTGACTTGCATTATTCCTTCCCATGTGCATAACTTTACATTTATCAGTGTTAAACCTCATCTGCCACTTATCTGCCCAAGCCTCCAATCTATCCAGATCCCTCTGTAGTAGTATACTGTCCTCATCAGCGTAAATTACTTTACACAGTTTAGTGTTATCTGCGAAAATTGATACTTTATTATGCAAGCCTTCTACAAGATCATTAATAAATATATTGAAGAGAATAGGGCCCAATACTGACCCCTGAGGTACTCCACTAGTGACAGTGACCCAATCTGAGTGTGTACCGTTAATAACCACCCTCTGTTTTCTATCACTGAGCCAGTTACTTACCCTCATACAGACGTTTTCTCCAAGTCCTATAAGTATTTTTCTGTCTGTGAGTGATTAAGTTAGCCCATTATGTTAAGTAATTGTATTTTGTTAATTGTGTCTCAGACAATGCCAGTGTGTTAGTTAATTGCATCACAGACAATGCTCATTGTATTGTACGGACACTTATGGGGGGATCTGTGGATGACGGACACTTATGGGGGGATCTGTGGATGACGGACACTGTTATGGGGGGATCTGTGGCTTGCACTGTTACAGGGGGATCTGTGGCTGGCACTGTTACAGGGGGGGCGATCTGTGGATGGCACTGTTATATATGTGCCATCCACAGACCCCCCACCCCATAACAGTGCCATCCACAGTGCCCCCCCCAGCCCATAACAGTGCCATCCACAGACCCCCACCCCTTAACTGTGCCATCCACAGATTCCGTGTGCCCCCCGCCGCCGCATACAAATATAAAATGTATTATTGAATTAAAAGTTATTAAACATGCCCCCCTCACTCCTAATAGTACCGTATATCCGAATTTCTTCTGTATAATGCCGGCAGGCGGGCCGGGCGGCCGGCGCGTCCCTCAGTGACGTCACTTGTCTGCACCGCCTGCTTCATTCATAAAGCAGGCGGCGCAGGCACGTGACATCAGTGAGTGACGCGCCGGCCGCCCGGCCTGCCTGCCGGCATTATACAGAAGAAATTCGGATATACGGTACTATTAGGAGTGAGGGGGGCATGTTTAATAACTTTTAATTCAATAATACATTTTATATTAGTATACCGGAGCGGGCTATAGTACAGTGACCGCACCGCCCCACCGCTATTGCCGGCCCCCAGCTCCTCCTCCAAGTCCCTCCCCCGGCCCCCGCTCCGTACATCGCGTCCAGCGATGTTAAACTTGTCAGCATTCGCCCCATGAGACGCAGGGGCATTTTCCTCCCATTTTTGGGGAGGAAAAAGTGCGTCTTATGGGGCGAAAAATACGGTACTAACCTTGTATGCGGTACAGTGTCAAATGCTTTTTTTATTTTTTTATCACGTCTACTTATTATTATTATAGAATGCTGTTATAGGTTTGTTTTATACCTAATAAGGGCTTTCTTTTTTAAGAAGGGTGGTCTCCTCTCTTCACCTAGTTGACAAGTAGTATTCTTTGGGGGAGATTTATTATAGCTCTACTACAGCATAGAAAAGTTGCAAATTGTGTGGCAAGTGCAGGTTTGCAAGAAAATGTGCGACTTTAGCTGGTTCCAACACTGTAGCCACTTTGCTAAAAAGGAGGAGGCATGTGAACAGAAATGTACTCCAGCTCCTGGCTGGAGTAGAGTTAGACCTGGCACACGGGCAGCCCAACGTTCCCCACAATTATTAACAGGCATGTACCTCTTGGTAAGTGTGGCGCATCACACACCACTATGGGGCAAGCTATGACAGGTGTACACAATCCCTTGTCTGTTTAATATTTATCTTCTTTCTGATACAATGAGTGTACACCATTTATTTTTTGGCATTTGTCGGTTTTTGCCCTACATGAGATGCAAGTGGTAAGAAAAAGGCACCAGAGACAAACTATTGTGGGGGATGTAGTGTTCCATATCAATTACTTTACACAATTTAGTGTCATCTGCAAAAATGGATATTTTACTGTGCAAGCCCTCTACAAGACCATCAATAATTATATTGAAGAGAATAGGGCCCAATACTGACCCCTGTGGTAGCCCACTAGTGACAGTGGCCCAGTGACTTCTTCTTTGGTGAGACAGGCCATTTTTAATGGGGAATTTACTTTTACATTCTGCATTTCATCAGTTTATTTTCCTCAGTGAATACAGTGGAGAAAAAAAAAAAGATTTAATACATTTGCTTTCTTCTTATTGCTCTCCCTCATCACTCTGTAAATGGCCAATACTAGCATTTAGTGTTGAGCGCGAATATTCGAATAGCGAATTTTTTTCACGAATATCGGCACTTCGCTAATTCGCGAATATTTCGAATATAGTGCTATAAATTCGATATTTCGAATATTCGTTTTTTTTTTTTGTTTTTTTTTTAATTGTTATATTTTTTCCTTTCCCACTTCCCTAAAGTTGTTCTTACCTGTCCTTTGGATTCCTGGCTTCCTGGCTGCTCCAGTCAGTGCCCGTTGCCGCTTCTGCCGCCTTCCGTGCTCATGGAGCGTCCCCATCTCCATGGGAACGTCTCCATATACTAGAATGTACTGTCGGATTTGAGAATTACGTTGAAATCGCAATTGCGATTAATATAACACGAAATAATCGCATTTGCGATTTCAACGTACTTCTCAAATCCGACAGTACATTCTAGTATATGGAGACGTTCCCATGAGCATGGAATATAGCATTACTAAGTTAAAATCGCAAATGCGATTATTTCGTGTTATATTAATCGCATTTGCGATTTTTTTTTTTTTTTTTTTTTTTTTTTTTTTTTTACTATGGTTGGCTTCAATGGTAGAATTAGCGAATATGACGAATATATTCGTTATATTCCACAAAACGAATATACGAATGTATTCGTCATATTCCACAAAACGAAGATAACGAAGTATTCTGCATCTCAGTTATATCTACCTATTCATCAACTTCGCTAATTCTAGCAATCATATAGGAAAGTTGACTATAGAGACAGCTAAGTATAATTCGCTATGCGATTATATGACTGCTTTTTTTTTATATAAATAGAATAATTATAATACCTGATAATTATTATAATCTATTTATATAAAAAAGCTAAGTAATATAATCGCATAGCGAATTATACTTATCTGTCTCTATAGTAAACTTTCCTATATGATTGCTAGAATTAGCGAAGTTGATGAATAGGTAGATATAACTGAGATGCAGAATACTTCGTTATCTTCGTTTTGTGGAATATAACGAATATATTCGTCATATTCGCTAATTCTACCATTGAAGCCAACCATAGTAAAAAAAATAAAAATAAAAAAAAATAAATAAAAAAATTCGCAAATGCGATTAATATAACACGAAATAATCGCATTTGCGATTTCAACGTAATTCTCAAATCCGACAGTACATTCTAGTATATGGAGACGTTCCCATGGAAATGGGGACGCTCCATGAGCATGGAATATAGCAGGGATCAGCAACCTTCGGCACTCCAGCTTCGCTAATTCTAGCAATCATATAGGAAAGTTTACTATAGAGACAGCTAAGTTTAATTCGCTATGCGATTATATTACTTTGCTTTTTTATATAAATAGATTATAATAATTATCAGGTATTATAATTATTCTATTTATATAAAAAAAAGCAGTCATATAATCGCATAGCGAATTATACTTAGCTGTCTCTATAGTCAACTTTCCTATATGATTGCTAGAATTAGCGAAGTTGATGAATAGGTAGATATAACTGAGACGCAGAATACTTCGTTATCTTCGTTTTGTGGAATATGACGAATACATTCGTATATTCGTTTTGTGGAATATAACGAATATATTCATCATATTCGCTAATTCTACCATTGAAGCCAACCATAGTAAAAAATAAAATAAAAAATAGATAATCGCAAATGCGATTAATATAACACGAAATAATCGCATTTGCGATTTCACCTTAGTAATGCTATATTCCAGGGATCAGCAACCTCCGGCACTCCAGCTGTTGTCAAACTACTACTCCCAGCATGCTCCATTCACTTCTTTGGGAGTCCTGAGAACAGCCATGGAGGTGTGCATGCTGGGAGTTGTAGTTGCACCACAGCTGGAGTGCCGAAGGTTGCTGATCCCTGCTATATTCCGTGCTCATGGAGCGTCCCCATCACCATGGTAACGTCTCCATATACTAGAATGTACTGTCGGATTTGAGAATTACGTTGAAATCGCAAATGCGATTATTTCGTGTTATATTAATCGCATTTGCGATTTCAATAGGAGAGTAGCCTTTAAGTAAAAAAAAAAATAAAAAAAATTTAAAAAAATCGCATATGCGATTTTTTAAATCGCATATTATTCGCGATAACTAGAATAATGACGAATATTCGATTTCGACGAATATAAAACGAATATTCTATCGAATATTCGCGAATTTCGTCGAAATCGAATATGGCACCTGCCGCTCATCACTACTAGCATTGAATGAATTGATGTTGACGCAGTGGACTTCGATCCGAATTTCAGGAAAAAATTGATTTGCCGCAAAGCCAAATTTCCTCAGTGCTTCATGGTAACAAATAGATTTTCCCTGAAATGGCAATAAGAATAATAATTTTAAAAAGTTATACTTACCTCATGCATTTGAGCTGCTGTGGCCATATTGCTTAAAGATGCCTTGAGAAATCTTGTGCACGATTAATTATAACTTAATCACGCCAGTCAACGTGATGACGTCATCACACAATTGATCCTCAAGCAAGATGGCCGCAGCAGTCTCTTCTCACTCAAATGGATGCGGTAAGTACAGTTTAATTTTTATTTTTTTATTAATCCACCCCTGAAAGGCCTTAATATTCATCTCAGGTGCCCCAATCAGCGATGAATGTGGTATCTTAGGGGTTCAATGACAGGGAAGGACAGTGCAATCGTCATTCCCTGACATTTCACCTGCTATTTTCAAGGCAATTTTTTGGTTAAATTTGGCAAAGTAGCCGAATCAAATTTTTAAGACCTTTGCTCATCTCTAGCCAATACTTTTTTTCTTATTTATACTGTATAATAGAAGAACATTTTAGGATTAGTTTTACTCTCTCTGGCAATGAATCCCTTAGTCTCCAACTCGTCTGCTTTTATTTGTCTTTTACATATTCAATCTTTTTTCTTATATTTTTTCAAGGCTTCCTTGGTATCTTCCTGTTTTAGTGATTTAAATGCTTTCCTTTTGTCATTTATTGCTTTATTTATATTTCTATTTATTTGCATTTTTTTTATTGTTCCCTAACCTTTTATTCCTATAAGGTATGTACCTTTCACAATTAATGTTTAGAATGCATTTAAAAAAAATTCTATTTTGTGGCTCAACTTTTATTTTTGAGGACATTGTCCCAGTTAGTGAGGCTAGTGGCCTCTCTTAGCTGGTTAAATTTAGCTTTTTAGAAGTTTGGTATTTTTGTGCCTCCCTAAAGAAACACTCTTTTGAATGATAATTGAAAGGTTATATCCCAGGTGACCCCAAATTGCATGTGGGTTGTTCTGTCAGGTCTATTGGTTAATATTAAGTCCAGCATGGATGTCCCACCAGTTGGATCGACAGGTTTCAGTTTCCCAGAGTATGGGTTTTAGACAGGACTTTAGATAAAGACAACCCCCCTCTCTGGTTTTTACGATCTTTCCTAAACAGACTAAAACCCCGTAAGTTAACTGCCCAGTCATAGCTATCATCCACCCATGTCTCAGTTATTCCCATAGTTCTCCTCATGCATTACTAATTTAAGTTCACGAGATTTTATAACTTAGTCTTCTAGCATTAGTTTACATAAAATTAAGAGGGTTTTGTATATCTTTCACCCTACACCTTACCTTGTTAACCGTTCTAGTCCCTCCTTCCATTCCTCCACTAGTTCTATTACTTAGCTCCATGTCTCTATCTGCATCTTCCCCACTTATAATGTGATTACCCTTCCCCCAGTCCCAAGTTTAAGTACTCCTCCAACTTTCTAGCCATCTTCTCCCCCAAAACAGCTGCAACTTGCCCATTGAGGTACAGCCCATTCCTATAATAGAGTCTGTAGCTGACAGAGAAGTCGGCCCAGATTTTCAGGAACCCAAATTTCTCCTTTCTACATCTGTTCTTGTGCCATTTGTGGTGTGGCTCATGGTATAGGCAGTATTTCAGAAAATACTATCTTAGAGGTTCCTGCCCTGAGCTTGTGACCTAAATCCCTAAAATCATAAGGACCCTCCAACTACCTCTAACTTTTTCATTGGTTCCAATGTGGAGCATGACCACTGTGTCTTCTCCAGTCCCTCTCAGTAATCTATCAACTTGATCCGCAATATGTCTAATTAAGTACCAGTAAGACAACACACGGTTTGACAATCCCGGTGTTTATGACAGATTGCCCTATTTGTACCCCTAATGATAGAGTCTCTCACTACCAGCATCTGTCTGGCCTGCCCTGCTCTCCTGGTTCCCTGCTTATTGGAGATTACATTCCACTGACTGGCAGATGATGTGTCTTGCTGCAGTAGTGCTCTACTTGAACTAACATCTGCCTTATCTGCCAACCTTGCAAACTTGTTGGAGTGTGTCAGATCAGGGTTAACATCCCTGTCACTTTTCCCTCTACCCTGCTTTCTAACTGGTACCCAGCTAGCTATTCCTGATCACAATCCTGATTCTCCATACTACCACCCTCCTCTTTTTTTATCCCCTAGAGTGCCTGCTTAGTGAGCAGCTATAACAGTGGCTGCTGTGTGCCGCTGTTCTCTGGCTTACTGCCACGGTCCTGGGCACGAATTTCAGTGGTGATCTGCTGCCTGTGCTTCCCCATTCACTGCTGCAGTCCTAGCAGGTACTGTTTGTTCTGGGGTCCGCTCCACAATTTTATTTCAGCCCTGGCTAAAGCATGCTTGCTGCTTCTTCCCTGTAGCACTTCCTTAAGGGCCAGAGCGCATCACTTCCTATGCTGTTTGGGTTAGATCATGTGACCTTGCTAACCAATCCTAGCCCTCCTGCATGTATATAAGTGGCTCAGCCCTCTTCCCAGATGCCTGACTGTCAAGGTCCTTGTGTCCTGCAAAGGCTGCTAATTCCTTTGCTTGTGTTTCTGTGTACCTGACCCGTGCTTGTGTTCCTGGTCTACACTACCTGTTTGATCCCTGCCTACTTGCCTTGACTCTCCTGTTGCCAATCCGGACTACCTGAACTGTACCTCTGCTGCCTGCCCTGACCTATTGCTTGTTTGACTTCACCTCTGCTTTATCCTTCAGTCCTGCACTGTTTCTCCTGGTTACAACTCTGCCTGCTGACTATGTCTGTGTCTCTGGTACCTTGCTCAGGTGCCTCCTGGTCCACCTTGACCAGCTGCCTTGTGTGCCAATCCTCCTCAAGAGGTAGCGACCTGGTGTTCCTCTTGGGAAAGCCTATCCCCACCATCAGGGGTACTGTGAAGAACTAGGGGTTCACTTAGACAACGTCCTTAGAGGAGGTAGGACGCGTGACACGGTGGGTTCACAGTCGCTGCTTTGTGACAGCAGCAAACTTTTTTACAAATTTCAACGCCTCTCAATGTTTAAATTTGCTCATTTAGATGCAGGATGTGCAATTTCAAACACACAATTTGCTCACATTTTGAACAAAGATATGTACCCTCAAATACTTTATCTTAAGTCATACACTTAATACAAACACACAAACATGCAAATGCTTCCAAACGTGCATTTTTGTCTGCTTATATAGGTACTGCTCTCCGACAAATTTAAACCAGACTGCTATTTATTTTTTTCTCCTATCTGAACTCAAATTGTTTTATTTGATAAAGATTGAAGGTCTGATTTGGGGGTCTGTTGAAGATTAGGGGTCTGATCAGAGGACTGAGAAATATTGGAGGTCTGATGAAGATTGGGGGTCTGAATTGAAGGCCTCATGAAGATTGAGGTCTAATCTGACGTCTCATGAAGATAGGGGCTTAATATGACATCTCATGAAGATTGGGGGCTGATCTGAGACCTGATAAAATTGGATATCTGATCTGAGGTCTGATAAAGGTTAGTGATCTGATGAAGATTGGGAGTCTGATTTGAGGATCTGATGAATATTAGGGGTCTGATTTGAAGTCTGATGAAGACTGGGGTCTAATCTAAGGTATGAAGACGATTGCGGATCTGAAATGAGGTCTGATAAAGATTGGGGTCTGAGCTAATGAAAAAAAAAATCCCTATTTTCCGCCTATAAAACCTAGGTGCACATTATGGTCCAGTGCATCTTATAGAGCTTTTTGTCATAAATATGTTTTGATCACTACTTGCTGCATTTTTCAGCGGGTGCAAGGCCCCTTTCACACGGGCGAGTTTTCCATGTGGGTGCAATGCGTGAGTGTCCTAACTGCATGGCCAGCAACAAAAACGCCCTGTGGCATATTATTAAGCCAGCTTAACCCCGTGGCAAGAGGTGCCCCTTTCTGCATCAGAGCTGTAGCAGTTGTACAAGCCATGCTTGATAAAGGTTCTGAGATAGTCCTGAACCACAAAGTGACAGTGATATTAAGTCTATCCTCATGAAAGTACAACCCAAGAACCTTTTTGATGCCCGCAGAGTTAGATGTGATAACTTACAAAGTGTGTGGTTTAACTCTGCTAAATCCTTATGTGCCGGAAGGAGGCAACAGTCTGATTAGACTGAACCTCGGTATATCTCTGTTTGCTGATTTGAATGTTCATATTCATCCTGACTAAGGATAAGCGACTTGGTTCTCACATAGTTTTATAGGGCGGAGAAAAGACATCTGCCCATCCAGCTCAGCTTAGGAATTCAGTCCAAATTTCTCAAAAAGGCAAGAGAGAGACAACGACTAGTACACAAATGTGTGTTTCTCAATGGTATATATGTGTTTTAATACACCAAAAAGTTACTAAATTAACAGTTAATAACTGATCCCACCATATGTTTATTGTGTTGATTTCTTAACCTACTATTAACACGTAGGATAATGTCATGGACTTTAATTCTAGATTGTATTCCCTTTCTTGGCTTATCACAATTGACACTGTTACAGACTATCATGACATCACAAACTTATTTCCTGAAGCTTATAGATCAAGTGTTTCATGTACTATCATGGATTCATCGTGTTGATGATTTGTCCTAATTACTAATATATGGGACCATTCTAGATAATATTATCTTTATAGAATTGTTTCTCTATCACAGAATTCCAGCTATTGTAACTTTTTCTATCAATCTATTCATCAAAATATTGTGCCTATCAGGGATATTATTGTGTTGATTTATGATCATCATAATAATAATTACATTGATTAATGTAATGTGTTTTTGTTGGCAAAGGGTATTCATATGACACCTGAAATGTTCAAAGATGTAATATTTTGGATCCAGCCACCCTGTTGCCTCTGGAGCAAGGGGGAGGGAAGAGTTAGGGCACTTAGCTTTTCTTCCAGACTTCCAGATCCAGAGGAAAAGGCTCATGACTGTTTGCAGATAAATGTCACAAGGGACAGCGGGATTTGGTAAATCAGCTATTAGATAATCCAGATCATGTGCTCTTTGTAGATGGATCAAGGTATGGCCAGGATGGCAGGTAGTACACAGGTTGGGCAGTGGTGATTAAACATGACAATAAAAAACAGAGTCCTTATCACCACACATGTCTGCCCAAGAAGCAGAGCTAAGGGCTCTGGAGATGGCTTGCAGATATGCAGATGGCAAAGCAGCCAACATTTACACTGATTCCAAGTACAGCCCATGACTTTAGGCCCATTTGAAAAGCTAGAGACTTCCTGACCGCTTCAGGTAAACCCATCAAAATGGGGAAGCAGCGAGGTCTCTTATAGAAGCCCTCATGTTGCCAACTTGAGTGGCGGTGATAAAAACAAAAGTTACTGTAAAACAGACTCAGAGGAGGCAAAGGGAAAAGCCAAGGCATATCCAGCGGCAACAATGGCTGCCAAATTGCCTAGGCATACCCCTGCCTTAGTGGACACAGCTCAGGTCCCTGAAATAACTCCTCCTGTCTCTCTGGAAGTTCTTAAGTCCTTACAGAACCAGGTGGGGAAGGAGGAAAGGGATCAGTGGTTGTAAAAAGGGGGGACTGTGAATGAGGAAGGCCTAACACAGTTCCAAGGGAAACTCTTCCTTTCCAGGTCCCACTAATGCACGATGGTACAGGCAACCCATGGAGTGACGCACCAGTCAGAAGCTGCTGTGTGTGATTTAGTACATAGATCATGGTACGCCCCAGGGTTTAGCACTGTAGCAGTTAGATATACTCAAGGATGTATGATTTTTGCCCAGAACAAGGTGGTTAAGGTACTCTATAAACACATGTGTTGCCCTTTGTATCTGTTTCAACGCTTGGAGACTACCTTTAACTACCCAAGGTAGGCATGCATGAGTATTTATTGGTGTGTGATGACTTGTTTTCAGGATGGCCAGAAGCATACCCGGTAGCTAAGACCACAGCAAAGAAGATTATGGCCGAAGTTGTATGCAGGTATGGGGTACCTGAGACCATTAAAAGTGACATAGGTGTTCACTTCACAGGTGAAGTGATGCAGAAGATAATGAAGGTTTTGGGTGTATAACAGGCCTCACATGCTTTGTACCATCCACAAAGCAGCGGTAGAGTAGGGAAAAAAGGAACTGAACGGGACACTAAAGGTAAAGGTAAAAAAAAGCCATGGCAGAGACTGGTAAGCCATGAACAGAGTGCCTGCTGGTAGCCGTATTTTCAGTAAGGTATACCCCTAACCGTGAGACAGGCCTTAGTCCCTATAAGCTCCTTAGTGGGTCAGGCTCTAAGACAGGATTGTATTTCCCACAGTGGCTCCAGATGCAACATGGTTGTCTGACAGATTATGTGATCAGTTTGCACAAGCATTTGACTAAAATACATTCTCAAGTTTTTGCTTCACTTCCAGATGTTGATAAAGCACCAGGAACCCAGCCACTTGTGTATAGAAGATTGGGTGGTGGTAAAAACACACGTTAGAAAAGTCCTGTCCTCAAATCCTGGTTTGATGGTTCATTCCAAGTGTTCTTGACCACAAGCACATCCGTGAAGCTTGAAGGAAAGCCTAATTCAAGTCATTTTAAGAAAGCATTGAGTTGGGAGACTTGAAAGGATGTTTCTTGTTCCTCCGTGTGTGACTGCTGATCCTGACTAAAAGAATATGGATTATTATTGAGATAATAAAATCAGGTTTCTGGCTGGGGAAGAGGTGTGCAAAAGGAAGAAAAAAGTAATTACAGTCTGATACTTATAGCCCAGTGACCCATTAGTAGAATAGACCAAAGACTCCCAGTATTGATAGTTCTTATGTTCACACTAATCAATGACCATGTCATGAATGCCCTAAAAGGACTTACTTTCTATTCCTGAATTTTATCTTTATTTCTGCTATTTGTGTTAATTGTTTGTTGTGTCATCCCCTACATTAGGAGGTTTTTGTTCAAAGTCATAGCTGAGGATACCCCAGAGATGCTCAAGGGAGACCTCCATAAGAATGGGAGACCTCCGTGAGGATGGCAGACAGGGTCCACTTCGTTCTGTTGGTCCCCCCCTTGCTTATGACACCACCTAGAGATCATCGACCATAGGGACTGACATCTGACTTTCGCATGCTAAGTCCAGTGTTATGGGAGTCTTTACACTAGGCTAGGTTGTCATGGAAGCTGGCAAGGCAAAGAGGATTTGAAGCATGGGAACAGATGTGCTAGGCTTCCGTTAGGAAGAGAATGAGGTCCAAGAGGGGACTGATAGAGATGTGGACTACATTCTTTGATTCAGCTAAGAAAGCTCCCACATACTTTAGCTCTCAGACAACACCTTATCTTCTCCAGAGCACAAAGGTTCCATCCTACCGAAGAGAACACGCCTCCTTGCATATATGCCTTTTCTGCTGTTAGAGAACTCCATTACAAGATGACGCTTACAGCTAGATATTTGCATATTTTACATACCACAGTTAGTAAAACAATGCACAATGGGCAGATACCAAGTGTTATCTCTTGTCTTATTTTCATATTTCAGCCAATGTAACAATGCCACATGCCTCTGGGGAAATACCTCTCTGATGTCTATATAAACTGCTGTACTTCCTGTAATAAACAAGAATTTGCTTTGACCCCAGTGTGTGTGTCATAGTTATTTTCTTCTGTGCACGTAAAACCCTTGGGTTAATATTAATTTGGAACAGTAGAGCAAACGTAATCAGCCCCGATTGAGGGCATCTTTATCAGCTTCATAATAGTATGTTGGCAAGCATTAATTACCTTCCCAGAGATAATTGCTATTATAGCAAAGAGTGGGAAGGGGTTAAGGGTTTTATTTATTTTTAATAATTTTGGTAGTATTTACTTTAACAATTATTTACTTTATTCAACATCAAAAATATAGATAATGATTCATTAAAAAAATCTTACTTCCATGTTATTGCTATGATAATAATAGAATGGTCTGTGTTTGTTGAGTTATACAATGTAATGAAGTCACTAAGGCATTACTTAACTCGCCTCTCTAACATATAGTAAAGAATACATCAGTTTAATTAAACTCTGTGTTGACTTTTAAATTAAAATTAGCAAGGCGGCATTACAAGACAACAAGCACAAGGATGTTATTAAACCAGTTTTATAAAATCTACCTAATTATGTTTTAATTGCATGCTTTGTTAGAAATAAAATACAATTTTAAAGTAAATATAATGAAATATTATTTTTGGGGGAAACATTACCTGTAAAAGATTAATTTATCAGATAGTACACACCCATGCTATAAACTACAGCATATTCTACTTAAAATAGTCTTTGTAAATAATATATAATGAACCTTAGAGGCTTGTATGTTTTTAATAATATAATAAATAACTGTGTTGTCTATTCATATTTTGCAACTAATTTAACATTTTCAAGGGTATTCATACAACAGAATATCATTTTAAGAATTTAATGATTAGGAAACAACCCTTTCCTATAAACTGATGAGTAAAGCTTGTGTGGCTAAGAAAATAAATAAATTATAGCATGTTTAAAGAAGAAATATCTACTATATTTAAACGTGACGCTTATGTAACATAAATTGGAAGTAAGGATCAGCAAAATCAAGAGGAGCATTGTCTAGCCTGGATAGTAATTATGTATACTAACTAGTAATCACAATAGAAATAGTACCAACAAAGAGGTCCCCCTCAGGCCTTGCAACTAAAACAGCTTTCTATCTGCTTTGCTCTGATAAAGGTTTTTTTTCCCAAAAGACCCAGTTGCAGATGTGAGGCTGGCTTAGCTATTTTCCTAGTTTTACTCCATAAGCATGTTTAAAAGGCTGTAAGGCACCGCAACAATTAGCTATGTGAAGATAATGCAGCGTTCATATGGGTGCTGTTTTCTCCTCACTGTTTACCTGCTCGCCATGCAGCAGCAAGCAGGTGTAATTATAGTTATCTCTCTCACACTGTCACGGATGATATTGCAGATAGCTGGAAGTTATAGATAAACATCCGACTGGCTTGATCCCAAACTAAGGAGCATAAAGGTGACCCCTGTAAAACCCTAAGAGCTTACCCTGACTGCTAAGCACATACAAGGGTCTCAGAGGTAGACGATTGCATGCCCTCGTACCTAGACTGTGTGACACCTGAAAACCCTATAATAGTGAGGGGACACAACCACTGGCTCCCTGCACTTAATACGGAGGGAGTCAGGGTCACCTAGAATCAAGCCAGCAAAGAAACACAATACAAGAAAGGACTTATCTGAACAAGCAGTAACAGACGTCTCCAGCAGTGATCACTTTAATCCAGGAAGTTGTATAAACCGCAAAGTGAGGCAGTATGGGAGGGAATATAAAGGGAGGCAATTAGTGTGAATAGGTGACAGCTGGGAAAAGGAAAGGAGATGACAAAGTGAAACCAAAACAAAGAACATCATGCAAGAGGTACAGAAGAACGTCTACCAGACCTTCTCAGAGAGCTGGCGGTGACACACACACGCAACCTCAAACAAACCTTGGAAGACATATTTACTTTCATAAGGGAAGCGACATATGGACAGTTTGAGTCAAGAAAATACATGGAAAATGGAAAGTAGAATAAAAAGACATTATTTTGTAGAAATAATGATAGTAAATTATATTTGTTATTATATTTATATACAAGTGCATTGTAAACTAAAACAATAATTTTTATTGCCTTGGATTTCCCAAGAGAAGCTTGCTAAGTAGTTGGACATTGACTTATTTGGAGCCACTTCCACAAGGTGGCATAAGCAAGATGGTTCTTTGCATATTATTCACCCATGAAGAAATTGCCTATAAGTCTCCATACACAGCTTTTTAAGGATCATAATGGGCCCCATATCAAGTTTTCCAATATGTAGGCCAGCAATGCATTGATTTATATATCATATATAGTATTACTCCTTAGAGGACCGGGCAATTTTTTGTTTTTGCATTTTTGTTTTTCACTCCCCGCCTTCTCAGAGTCAAAACTTTTTTTAATTTTTCCATTCACATATCCTTATTTTTTTGTAGGACAAGTTGTACTTTCTAATGGCATTTGAGGTTGCATACAATGTAGTAGCGGAATGATACGTGAAAAGGATTGGATTGAAAAAAAAGAAGAAGAATTTTACGTTTTTTTTTTTTTTTTTTACGAGGTTCACTATGCAGTAAAATTGACCTTCATTCTCCAGGTCAGTATTATTACAATTATACCACACTAGTTTTTCTTGTGTTATGATACTAAAAAAAATTAAAACCTTGAACTACATCTTGTTTTTATTACCATATTCTGACCCCTATAACTTGTTTGCAGCTATGCGTATGGAGCTGTGTAGGACTAATTTTTTGTGGGCAATCTGTACTTTTCAATGATACCATATTGAAGTGTGTGACTATTTGATCACTTTTTATAAAAATCTTTTGGGGAGCTGAAGTGACAAAAAATGGCAAATTGGCAGTTTTTACTTACATTTTTCCATTATGCCATTTGCCATTTGGGATTAAATTGTTATATTCTAATAGTATGGGCACTTTCACACATGCCAATGCTCATGTTTTTTTTAATGGGTTAAGCATTTTCATTTTCATTTTGGGGAAAGGAGGGTGAGTGACTATAACTGGCAATCTTTAGACTGCCCATTGTGTTCAATGATGGCTATATAGCCATCATTGAACACTTCATTTTCAATAGAACAAAATAGTGCTGCCATGCTGCTGTATTGGTATATTCCACTAATAGCTGCTGAAGCCTGCTTGAGGCTTTTGGCTATTAGAACAGCGTAACAGGTTCCTCGATCTGATGCTGTAACAGCAACTTTTGCACACAGCTCCTGCTTCTGGACTGCGCACATTTGACCACAGCATCTGAAGGGTGAAATGTATGTGATCAGCCTTATGACTGATCGCATATATGTGCCGTGGGTGTCTGCTATTTGAAACAGCAGAAACCCTTTTGCTATGGTGCCAGCAGCACACGAAAGAACAGAAGCCATGTTTAAAGACGCTGTTTCTGACGTACATGTACGGCTAAGGTCGCAAAGAGGTTAAGCATGGTCAATTCAAGTAAATAACCATTTATGTAATGTATTATTATATAGGCTAGGTCCTCAAGAGTATTAGCTGATATTTATCAGTGGCTCTCTGCTCTAGTTTGTAGAGAGAGGACCTAACAGAGCATATAATAAAGAATTGTCTTCATAAGACAGCTCTTTTTTGGAACATGTTTTTTTTTTTTTTACAGAAACTATTAAAGGTAAAAATGTTACTTACCCATACATATGTTTGAGTATTTAACTTCCAATATGTAGGCTTACGGATGTAGCATGGTTAGCACTCCTTTTTTCTGAGATTTCTGAGTTTGGTTATCTAATCTAAGCAAACACCTTCAATTGCTTTTCAATGGCTTTTGTCTTAAGATAATGAAATGAGTTAAGAAATTTGAGTTAACAGCGGGAGTGCTAACCCTGCTACATCTGTAGATGGACATTTACTAAGATTCGTACAATATTTAGTTCGAAGTGTACTGGAGTAAATAGGACCAATTCATTAAGTAACATATTTCTTGCATCTTTGCTTGCCCTTGTGCAAGAAACTAAAATCCACAACACCTAACTTATAGTATGTACCGTTAATTTACAGTAAATTTGTTGGCCCCTCCGTACAATGTGAAACAGACCGACAAGCAACTAGGCAAGAAGCTGGGATAAGTGAGCAGGTCACCTCCTATTGCCTTTCTAACCCTCGCCCTAACTCCTACCTATATGAGAGGTACTGGATGGTAGGACAGCTCATACCCAGGAACCTAGGAACCTGAGTTGCCTGATAATCCCTCAAAAATAGGGAAAGGGTTGAGACGACCTGTTCTTCCAATACATGGAAGCACATGAGTCTCAACTGGCCTAAATGCCAGGGAAAAAGTAAAGACCGTATACAGCTACTGGATCGGCAGGCAAGCACACAGAACAACACACTTACCTGCCGCAGCCACAACGACTGGAACTCGAGCATGAGTACAGGTGCCCACACACCATACTGGACACAGTACAAACAACCAACCCCAGGTATCCAGCAAACCAGTTACTGCCTGGACCCCCATGCAAACAGGACGCATGACAGCCCCAAGAAGAGCTGCATACAGACTTGTAGTTCCTCTTCCGGAGGAGTCACTGATAGACAGGACGATGTCTAGCAAACATGCTGGACAACAAACACCACCAGACATGTAACAACAACCAGACATAACACCTACCTCTACAAACGACACCACACATAAAGTAGGGTAGAGAAGGGAAGGAGACATGTAGTGAGACATTGCTGAGACCTTGATGTTCCACAAGGTGGCCCTCAATCACTGGGCAGATGGAAAAAACCGGCCATGAAGCTCCAGCAGTAACAAAGGCTGGAGGACCACTAACTCCAGCCTTTAAGCCACAGGTTAAATAAACCTAGTGGCCACACCCAGCACCTAAGATATAAGGCCTCTTGCACACGACCGTATGGCTTTTTCAGTATTTTGCAGTCCCAAAAAAACTGATCTGCAAAAAATACGGATGACGTCTGTGTGCATTCCGTTTTTTGAGGAACGGAACATCTGGCCCCTGATAGAACAGTACTATCCTTGTCCGTTAGGTGGACAATAATAGGACATGTTCTATCTTTGAACGGAACATAAAAACGGAAATACGGAAATGGAAGACCTTTTTTTTGCGGATCCATTGAAATGAATGGTTCCGTATACGGTCCGTATACGGAATGCAAAAAACGGTACATAAACGAAAAAAAAAAAAACTTTGTGTGCAAGAGGCCTAAGGGGAAGTGCACACACATGCAGAGTAAACGAGACGCTGCCCCTGGCAACTGCATGCATGGCAAACGTGTCATGGAAAACAGCAACAAAATTGTGACACCGCCGTGACAGTTACATCCCTTCCACTAAGCCTTACCCACAGATTTTTTTGTCTAATTTTGTTATGTTAAGAAAAAATGTGAATGTTGTATACCACAATTCTAGGTCACACCCTCATAAATTCCCTTTACATTTTATGTAAACAATGAAAACAATGTCGTATGTTATTGTGGCATCACATCTATCAGTTCTTGATCAATTTCTGCTTGAGCCTCAGTATAATCAGTAGTTATTAATGTATAATCAGTTAGTTATTAGGAAAAAGGGATGTATATGTACAGTATGTGGATATATGTAAATCCATAATACAGTATGAGTGAATATAAGAAACTTTGTAATATGTCTTATCCCTCCTACTAAAGTAATATTCTCTTTTTAGGTTCCATGTTGAGGCAACCCCCAACTAAAGGATCAGATTATGCACTGCCCATAAAAGCTGTAATGGAGAGGGGTGGTAGAGTAAGAAAGAGCTGCTTGAAGGAGACAGAAGAAATGTTTCTTGATATTAAAAAGTTTCTGATAGTCACCAGTATTATTGATTTAGGTTTGTTGAAAGGTTAGTGACAATTTAAAGGAAGTAGCACAACTCTTTAAAATCAGACCACATGTATGGTTTTCTACTAATCTCTAATAATGAAGATACATATATCTGAACTGGAGTATTTGCGATGTGCAACGTACAATGCACAAAAGGTTTTAGAAAGAACAAGTATAGTTAAAACTCCAGCACAAAGAATATAGAGATCAATAAATACAATAAGACTATTTGTTATGCTGTCATTTATTCCACACAACACGTAATTTGAATGTAAGTATCTATATATATGTATCACCTTTTTATTCATAAGTC
This sequence comes from Bufo gargarizans, assembly GCF_014858855.1. Taxonomy (NCBI): domain Eukaryota; kingdom Metazoa; phylum Chordata; class Amphibia; order Anura; family Bufonidae; genus Bufo; species Bufo gargarizans. Next base: position 421,971,813 of record NC_058080.1, on the reverse strand, counting down.
CCATTAATATTCGTATCAGCATCGTCTGTTCCCCTGTAAAGTTTTAGCTTGAATCTGATTACACTGTGGAGTAAACAATAACATCTTTATGTAGATTGTAGTTGTATATAACACTTCATGGAGAGTACTTTCATGCATAACAATCTAATGAGCATGCACAGAATAACCTCTAAAAGCTGCTGGTGTCATTGAGGCTTGAGACTTAATTTATTAGATGTGATTATGCTTGGGAAGGCATAAAAGTGAAGTAATCCCGAAATAAATGCTACTGAGATATTAAAGCATTTTCTATCTTCATACATCTGCTGAACAAAGCATTAATGCAAACTGGTGTCATAATTGCTTTAAGAAAATAGCAAAACAGCAAAATGAAGTGTAAAACATGACTATATAATGTCGCCATGTATTGCTGAATTGTAAGTAGTCACTTGTTCACATTTGCAGAAAAGTCAATTATTAGTGATTTAGGGAAGGTTATTGATTTAATTTCCTTTATTCTTGTCAATTAAAACAACGTATATAAATATTTAAAGGGAAAACCTTGGGTTTCTTTTTTTTTCCATCTTCTGTTCTTACTTTTATTTAGACTGAGGTATATAGAATATAAGATGCTTCTTAGTTCAGGAACCAGGAATATTTACTGTATGTAATGGATTCAGCATGATTCCTTTTCTTATGCCTTACTACTCTTCAAAATAATGTCTTATCTTTATCTTTGAAACAGCATTATTTCCTCTACTAATGACTATGGATGCTTGTCTCTTTACAGACCTAACTCCTGTCTGGGGGTCTAGGATAGAACATGGTAGGGAACCACAATTATGACTCACACCTTTGAAGGCAATAAAGGCCGCTCAATAACAGAACCTGCTGTATGAGTGTGTAGATGAATACCCATCCTCCATGTGGTGCCTAATTTTTTTTTTTAAATGAGCAATTTTACTGTTTGAATAGACAACATCTCTCTATATGCATGTTATCCGATCTCTCTAAGATGTCACTCTGATATGGAAAGAAATTACAAAAAGTATTAAGGCACAGCCACATGTTCAGGTTTCCTGATACAGTTTTTGAAGCAAAAGCCAAAGAGTGAATTCAAAAATGAGGAGAGTTCTAATCAGTCATTTATATTTTCTCTTCTTTTATGATCCAATCCTGATTTTGGCTTCAAAAACTCCATCATGAAACCTGACCATGAGTGTGTTGCCTTAAAATAATGTACATACAGCCTAAAAAAACTCCTTACTGAGCAACCAGACAATATTACTTATGTAACTATCTCTCATTATCACTGTCCAGTCCCAGTAAAAGGATTTGTCACCTCTTCATGCTCGTATCACATTTGCTAAATCATTAAGATCAATAACTGTAGCAGGAAGGGTGATATTTGAATATATATATATATATATATATATATATATTGTGAGAAGGCACAAGGTGCCAGAATAGATGATAGATACGTGTCACCGAGGTGCCTTGCCTCAGTGAAATGAACCGGTAATGTTTGGTCAGTAACCCTAGGTTACTGACAGTTGCTAGAGGTAGTTTAGCTGCTAGCTGCAGCTGATCCGGGCCGGGTTTCATTGGAGTAGTCAAAGAGCAGGGTGGGATGACTACTCCCATGTATCCAGGCCAGGTGTTGGCTGGACTATTTAAGACAGGAATCCCAGGAGAGCTGGGGGGCGTGGTTCCTAGTCTGGAAGTGTAACAGACTGGGAGTAAAGCTGTGTGGTGTGTTGCTGTGGATAAGCCTGCCATTGCCTACTCTACAGAGGACTGTGAGTTGGACCATTTCATATGTGTTTTGGACCATTTCTTTGTGTTTACCCGCTGAAGTAAGCGAGCATTTGTTAAGGCTGTGTTGAACAAAATAAAAGACTATTGTTTAAATGACACAGTGGTGTCGGATGCGGGCATAAACCCACGGTCACATTACATGTCCTGGGTCAAAGCTGCAACACAGAGCCAACCCACACCAGCTGCCATGGAGGAAGTGATTAAGCACCTGGTGCAGGCAAACTTTTTAGTATGTAAGAATGCCGTTTGGCTTGCAGGGGGCCCCTGCCACCTTCCAAAGGGCTATGGACCAAGTACTACGGCCCCATAAGGAGTATGCCACAGCGTACTTAGATGACTGTCATTTTTAGTTGTGATTGGGAAAGCCATCTCAGAAAAGTTCAGGCCATCCTTGATGCTCTAAGGAAGGCGGGGTTTACGATAAACCCAGCCAAATGTGCCCTAGGCATGGAGGAAACCAGATACCTGGGCTACGTAGTGGGGAGTTGGGAGATTAAACCCCAGCTTAACAAGGTAGAAGCCATTCAGAATTGGCCCCGTCCACTAACTAAGAAGCAGATCAAGGCATTTCTGGGTATTGTGGGCTACTATAGGTGGTTTGTCCCCAGGTTCGCAGAAATAGCGGTTCCCCTGACTGACCTGACAAAGGGCACAAAGTCTGCTATGGTGAGGTGGTCCCCAGAAGCGGAAAGGGCCTTTCAAGAGCTTAAACAGGCCCTGTGTAAGCAACCAGTGTTGATAGCCCCGGATTTCTCCCGTGAGTTTGTGGTCCAGACCGATGCCTCCGATGTGGGTCTGGGTGCAGTCATGTCTCAGGTAGTGAATGGAGAAGAGCACCCAGTGATGTACCTGAGTAGAAAACTGTTCCCAGCAGAAAGGAATTATGCCATTGTTGAGAAGGAGTGTCTGGCCATAAAATGGGAACTAGACTCCCTTAGGTACTATTTACTAGGAAGGAGGTTTAGGTTAGTGTCAGACCATGCTCCCCTAAGGTGGATGCGAGAGAAGAGAGGGAATAATGCCCGAGTTACCCGCTGGTTCCTTGGACTTCAAGATTTCTCCTTCTCAGTAGAACACAGGCCAGGCAAGATGCAAGGGAATGCGGACGCCCTGTCAAGGGTACACAGTCTGGGGGCTAAAGATGTCCAAGCCCCCGGCTTTGGACAGCGGGGGGGATATGTGAGAAGGCACAAGGTGCCATAATAGATGACAGATACGTGTCACCGAGGTGCCTGGCCTCAGTGAAATGAGTCGGTAATGTTTGGTCAGTAACCCTACGTTACTGACAGTTGCTAAAAGGTAGTTTAGCTGCTATCTGCAGCTGATCCGGGCCGGGTTTCTTTGGAGTAGTCAAATAGCAGGGTGGGATGACTACTCCCACATATCCAGGCCAGGTGTTGGCTGGACTATTTAAGCCAGGAATCCCAGGAGAGCTGGGGGTGTGGTTCCTAGTCTGGAAGTGTAACAGACTGGGAGTAAAGCTGTGTGGTGTGTTTCTGTGGATAAGCCGGACGTTGCCTACTCTTTTTTCCCCCTCTCCAGCGGGTGGTGGAACTCTGGAACTACAGAGGACTGTGAGTTGGACCATTTCATATGAACGGTGTTTCTTTGTTTACCCACTGAAGTAAGCGAGCATTCGTTAAGGCTGCGTTGAACAAAATAAAAGACAAAATGTTTTAATGACACCTGAAGTCACTGTTTGAGCTGATCCCCACTATATATATATATATATATATATATACCTTGTATGACCAGTATGGGCCCAATATATGTGTGGGGATGTGTATGTGTGTATATATATACACATGTATACCTAAGTGCCCCCAGGTTGTGTGTGTGTGTTGTAAGGGATCGCCTCTTATTTGGGGGTCATTCTCACAGATACGACTTTAGGACACCAGGTTTTAGGTCCAAATCGTGCATTTATTGTGCACACTCCAACCAATACAGGTTATCATGAAGTCGCAGCTTCACCTAACACATGTGACATCCACATAAAATAATAAACACTCGCCTGGCTAGGCTCTAACTAACACAGAGTTTCCTGACTCACCTAATTCCTTGTTCACACCCTGTGAACACATGCGGCTTTCTCAGCCAATGTCCCACAGCCTCCTGGCTGTACAGAGCACAGTACGCCCACTGCCTCCAGTCCAGTGTCTCAGCACACATGGGGAATCGTGGTCTCTCAGCCCTCCTGGCTTGGACCACACTGAGCCTCCAGGCCTCTGTCCACAGGCAACACACTCCCCCCTTGCTGACACCCTGGGAGGTGCTTTGTGCCAGCCTGATTACTTCCAGCTGGTCTCACCTGTGGTGGAATAGGGGTGTGGACCGAACTATCCACCCCTTCCTTGCCTCTAACCTGTGTGAGACCTGTCACTGTCTCACAGTGTATATGTGTATATATATATATATAAATATATACTTATATAATCCCCAGGTTGTGTAATATATCAGCCTAGTTATTATGCTCTGCCCCACCTTCTGTTCAGGGATTGTTTATTGACATGGGTGTGTGTGCGGTGCCATGGTGTATCTGGGGGGAGTCTTTCATTTACACCTTGGGCAGGAATTCCTTTGTGTGTACAGATCCTGAGCCTCAGGGGGCCAACTGGCAGTTATCTGTTACAGTCTGAGGATGTGCATTCCCTCACACGCACACAATGATGTCATATCCCTGCACCTTAGGTTGATGAGGGGGGAGGGGGGCTGCTTTTGGGCTTATATTAGGCCAAGCTAGGACAAAGGGTGGCTCTCTTTCTTGGGACTGGACCACAAACAGAGATGCACATAGGAGAGAAAGAGATTAACTGAGCAGCTCCATGAAGGAAGATGGACTGAACAGCTCCATGAAGGAAGAGAGGCCATGAAGAGAGGCAGAGCAGCCCCATGTGCCCCTGGAGATCGCTGAGTAACCCTTTCCCTCCTGCATTGCAGTAGTGCCACATACCCTGTGTCCTTTTCCTCCTGCATTGCAGTGCCACATACCCTGTGTCAGCAATTATCCCTTTCCCTCCAGCATTGCAGTAACCCCTTTACTGCTGCCACCAATATTAACCCATGAGCTACCCCTAATACCCCAGCCCTGATTTACCCCTATTTACCACTGGCGTGCATTCAGTTCCCTGTAGTATATCCCTGGCGTGCATCGTATATTAACCATTGCAGTGCCACTATTGTGTTTCTCCATAGGGACAGTATAGAGCCAGGAGGGTGGGCTGCTAAATAATGTGTGTGTAAATGTATTCTTAGGTAGATTTGTGGGGTGGGAATGTGTATTGTATTGTGCAGTGTAGTTTAGGTGTATTGTAGTGTTGTTGATATATTACTGTGTGCGACTATAAGTATATATATTTATATGTCCATTGATATAAATATATATAGTTATAGCAATAGTAGACTGTAGAGCTTGTAATTGTTTTAATAAATTCAATTTATTATTCAAAGTGCAGCACATAGTCATTTATTGTAGTAGTCGCCGCCGTTGTAAATCGTAGTAGTAATTTGCACGTTAGTTCAGGGAAAAAGTGTAAGTGCAACAAGGAGGTTAGTATTTGTATTTATAGTATAAATAGGTGGAGTAATTTAATAGACAACTCACGCCTATTTATGAATATTAATTATTGATATTAACACAAAATATTAATAATTCATATTTCCTTTAAAGGGTTTCTACCACTTCGGTTTCACATATTTAGCTGTCAGACACTAGCGATCCGCTAGTGTCTGCTCTGCCCAACCATCCTAATATAATTGCTTTTGGGGCAGCCGTTTTGCTAAAAAAAGAACTTTTATTAATATGCTAATGAGCCTCTAGGTGCTATGGCGGCGTCATTAGCACCTAGAGGCTCCGTCTACCTTCAGAAACTGCCGCCGCCCAGCGCGTCCCTCCAGCCCGCCCATCTTCTCCTGAATGCGATCCTCCTTGTGAGCGCCTGTATTCGGTGCATGCGCAGTGAATGTCTGACAGCTTCCCTGCACAGACATCTCCACTGCGCCTGTTCCTCGGAGCACTATGGCGTCATCACGCAGGCGCAGTGGAGATGTCTCAGCAAGGAAGCGGTCAGACATTCACTGCGCATGCGCAGAATACATACGCTCACAAGGAGGATCGCATTCAGGAGGAGATGGGCTCATTAGCATATTAATAAAAGTTCTTTTTTTTTGCAAAACGGCTGCCCCAAAAGCAATTATATTAGGATGGTTGGGCAGAGCAGACACTAGCGGATCGCTAGTGTCTGACAGCTAAATATGTGAAACCGAAGTGGTAGAAACCCTTTAACAATGGCGAGACAGCCAGGAGACAGAAAAGATAGGCAGGGTCACAGTAGATGATTGTAAGCCTATTTATTAATATTAATTATTGATATTAACACAAAATATTAATAATTAATATTTCCTTTTACATTGGCGAGGCAGGCCCGCTGCTAAGAGTTTGTTTTCTGTGTTTGGTTTTGGTGAGGAAACTCACTTACGCTGTGAACTAGTCAGGCAGGAGGAATGCGGTCAGTGGATTCTGAGCGTCCAGAGCCTGATAGTTCGGACAGGTATAGTGTATTTTTTTTTTCAATCAGAACCAAACACAAGGCAATATCTACAGCAGAGAACCTAAAATCTTTTGATTTTTGGATTTTAACGATTTTCTGATTGCCTTACACGAACCTCGAACACGTGCGAGCGTCTGCGGGAGAAGTCGCTGCATACCGTCACTGTGAGAGAACCATTGCCAATGGAGCTGAACAGAAGAAGTCCGGCTGGACGGGAGAGGGAGATGGCATTCCTGGTACTAAAGAACCTCCTACACGCAGCAACAAGGACAGGAAAAGTCAGCTCCAGAGAAGATGGACTCTCAACAAAACGTAAGTATGGACTTCTCAACACTGCAACACCTAGCTAAATATAGTACATTTAACCCCATCCTCCCCATTTCTTACAAGTCAGCAGAAATTCTGTGGTCTGATATGTTGGACAGGCTTGTAGTTTTGACAAGCTTTGTGTGAACAAACAGACGGTATTGAATAAAGCGACCAAACGGCTTCAGATGCTAGCCAAACTTGTACATACATTTGAGGTTAGCATCTGCAAACCAAAGCGTGTTGCACTGGTGTCTCGGTCAAACAGAGACAAATCCTCCGACCATTCATTGCCAGTGCCGTGCCAGTAAGTCGAACCAGGTTTCGGCATTGTGGGTGCAGCTGGCGGAGAATGTACAGTCTACCGTTGACCGAGACACGCAGGTGGCTAAAGTAGAGTCACAGATGGTTGAGCTGCAGAGGCAGAAGGAGGAGATTGAGGCTCAGTTGACTCAGTCATATGCTGAGATCAAGGCCTTCAAGGAACGGACTGCCTCTACTGACGTGACGGTAGCCAAATTGAAGGATGAGGTTTCTGTAATATCACAGCTAATGACTGGCATGCAACAGGTCATCACCAATTTTGTCCAAATGGTGGCGGCCCTTTCTTTTTCCTTAAAGTCAGGGCCAGAATCTCCCAAAATTTTGCCCTGTGTAGGGCAAAAAGGGGGAGATTAGTCTGTGACAGTCCAAATCTCCCAAAATCCGAGCCTGTCCGGACTAACTGAGATTTTTCCCTAACCTTGGAAAAATAAATATTGTAAAGAGTGCCTCCCTAAGGATGGAAGAGTACAGGAGAAGGGAGCACGGCGGCAGTGCAGACGGACCTAAGCCATGCAGGGCAAACATCAGATGTTTTGCATGTGGTGGCTTAGGATATATAGTGAAACACTGCGAATCAGAAAGACACAAAACACACAGGACAGGAAGCCAAGTCAGGTTCTTCAGGTGTGGGAACAAAGGACACATTGCAAGAAATTGCCCTTCTGCAAGTAATTGCAATATGTCCAGTAATAATAGCCAGGTAACAAATCGTCCAGTGGGGTATGGCAAACTTGGTCATAAAGGGGTTACCTCTCAGCAGCACATGTCTCACCAGGCGCTGAGGGGTCAGAATGGCCAAGTTAGGCTAGGGAATATTTGACACCCCTGTACGTTTTGTTACATCGTTTGTTCCCTGTATATGTCCATGTAATGTGTTTTTGTTATATATTTGTATGTTTTTGATGTTGATGGCGGTAGTCCTTGTGTACAAATGTGTTTTACCCTGCTGATTTTTGTAGTTTACATTCCCTGCTGTGAGTCCAGTCGCTGCTGTTTTTGATTTATTCTTGTGTCCCCTTTGAGTAAAACGGTGTTATACTGTAGATTGAGAAAGTTGTTGGTTTGCGGAACGGTTGACATTGGAACATGGTTTAGTGGGATGTCACAATGAGCAACCAAGGTCTCTGATCGATACAGGTAACACTGTTTTTCACAAGGTTATCAAAAGGGCTGTGTTATACTCGGGACTGGGGTGGACAGACAACATCAGTAAGGTTGCACTGTGCATTATTTTCTAGTCCGATCAGGATTCTGATTGGGATTGGACACAGAATGATTTGCAGTGGAGTATGGCCCGTGTGTGTGTGTTGTGGAGTCCTGAAGAGTCTAGGGAGGACTTATGCCATGGATTCTGCTGGCCTACACAAGACAGGATTACAGGGGGAAATCAGCCTGAGTACACATGATTAAGACAGGGATACAGCACCATCAATTACAAGATGGTGCTTTGTCCACAGCTCCCCTTGGATATCCTAACCTATTAGAGTGGCCATTCTTATCTGTTGATGCAGAGGGATGTGAAGCAGAGGATGCAATCTTCTGAAGGTAGGGTATTCATACACCAGTATTAGGATGACGAGGGGTCCTGTGAGATGAAGGTCAGGCTAATGCCTTTCTGTTCTCTAGGGTCAAAGGTATTGGTGCTAGGAATTGGCAACTAATTGCACTGTGAGGGGAGAATTCCCTCAGGAGCGCCTGGTATTTTCTTCTGTCCTAGGTATATTTACTATGGAGCAGAAGGAAAAACCCAGATGATGCCACAGAAGAGACTTGCTATTTACCCTGACACTCTTGTGAGGCTCCAGAGGATCCCACTCAGTCAGCCCAAGCGACCATTGTTAGACTTCCACTCAGAGGCCTTAAAGAGACAGGGAATTAGGCTACTATCCAGTGGGAGCATTACTATAACGGGGATCTCCCATGCTCTGGAGAAAGACAGAGATGTTCGGGTGGAAGAGCTTATTCAGCTACAATCTCTTCAACCAGTGAAAGTTCTTCTGGTTCTGGTCATCATCATCATCTACATGTGACTTTCACTGGATGGTCAAGGGACTCACCAGAACCAGATAGAACTTTACAGAGCTAACCGGAGGAGGAGGCTCAGGACATAACTCCAACAAAGTCTTAAAGCCAGAGATCTTATGGGCACACTTTGTTTCCTATGAGGGTTCGGAATGTATAACCTATGCAATCCTGAAACCCCATAGTACTGTGTACATATATTGAATATTTGTATGTTTGTTAATTGTGTACCCATGGACACTCTAGGTGAAAAAGTGTGACAGCCTATACTACAATATGGCTGTACACATTTGCATCCTATAGTCGTTTCCCATTGACACGTGGGTTTGTGATCTATCTGTGTCTTTGGAGGTGTAGAGAGATATGCCCTGTTGCATGAGTCTCTATGGATACACACACTACATTTTATTTGGCGGTGTTGCGAGGGGGAGGGATGTGATCTGTTTTGTGTGAATGGGGAAGAGAGTAGATCTCCTAGGGACAGGCCCCCTCCTTTACAAAGTTATTTGCCACTTTAACCCCAAGAACGGTGAAGTTTGTAAGGGAGGGACTGAATGTCAGTAAGTGCGATGTTCTTTCCCGCAGTTAGAATTTAGGTACTATGACATCGCCTCTTACTTCAAAAATTCTGACCTGCCTTGTAAAGACCTACGTATCTGTCCATGGGAGAACCTCCTCAATGATAGATTCTTCAATCAAGATGAAAGGAGAAGTGTCGGATGGAAGTCGTGCCTATGCTGAAAGAGGGCCAGCCCACGGTTGACCGTACCTAGAAAGAAGGAGGTGCTACGTGGATCGACCTATAGACTGTGAAAGCATTTCCAGAGTCAGAAAGACTACATTGGGAGTGGCCTAGACACCTGAAGATCGGCAACTGACAGACATCAGAAATGAAAGAAGGCTATTCCACGATTGCTACGTGGAGAGACGGTGAGGGTGAAGCCATCCCTGAGTCTGACCCACAAATGATGACAGTGCTTGCGGCTAAAACCTGAAAATAGACACTGACAGTTGAAAGAAAGTTCAAGATCCATAGAGAAGAAGATGATGTATTCTGTGGATAGAGACGAATTGGTTACGGTAAAGGGCAGATCGGAGGTGTTAGCTGCGATGGGTGACATCTAGGTACCTAAGGGCTAGATTATACTTCAGTCCTTCCTGAACTGTTACCAACAGTAAGTGGGGTAGAAGGGGCAAATACATCCCAACACTTCCCTGAAAAATGTTATTGTTGTCTTTTCGACAACAAGGGGAATTGTAGAGGGAAGTGTCAGGTAGGCGTATATATAGATTCCAGGCCAGCTTGTTGGTGCGCCCTAAAACACCTGAAGGCAGTTAGCCTTGTTAGTTGCTATACAAAGGGTCCTATAGCTCACTTAGGAGATGCCTGCAAGGAGAGCACATGGTGCTAGGACTACTGAGGACCAGTGAGCAACCACATGCCATGGAAACATTAGCCTAACAACTGTAGCCTAGGTGAGACAAACTCTTTATGTTAGCAGTTAGTCCCAGACGGGAAGGTTTTTGTTTTTGTGATTTGTTACTGAAATACTGGAAATCCTGGGTTCCAATAAAGAAAGCATGTGTTGATTTAAACCTCATGAAACTGGATCCTAATAAAAGTGACGTGAACTTTATGCCATCTATGCCTCCGTGAGTGTCCGTAACCGTATGCTACCCCCCACAGGCTTGCAATAGATATGCCCCAAGTATCTATATAGATATATATATATATATATATATATATATATACTTATGTTATGCAGCCAACATGTCCCCCAGAGTGGGTGCTCCCCCCCTCTGGAATGCGCCTGCAGGAGGGGAGGCCGACAACTGGACAATTATGTCCAGTTTCGGCCACTTCAAATGACAGAGAATGAATACAGATCCTCTGCCCTTTGATAGCATCTCCGCTGTTTTAAATAACAGAGGTATGAGGGCGCTTCACAGGCGGGAGATTCAAATTATCCCATGTATGGAAGCGCGCGCCAGGATGCACAGGCTAGTGCGGCGACGTCATATCACTGCGGTAGCCCACGTGGACTTGGCCGCAGGTGTGCATGCGCACGCCTGCAGCGCCGGAGGATGGGAACGAGTGCCGTGGGGTTTAAATAGGTCTGGGTGGAGGAGCCTGGCTCTATACATCATACAAAGAGGGGAGGGCCTACCCTTGCTCCACTGCCTGCTTTACATTATACAATAGACTACAGCAGGTTACAGACAGGAAGCTCCTTCCCTCTTATCCCTCCTAAGATCTTAGTCATGGCCTGTTGTCCCCCCACCATCCGCCACCCACCCGTGGCCTTTTGCCCCCCTCGGCCATCCTTACCAGGTCAAAGCCCCCCTGCCCTATTTGCAGCCACCACCATGCATATAGCTGCCCAGCTCTGAATCCTCCTTCTTCAAATGGCACCACAAAAGAATAACTGTGCCAAGCAAATAGTATCCTGGACACTAATAGTAGAAACAAAATGTCCCCCAAAAATAATCATGGTAAGCTGAAATGGTGTCAGGGTGCCCCCCACAGTAATAATGGTCCCCAAAGTCCCACAAATAGTATTCATTCTCTGCCATAGCACACTTAGTAGTAATAGTACCCCTAATAGTAATAACATCCCCACTGTGCCCCCATAGTGCCCATACTAGTAATCATGTTCCCCAAATTACCCAGTTCTCCTTATAATGTGACAGTAGAAAGTACTAAAAATGCCCCTTTAAAATGTGTGCCAGTGCATAAAACCCCCCCCCCAAATATGTGAACTAGTAAAAAAATTACTCCGTTCTATGTGCTAGTACAAAAAATACCCCTCTTAGTGCCCACGGTTGAGCTAATGTCCCCATAGTGGCCATATAATGTATATCAGTATAAAATACACCTATATAGTGCCCCAAGTAAATGCCCCCATAGTGCTCCTCTCCTCTTTCCTCATAGTGCCCCATAATGTGCCAGTATAAAATGCCCCTATATACTGTAGTGCCCAAGTAGATGCCCTCAGTGTCCCCATAATGTTTGCCAGCATAAAATTCCCCTATATAGTGCCCTCAGTAGATGACCCCATAGTGCTCATCTTTCTTCGTTCCCCATAGTACCCCCATAATGTGTCCCAGTATAAAATGCCCCTATATAGTGCCCCCAGTAGATGCCTATAGTGTCCCCCATAATGTGGCAGTATGAAATACTCTTTCTTAGAGCCCCCAATAGATGCCCCAATAGTGCTCCTCTCCCCCTTTCCCATAGTCTCCCCCATAACATAATGTACCAGTATAAAATACCCCCTCTTAGTGTTCTCAGTAGATGTCCCATAGTGCATCAGTCCTTCCTTCCCCATAGTGCCCCCCATAATATGCCAGTAAAAAAATGCCCCTTCTTAGTGTCCCTAGATGCCTCCATATAGTGCTCATCTCCTGCATTGTGCCATGTAAAAAAAAAAAAAAATATCCTGTGGCTGTCAGCGATGCAAGGCTCGATGATATTGATGTAATTGTGAACAGTTACCTCTCCCCTGCCCTGCCGCAGCATCCAACTCTATCGCTGTCCTGAGGATGGCGATACAGTTGGAGATAGAGAGCGCTTCCAAACTCTCCCACTGCCTTGCCGCCACCGCCCCTCATTTATTTCCAGGGCTGCGCCACCCTAGGCGATCACCTCACCTAATTGGCGGTGCTGCCCTGACAGGAATCATAAAAAAATAAATAAATCGGACTGCTTCTAGGGGGAAGTCCAGACCCGTTGGACACCCCTGTGGGTGAGCCACTGGTTGGCGCATACCCCTGTTTAGCCATTATGTGCAGAATTACATACTGTAACTGTACTGTATGTTGTAGAATTAACTTAATGCACAGAAATGTACAGTAACATTGCAGAGATGGAGCAGGCACAAAAATTGTGCCTGCACTATCAGTAATGAAAGCCAACTGTAATATTCAGCAGGGCTCCATCTTCAACCCTAGTCATTAAACACCTTAGATGCTGCAGTTAATGGCAACTATGGCATCTAAGCACGTAGACAGAGGGAAGGGGTTCCCTTTATCATTTATTTGCATCCAACTATTTAATCAAGGATGACGATAGTTGCTATGGCAGCCCAGGGGTTTAACAATGGCCCCCAGATATGCCTTGCACATATGTTTACTATGCATAATACACTTAACTACATACTATAGGGTTTCCCTCTGGTAGATAGGGCAAGCGGACGCAGTACAGAGGCAAAAGACAAGTTCTTAACGCAAAACTTCAGTGTTTATTCACACTTGAGGCAAATGTACAAAACAATGCGTTACTTTGCAGTCTTGGTGTTTACTTTGCACACAGTGGAAAGTACATCTTGGTGTTACTTCACACAAATTGGAAAGTTCATATAAGACAAGTCACCTTGATGTCAGTTCTGCCTCCAGCAGTCCATGGCAGGCTAGGGGGCCTGTTTTCTCGGCCCATGGGTCTCAGCCCTCCAACCTGGCACAAAATCTCATATCCCAACACAGGGATCCTGCTGCTAAGCCCAGCTGCCTATTTAAGGACAGCCAGGTGCTGGCAATAACCCGGACCGGCAATTAAAATCCAGTCCGGTATTTGACCCCACCTGACTGCAAATCAGCCCAGCAGCACACGATGGGAGGAAAATACCTGTTTTCCCAGACTATTCCCCTCACAGTGTCACAATACGTAGAGCAGTGTATGAAGCATGCACTCAAATGACAGCTTGTTCAATTCCCCCTGTAGGACTAATTAGTGTAGTCAAAAATGTAAAAAATGTAATACAATTTGAAGTTGAAAAAAGTCACTTTCCTCAAAAACTGAATTTTAATTCATAAAAGAGTGCCGAAATTACTGTGTTTTGTTCACTCTACCTTGGAAAAAATGGAATAAAGCATTATCAAAAACTTGTGTGTACCCCAAAATGGTACCAATAGAAACTGCAGGTAATCTCGCTAAAATTATTATAAAACTATATTATAATTATTATGCTAATTAGCTATTTCGAGTGCCAAGGGGGTGGGCAGAAGGCTTGGGGCACTGCTATCCTAATGCCCATCTCCTCTGTGCACTCCCCCTCCCCTGTGTCATGTCTAACCCTGTATTCTCGCTCCTGCACCAAAATCAGCTAAGTGACTGAGTGGTTCAGCAGTGTATCTGATGCTGTTTTCAAAGCTCATTAGATCAATCATGCAACCCCAAAGTTGTGAGTGACAGTGGACTTTGTTTGTAGTGATTTGAGCATGATTTCCGAATTTTCATGGTTGTCAATGAAAATTTTAAAATCTAGCATTCAGTGAAGTATAATACTGCAGATGTTTTTTTGTTCTTTATTTTTACTTTGACCATTTTGGAAAGTATTGCTATACTAAAATGCCTTTGCACTATTTTGAGATTTTTTTTAAATGTATTAATAAGTTTTGGTTTATTTTACACTAACTTAATTTCCATCAATTATTGTACTTGTATGTCTCTTTAAAAGTTTAAAAAATACAGATCTGCTTACAGAATTAGTTAATGACACTCTGTATATGTGCATTGCTGGACTCTGCTACAACAGTAAGGATTAGATCTACAGGGTGGGCCATTTATATGGATACACCTTAATAAAATGGGAATGGTTGGTGATTTTAACTTCCTGTTTGTGGCACATTAGTATATGTGAGGGGGGAAACTTTTCAAGATGGGTGGTGACCATGGCGGCCATTTTGAATCCAACTTTTGTTTTTTCAATAGGAAGAGGGTCATGTGACACATCAAACTTATTGGGAATTTCACAAGAAAAACAATGGTGTGCTTGGTTTTAACGTAACTTTACTCTTTCATGAGTTTTTTTACAAGTTTATGACCACTTATAAAATGTGTTCAATGTGCTGCCCATTGTGTTGGATTGTCAATGCAACCCTCTTCTCCCACTCTTCACACACTGATAGCAACACTGCAGGAGAAATGCTAGCACAGGCTTCCAGTATCCGTAGTTTCAGGTGCTGCACATCTCGTATCTTCACAGCATATTCTGTGCAGCGCCTGAAACTAGGGATACTGGAAGCCTGTGCTAGCATTTCTCCTGCGGTGTTGCTATCAGTGTGTGAAGAGTGGGAGAAGAGGGTTGCATTGACAATCCAACAAAATGGGCAGCACATTAAACACATTTTTATAAGTGGTCAGAAACTTGTAAATAACTCATGAAAGAATAACATTACGTTTAAACCAAGCACACCATTGTTTTTCTTGTGAAATTCCCAATAAGTTTGTGTCACATGACCCTCTTCCTATTGAAAAAACAAAAGTTGGATTCAAAATGGCCGACTTCAAAATGGCTGCCATGGTCACCACTAGGGATGAGCGAACCCGAACTGTATAGTTCGGGTTCATAACGAATTTTGGGGTGTCCGTGACACGGACCCGAACCCGGACATTTTCGTAAAAGTCCGGGTTCGGGTTCGGTGTTCGTCGCTTTCTTGGCGCTTTTTGAAAGGCTGCAAAGCAGCCAATCAACAAGCGTCATACTACTTGCCCCAAGAGGCCGTCACAGCCATGCCTACTATTGGCATGGCTGTGATTGGCCAGAGCACCATGTGACCCAGCCTCTATTTAAGCTGGAGTCACGTAGCGCCGCACGTCACTCTGCTCTGATCAGCATAGGGAGAGGTTGCAGCCGCGACATTAGGGCGAGATTAGGCAGTGATTAACTCCTCCAAAGGACTTCATTCAGAGATCGATCTGCAGCTGTGGATGATTGAACTGCTGCTATTGAATTGCTCACTGTTTTTAGGGTGCCCAGAGCGTTTTTCAGTCACTTTTTTCTGGGGTGATCGGCGGCCATTTTGTGTCTTGTGGTGCGCCAGCACAAGCTGCCACCAAGTGCATTTAACCCTCAATGGTGTGGTTGTTTTTTGGCTAAATCCTACTTCAGGGTGAAGCTGTCACACCAAGTGCATTTAACCAGCAATAGTCTGTTCATTTTTTGGCCATATACTACATCAGGGGCAAGCTGCGCCTGTCACCAAGTGCATTTAACCCTCAGTAGTGTGGTTGGTCAAGCTGTCACACCAAGTGCATTTAACCATCAATAGTGTGGTTATTTTTTGGCCATATCCCAGTCTAATTCTGTCAGTAAACGTATACCTGTCACCCAGCACCTAAATACTAGGCCTAAAGTTTATATCCAGCTAAATCTGTCGTTACTGTTGTGGCTGGGCAAGTTATTTAGTGTCCGTTTTTGTTCTGGGTTGAAATACAATTCCCAATTTAGCAATTTCCTAATTTAGTGGTTTCTGCTGTATCAGAGCTATTTTAAATCTATCCCTAAAAAGGTATATAAGATTCAAGGTGCACATAGGGTCATTCTGAATAACTTCACACACACACGCTACTGTGCATTTCCAAGTCAAATTCTGTCAGTAAACCTAGACCTGTCACCCAGCGCCTAAATACTAGGTCTCAAATTTATATCCAGCTAAATCTGTCGTTACTGTTGTACTGTTGTGGCTGGTCAAGTTATTTAGTGTCCGTCAAAGCACAGTTTTTGTTCTGGGTTGAAATACAATTCCCAATTTAGCAATTTCCTAATTTAGTGGTTTCTGCTGTATCAGAGCAATTTTAAATCTATCCCTAAAATGGTATATAAGATTCAAGGTGCACATAGGGTCATTCTGAATAACTTCACACACACACGCTACTGTGCATTTCCAAGTCGAATTCTGTCAGTAAACCTATACCTGTCCCCCAGCGCCTAAATACTAGGTCTCAAATTTATATCCAGCTAAATCTGTCGTTACTGCTGTGCCTGTATTAGTGTAATACGGTGTCACGGAACCATGAACCAGACGTACAACAAGAGATAAGTGGAAGTAAGAAGGCTTTATTGAAAATCAAGCTGTAAGCAAAAGTCCAACGGATGGCTAAACCGAAGCAGGGTCTTGCGTGGACAGAGGTCAGGAACCAGGGGGGTGGTCAGACGAAGCCTGGATCAGGAACCAGCAGGGTAGTCAGACGAAGCCAGGATCAGGAACCAACGGGGTAGTCAGACGAGGCCAGGATCAGAAACCAGAAGCAGCAGCAGTCTTAGAAGCATGTGAACACAGGAGGACCAAGCAAGGAACTGAAGCCACAGACCTCCTATATATGTGAGCTAGGCATCCAGCTCCTCCCAGTGGGAAGGAGAAGCCGCAGGGTGGGAGGCTACAAAAAACCCAGATGGCCGCCAGCACATGTCAAACGAAGGAGAACAGTGGAAGGTAAGACCATGACATACGGTACCTAAATAGATAGCCAGATAGTGTTAGGTGTCTGTAAAAAAAAGGCCTGAATTTGAATTCAATAATATTTTTGTTGTTGTGGTGAACGATAACAATGAGGAAAACATCTAGTAAGGGACGCGGGCGTGGACATGGTCGTGGTGGTGTTAGTGGACCCTCTGGTGCTGGGAGAGGACGTGGCCGTTCTGCCACATCCACACGTCCTAGTGTACCAACTACCTCAGGTCCCTGTAGCTGCCAGAATTTACAGCGATATATGGTGGGGCCCAATGCCGTTCTAAAGATGGTAAGGCCTGAGCAGGTACAGGCATTAGTCAATTGGGTGGCCGACAGTGGATCCAGCACGTTCACATTATCTCCCACCCAGTCTTCTGCAGAAAGCGCACAGATGGCGCCTGAAAACCAAGCCCATCAGTCTGTCACATAACCCCCATGCATACCAGGGAAACTGTCTGAGCCTCAAGTTATGCAGCAGTCTCTTTTGCTGTTTGAAGACTCCGCTGGCAGGGTTTCCCAAGGGCATCCACCTAGCCCTTCCCCAGCGGTGGAAGACATAGAATGCACTGACGCACAACCACTTATGTTTCCTGATGATGAGGACATGGGAATACCACCTCAGCACGTCTCTGATGATGACGAAACACAGGTGCCAACTGCTGCGTCTTTCTGCAGTGTGCAGACTGAACAGGAGGTCAGGGAGGAAGACTGGGTGGAAGACGATGCAGGGGACGATGAGGTCCTAGACCCCACATGGAATGAAGGTCGTGCCACTGACTTTCACAGTTCGGAGGAAGAGGCAGTGGTGAGACCGAGCCAACAGCGTAGCAAAAGAGGGAGCAGTGGGCAAAAGCAGAACACCCGCCGCCAAGAGATTCCACCTGCTACTGACCGCCGCCATCTGGGACCGAGCACCCCAAAGGCAGCTTCAAGGAGTTCCCTGGCATGGCACTTCTTCAAACAATGTGCTGACGACAAGACCCGAGTGGTTTGCACGCTGTGCCATCAGAGCCTGAAGCGAGGCATTAACGTTCTAAACCTTAGCACAACCTGCATGACCAGGCACCTGCATGCAAAGCATGAACTGCAGTGGAGTAAACACCTTAAAACCAAGGAAGTCACTCAGGCTCCCCCTGCTACCTCTTCTGCTGCTGCCGCCTCGGCCTCTTCTGCTGCTGCCGCCTCGGCCTCTTCCTCCGCCTCTGGAGGAACGTTGGCACCTGCCACCCAGAAAACAGGGGATGTACCACCAACACCACCACCTCCGTCACCAAGCATCTCAACCATGTCACACGGCAGCGTTCAGCTCTCCATCTCACAAACATTTGAGAGAAAGCGTAAATTCCCACCTAGCCACCCTCGATCCCTGGCCCTGAATGCCAGCATTTCTAAACTACTGGCCTATGAAATGCTGTCATTTAGGCTGGTGGACACAGACAGCTTCAAACAGCTCATGTCGCTTGCTGTCCCACAGTATGTTGTTCCCAGCCGGCACTACTTCTCCAAGAGAGCCGTGCCTTCCCTGCACAACCAAGTATCCGATAAAATCAAGTGTGCACTGCGCAACGCCATCTGTGGCAAGGTCCACCTAACCACAGATACGTGGACCAGTAAGCACGGCCAGGGACGCTATATCTCCCTAACTGCAAACTGGGTAAATGTAGTGGCAGCTGGGCCCCAGGCGGAGAGCTGTTTGGCGCACGTCCTTCCGCCGCCAAGGATCGCAGAGCAACATTCTTTGCCTCCTGTTGCCACCTCCTCCTACTCAGCTTCCTCCTCCTCTTATTCCACCTGCTCATCCAGTCAGCCACACACCTTCACCACCAACTTCAGCACAGCCCGGGGTAAACGTCAGCAGGCCATTCTGAAACTCATATGTTTGGGGGACAGGCCCCACACCGCACAGGAGTTGTGGCGGGGTATAGAACAACAGACCGACGAGTGGTTGCTTCCAGTGAGCCTCAAGCCCGGCCTGGTGGTGTGCGATAATGGGCGAAATCTCGTTGCAGCTCTGGGACTAGCCGGTTTGACGCACATCCCTTGCCTGGCGCATGTGCTGAATTTGGTGGTGCAGAAGTTCATTCACAACTACCCCGACATGTCAGAGCTGCTGCATAAAGTGCGGGCCGTCTGTGCGCACTCTTTGCGTTCTCACCCTGCTGCTGCTCGCCTGTCTGCGCTACAGCTTAACTTCGGCCTTCCCGCTAACCGCCTCATATGCGACGTGCCCACCAGGTGGAACTCCACCTTGCACATGCTGGACAGACTGTGCGAGCAGCAGCAGGCCATAGTGGAGTTTCAGCTGCAGCACGCACGGGTCAGTCGCACTACAGAACAGCACCACTTCACCACCAATGACTGGGCCTCCATGCGAGACCTGTGTGCCCTGTTGCGCTGTTTCGAGTACTCCACCAACATGGCCAGTGGCGATGACGCCGTTATCAGCGTTACAATACCACTTCTATGTCTCCTTGAGAAAACACTTAGGGCGATGATGGAAGAGGAGGTGGCCCAGGATGCTGTGTGCTGGGCCTAAATATATGAAAATGGACTGTTGCAGTGGTGGCTGACGTGAAGCCTGATTTTCTGCTATGACATGCAGACTGATTCTCTGCTGACATGAAGCCAGATTCTCTGTTATGGGACCTCTCTCCTCTGCCTGGGTGCTGGGCCTAAATATATGACAATGGACTGTTACAGTGGTGGCTGACGTGAAGCCTGATTTTCTGCTATGACATGCAGACTGATTCTCTGCTGACATGAAGCCAGATTCTCTGTTACGGGACCTCTCTCCTCTGCCTGGGTGCTGGGCCTAAATATATGACAATGGACTGTTACAGTGGTGGCTGACGTGAAGCCTGATTCTCTGCTATGACATGCAGACTGATTCTCTGCTGACATGAAGCCAGATTCTCTGTTACGGGACCTCTCTCCTCTGCCTGGGTGCCTGGGCCTAAATATATGCCAATGGACTGTTGCAGTGGTGGCTGACGTGAAGCCTGATTCTCTGCTATGGACTCTCTCTAATTGATATTGGTTAATTTTTATTTATTTAATTTTTATTTTTATTTATTTCCCTATCCACATTTGTTTGCAGGGGATTTACCTACATGTTGCTGCCTTTTGCAGCCTTCTAGCTCTTTCCTGGGCTGTTTTACAGCCTTTTTAGTGCCGAAAAGTTCGGGTCCCCATTGACTTCAATGGGGTTCGGGTTCGGCCGAACTTCTCGAACCCTAACATCCAGGTGTCCGCTCAACTCTACTCGTGATCTTACCATTAAAGGGTATCTGTCAGCAGATTTGTACCTCGGACTGTCTGACCTGTTACGTGTGAGCACTTGGCGGCTGAAGGCATCTGTGTTGGTCCCATGTTCATATGTGTCCGCATTGCTGAGAAAAAGTTAGAGGCTCTGCTTTCTCTGCAACTGCCGCACCACCTGCACTTTGATTGACAGGGCCAGGCAGCTGTGATGACGTTTTTACTGCCTTGCCGTTGTGCAGTTGCAGAGAGAGCAGAGTGTCTAGGTGTAATAGCAAAGCCCCCTTTTTCCCTTGAGGCTCATTTGCATATATCAAAACTTGCCTGCAGCTGCCAACAGCTCAACCAGTTTGATAGGTACAAATCCCCTGACACATGCCGTTTAAAAGTTAGTATAAATCCAGGCACCTCGTGTCCTCATACACCAGTGTTGTAACTCTAACACAAATGAATTGGCTGCTTTTAATTATCTCGGGTTTCGGATTTACAGATCCAAGCTCTTTATAACATGTGAAAGTAAGAGTTCATCTAAAGGGGATGATTATTGGTATCATTTATGGTGTGATGATAAGAAAACATCAGCACTTTTGGTGCTATAGTCTGTCATAAAAACATTATGTTAAGCAGAGCTTACAGAGATACTTACATTTTTATGCTGCTCGTTACTGTAAGGCAGATTCCGACTTTGGTCCCACCATTAATCAGAGTGTGTGATGTCCCCTTGCTACATAAAAAAAGAAAAGAGGACAACATTATTGTACATGGTGACCCTGAAGGGCAATTCAGAGTTCATAATATTATCATGACAGACCATCATTGTTTTACCGATGCAAACAAGACAAGTACTGCACGTGTAAACCATTTTATAAACCACATAAACGATTACTCCTTATAGCATCATATTGAATATCATTAGACATATGTACTGTGAGATTCTGACCACGTATTGTGTACAAACCGGATTCCAAAAAAGTTGGGACACTAAACTAATTGTGAATAAAAACTGAATGCAATGATGTGGAGATGGCAAATGTCAATATTTTATTTGTAATAGAACGCAGATGACAGATCAAACGTTTAATCCGAGTAAATGTATCATTTTAAAGGAAAAATATGTTAACTCAAATTTTCACGGTGTCAACAAATCCCCAAAAAGTTGGGACAAGTAGCAATAAGAGGCTGGAAAAAGTAAATTTGAGCATAACGAAGAGCTGGAAGACCAATTAACACTAATTAGGTCAATTGGCAACATGATTGGGTATAAAAAGAGCTTCTCAGAGTGGCAGTGTCTCTCAGAAGCCAAGATGGGTAGAGGATCACCAATTCCCACAATGTTGCGCAGAAAGATAGTGGAGCAATATCAGAAAGGTGTTACCCAGCGAAAAATTGCAAAGACTTTGCATCTATCATCATCAACTGTGCATAACATCATCCGAAGATTCAGAGAATCTGGAACAATCTCTGTGCGTAAGGGTCAAGGCCGTAAAACCATACTGGATGCCCGTGATTTCCGGGCCCTTAAACAACACTGCACCACAAACAGGAATGCTACTGTAAAGGAAATCACAGAATGGGCTCAGGAATACTTCCAGAAACCATTGTCAGTGAACACAATCCACCGTGCCATCCGCCGTTGCCAGCTGAAACTCTACAGTGCAAAGAAGAAGCCATTTCTAAGCAAGATCCACAAGCTCAGGCGTTTTCACTGGGCCGGGGATCATTTAAAATGGAGCGTGGCAAAATGGAAGACTGTTCTGTGGTCAGACGAGGCACGATTCGAAGTTCTTTTTGGAAATCTGGGACGCCATGTCATCCGGACCAAAGAGGACAAGGACAACCCAAGTTGTTATCAACGCTCAGTTCAGAAGCCTGCATCTCCGATGGTATGGGGTTGCATGAGTGCGTGTGGCATGGGCAGCTTGCATGTCTGGAAAGGCACCATCAATGCAGAAAAATATATTCAGGTTCTAGAACAACATATGCTCCCATCCAGACGTCATCTCTTTCAGGGAAGACCCTGCATTTTTCAACAAGATAATGCCAGACCACATTCTGCATCAATCACAACATCATGGCTGCGTAGGAGAAGGATCCGGGTACTGAAATGGTCAGTCTGCAGTCCAGATCTTTCACCTATAGAGAACATTTGGCGCATCATAAAGAGGAAGGTGCAACAAAGAAGGCCCAAGACGATTGAACAGTTAGAGGCCTGTAATAGACAAGAATGGGAGACCATTCCTATTTCTAAACTTCAGAAACTGGTCTCCTCGGTCCCCAGACGTCTGTTGAGTGTTGTAAGAAGAAGGGGAGATGCCACACAGTGGTGAAAATGGCCTTGTCCCAACTTTTTGGGGATTTATTGACACCATGAAATTCTGATTCAACATATTTTCCCCTTAAAATGGTACATTTTCTCAGTTTAAACTTTTGTTCTGTGATTTATGTTCTATTCTGAATAAAATATTAGAAGTTGGCACCTCCACATCATTGCATTCAGTTTTCATTCACGATTTGTATAGTGTTCCAACTTTTTTGGAATCCGGTTTGTAATATTTATATATATATATATATATATATATATATATATATATATATATATATATATATATATATATACAGTGTATGTGTATATATATATATATATATATATATATATATATATATACTGTAGAGATAGATAATTAGAGTTACTTGCAAAAAGAAGTACAAGTAAAGGATGTGTATTCTAAAACTCAGGGGAAAATTACCTATACTGGTTAACATTTAGCATAAGGCTTTGCACCAGAAATTCCATATAATCTATTGATTGATTACGACTTTGCAGACCCTGCATTGTGGCAGTTCTACATTATGCAGGCTAGAAGTTTATGAATGGATTACCAGCAGTTTGCAATGAAAATAAGTTTCATGTGGGTGTTACTAGTTGGGGGGGGGGGGGGGGTCCCTACATTATCTGAAGCTATGTAATCAGTGCTGTCAGACCGGCCAGTGACACCACCTCCAAGGAATAATAGAGGAATGGCATAACATAGAATTATATGAAAAGATTCTCCAGAATTACCTGGAAAATACAAGTAATTACTAAAACACACATGGTGACAGGTCCTCTTTAGAGGGGAATATATTGGGAAAGATACTGATGACCTACCGCCATATCTGCTGGGGTCCTGGGAGTCAACTGTTATGAGAAGCCAGGTGCTCTCTAAGCCCCGCAGCCTCTTCCTAGGCCAGTAACATCACGGCACATCGGTTATGTGGCCTAGTTGCAGCTTAGTCTCATTCAAGTCAATGCAGCGGAGCTACAATACCAAGCACTGCCACTATACAATGTACGGCACTGTATTTGGTACACTGCAGATAAGCCGCACCACTGGCCATGGCTCTGATGAGCAACACGGCTTCCTAATACAATTGATTGGCGGGGGTGTTGGGACTTGGATTCCTGAGGATAGATCATCATTATCATTTTCCATGTAATTCCTTAAAATATCATGTAATTGTTTATGCATTTTCAAATTTTAGAAAAGTGGTTAACCTTGTTTGCATTGGACTGGGTCCTTGAAATACTACTTTAGGGAGTGTTCTTATACTTGAATTGCCTTTTGTTGTTATATGTTTTCAACCCACAGAGGGTTGAAAACATGTAAGCATTGTTTTCCTTGTTCGTGACTTTTATCTGATGTCCTCATAAATATTGTCTTTTGCATTTACAAAGTTGGTGCTGGAATAGCTTAAAGGGCTTCTGTCACCCCTCTAAACATTTTTTATTTTTTTTTGTTTACTTATAATCTCTATACTGTGATTTATGCATACATTAATCTACTAATTAATCATTTCGGTTTAGTAGATTCTGTTAAAAACATACTTTTAAAATATGCAAATTCCTTGCTACCAGCAAGTAGGGTGACTACTTGCTGGTAGCAGCCGCATCCTCCTATCCTAAAGACGCCCCCTCCGCATGTTGATTGGCAGGGCCAGCGAACGGGATCGTCCTCTGGCTAGCCCTGTCTGCTATCAAGATCTCGCGCCTGCGCCGTAACGGTATTCAGTCGACGCAGGCGCACTGAGAGGCGGACACTCGTTCGGCCGCTCCATCCTCAATGCGCCTGCGCTGATGATGTCATCGAGTACACCCGGAAGAGGTGTTGTTAAGTTTTATAAAATGGGGTTACAGCAGGCAGCAATATGTTTTTAATATACTTTTATAATTACACACATAGATCTATATAGTGATCACCTGGAAGTCAGCGGGCTAGGGGCTTACTAGGGCCATTTTCATATAGGGTAAGGTTCAGGACAGGGTCGCTCTTATCAGGGCGGGTGGTCTGTGGTTAGGCTATCAGGGCCAGAATAGCACTCCACTGTAGGGCAATATCAGGGACAGTTCTTTGCCCACCCTGTCCTTTAATATCACATCATCATCTAGCCCAGGGACAGATGTTTTTTGCTTTCCCTCCGGGATTCATGGATTTGCACTGGAACCCCCCGGATTGTGGTAGGACATATGGTTTCTGATTTGGTGCCGCCGAGCACCTGATTTAGTGCCGCCGAGCACTTGTTATTGCCTACCACATCTATGCTTTTTGCTTAACTTTAATAATTTAATTTATTTTCATTTTGAGGAATATCTTTTCCATTCACACGTCCGCAAAATAAGTCCGCATCCGTTCCGCAATTTTGCGGAACGGTTGCAGCCCCATTCATTTTCAACGGGGCCGGAAAGTGCTGTCCCCAACCGCATTTGCAATTCCGAATCGCATTTGCGGATCAGCATTTCCGCATCTATGCTTTAGTTTCCGCAAAAAAATAGAACATATGCTATTATTGTCCGCAATTGCAGACACGATTAGGCATTTTCTATTATAGTGCCGGCGATGTGCGGCCCGCAAAATTGCGGAATGCACATTGCCGATGTCCGCAAAACACTTACGGACGTGTGAATGGACCCTCATGGTAACATTATTAAAGGTTACATTTTATCTTTATGTATATTCTAATGGATTGCCTTCCGCGTACAATGTTATAATATACTTTCTATGTTAGAAAGTATATTATAGTGCATTTGTATTGTGCGGCAGTTGTGTGCGGTTCTGCTGCGATACTGCAGGTATATAGAGGGACAAGCGTTATTGGAACAAATAATTTCTACTGGTGTGATATACCAGTTGCCCCCCCCAAAAAAACTGATTAAAATGGGGTGTTATATACCAATATACTTTCTTTATAGTGCATTTGGGTACTGTATAATGAATTGCGCGTACGCGAAAATTATATTGCCGATATTTCGCATAAAAAATAATAATAAATGGAGATCGCAAATTCGAATACTACATCTGGTATGTCACTGTCCATGTTGTGGGACTATTTGTGCACTTCTAGTAATTATTTCTTGGTTGCAAATATGAGCTGAAGGTTTTTCAGGTTCGCCTGCCATTAAAATGAATGGGACCCACAGCAAATTTGCGATTCGTGAACATTTGATCACGTTTGTGAACTGTCTCGGCAGAGGTTCGTCCATCACTAGCGGCCACTGTGAAAGTCACTGTTAAAGGGGCGGTCACTGTGAAAGTCACTGTTAAAGGAGCGGCCACTGTGAAAGTCACTGTTAAAGGAGCGGCCACTGTGAAAGTCACTGTTAAATTGGCGGTCACTGTGAAAGTCACTGTTAAAGGGGCGGTCACTGTGAAAGTTACTGTTAAATAGTGTTGATCACGAATATTCGAATTTCGAATTTTTATCGCGAATATAGGTACTTCGAAAATTCGCGAATATTTCGAATATAGTTATATATTCGCAATTTCGAATATTCGAATTTTTTCCGATTTTTTATTTTTATTTTTTATTTTTTTTTCTTTCCGATTTTTTTTATTTTTTATTAGTACAATCAGATCATCCCTTCCTGCTTCTAGCTTGTGGGCCAATAAGAAGGCTGCAATATACTTGACTTTAGGAGTAGTGATGAGCGGCAGGGGTCATATTCGAAAATGCACGATTTTTTTTCTTAAAAAAATCGGCAAGGTAATGATTGTGTAATATGCTAATTTTCGTAATTTGAATTTTCGGATTCGAATTTTTATTGCGAATTTTTCAACTTTAAGACAAAGAAGATTATAGCACTATATTAGCTAAATTGCTCTATATTCGTTTTTTCGAATATTCGCTATATTGCTATATATTCTTGTTTTAGAATATTACAAATATTCGCAAAAACTAAGTTATAGCAATATATAGAGCAATTTAGCTAATATAGTGCTATAATCTTCTTTGTCTAATAGTTGTAATTTTTTTCTCATCTGAAGTTCAGATTGGAAAAAAATTACAACTGTAAAAAAAAGATTATAGCACTATATTAGCTAAATTGCTCTATATTCGTTTTTTCGAATATTCGCTATATTGCTATATATTACAAATATTCGAAAAAACTGTTATAGCAATATAGCAAATATTCAAAAAATCGAATATAGAGCAATTTAGCTAATATAGTGCTATAATCTTCTTTGTCTAATAGTTGTAAGTTGAAAAATTCGCAATAAAAAATTCGAATCCGAAAATTCGAATTACGAAAATTCGCATATTACACAATCATTACCTTGCCGATTTTTTTTTCAAGAAAAAAATCGCGAATTTTCGAATTTTCGAATATTCGACGAATATTCTAAAAAATATTCGCGAAATATCGCGAATTCGAATATGACCCCTGCCGCTCATCACTACTGTTAAAGGGTCAGTCTCTGTGAAAGTCACTGTTAAAGGGGCGGTCACTGTGAAAGTCACTGTTAAAGGAGCGGCCACTGTGAAAGTCACTGTTAAAGGAGCGGCCACTGTGAAAGTCACTGTTAAATTGGCGGTCACTGTGAAAGTCACTGTTAAAGGGGAGGTCACGGTGAGAGTCACTGTTAAAGGGGCGCTCTCTGTGAAAGTCACTGTTAAAGGGGTAGTCACAGTTAAAGGGGCGCTCTCTGTGAAAGTCACTGTTAAAGGGGTAGTCACTGCTAAAGGGGCGGTCACTGTGAAAGTCACAGTTAATAGGGCAGTCACTGTGAAAGTCACAGTTAAAGGGGTGGTCACGGTGAAAGTCACTGTTAACCACTTCAACCCCGCTAGCTAAAACCCCCTTCATGACCAGGCCACTTTTTACACTTCTGCACTACACTACTTTCACCGTTTATCGCTCGGTCATGCAACTTACCACCCAAATGAATTTTACCTCCTTTTCTTCTCACTAATAGAGCTTTCATTTGGTGGTATTTCATTGCTGCTGACATTTTAACTTTTTTTGTTATTAATCGAAATTTTTAGATTTTTTTGCATATACCCATTTTTTGACACAAGTTAGTGGAATATGAGACTTTGTAAGAAAAAAACAAACAAAAAAATATATATATTTCCGCTAACTTGGGCCAAAAAAAATTCTGAATGGAGCCTTACAGGGGGTGATCAATGACAGGGGGGTGATCAATGACAGGGGGGTAAACACCCATATACACTCCCTGATCACCCCCCTGGCATTGATCACCCCCCTGGTAAGGCTCCATTCAGACGTCCGTATGATTTTTACGGATCCATGGATACATGGATCGGATCCGCAAAACACATGCGGACGTCTGAATGGAGCCTTACAGGGGGGTGATCAATGAGAGGGGGTGATCAGGGAGTGTATATGGGTGATCACCCCCCTGTCATTGATCACCCCCCTGTAAGGCTCCATTCAGACGTCTGTATGATTTTTACGGATCCATGGATCGGATCCGCAAAACACATGCAGACGTCTGAATGGAGCCTTACAGGGGGGTGATCAATGACAGTGGGGTGATCAATGACAGGGGGTGATCAGGGAGTGTATATGGGTGATCACCCGCCTGTCATTGATCACCCCCCTGTAAGGCTCCATTCAGACGTCCGCATGTGTTTTGCGCATCCGATCCATGTATCCATGGATCCGTAAAAATCATACGGACGTCTGAATGGAGCCTTACAGGGGGGTGATCAATGACAGGGGGGTGATCAATGACAGGGGGTGATCAGGGAATCTATATGGGTGATCACCCGCCTGTCATTGATCACCCCCCTTTAAGGCTCCATTCAGACGTCCGCATGTGTATTGCGGATCCGATCCATGTATCCATGGATCCGTAAAAATCATACGGACGTCTGAATGGAGCCTTACAGGGGGGTGATCAATGACAGGGGGGTGATCAATGACAGGGGGTGATCAGGGAATCTATATGGGTGATCACCCGCTTGTCATTGATCACCCCCCTGTAAGGCTCCATTCAGACGTCCGTATGCGTTTTGCGGATCCGATCCATGTATCCGTGGATCCGTAAAAATCATACGGACATCTGAACGGAGCCTGACAGGGGGGTGATCAATGACAGGGGGGTGATCAGGGAGTTTATATGGGGTGATCATGGGTGATCAGGGGTTAATAAGTGACGGGGGGGGGGGTGTAGTGTAGTGTGGTGTTTGGTGCGACTTTACTGAGCTACCTGTGTCCTCTGGTGGTCGATCCAAACATGGGGACCACCAGAGGACCAGGTAGCAGGTATATTAGACGCTGTTATCAAAACAGCGTCTAATATACCTGTTAGGGGTTAAAAAAATCACATCTCCAGCCTGCCAGCGAACGATCGCCGCTGGCAGGCTGGAGATCCACTCGCTTACCTTCCGTTCCTGTGAGCGCGCGCGCCTGCGTGCGCGCGTTCACAGGAAATCTCGGGTATCGCGAGATGACGCGCCGATGCGTCCAGGAGAAGTAAATCAACCACCTCCCGGACGCATCGGTGCGTTAGGCGGTCGGGAGGTGGTTAAAGAACCATCTTTTTTCTTAACAAAGAAAAAACCAGCGGCAACAGGTGACTTTGAGGGTCGTATGTGTCCCTTTCTCAAACTCTCAGAGATATAAGCACGCATAGCGACCCTTTCAGGTTGGGAGAGATTGTATAAACGAGATTTAGGCAGCTTGGTGCCTGGGGTGAGATTAACCCCTTCACGTCTGCAATCTGTATATATACGTGATAGCTGCACATACCCCGTGCAGCTACCACGTATATAAACGTTCTGGCAGCTCTTTAATCCAAGCGCTGCAAAGCGCTTGGATTAAAGCTTCTGCCCCTGCCCTGTATGCTGTCACGGACAGCATACAGTGCAGTAATGCTGGCAAGAGACCAATCAGAGTGGCCCCTTGCCGGCAATCGATCCGATTGGTTAGTCTGTGCAGACTAACCAATTGGATTGCGGCAGTGTTAAAATGCCGGTTTTAGGCTCTGATCTGCCCTCTGCAGATCAAAGCCTGAAAGCAGATAGTGTAACTCATGCCCCCCGATCTGTGCCCCTCCAAGCCCTTAATGCCGATCTGTGCCCCCCCATCTGTGCCCCCCTGATCTGTGCCCCTCTCCTGCGCTGATGGCATGCGGTCCGCCCCCTCCCCACCCCCTGCATTAATTTTCAAGCCGCCCCTCCTGCCCCAGCCTCCCTCGATATTGTGGGCAGCCTCCCGACCCCCCCCCCTTTCCAGCGCTGCCCCCCTCCACCCCCCTGCTGTGTGCGATGGCGGCGGCTCAATTACTGAGCCGCCGCCATCAGCAGAGAGTGTCAGCTCTATGCTGACACTCTCCTGTAACCCCTATAGATGCCGCGGTTGCGGCATCCATGGGGTTAACAGAGGGAGGGAGCTCCCTCTCTCCACCATCGGGGCTGCAACGCTGTGATTGCAGCACCCGATGGTTGCCATGGCAACCGGACGCTTTGCAAAAGCGTCCGGTTGCCATGGCAAAGGCGTCCAGTGCTGCCCCCTACAGGCAATCTGGAAGTACTATACTTTGGAATGCAAGAGCATTGCAAAGTATAGTACAACTATCAGCCCCACTGGAACTGATAAAAAAAAGTGAAAATAATAAAAGTAAAAATAAATAAATAAATAAATAAAAATGTAAATTAGAAAAAAGAAATTGCCTTTGCCTATAAAAAAAATGAAAAAATAAAATAAAATACACATATTAGGTGTCGCCACGTCCGTAACGACCATCTCTATAAATATATCACATAATAGATCCGATAAACACCATAAAAATAAAATTAAAAAAACTGTGCCAAAAAAGCTATTTTTGTCACCTTACATCACAAAAAGTGCAACAGCAAGTGATCAAAAAGGCTTATGACCCCCAAAATAGTACCAATCAAACCGTCACCTCGTCCCGCAAAAAAATGATACCCTATTTAAGACAATCGCCCAAAAAATAAAAAAGCTATGGCTCTCAGACTATAGAGACACTAAAACCTCATTTTTGGGGTTTCAAAAATGCTATTATTGTGTAAAACTTAAATAAATAAGAAAAAGTATACATATTAGGTATTGCCACGTCCGTAACGATCTTCTCTATAAAACTATCACATGACCTAACTCCTCAGATGAACGCTGTAAAAATAAATAAATGAAAACTGTTCCAAAACAGCCAATTTTTGGGTCACCTTGCCCCATAAAGTGTAATAATGAATGATCAAAAAATCCTATGTACCCAAAAATGGTACCAATAAAAACCTCAACACTTTCTGCAAAAAACGAGCCCCTGCACAAGACGATCGGCACAAAAATAAAAAACATATGGCGTTCAGAAAACCAATCCAGCACAATTTACCTTCCAAAAACCGTATGGCATTCCTTTCCTTCTGCGCCCTGCCGTGTGCCCGTACAGCAGTTTACAACCACATGTGGGGTGTTTATGTAAACCGCGGAAACAGGGTAATAAATTATGAGTTTTGTTTGGCTGTTAACTCTCAATGTGTTAAAGAAAAAAAAATTATAAAATGGAAAATCTGCCAGAAATGTGAAATTTTGAAATTTCATCTCCATATTCCTTTAATTCTTGTGGAACGCCTAAAGGGTTAACAAAGTTTTTAAAATCAGTTTTGAGTAACTTGAGGGGTGTAGTTTCTACAATGGGGTCATATATGGAGGTTTCCACTATGTAAGCCCCATAAAGTGACTTCAGACCTGAACTGGTCCTTAAAAAGTGGGTTTTGGAAATTTTCTTAAAAATTGTAAGAATTGCTTCTAAACTTCTAAGCCTCCTAACGTCCTAAAAAAATAAAAAGACATTTCCAAAATGATGCCAACATAAAGTATACATATGGGGAATGTTAAGTAATAAATATTTTATTAGGTATAACTTTCTGTTTTAGAAGCAGAGAAATTGAAATTTGGAAAATAGTGAATTTTTCCATAAATAAAGGTGAAATATATTGACTCAAAAATATGACTGTCATGAAGTACAATGTGTCACGAGAAAACAATCTCAGAATGGCATGGATAAGTAAAAGTGTTCCAAAGCTATTACCACATAAAGTGACGCATGTCAGATTTGAAAATTTTGACCTGGACATTGGGGCATCAATGACCCTTGGTCATGAAAGGGTTAATAGGGCAATCGTACTCCCTGTGCGGGGGCAAGTCCTGAACACCACTCTCAGAGAACACATCCGAAAATTCTGAGAGAAAAGATGGTACAGTCTTAGTAGAAACCTCAGAAACAGATGTTGTGAGGCAATTCTCTCTGCAAAAGTCACTCCAACCATTTATTTGCCTCGCTTGCCAATCAATGGTGGGGTTATGTTTAGTGAGCCAGGGTAACCCCAACACTAGAGGAGTAGGCAACCCGCTTAGGACGAAACATGACACATCCTCAACATGAGTATCACTCACAATTAGGGATGAGCGAACTCGAACTGTATAGTTCGGGTTCGTACCGAATTTTGGGGTGTCCGTGACACGGACCCGAACCCGGACATTTTCGTAAAAGTCCGGGTTCGGGTTCGGTGTTCGTCGCTTTCTTGGCGCTTTTGTGACGCTTTCTTGGCGCTTTTTGAAAGGCTGCAAAGCAGCCAATCAACAAGCGTCATACTACTTGCCCCAAGAGGCCGTCACAGCCATGCCTACTATTGGCATGGCTGTGATTGGCCAGAGCACCATGTGACCCAGCCTCTATTTAAGCTGGAGTCACATAGCGCCGCCCGTCACTCTGCTCTGATTAGCGTAGGGAGAGGTTGCGGATGCGACAGTAGGGCGAGATTAGGCAGATTAACTCCTCCAAAGGACTTCACTTGATTAATCGATCGATCTGCAGCTGTGCATCATTGAGCTGCTGAAATTCAAATGCTCACTCACTGTTTTTAGGCTGCCCAGACCGTTTGTCAGTCACTTTTTTCTGGGGTGATCGGCGGCCATTTTGTGTCTTGTGCGGTGCTGCGACCAAGTGCATCCAAGCTGCGACCAAGTGCATTTAACCCTCAATGGTGTGGTTGTTTTTTGGCTAAAGCCTACATCAGGGTGAAGCTGTCACACCAAGTGCATTTAACCAGCAATAGTCTGTTCATTTTTTGGCCATATACTAAATCAGGGGCAAGCTGCGCCTGTCACCAAGTGCATTTAACCCTCAATGGTGTGGTTGTTTTTTGGCTAAAGCCTACATCAGGGTGAAGCTGTCACACCAAGTGCATTTAACCAGCAATAGTCTGTTTATTTTTTGGCCATATACTACATCAGGGGCAAGCTGCGCCCGTCACCAACTGCATTTAACCCTCAGTAGTGTGGTTGGTCAAGCTGTGACACCAAGTGCATTTAACCAGCAATAGTCTGTTCATTTTTTGGCCATATACTACATCAGGGGCAAGCTGCGCCCGTCACCAAGTGCATTTAACCCTCAGTAGTGTGGTTGGTCAAGCTGTGACACCAAGTGCATTTAACCAGCAATAGTCTGTTCATTTTTTGGCCATATACTACATCAGGGGCAAGCTGCGCCCGTCACCAAGTGCATTTAACCAGCAATAGTCTGTTCATTTTTTGGCCATATACTACATCAGGGGCAAGCTGCGCCCGTCACCAAGTGCATTTAACCCTCAGTAGTGTGGTTCGTCAAGCTGTGACACCAAGTGCATTTAACCAGCAATAGTCTGTTCATTTTTTGGCCATATACTACATCAGGGGCAAGCTGCGCCCGTCACCAAGTGCATTTAACCAGCAATAGTGTGGTTATTTTTTGGCCATATCCCAGTCTAATTCTGTCACTAAATCCATACCGGTCACCCAGCGCCTAAATACTAGGCCTCAAATTTATATCCCGCTAAATCTCGCCTCTGGAGGAACGTTGGCACCTGCCGCCCAGCAAACAGGGGATGTACCACCAACACCACCACCACCACCTCCGTCACCAAGCGTCTCAACCATGTCACACGGCAGCGTTCAGCTCTCCATCTCACAAACATTTGAGAGAAAGCGTAAATTCCCACCTAGCCACCCTCGATCCCTGGCCCTGAATGCCAGCATTTCTAAACTACTGGCCTATGAAATGCTGTCATTTAGGCTGGTGGACACAGACAGCTTCAAACAGCTCATGTCGCTTGCTGTCCCACAGTATGTTGTTCCCAGCCGCCACTACTTCTCCAAGAGAGCCGTGCCTTCCCTGCACAACCAAGTATCCGATAAAATCAAGTGTGCACTGCGCAACGCCATCTGTGGCAAGGTCCACCTAACCACAGATACGTGGACCAGTAAGCACGGCCAGGGACGCTATATCTCCCTAACTGCACACTGGGTAAATGTAGTGGCAGCTGGGCCCCAGGCGGAGAGCTGTTTGGCGCACGTCCTTCCGCCGCCAAGGATCGCAGGGCAACATTCTTTGCCTCCTGTTGCCACCTCCTCCTTCTCGGCTTCCTCCTCCTCTTCTTCCACCTGCTCATCCAGTCAGCCACACACCTTCACCACCAACTTCAGCACAGCCCGGGGTAAACGTCAGCAGGCCATTCTGAAACTCATATGTTTGGGGGACAGGCCCCACACCGCACAGGAGTTGTGGCGGGGTATAGAACAACAGACCGACGAGTGGTTGCTGCCGGTGAGCCTCAAGCCCGGCCTGGTGGTGTGCGATAATGGGCGAAATCTCGTTGCAGCTCTGGGACTAGCCAATTTGACGCACATCCCTTGCTTGGCGCATGTGCTGAATTTGGTGGTGCAGAAGTTCATTCACAACTACCCCGACATGTCAGAGCTGCTGCATAAAGTGCGGGCCGTCTGTTCGCGCTTCCGGCGTTCACATCCTGCTGCTGCTCGCCTGTCTGCGCTACAGCGTAACTTCGGCCTTCCCGCTCACCGCCTCATATGCTACGTGCCCACCAGGTGGAACTCCACCTTGCACATGCTGGACAGACTGTGCGAGCAGCAGCAGGCCATAGTGGAGTTTCAGCTGCAGCACACACGGGTCAGTCGCACTACAGAACAGCACCACTTCACCACCAATGACTGGGCCTCCATGCGAGACCTGTGTGCCCTGTTGCGCTGTTTCGAGTACTCCACCAACATGGCCAGTGGCGATGACGCCGTTATCAGCGTTACAATACCACTTCTATGTCTCCTTGAGAAATCACTTAGGGCGATGATGCAAGAGGAGGTGGCCCAGGAGGAGGAGGAGGAGGAGGAGGAGGAAGAGGGGTCATTTTTAGCACTTTCAGGCAAGTCTCTTCGAAGTGACTCAGAGGGAGGTTTTTGGCAACAGCAGAGGCCAGGTACAAATGTGGCCAGACAGGGCCCACTACTGGAGGACGAGGAGGACGAGGAGGACGAGGATGAGGAGGAGGTGGAGGAGGATGAGGATGAAGCATGGTCACAGCGGGGTGGCACCCAACGCAGCTCGGGTCCATCACTGGTGCGTGGCTGGGGGGAAAGGCAGGACGATGACGATACGCCTCCCACAGAGGACAGCTTGTCCTTACCCCTGGGCAGCCTGGCACACATGAGCGACTACATGCTGCAGTGCCTGCGCAACGACAGCAGAGTTGCCCACATTTTAACCTGTGCGGACTACTGGGTTGCCACCCTGCTGGATCCACGCTACAAAGACAATGTGCCCACCTTACTTCCTGCACTGGAGCGTGATAAGAAGATGCGCGAGTACAAGCGCACGTTGGTAGACGCGCTACTGAGAGCATTCCCAAATGTCACAGGGGAACAAGTGGAAGCCCAAGGCCAAGGCAGAGGAGGAGCAAGAGGTCGCCAAGGCAGCTGTGTCAATGCCAGCTCCTTTGAGGGCAGGGTTAGCATGGCAGAGATGTGGAAAACTTTTGTCAACACGCCACAGCTAACTGCACCACCACCTGATACGCAACGTGTTAGCAGGAGGCAACATTTCACTAACATGGTGGAACAGTACGTGTGCACACCCCTCCACGTACTGACTGATGGTTCGGCCCCATTCAACTTCTGGGTCTCTAAATTGTCCACGTGGCCAGAGCTAGCCTTTTATGCCTTGGAGGTGCTGGCCTGCCCGGCGGCCAGCGTTTTGTCTGAACGTGTATTCAGCACGGCAGGGGGCGTCATTACAGACAAACGCAGCCGCCTGTCTACAGCCAATGTGGACAAGCTGACGTTCATAAAAATGAACCAGGCATGGATCCCACAGGATCTGTCCGTCCCTTGTCCAGATTAGACATTAACTACCTCCCCTTAACCATATATTATTGGACTCCAGGGCACTTCCTCATTCAATCCTATTTTTATTTTCATTTTACCATTATATTGCGAGGCTACCCAAAGTTGAATGAACCTCTCCTGTGTCTGGGTGCCGGGGCCTGAATATATGCCAATGGACTGTTCCAATGTTGGGTGACGTGAAGCCTGATTCTCTGCTATGACATGCAGAATGATTCTCTGCTGACATGAAGCCAGATTGTCTGTTACGGGACCTCTCTCCTCTGCCTGTGTGCTGGGCCTAAATATATGCCAATGGACTGTTGCAGTGGTGGCTGACGTGAAGCCTCATTCTCTGCTATGACATGCAGACTAATTCTCTGCTGACATGAAGACAGATTCTCTGTTACGGGACCTCCCTCCTCTGCCTGGGTGCTGGGCCTAAATATATGCCAATGGACTGTTGCAGTGGTGGCTGACGTGAAGCCTCATTCTCTGCTATGACATGCAGACTGATTCTCTGCTGACATGAAGCCAGATTGTCTGTTACGGGACCTCTCTCCTCTGCCTGTGTGTGTGCTGGGCCTAAATATATGCCAATGGACTGTTGCAGTGGTGGCTGACGTGAAGCCTCATTCTCTGCTATGACATGCAGACTGATTCTCTGCTGACATGAAGCCAGATTCTCTGTTACGGGACCTCCCTCCTCTGCCTGGGTGCTGGGCCTAAATATATGCCAATGGACTGTTGCAGTGGTGGCTGACGTGAAGCCTGATTCTCTGCTATGACATGCAGACTGATTCTCTGCTGACATGAAGACAGATTCTCTGTTACGGGACCTCCCTCCTCTGCCTGGGTGTGTGCTGGGCCTAAATATATGCCAATGGACTGTTGCAGTGGTGGCTGACGTGAAGCCTGATTCTCTGCTATGACATGCAGACTGATTCTCTGCTGACATGAAGCCAGATTCTCTGTTACGGGACCTCTCTCCTCTGCCTGTGTGTGTGCTGGGCCTAAATATATGCCAATGGACTGTTCCAATGTTGGGTGACGTGAAGCCTGATTCTCTGCTATGACATGCAGAATGATTCTCTGCTGACATGAAGCCAGATTGTCTGTTACGGGACCTCTCTCCTCTGCCTGTGTGTGTGCTGGGCCTAAATATATGCCAATGGACTGTTGCAGTGGTGGCTGACGTGAAGCCTGATTCTCTGCTATGACATGCAGACTGATTCTCTGCTGACATGAAGCCAGATTCTCTGTTACGGGACCTCTCTCCTCTGCCTGTGTGTGTGCTGGGCCTAAATATATGCCAATGGACTGCTGCAGTGGTGGCTGACGTGAAGCCTCATTCTCTGCTATGACATGCAGACTGATTCTCTGCTGACATGAAGCCAGATTGTCTGTTACGGGACCTCTCTCCTCTGCCTGTGTGTGTGCTGGGCCTAAATATATGCCAATGGACTGTTGCAGTGGTGGCTGACGTGAAGCCTGATTCTCTGCTATGACATGCAGACTGATTCTCTGCTGACATGAAGCCAGATTCTCTGTTACGGGACCTCTCTCCTCTGCCTGTGTGTGTGCTGGGCCTAAATATATGCCAATGGACTGTTGCAGTGGTGGCTGACGTGAAGCCTCATTCTCTGCTATGACATGCAAACTAATTCTCTGCTGACATGAAGACAGATTCTCTGTTACGGGACCTCTCTCCTCTGCCTGTGTGTGTGCTGGGCCTAAATATATGCCAATGGACTGTTGCAGTGGTGGCTGACGTGAAGCCTCATTCTCTGCTATGACATGCAGACTGATTCTCTGCTGACATGAAGCCAGATTCTCTGTTACAGGACCTCCCTCCTCTGCCTGTGTGTGTGCTGGGACTAAATATATGCCAATGGACTGTTGCAGTGGTGGCTGACGTGAAGCCTGATTCTCTGCTATGACATGCAGACTGATTCTCTGCTGACATGAAGACAGATTCTCTGTTACGGGACCTCCCTCCTCTGCCTGGGTGTGTGCTGGGCCTAAATATATGCCAATGGACTGTTGCAGTGGTGGCTGACGTGAAGCCTGATTCTCTGCTATGACATGCAGACTGATTCTCTGCTGACATGAAGACAGATTCTCTGTTACGGGACCTCCCTCCTCTGCCTGTGTGTGTGCTGGGCCTAAATATATGCCAATGGACTGTTGCAGTGGTGGCTGACGTGAAGCCTCATTCTTTGCTATGACATGCAGACTAATTCTCTGCTGACATGAAGACAGATTCTCTGTTACGGGACCTCTCTCCTCTGCCTGTGTGTGTGCTGGGCATAAATATATGCCAATGGACTGTTGCAGTGGTGGCTGACGTGAAGCCTCATTCTCTGCTATGACATGCAGACTGATTCTCTGCTGACATGAAGCCAGATTCTCTGTTACGGGACCTCCCTCCTCTGCCTGTGTGTGTGCTGGGACTAAATATATGCCAATGGACTGTTGCAGTGGTGGCTGACGTGAAGCCTGATTCTCTGCTATGACATGCAGACTGATTCTCTGCTGACATGAAGACAGATTCTCTGTTACGGGACCTCCCTCCTCTGCCTGGGTGTGTGCTGGGCCTAAATATATGCCAATGGACTGTTGCAGTGGTGGCTGACGTGAAGCCTGATTCTCTGCTATGACATGCAGACTGATTCTCTGCTGACATGAAGCCAGATTCTCTGTTACGGGACCTCTCTCCTCTGCCTGTGTGTGTGCTGGGCCTAAATATATGCCAATGGACTGTTGCAGTGGTGGCTGACGTGAAGCCTCATTCTCTGCTATGACATGCAGACTGATTCTCTGCTGACATGAAGCCAGATTGTCTGTTACGGGACCTCTCTCCTCTGCCTGTGTGTGTGCTGGGCCTAAATATATGCCAATGGACTGTTGCAGTGGTGGCTGACGTGAAGCCTCATTCTCTGCTATGACATGCAGACTGATTCTCTGCTGACATGAAGCCAGATTGTCTGTTACGGGACCTCTCTCCTCTGCCTGTGTGTGTGCTGGGCCTAAATATATGCCAATGGACTGTTGCAGTGGTGGCTGACGTGAAGCCTCATTCTCTGCTATGACATGCAGACTAATTCTCTGCTGACATGAAGACAGATTCTCTGTTACGGGACCTCTCTCCTCTGCCTGTGTGTGTGCTGGGCCTAAATATATGCCAATGGACTGTTGCAGTGGTGGCTGACGTGAAGCCTCATTCTCTGCTATGACATGCAGACTGATTCTCTGCTGACATGAAGCCAGATTCTCTGTTACGGGACCTCCCTCCTCTGCCTGTGTGTGTGCTGGGCCTAAATATATGCCAATGGACTGTTGCAGTGGTGGCTGACGTGAAGCCTCATTCTCTGCTATGACATGCAGACTGATTCTCTGCTGACATGAAGCCAGATTCTCTGTTACGGGACCTCCCTCCTCTGCCTGGGTGCTGGGCCTAAATATATGCCAATGGACTGTTGCAGTGGTGGCTGACGTGAAGCCTCATTCTCTGCTATGACATGCAGACTGATTCTCTGCTGACATGAAGCCAGATTCTCTGTTACGGGACCTCCCTCCTCTGCCTAGGTGCTGGGCCTAAATATATGCCAATGGACTGTTGCAGTGGTGGCTGACGTGAAGCCTCATTCTCTGCTATGACATGCAGACTAATTCTCTGCTGACATGAAGCCAGATTCTCTGTTACGGGACCTCTCTCCTCTGCCTGGGTGCTGGGCCTAAATTTATGAAAATGGACTCTTACAGTGGTGGGTGACGTGAAGCCAGATTCTCTGCTATGGGACCTCTCTCCAATTGATTTTGGTTAATTTTTATTTATTTAATTTTTATTTTTATTCATTTCCCTATCCACATTTGTTTGCAGGGGATTTACCTACATGTTGCTGCCTTTTGCAGCCCTCTAGCTCTTTCCTGGGCTGTTTTACAGCCTTTTTAGTGCCGAAAAGTTCGGGTCCCCATTGACTTCAATGGGGTTCGGGTTCGGGACGAAGTTCGGATCGGGTTCGGATCCCGAACCCGAACATTTCCGGGATGTTCGGCCGAACTTCTCGAACCCGAACATCCAGGTGTTCGCTCAACTCTACTCACAATCAAACGGATATTGTGAACTATGCCCTTTAACGATTTCTGAGAAAGTAGAACGGAATCAATAGCAAAAACAGGTATATCCTTTTCCAAAGTGCATACCTGGAAACCATGAGGTATAGCAAATTGACTATCAATGAGATTGACAGCTGCTCCACTATCTACAAAAATCTCACAAAAAATGTTCTTGCTCTATAGCGCAGGTAGGACAAAACGGGAACTACAAGCAAACGGAAAACCTTCAATTTCCGCATCAACCTTGCCAATAGTAACAGATGGAACGTTTTTAGAGGATTTTTTTCTTTTTGTTTCTTTATTACTCTCAAAAAACTGCCTGAATCTCCTAGAGGGACAAACATTTGCCAAATGATTTATACCTCCACAACAGAAACAAACCTTCCTATGAGAGCTGAATCCTCTATTGTCAGAGGCAAGCAAACCCAGCTGCATGGGCCCCTGCTCAGAAGGGATTGAGAGCGACTGAGACCCCTGTGCACTGAATGAGACCGCCGCACTGTCCTTGGACTGAGTATGACAGGAAGGAGTGATCTCTCCTCTCTCTCTAAGACGCCTGTCAATACGAACGGCCCGAGACATGGCAGAGTCCAAGGAGGTAGGTCTCTCATGAAAGGCAAATGCATCTTTCAATCCCTCTGAAAGACTATGGCAAAATTGACTTTGGAGTGCAGCATCATTCCAACCAGTATCAGCTGCCCATCTCCGAAATTCTGAGCAGTATATCTCTGTGGATTGTTTACCCTGACATAAAAGACGTAGTCTAGACTCAGCCAGAGCAATACGATCCGGATCATCATATATCTGACCCAGGGCTAAAAATAATTTATCCACTGAACGGAGGGGCCGTGCCCCCACCGGCAGCGAAAAGACCCAGGATTGAGCGTTATCCCTGAGCAGCGAGATGATGATCCCCACCCTCCGTTCCTCATCACCAGAGGAATGGGGAAGTAGGCGAAAATGGAGTTTGCAAGCCTCTCTAAA
Source organism: Bufo gargarizans (assembly GCF_014858855.1). Lineage (NCBI taxonomy): Eukaryota > Metazoa > Chordata > Amphibia > Anura > Bufonidae > Bufo > Bufo gargarizans. Next base: position 421,930,764 of record NC_058080.1, on the reverse strand, counting down.
ACGAACAAAATTCTCACTACCCCCGGAGAATGTATCCAGGAGCGAGATCTTAGGCTCAGAACAAACTCCATGAACGCAAGCTGAACCGGTCACTTGAAACTGAGCGAGAGTCTTACGGAGATCTGCTACCTCCAATGAAAGACCCTGCATGCGTTCAGTCAAAAGTGAAACCGGATCCATGCTTGAGACGGTTTTGGCGGTTTATAATGTCACGGAAGGTGTACAGGAAACTAGAAGACACAAAATGAAGATCCGACTGACTGGATCCAAAACTAAGGAACAAAAGGGAGAGCCCTGCATCAGACCTGACTCTCTCCCTAACTGCTCAGCCTATGCGAAAATTCCAATGGTAGATGATCGCATATCCTCGTAGCTCGACTGTATAACACCTGAACACCCTATAATAGTGAGGGGACACGACCACCGGCTCCCTACTCTTGATACGGAGGGAGTCAGGGTCACCTGGGATCCAGCAAACAGGAAAACACAAATGAATGAACAAAACTTATCTGTAGAAGACTCAGAAGTAGGATCAGCATGCACACACTCCAGGAAGTAATATAAACCGCAAAGTGATGCAGTATGGGGAGGGATTTAAAGGGATGCAATCAGTGCAACTACATGACAGCTGAGAGAGGCTAACGAGATGAGAAAATGAAAGCAAAACAAAAGGCACCTCAAGGAGGAGGTTTTGAAGGACGTCTGTCAGAGCTTCTCAGATGTCTGGTGGTGACACTGACATGGGCTTCGGGCAAAGTCTATGCATGCCATACTGGACAGGAGGCATTTCTCTGTATTCAGGATCTGGCCTTCTGGAAATCATAACTCAATCATATTTGGTTTCTGTATGACCGGGACGAAGCGACTCAGATTATGGGATCATACCTGTACCCACAGTCCCTTTCATACAGCGAGGAATCGCCGTGATTCATATTGCCACCTCAGTCAGTCTTCTGGGAAGGTGGGGCAGAAACCTGAATAATATCAGACCTCCCAGAAGGTCGTACCGAAAGGAGGGAGGTTCCCTCACAGCCCACCCCTCAGCCGAGAGGAGGGGATAAAAATGGGTGTTTGGGAACAGGTAATGGTCAGCCATTTTGGGGATCCACATCGTTTGGAGTGACTGCCCATATCTTCCGCTGCATCTCAGTAAGCCAATATTCTATAATTTATCCTGTTTATTTTATCTGTTCACTGCATAGTTATTGTATGTATATTTTGTTTTTATCTTTTATCTGACACTTTCTTTTTGCATTGTACTGCACTATTGTGTATTAAATTTGAACATTAATAAGTCCCTTCCTTGTGGTCTCATAGAACTTGCTCTTTCGGAGGGAATAACGTTGCCAGTAGTGTTTCAGAGGATTTTATGTCCTATATAGATAACCTGTGTTACTGTGTTAAATTTGGGTTGAGAGAATATCTGAGTATAAGCCCCTATTGCTTTATATTATAGGTGGTGGCAGCTGTTGTGATAGAAAATATTGGGGTGTTAGAATCTAGGGGAGTAAGTTAGCATAATTCCGTCATCTAGAATAGGTGGGTGGGAATTTCTGTGGTAACTTGAAGAGCTCTCTAGTATAATTCACCCCAGTGACTTGACCTATTGAGGAGGGATTGTGACATATCTATATATATATATATATATATATATATATATATATATATATATATATATTCAGTAGAAACCTATTTTTATTGATTTCTTGTACATATCATCCATACTGCAGTTTTCAGATATGTGCTGGTTTTGTAGTATTTTCATGTATTACACAATGAATTACCTCTAATTGTTATACTGCCAGGTAGAAACTAATTGCTGTTGTTAAATAAAATATTACACTAATACGATGTTAGCATGACATTTTCATTGTTTTGAATGTCTCTTGAAGACGTTATTAAAATATGATTGAGAAGGAAACTAAAATCACTTATAATAAACATGTCATGGACTATTTTTTTTATCAGTGGTCAGTGGTGCATGACAGAAGGTTGTTGAAAAAATATCTGCTGTCAAGATTCATAGGGTTCCCATTTATAGCAAGAACTTTCAGAAGGTAAAATAACAAGCCAAAGCACATGACGGAATCAGACTTGCATAACAGATACTGTAATTGTATCTGTGCAGATTGAGAATTTCAGTAACCTTTAGATGGATTTATACTCCTAACAAGAATTTCTTATAGGATGGAGTCTTTCTTTTGATGTGGTACAGTACGTATTAGTTTGTAAAGCTATAGAATAACAATATTTTGGAAGGTAAATAATATTAATTTTTTTTTACATTTATTACCGTATTTTTCACCTTATAAGACACACCTGGCCATAAGACTTACCTAGGTTTTAGAGAAGGAAAATAAGAAAAAAATATTAATTAGACCTCAGATCAGAACCCCAATCAGACCCCCAAATGTTAATTAGACCTCAGCTCAGACCCCTAATGTTAATAAGATTCCAATCAAAACTCAGCTCAGACCCCCAATCTTAAGATCCCCAATCAGACCTCAGATCAGACCCCCAATGTAAAAGTTGTATTCTGGTTACCATAAATATAACTTATGTTTTAGACTAATTCATTATCAATAATTACCTAATATAATGTACATATTCAGAGTTCAGTAGTTATAAAAGTAGTTTTCTTCCTCTGCTAGCCACTGTGTTCCTCATAAATTACCAATGCATCGACCTGTAGTTCTGAGCCTTTGTTAGGTCGAGCATGCTCATTGTGTTGCTAACAGGGATGCTCAACCTGCGGCCCTCCAGCTGTAAAACTTCAACTGCTGTAGGCTGATAGCTGGAAGTTGTAATTTTGCAACAGCTGAAGGGCCGCAGGTTGAGCATCCCTGCTCTAGCGAAATGTCTTGTGAAACAAAGGGGCTTGTTAGTGTGCTGGTGATTACAGGGGGCGTGACTGGACTGAATATCAGGCAGCCAATCAATAAACATCAACACTCATGAATAAGCACAAACTCATAGCTGGAAAGCTATGGATTGTGTGGATTGTAGAAAGCTAGGGATTGTGGGATCTTCCCTCCCAAGTTTTGTGACAGAAGATCAGGTATCATGATACTCAAGTCTGTAGCAGGCTCACTCAGGAGCTAGACAAAGGTACTGTAAATTGAAGCTCTGGTTATATGTATAGGCATGGGTTCTGGTTCAGTCACAGCTTCAAGCCTTAATGCAGTTTTTCAAAAATTTTACTTTACAAAAAAGTTACTTTACCGGAATACCTCTTTAATAAGACCCTATTCGGTCTCCCCTAAGACCCCAAATGTTCATAAGACCCCCAATCAGACCTCAGATCAGATTCCCAATGTGAAAAAGACCCCCATTTTGACCTAAGATCAGATCCCCAATGTTAATGACTCCCTAATCAGACCGCAGATCAGATCCCTAATGTCAATAAGACCCCCAATGTGGACCTCAGATCAGAGCCCCAATGTAAATGACCCCTCATTCAGACTTCATATCAGACCCTCATGTAAATCAGAACTCAGAGCAGACAAAATTATTATTTTTTTTAAATCAAAAAGAAATCAAATTACCTCTCCTGCTTTGGATACTGCTGCTCCTAAGATCCAGCTCCCTTCCTGGTCTTCCTGCCATGCTGTAATCTGACATTGGACAGCGTGAAGTCACAGAGCATGCCGACATCCTCGTGCTGTGCATAGGTGACAGCACAGTGTACGGAGCCCTGCAGGAGAAGACTAGGAAGCATTGCTTCCAAATCCTCTGTACTAATGAGCGATTCCACAATGGAAGCGCTCATTAGCATTTGCCCCATAAGATGCACTGACATTTTCTCCCCTCTTTGGGGGAGTGTGTCTTATAGTTAAAAAAATATGGTAAATCTTTGAACAAACAACAAAAAGATTCCATCCCCTCCTCCCGCTCAAAAGAAAAACTTATGTCTTTTTACCTCCTAATTTGTGTTATTACCATACTGTCACCACCAGACATCTGAGAAGCTCTGACAGATGCTTTCAGAACCTCCTCCTTGAGGTTCCTTTGTTTTGCTTTCATTTTCTCACCTCGTTAGCTTCTCTCAGCTGTCATGTAGTTGCACTGATTGCATCCCTTTAAATCCCTCCCCATAGTGCATCAGTTTGCGGTTTATATTACTTCCTGGAGTGAGTGCATGCTGATCCTACTTCTGAGTCTTCTACAAGATAAGTTTTGTTCATTCATTTGTGTTTTTCTGTTTGCTGGATCCCAGGTGACCCTGACTCCCTCCGTATCTAGTGTAGGGAGCCGGTGGTCGTGTCCCCTCACTATTATAGGGTGTTCAGGTGTTATACAGTCGAGGTACGAGGATATGCGATCATCTACCATTGGGATTTTCGCATTGGCTGAGCAGTAAGGTAGAGAGCCAGGTCTGATGCAGGGCTCTCCCTTTTTGTTCCTTAGTTTTGGATCCAGTCAGTCGTATATTCATTTTGTGTTTTCTTGTTTCCTGTACACCTTCCGTGACATTATAAACCGCCAAAACCGTCTCAAGCATGAATCCGGTTTCAACCTTGATTGACCGCATGCAGGGTCTTTCACTGGAGGTAGCAGATCTCCGGAAAACTGTCTCTCAGTTTGAGGTGACCGTTTCTGCTTGCGTTCATGGAGTTTGTTCTGAGCCTAAGATCTCGCTCCTGGATACGTTCTCCGGGGGTAGTGAGAATTTTGTTTGTTTTAGAGAGGCTTGCAAACTCCATTTTCGCCTACTTCCCCATTCCTCTGGTGATGAGGAACGGAGGGTGGGGATCATCATCTCGCTGCTCAGGGATAACGCTCAGTCCTGGGCCTTTTCGCTGCCGGTGGGGGCACGGCCCCTCCGTTCAGTGGATAAATTATTTTTAGCCCTGGGTCAGATATATGATGATCCGGATCGTATTGCTCTGGCTGAGTCTAGACTACGTCTTTTATGTCAGGGTAAACAATCCACAGAGATATACTGCTCAGAATTTCGGAGATGGGCAGCTGATACTGGTTGGAATGATGCTGCACTCCAAAGTCAATTTTGCCATAGTCTTTCAGAGGGATTGAAAGATGCATTTGCCTTTCATGAGAGACCTACCTCCTTGGACTCTGCCATGTCTCGGGCCGTTCGTATTGACAGGCGTCTTAGAGAGAGAGGAGAGATCACTCCTTCCTGTCATACTCAGTCCAAGGACAGTGCGGCGGTCTCATTCAGTGCACAGGGGTCTCAGTCGCTCTCAATCCCTTCTGAGCAGGGGCCCATGCAGCTGGGTTTGCTTGCCTCTGACAATAGAGGATTCAGCTCTCATAGGAAGGTTTGTTTCTGTTGTGGAGGTATAAATCATTTGGCAAATGTTTGTCCCTCTAGGAGATTCAGGCAGTTTTTTGAGAGTAATAAAGAAACAAAAAGAAAAAAATCCTCTAAAAACGTTCCATCTGTTACTATTGGCAAGGTTGATGCGGAAATTGAAGGTTTTCCGTTTGCTTGTAGTTCCCGTTTTGTCCTACCTGCGCTATAGAGCAAGAACATTTTTTGTGAGATTTTTGTAGATAGTGGAGCAGCTGTCAATCTCATTGATAGTCAATTTGCTATACCTCATGGTTTCCAGGTATGCACTTTGGAAAAGGATATACCTGTTTTTGCTATTGATTCCGTTCTACTTTCTCAGAAATCGTTAAAGGGCATAGTTCACAATATCCGTTTGATTGTGAGTGATACTCATGTTGAGGATGTGTCATGTTTCGTCCTAAGCGGGTTGCCTACTCCTCTAGTGTTGGGGTTACCCTGGCTCACTAAACATAACCCCACCATTGATTGGCAAGCGAGGCAAATAAATGGTTGGAGTGACTTTTGCAGAGAGAATTGCCTCACAACATCTGTTTCTGAGGTTTCTACTAAAACTGTACCATCTTTTCTCTCAGAATTTTTGGATGTGTTCTCTGAGAGTGGTGTTCAGGACTTGCCCCCGCACAGGGAGTACGATTGCCCTATTAACCCTTTCATGACCAAGGGTCATTGATGCCCCAATGTCCAGGTCAAAATTTTCAAATCTGACATGCGTCACTTTATGTGGTAATAGCTTTGGAACACTTTTACTTATCCATGCCATTCTGAGATTGTTTTCTCGTGACACATTGTACTTCATGACAGTCATATATTTGAGTCAATATATTTCACCTTTATTTATGGAAAAAATCCCAAATTTACCAAAAATTGGGAAAAATTCACTATTTTCCAAATTTCAATTTCTCTGCTTCTAAAACAGAAAGTTATACCTAATAAAATATTTATTACTTAACATTCCCCATATGTCTACTTTATGTTGGCATCATTTTGGAAATGTCTTTTTATTTTTTTAGGACGTTAGAAGGCTTAGAAGTTTAGAAGCAATTCTTAAAATTTTTAAGAAAATTTCCAAAACCCACTTTTTAAGGACCAGTTCAGGTCTGAAGTCACTTTATGGGGCTTACATAGTGGAAACCCCCATAAATGACCACATTGTAGAAACTACACCCCTCAAGTTACTCAAAACTGATTTTAAAAATTTTGTTAACCCTTTAGGCGTTCCACAAGAATTAAAGGAAAATGGAGATGAAATTTCTAAATTTCACATTTTTGGCAGATTTTCCATTTTATAATTTTTTTTTCTTTAACACATTGAGGTTAACAGCCAAACAAAACTCATAATTTATTACCCTGATTCAGCGGTTTACATAAACACCCCACATGTGGTCGTAAACTGCTGTACGGGCACACGGCAGGGCGCAGAAGGAAAGGAATGCCATACGGTTTTTGGAAGGTAAATTGTGCTGGATTGGTTTTCTGAACGCCATATGTTTTTTATTTTTGTGCCGATCGTCTTGTGCAGGGGCTCGTTTTTTGCAGAAAGTGTTGAGGTTTTTATTGGTACCATTTTTGGGTACATAGGATTTTTTGATCATTCATTATTACACTTTATGGGGCAAGGTGACCCAAAAATTGGCTGTTTTGGAACAGTTTTCATTTATTTATTTTTACAGCGTTCATCTGAGGAGTTAGGTCATGTGATAGTTTTATAGAGAAGATCGTTACGGACGTGGCAATACCTAATATGTATACTTTTTCTTATTTATTTAAGTTTTACACAATAATAGCATTTTTGAAACCCAAAAAATGATGTTTTAGTGTCTCTATAGTCTGAGAGCCATAGCTTTTTTATTTTTTGGGCGATTGTCTTAAATAGGGTATCATTTTTTGCGGGACGAGGTGACTGTTTGATTGGTACTATTTTGGGGGTCATAAGCCTTTTTGATCGCTTGCTGTTGCACTTTTTTGTGATGTAAGGTGACAAAAATAGCTTTTTTGGCACCGTTTTTTTAATTTTATTTTTATGGTGTTTATCGGATCTATTATGTGATATATTTATAGAGATGGTCGTTACGGACGCGGCGACACCTAATATGTGTATTTTATTTTATTTTTTCATTTTTTTATAGGAAAAGGCAATTTCTTTTTTCTAATTTACATTTTTATTTATTTATTTATTTATTTTTACTTTTATTATTTTCACTTTTTTTTTTATCAGTTCCCTCTTGGATCTTGAAGATCCAGTGGGGCTGATAGTTGTACTATACTTTTCAATGCTCTTGCATTCCAAAGTATAGTACTTCCAGATTGCCTGTAGGGGGCAGCACTGGACACCTTTGCCATGGCAACCATCGGGTGCTGCAATCACAGCGTTGCAGCCCCGATGGTGGAGAGAGGGAGCTCCCTCCCTCTGTTAACCCCATGGATGCCGCAACCGCGGCATCTATAGGGGTTACAGGAGAGTGTCAGCATAGAGCTGACACTCTGTGCTGATGGCGGCGGCTCAGTAATTGAGCCGCCGCCATCGCACACGCATATCGCTGCTCAGGGATAACGCTCAGTCCTTGGCCTTATCTTTTTAGCCCTGGGTCAGATATATGATGATCCGGATCGTATTGCTCTGGCTGAGTCTAGACTACGTCTTTTATGTCAGGGTAAACAATCCGCAGAGATATACTGCTCAAAATTTCGGAAATGGGCAGCTGATACTGGTTGGAATGATGCTGCACTCCTCCTTGGACTCGGCCATGTCTCGGGCCGTTCGTATTGACAGGCGTCTTAGAGAGAGAGGAGAGATCACTTCTTCCTGTCATACTCAATCCCAGGACAATGCGGCGGTCTCATTCAGTGCACAGGGGTCTCAGTCGCTGTCAATCCCTTCTGAGCAGAAGCCCATGCAGCTGGGATTGATTGCCTCTGACAATAGAAGATTCAGCCTTCATGGGAAGGTTTGTTTCTGTTGTGGAGGTATAAATCATTTGGCAAATGTTTGTCCCTCTAGGAGATTCAGGCAGTTTTTTGTGAGTAATAAAGTAACAAAAAGAAAAAAATCCTTTAAAAATGTTCTATCTGTTACCATTGGCAGGGTTGAGGCGGAAATTGAAGGTTTTCCGTTTGCTTGTAGTTCCCGTTTTGTCCTGCCTGCCAGGGTGGCGCTAGATAGCAAGAACATTTTTGGTGAGATTTTTGTAGATAGTGGAGCAGCTGTCAATCTCATTGATAATCAATTTGCTATAACTCATGGTTTCTAGGTATGCACTTTGGGAAAGGATATTCCTGTTTTTGCTATTGATTCCGCTCCACTTTCTCAGAAATCATTAATCACTTCAACCCCGCTAGCTGAAACCCCCTTATTGACCAGGCCACTTTTTACACTTCTGCACTACACTAGTTTCACCGTTTATTGCTCGGTCATGCAACTTACCACCCAAATGAATTTTACCTCCTTTTCTTCTCACTAATAGAGCTTTCATTTGGTGGAATTTCATTGCTGCTGACATTTTAACTTTTTTTGTTATTAATCGAAATTTAACGATTTTTTTGCAAAAAAATGACATTTTTCACTTTCAGTTGTAAAATTTTGTAAAAAAAACGACATCCATATATAAATTTTTCGCTAAATTTATTTTTCTACATGTCTTTGATAAAAAAAAAATGTTTGGGTCAAAAAAAAATGGTTTGGGTAAAAGTTATAGCGTTTGCAAACTATGGTACAAAAATGGGAATTTCCGCTTTTTGAAGCAGCTCTGACTTTCTGAGCACCTGTCATGTTTCCTGAGGTTCTACAATGCCCAGACAGTACAAACACCCCACAAATGACCCCATTTCGGAAAGCAGACACCCTAAGGTATTCACTGATGGGCATAGTGAGTTCATAGAACTTTTTATTTTTTGTCACAAGTTAGCGGAAAATGATAATTTTTTTTTATTTATTTTTTTCTTACAAAGTCTCATATTCCACTAACTTGTGACAAAAAATAAAAACTTCCATAAGCTCACTATGCCCATCACGAAATACCTTGGGGTGTCTTCTTTCCAAAATGGGGTCACTTGTGGGGTAGTTATACTGCCCTGGCATTTTAGGGGCCCAAATGCCTGAGAAGAAGTTTGAAATCAAAATCTGTAAAAAATGACCGGTGAAATCCTAAAGGTGCTCTTTGGAATGTGTGCCCCTTTGCCCACCTAGGCGGCAAAAAAGTGTCACACACGTGGTATCGCCGTACTCAGGAGAAGTTGGGGAATGTGTTTTGGGGTGTCACTTTACATATACCCATGCTGGGTGAGAGAAATATCTTGGCAAAAGACAACTTTTCCCATTTTTTTATACAAAGTTGGCATTTGACCAAGATATTTATCTCACCCAGCATGGGTATATGTAAAATGACACCCCAAAACACATTCCCCAACTTCTCCTGAGTACGGCGATACCACATATGTGACACTTTTTTGCAGCCTAGATGCGCAAAGCGGCCCAAATTCCTTTTAGGAGGGCATTTTTAGACATTTGGATCCCAGACTTCTTCTCACGCTTTCGGGCCCCTAAAAAGCCAGGGCAGTATAAATACCCAACATGTGACCCCATTTTGGAAAGAAGACACCCCAAGGTATTCCGTGAGGGGCATGGCGAGTTCCTCTAATTTTTTTTTTTTGGCACAAGTTAGCGGAAATTGATTTTTTTGGTATTTTCTCACAAAGTCTCCCTTTCCGCTAACTTGGGACAAAAATTTCAATCTTTCATGGACTCAATATGCCCCTCACAGAATACCTTGGGGTGTCTTCTTTCTGAAATTGGGTCACATGTGGGGTATTTATACTGCCCTGGCATTTTAGGGGCCCTAAAGCGTGAGAAGAAGTCTGGAATATAAATGTCTAAAAAATTTTACGCATTTGGATTCCGTGAGGGGTATGGTGAGTTCATGTGAGATTTTATTTTTTGACACAAGTTAGTGGAATATGAGACTTAGTAAGAAAAAACAAAATAAAATAAAAAATTCCGCTAACTTGGGCCAAAAACAATTTCTGAATGGAGCCTTACAGGGGGTGATCAATGACAGGGGGGTGATCAGCGAGTCTATATGGGGTGATCACCCCCCTGTCATTGATCACATCCCTGTAAGGCTCCATTCAGATGTCCGTATGTGTTTTGCGGATCCGATCCATGTATCCGTGGATCCGTAAAAATCATACGGACGTCTGAATGGAGCCTTACAGGGGGGTGATCAATGACAGGGGGGTGATCAATGACAGGGGGTGATCAGGAAGTCTATATGGGTGATCAGGGGCGTACATAGAAATCATTGGGCCCCATAGCAAGAATCTTAATGGGGCCCCACTAACTCCGTCCACTGGCCCATTCCACCACCTGCCCTGGCTTCTCCCCTGCCATACCCGCAGCAGTTGCAGCCGTGTAGACATTAGGAGCTACTTTCACACTTGCGTTTCTATTTTCCGGTATTGAGATCCGTCATAGGGTCTCAATACCGGGAAAAAACCCGCTTTTGATTGTCCCCATTCATTGTCTTAGGGCACTTTCCACTATAAGCAGCACACAAGCACAGCTCATGGGGGGGGGGGGGTGGGCTATGGTGGTGCTGGCATAATAGTATACTAGTGCCACCATATCCCCCATTGCCTTATGAACTGTCAGAACCTCCTAATGCATACCTCAGCTGCTGCAGAACATATAAAGCTTCGTTCACATCTGTGTTGGGGCCTCATTTGTGGATCAAGTCATAAATGCTAGACACAATTTTTAGCCTGGAAGATGGAAACCTGACAGATCTCATCATAGTCGGCGGGATCCGTCGGGTGTTGTCGTCCATGAAGTGCCAGATCCGGAACTGCAGTGATTTTCGTTGATTTGCTCCTATGACGGCAGAACAGCGAACGTCACCAGCACAGATGTGAACGAAGCCTAATACTCACCTCAGCTGCTGCAGAACATTATAATAGTGAAAAGGGAACTACAAGTCTCATCATCACCAGATTATTATTGGAAATTAGGGAGCAACACAGGGAGAGGTGAAAGTGGAGAGAACTACAATTTCCAGCATGTCCAGGCTGTTATGATCAGATACAAGCAGACATTACACAGAGTATTAGGCCGGGTTCATATCACCGTTTAGTTTTCAGTTCTTCTGATCCGTCAGATGAACAGAAAAATAAAGAAAAAAATTATCCTGTATTTCAAGCATCAGTTCTGCACATTTGGCATCCGTTTATGCCATATCTGTCGGAGATCCGTTATTTTAGACAGAAAAAAGTCCTGCATGCAAAACGGAAAACTAAACTGTGATGAGAATCCAGCCGAAGAAAAGAGAACTACAACTCTCAGCATGTCCAGATTATAGGACATCATCTAGTTGTACCAGGTAAGAGCTTTATAAATAAATAACTATAACCCCCAGTTTGGCCAGACTTATTATGGGGCATCAGTATACATTTAAAAGAGGGGGTATAGGAGGAGAGAACTACAACTCCAAGCATTACCAGCCTGTACTAGGGCATACATTTAAATTACATTGAGAAACATATAATACGACAAAACTACAACTCCCAGCTTTTCTAGGATGTTATGGGTTATCCCAGAACACCACTAACCTCTCCTCCAGGCATCACACAGAAGCTCCGCCCCCTCACAGTGATATGCCACAGGTCTTTCACCAGTCCTCTGCACTGGTCACATGATGATGACATCACCAAAGGTCCTTTAGACTTCTGCTGCTCTGCTATTTATTGGCTTCCTGCACTGGTCACATGGTTGATGACATCACCATAGGTCCTTTAGATTTCTGCTGCTCTGCTATTCATTGGCTTCCTGCACTGGTCACATGGTTGATGACATCACCAAAGGTCCTTCTCCACCTCTTACTTTCTCAGGTAGCCATACAAGTGTAATTAGTGGGCGGGGCCTATCCTCCACTGCGGGCCCCCTTCCCCCAGGGGCCCCGTAGCAGCTGCGTGGTCTGCCTCTATTGGAGGTACGCCACTGGATCACCCCCTTGTCATTGATCACCCACCTGTAAGGCTCTATTCAGACGTTCGTATGTGTTTTGCGGATCCGATCCATGTATCCGTGGATACGTAAAAATCATACGGACGTCTGAATGGGTGATCAATGACAGGGGGGTGATCAATGACAGGGAAGTGATCAGGGAATCTATATGGGTAATCACCTCCCTGTCATTAATCACCCCCCTGTAAGGCTCCATTCAGACGTCCGTACGTGTTTTGCGGATCCGATCCATGTATCCGTGGAGCCGTAAAAATCATACGGACGTCTGAATGGAGCCTTACAGGGGGGTGATCAATGACAGGGGGGTGATCAATGACAGGGGGTGATCAGGAAGTCTATATGGGTGATCACCCCCTTGTCATTGATCACCCACCTGTAAGGCTCCATTCACACGTCCATATGTGTTTTGCGGATCCGATCCATGTATCCGTAAAAATCATACGGACGTCTGAATGGAGCCTTACAGGGGGGTGATCAATGACAGGGGGGTGATCAATGACAGGGAAGTGATCAGGAAGTCTATATGCGTGATCACCCCCTTGTCATTGATCACCCCTCTGTAAGGCTCCATTCAGACGTCCGTACGTGTTTTGCGGATCCGATCCATGTATCCGTGGAGCCGTAAAAATCATACGGACGTCTGAATGGAGCCTTACAGGGGGGTGATCAATGACAGGGGGGTGATCAATGACAGGGGGTGATCAGGAAGTCTATATGGGTGATCACCCCCTTGTCATTGATCACCCACCTGTAAGGCTCCATTCACACGTCCGTATGTGTTTTGCGGATCCGATCCATGTATCCGTGGATCCGTAAAAATCATACGGACGTCTGAATGGAGCCTTACAGGGGGGTGATCAATGACAGGGAAGTGATCAGGAAGTCTATATGCGTGATCACCCCCTTGTCATTGATCACCCCTCTGTAAGGCTCTATTCAGACGTCCGTATGTGTTTTGCGGATCCGATCCATGTATCCGTGGATCCGTAAAAATCATACGGACGTCTGAATGGGTGATCAATGACAGGGGGGTGATCAATGACAGGGAAGTGATCAGGGAATCTATATGGGTAATCACCTCCCTGTCATTGATCACCCCCCTGTAAGGCTCCATTCAGACGTCCGTACGTGTTTTGCGGATCCGATCCATATATCCGTGGAGCCGTAAAAATCATATGGACGTCTGAATGGAGCCTTACAGGGGGGTGATCAATGACAGGGGGGTGATCAATGACAGGGGGGGTGATCAGGGAGTCTATATGGGGTGATCATGTGTGATCAGGGGTTCATAAGGGGTTAATAAGTGACAGGGGGGGTGTAGTGTAGTGGTGTTTTGTGGTACTTTACACAGCTACCTGTGTCCTCTGGTGGTGGATCCAAACAAAAGGGACCACCAGAGGACCAGGTAGCAGGTATATTAGACGCTGTTATCAAAACAGCGTCTAATATACCTGTTAGGGGTTAAAAAAAATCACATCTCCAGCCTGCCAGCAAACGATCGCCGCTGGCAGGCTGGAGATCCACTCGCTTACCTTCCGTTCATGTGAACGCGCGCGCCTGTGAACGCGTTCGCAAATTCTCGTGTTGTCCGCGGTTCTCTTCAGTACCTCGTTCATTGGGAGGGTTATGGCCCTGAGGAGAGGATGTGGGTCCCAGTGACGGACATTAAGGCCACTCGTCTCATCAGGGCTTTCCATAGGTCCCATCCTGAGAAGGTTCACAGGAAATCACAGCTCTCGCGAGATGCGTGACTCTGCGCAGAGCTGCCACCTCCGGAACGCAAATCTGCGTTAGGCGGTCCGGAGGCGGTTAAAGAGCATAGTTCACAATATCCCTTTGATTTTGAGTGATGCTCATGTTGAGGATGTGTCATGTTTCGTCCTTAGCGGGTTGCCTACTCCTCTAGTGTTGGGGCTACCCTGGCTCACTAAACATAACCCCACCATTGATTGGCAAGCGAGGCAAATAAATGGTTGGAGTGACTTTTGCAGAGAGAATTGCCTCACGACATCTGTTTCTGAGGTTTCTACTAAGACTGTACTATCTTTTCTCTCTGAATTTTCGGATGTCTTCTCTGAGAGTGGTGTTCAAGACTTGCCCCCGCACAGGGAGTACGATTGCCCTATTAATCTCACCCCAGGCGCCAAGCTGCCTAAATCTCGTTTATACAATCTCTCCCAACCTGAAAGGGTCGCTATGCGTGCTTATATCTCTGAGAGTCTGAGAAAGGGACACATACGACCCTCGAAGTCACCTGTTGCCGCTGGTTTTTTCTTTGTTAAGAAAAAAGATGGTTCTTTAAGACCATGTCTGGATTTCTGGGAGCTGAACAGTATCACAATTTGTGACCCTTATCCGCTTCCTCTGATCCCGGACCTGTTTAACCAGATTGTTGGGGCTAAAGTTTTTTTAAAGTTAAATCTAAAGAGCATGAGTGAGAGATATAAGCGTGTGGCGGATAAGAGACGTGTGCCTGGTCCGGACCTGAATGTTGGTGATCTGGTGTGGTTGTCTACTAAGAATATCAAATTGAAGGTTCCCTCCTGGAAGTTGGGTCCTAAGTTTATTGGGCCTTACAAAATCTTGTCTGTCATCAATCCTGTTGCCTACCGTCTTGATCTTCCTCAGACTTGGAAGATCCATAATGTTTTTGATAAGTCCTTATTAAAACCTTATGTCCAACCCATTGTACCCTCATCTTTGCCTCCTCCTCCGATTGTGGTTGATGGTAATCTTGAATTTCAGGTCTCTAGGATTGTGGATTCTCGTGTTGTCCGCGGTTCTCTTCAGTACCTCGTTCATTGGGAGGGTTATGGCCCTGAGGAGAGGATGTGGGTCCCAGTGACGGACATTAAGGCCACTCGTCTCATCAGGGCTTTCCATAGGTCCCATCCTGAGAAGGTGGGCTCTGAGTGTCCGGAGTCCACTCGTAGAAGGAGGGGTACTGTCACCACCAGACATCTGAGAAGCTCTGACAGATGCCTTTCAGAACCTCCTCCTTGAGGTTCCTTTGTTTTGCTTTCATTTTCTCATCTCGTTAGCCTCTCTCAGCTGTCATGTAGTTGCACTGATTGCATCCCTTTAAATCTCTCCCCATAGTGCATCAGTTTGCGGTTTATATTACTTCCTGGAGTGAGTGCATGCTGATCCTACTTCTGAGTCTTCTACAAGATAAGTTTTGTTCATTCATTTGTGTTTTTCTGTTGGCTGGATTCCAGGTGACCCTGACTCCCTCCGTATCTAGTGTAGGGAGCCGGTGGTCGTGTCCCCTCACTATTATAGGGTGTTTAGGTGTTATACAGTCGAGGTACGAGGATATGCGATCATCTACCATTGGGATTTTCGCATAGGCTGGGCAGTAAGGTAGAGAGCCAGGTCTGATGCAGGGCTCTCCCTTTTTGTTCCTTAGTTTTGGATCCAGTCAGTCGTATATTCATTTTGTGTTTTCTAGTTTCCTGTACACCTTCCGTGACACATACTTCCTTTCCCATAGGAACCATATTAAGAAATATTTATTCAATTGTCCATTATTTAAACAATGTAAATCTTCAGACAAAATACTGATTGCGTTGGTCCAAGCTTTAAATTCAGGATGGTCACACGCCTGCCAATTTTTTATAATAATTTGGGATGAGCGAATCTACTTTGTATGGTACATCCGAAGACGATTTGCTAAAAACGTTGTTAAAATTCTGTAATGAGATCCAGTGCTGTACAGTATTAAAATGTATTGGCTTTGATGAGCCAAAGTTATGCAAGACTTTGTGTAATAACTTCGGGAATTAATTATTACTGTAAAAAACCTTGGTACCGAACTCGGGTTTGGTTCTGAGTGGTACATTGGAACTCAACCCAACTCGTTACCAAGGTTTTTTACAGTAATAATTTCAGAACTTATTACATGAAGTCTCGCGTGACTTCATGAAGTAATAACTTTGGCTCATCGGAGCCAATACATTCTAAAACTGTACAGAGCGGGATCTCTGTACAGTGTTAGAGCAAAGTTTTTGGCGAATAGACTTCGGATGTATCATCCGAAGTCAATTAGCTCATCCCTTACAATAATAATAACTAGTATTGAACGTGAATGTTCGAATCGCGAATTTTAATCGTGAATATCGCCACTTTGAGAATTTGCGAATATTTAGAATATAGTGCTATATATTCGTATTTGCGTATATTCTAGATTTTTTTTTTTACTTGAACACATGATGCCTCTCTGCTTCTTGCTTGTGGGCCAATGAGAAGGCTGCAATATCTTTGTCAGAGCTTAGCAACATCTCTAGGAAACCAATAGGAAAGTTGCCTACCCTTTACTATATAAGAACCTCCCCAGCAGCCATTTTCACACATGTAATCTCATAGGTGCACTTTACATAGTATAGGTAAAAAAAGACAGAACTCCACCAAGTTAAACCAAGAAATGGGTGGCAATGTGAACTTAGAATAGGAGAGAAACATTATCTCATGCAGGAACACAAGTATTAGGTGCCTGATCCTTCTCTGATCAACATCATTTGTCAGGGGACAGTTATGAGCTCCCCATGCACATTAAACTGTTGGCTAAACTTGCTGAAAACAGCAGGTTTGGTCAAAAATACACTAAAGTTTATGCGTAGAGTTGAGCGGACACTTGGATGTTCGGGTTCGACGGGTTCGGCCGAAGTTCGCAAAAAAGTTTGAGTTCAGGACCCAAACTTGACCCGAACTTGACCCCAAACCCGAACCCTATTGAAGTCAATGGGGACCCGAACTTTGGAGCACTAAAATGGCTCTAAAAAAGTCATGGAAATGTGGTTAAGAGCATGGCAAGTTCTCTGCAAACAAATGTGGATAGGGAAATGACTTCAAATAACATAAAATATGTCAAAATAAAAAAGAATAATCTTGATCTAGGAGGAGGAGGTCCATATGGAGTAGGAGGTTAAGGAGGCGGTGGATGTGGCAGTGTAGGTGGAAGTGGCGGTGGAGGAGAAGGTAGCCTGCACTGATTTTTGTTTTTTATTTTATTTTGTTATTTTATTTTTTGTTCAAATTTGGGTAGACCCCAAAACATAGGGAAATATAAAAAATGAAACAAGGAGAAAGTGCGCTGGAGCACAACAATGGCTGGGTGAGGACGGTATACATGTCTATTCTGCACAAGGTACGGACAAGTCCTGTGGGATCCCTGCCTGGTTTATTTTAATGAACATGAGCTTGTCCACATTGGCTGTGGACAGGTGACTGTGCTTCTCTTTGATAACCCACTCCTGCTGTGCTAAACACACGTTCAGACAATACACTGGCTGCAGGGCAGGCCAGCACCTCCAAGACGTAAAGGGCAAGCTCAGGCCATGTGCCTAATTTGGAGACCCAGAAGTTGAAGGGGGCAGACCCATCAGTCAGTACGTGTAGGAGTGTGCACACATACTGCTCCACCATGTCGCACATCCCCGTGACGGTGACAATCCATTTGGATGTCTGCCATATCAACTTTCGATGTTCTTTTATGCGCCTACCATGGTGATCACGGGTAACAGAGAATCAGGGTTCCATGCCGGACAGGGAGCCTGAAAAAAGGGATACCACATCCAAGAGAGGTCAATGGCTGAAATGTGATCAAGCAGAAATGTGGGACAAGTTATTGAAGCAGAAGTATCTAAGTAAAGGAGGGGGCGCGCGGCAATTACCCACTCCCGACTTTGGGAGGTAGTGACGATAAATAACAATACAGGACTCTTAAGATGCCCTGTTATTGGAATGATTAATAAAAAATTACAGGGAATGTCACTGCTGCATTTTGGATTAGGAAATGTTAGACAGGAGAGGTCCTGCTGCCGCTTTGTTCACTCTAGATAACTTCTGCCTGATCGCAGGTCCCCGTGATGGCCTTGAATCAAATGGATATCTTCCCTATCAACTTTCAATGTGCTTTTATGCGCCTACCATGGTGATCACGGGAAACGGGGAATCATTACCAGATCCAAGGGAGATCAATATCTGAAATGTGATTGAGCGGAAATGTGGGACAAGTTGTTAAAGCGAAAGCATCCAAGTAAAGGAGAGGGCCCGGTTCAATTAATGACGAATTTTAGAAATTTAAGTCCCTGTCACCTATGCAGAGCACAAAAATGTGTTAATGTCACCCACCAATGAAACAGACGATTTTTAAAAATTTCGGTCCCTCCCTGTCAACTATGCAGAGTATGGGTTTATTCACGGCAAAACTGGGTTCATGTCACCCACCAATTGAACAGACGATTTTACAAAAATGTGGTCCCTGTAACCTATGCAGAGCAGGGGTTTGTATATGGCAAAAATGGTAAAATGTCACCTGAGAATGTAACAGACGATTTTTTTTTTTAATTTAGGTCCCTGTCACTTATGTAGAACAAGGGTTTATTCACGGCAAAAATTGTAAAATGTCACCCAAGAATGCAACAGACGCTTTTGCACCCTGTTCCCTCTTTTGCAGTGCTGGTGCCTCTGTGCAACCACCGCCTCTTCCTCCAAACTGCACACGTCACTCACATGACCTTGATTCCATGTGGGGTCTAGTACCTCATCATGCTCCACATAATCTTCCACCCAATCTTTGCCCCTGCCCTCCTTGGTGGTCTGCAGACTGCAGAAAGCCGCAGCAGTTGGCACCTATGTTTCGCCATCATCAGAGACATGCTGCGGTAGTCCTCCCATGTCCACATCCTGAAACATAAGTGGTTGGGCATCGGTGCACTCAATCTCTTCCACTTCTGGGGCAGGGTTATGTAAATGGCCCATGGAAAACGTGCCAGCAGAGTCATCAAAAAGCATAAGAGACTGCTGCATGACCTGGGGCTCAGAATGCTTGCCTGATTTGCAAGGGGGTGAGTTGAAACACAGATGGCCATGGCCTGTAGGTGCCAACTCTGATCTTTCAGCAAGGGATTTGGTGGGAGACAATGTGAAGGAACTGGAGTCACTGTCAGCCACCCAATCTACTATTACCTGTACTTGTTCTGGCCTCACTATTCGCACTGTCCTAAATGCTGTGTAGGCCGCAAATGTACTTTCTAGCGCAAAAGATGAGCATTTTTCACCCAATGTAACAGACAAATTAGTGAAATGTATTTCCCTGTCCACTAAGTAGAACAGGGGAATATCACAGCCTAAAATTGGTGAATGTCACCCAACAATGTAACAGACGAATTAGTGAAATGTATTTCCCTGTCCACTAGGTAGAACAGGGGTATAATCACAGCCAAAATTTTGTGAATTTCACCTGACAATGTAACAGACGAATTAGTGAAATGTATTTTCCTGTCCACTAGGTAGAGCAGGGGTATATCACAGCCAAAAATTGGTGCATTTCACACAAAAATGTAATAGACGAATTAGTGAAATGTTTTCCCCTGTCCACTAGGTAGAGCAGGGGTATATCACAGCTAAAAATTGTTTAATGTCACCCGACGATGTAACAGATGAATTCGTGAAATGTATTTCCCTGTCCACTAAACTAGGTAGAGCAGGGGTATATTGCAGCCAAAAATTGGTGAATGTAACCCGACAATGTAACAGACAAATTAGTGAAATGTATTTCCCTGTCCACTAAGAAGAGCAGGGGTATATCACAGCCAAAAATTGTTTAATGTCACCCGACAATGTAATAGACGAATTAGTGAAATGTATTTCCCTGTCCACTAGGTAGAGAAAGGGTATATCACAGCCAACAATTGGTGAATGTCATCCGACAATGTAACAGACGAATTAGTGAAATGAATTTCACTGTCCGCTATGTAGAGCAGTGGTATATCACAGCCAAAAATTTGGGTATGTCACCCAGCAATGTATCAGACAAATTAGTGAAATGACCTAAAATAACATAAAATACGTAAAAATAAAAAATAATAATCTTGAAATGCTGCCTCCTGCTAAGATGTTCCATATCAGCTGGTGGTGCTGGTTGTTGTGACGTGCTGACAAAGCTTTTCCACATTTCGGCCATGCTAACCCTGCCTTCTGAGGTGCTGGCGGTGTCCAAGCTGCATTGGCGACCTCTTCCTTCTCTTCTGCCTTCGTCTTGTGCTTCAACTGTGTCCCCGATGTCGGGCCTGAATGCCATCAGCAGCACATCTACCAACGTGCGCTTGTAAACGCGCATCTTACGATCACGCTCCAGTGATGGAATTAAGGACGGTACGTTGTCCTTGTAACAGGGATCCAGCAGCGTGGCCACCCAGTAATCGGCACAAGTCAGAAGGTGGCCAACTCTGCGGTCGTTGCAGAGACACTACAGCATGTAATTTCTCATGTGTGCCAGGCTGCCCAGAGGCAACGACAAGCTGTCCTCTGTGGGAGGTGTATCGTCTGTGTCCTCTGTATCCCCCCAGCCACGCACCAATGATGGCCATGAGCTAGATTGGATGCGACCCTGCTGTGAACACGGTTCCTCCTCCTCCATCTCCTCCTCCTTATCCTCCACCTCCTGATTCTCCAGAACTGAGCCCTGGCTGGACAATTGTGTACCTGGCGTATGTTGGTGCAGGAACCCACCCTCGGAGCTACTTGTGAATGACTGGCTTGAAACCCTTGTAAATGTTCTGTTACAAAACTGTTACTTACACTGTTACAAAATTGTTAGTACACTGTGTGCAATTAAGTGCTATTTTGCCTCCCAGCTCTGTTTTCAGCCATTCGCATGGTTCGGCACGAGTCCTTTGTGTTGGGCATGGGTAACCGCCATTTCGGGACCTTGCACGTGGTCACGGCCGTCTTACACCCGAACAGCGGTGGTTGCCAGCAGTCGCCTGGATCTAAGGGCGGATGCGCAGACAGGCGAGCACCGCTGAGTCCTCCAGGACAGCGTAGATTCGTGCTGAGGCTGCAGACCGACCGGCCGTTCGGTGGAAGGACTAAACCTTGCAGGGGTTTCGTGGGGTTTTTGGCGCACGAGCGGAGACCGGCCACAGGACCAAAGCTTGGGGAAGCATTTTCGGCTGAAAAGTCTGTGCGGTCGGTCAGGACTTCAGGGACCCGTAACTCCCGAACCCTTGGACCGACGGAGCCGGATTTTGGATATGTTGTTCCCCTACACCAGGACTGTCTGAGGATACCGAATGTAAAGATGTACCCCCTGGTTTTGGGGTACATCCAGAACTTGGGTAACATTGTGTGTGGGTTAATTATGTTAAAGGCTTATCTGAGGGGAGGAGACATGGGGGTTGTACCAGACATGTAATTGTGTATTGTGGTAATCATGTAATTGTAGCCCTTTCCAGGGCAGGATTGCATAAAAGGAGACCCCGGGTCAATAAACATTGTCTTGCTTAACCTTCAAATCGCAGCCTTGACTCGTTTGTGGAGGGGAGAAGGATTATCCTAGCTGTACGATAGCTAGTGGGATGGTTCTACATTTACAGGATCCTTCTGGATATCGAGACGAAGCTGCTCTCTCTCTCTCTCTCTCTCTCTCTCTCCCTAAACCGAGATCCAGACTATCCAAGCGGTCCAGCTCCCAGCTAGCCGGGGAGTAACCGTAACATGTTCCATCTTCCTCCCCCTCCTGTGCCACATACTCTTCCATCATCGCCTAAAACGTTTTTTCAAGGAGGCATAGAAGTGGGATAGTAACGCTGAGAAAGGCGTCATCGGCACTGGCCATGTTGGTGGAGTAATCGAAACAGCACAACAAGGCACATAGGTCTCGTATGGAGGCCCACTCATTGGTGGTGAAGTGGTGCTGTTCCGCAGAGCGACTCACCCGTGCATGCTGCAGCTGAAACTTCACTATCACCTGCTGCTGCTTGCACAGTCTGGCCAGCATGTGCAAGGTGGAGTTCCATCTTGTGGGCTCGTCGCATATGAGGTGGTGAGCGGGAAGGCCGAAGTTTCGCTGCAGCGCTGACAGGCGAGCAGCAGCACAGTGAGAACACCGAAAGCGTGCACAGATGGCCTGCACTTTCTGCAGCAGCTCTGACATATTGGGGTAATTTTTCAGGAATTTCTGCACCACCAAATTCAGCACATGCGCCAGGCAAGGGATGTGCATCAAACCAGCTAGTCCCATAGCTGCTACGAGATTTCACCCATTATCGCACACCACCAGGCCGGGCTTGAGGCTCACTGGCACCAACTACTCATCGGTCTGTTGTTCCATGTCCGTGCACAGCTCCTGCTCGGTGTGGGGTTTGTCCCCCATACAGATAAGCAGGAGGAGCCAGAGACCTTTCTTTGTTTTTGAGGTGTGTACTCCACTGCAGCTCATGCTTTTCACTTAGATGCCTGGTCATGCAGGTTGTGCTCAGGTTTAGAAAGTTTATGCCACGCTTCAGGCTCTGATTGCACATCGTGCAAACCACTCGTGTCTTGTCGTCAGCACATTGTCTGAAGAACTGCCACGCCAGAGAACTACTTGAAGCTGCCTTTGGCGTGCTCGGTGCCTTGATGCGGTGGGCAGTAGCAGGTGTATTGTTTAGGGGACGGCTGATCCGCTTTTGCACCCTGCTCCCTCTTTTGCTGTGCTGGTGGCTCTGTGCGACCAACGCCTCTTCCTCCGAACTACATAGGTCACTCGCATGACCTTGATTCCATGTGGGGTCGAGGACCTCATCGTACTCCACATCATCTTCCATCCAGTCTTCACCCCTGCCCTCCTTATCGGTCTGCACACTGCAGAAAGCCACAGCAGTTGGCACCTATGTTTCGTCATCATCCGAGACGTGCTGCGGTGATCCTCCCATGTACTCATCCTGAAACATAAGTGGTTGGGCATCGGTGCACTCAATCTCTTCCACTTCTGTGGAAGGTCTATGTGTATGACCCTGGTAAACTCTGCTAGCAGATTCATCAAAAAGCCGTAGAGACTGTTGCATGACTTGGTGCTCAGACTGCTTGGCTGATTTGCAAGGTTGTGAGGTAAAAGACTGATGGCCATGGGCTGCAGGCGCCAACTCTGATCTTTCAGCAAGGGACTGGGTGGGAGACAATGTGAAGGAACTGGAGGCACTGTCAGCCACCAAATCATCTATCACCTGTACTTGTTCTGGCCTCACTATTCGTAAAGCCGCATTCGGACCTACCAAATACCGCTGCAGGTTCTGTCGCCTACTCGCACCTGAGGAAGATGTTTCACTTGTGCGTGTAGCTGGCACAAATCGACTACTTCGTTCACCCTGCAACAGGAGCTCCACCAGCAGCACCACGACCGGGGCCACATCCTTATTTGACGCTCTTCTCATTCTTTGCGTTCACCCACCAAACCAACAGATGGTTTATGTCAGGTGACAATGTAACCACCAATAGTCAACAATTAAGTTCACTGACAGTAAGGCAGTGCCGGTGTCATAAAGAGGAAAAATTCCTTGAGGTCACACATTAGTGTGACAGACGAATTTTATACAATTACTTCACGGTCACAAAAAATGTTAATTTGTCAAACAAGAATGTAACAGCAGTATTGACTGGTTGTATTGGACTGTCGGAAATGCAGCAAAGGCCGCAAATGTAGTATCTAGCAAAAAATGGGTGGTTTTAAAAAAAAACCTGAACAAAACAGCAGTATTTAACGCTTGTATTGGACTGTCGGAAATGCAGCAAAAGCTGCAAATGTAGTATCTAGCACAAAATTTGTTTTTTTCAAACAAAAATTTAACAGCAGTAATTATTGCTTGTATTGAACTGTCAGAAATGCAGCAAATTCAGCAAATGTAGTATCTAGCACAAAATGGGTGTTTTTTTTAAAACCAGAATATAAACAGCAGTATTTAACGCTTGTATAAGGCTGTCAGAAATGCAGCAAAGGCTGCAAAGGTACTTTATCCCATTTAGGACACAGCCTTATTTCACCTTAACGACCAGGCCATTTTTTGCAAATCTGACCAGTGTCACTTTATGTGGTGATAACTTTAAAACACTTTGACTTATCCAGGCCATTCTGAGATAGTTTTTTTGTCACATATTGTACTTCATGACACAGGTAAAATTAAGTAAAAAAAATAAAATTTTTATTTATAAAAAATACCAAATTTACCAAAAAATTTTAAAAATGTCAAATTTCCAAGTTTCAATTTCTCTACTTCTATAATACATATTAATACCTCCAAAAATAGTTATTACTTTACATTGCCCATATGTCTACTTCATGTTTGGATCATATTGGAAATTATATTTTATATTTTGGGGATGTTACAAGGCTTAGAAGTTTAGAAGCAAATCTTAAAATTTTTCAGAAATTTTCAAAAACCAAATTTTTTGAGGCACCAATTCAGGTCTGATGTCACTTTGTGAGGCTTACATAATAGAAACCACACAATTTCTAGAAATTACACCCCTCAAGGTATTCAAAACTGATTTTACAAACGTTGTTTACCCTTTAGGTGTTCCACAAGAGTTAATGGCAAATGGAGATAAAATTAAATTTTTGGCAAATTTTCCATTTTAATCCATTTTTTCCAGTAACAAAGCAAGGGTTAACAGCCAAACAAAATGCAACATTTATTGCCCTGATTCTGTAGTTTGCAGAAATACCCCGTATGTGGCTGTAAACTACTGTACAGGCACACAGTAGGGCATAGAGAGAAAGGCGCGCCATATGGTTTTTGGAAGGCAGATTTTGCTAGACTGGTTTATTTACACCATGTCCCATTTGAAGCCCCCCTGATGCACCCCTAGAGTAGAAACTCCATAAAAGTGACCCCATCTAAGAAACTATACCCTTCAAGGTATTCAAAACTAATTTTACAAACTTTGTTAACACTTTAGGTGTTGCACAAGAGTTATTGGCAAATGAAGATGGAAAATTTGCCCAAAAATTTAAATTCTCAAATTTCATTTTAATCCATTTTTTCCAGTAACAATGCAAGGGTTAACAGCCAAACAAAATGCTGCATTTATTGCCCCGAATCTGTAGTTTGCAGAAACACCCCATATGTGGCCGTAAACTACTGTATGAGCACACAGTAGGGCTTAGAGGGAAAGGTGCACCATTTGGTTTTTGTAAGGCAGAATTTGCTGGACTGGTTTATTTACACCATGTCCCATTTGAAGCCCCCCTGATGCACCCCTAGAGTAGAAACTCCTTAAAAGTGACCCCATTTTGGAAACTATGGGATAAGTTGGCTGTTTTGTTGGGACTATTTTGAGGGTACATATGATTTTTGGTTTATCTATATTACATTTTTGTGAGGTAAGGTTACCAGAAATAGAAATTCTGAAATTTCATCTTCATTTGCCAATAACTCTTGTGGAACACCTAAAGGGTTAACAACGTTTGTAAAATCTGTTTTGAATACCTTGAGGGGTGAAGTTTTTTACATGGTGTTGCTTTTATGGAGTTTTTACTCTAGGGGTGCATTAGGGGGGCTTCAAATGAGACGAGGTGCAAAAAAAAAAAAAAAAGGCCATCAAAATTTGCCTTCCAGAAACCATACGGCGTTCCTTTCCTTCTGCACCCTGCCGTTTCGTCATACAGCAGTTTATGACCACATATGGGGTGTTTCTGTAAACTGCAGTATGAGGGTAATAAATATTAAGTTTTGTTTGGCTGTTAACTCTTGCTTTGTTATTGGAAAAAAACTGATTAAAATGGAAAATTTGCCCAAAAACAGCTTTTTTGGCACCGTTTTTTTTTTTTTTTTTTTTTTACTGTGTTCATCTGAGGGGTTGGGAGGGTATTTTTATAGAGCAGATTCTTACAGACGCGGCGATACCTAATATGTCTACTTTTTTGTTATTTATTTTTGTTTTACATTATATTATCTTTTTATAAATAAAAAAAACCTAAACATTTTAGTATCTTCATAGTCTGAGTCATTTTTTTAAAGTTTTTAGCCGATTATCTTATTTAGGGGCTAATTTTTTGCGGAATGAGAGGACGGTTTTATTGGCACTATTTTGGGGGCATATGACTTTTTGATCGCTTGCTATTACAATTTTTGTGATGTAAGGTGACAAAAAAATACCTTTTTTTTGCACCGTTTTTATTTTTTTACCGTGTTCATCTGAGGGGTTAGGGGGGTATTTTTATAGAGCAGATTCTTACGGATGCGGCGATACCTAATATGTCTACTTTTTTTAAATTTATTTTGGTTTTACTAAATAATATTTTTATTTTTTTTGTTTTAGAGTCTCAAGTCTGAGAACCAGTTTTTTATCCGATGGTCAGTGGCTAAATTGAGATACAAATTTTGTACTCCATGGAAGTGTGATACTCCCTGAAGCAACCAATAATGTAGAGACCCGGATGATCGGGGTACGTGTCACACTGAGTAGTGGTGTCTTACCGTATCCCCCTCCTGTGACACACTCTGCACCTTTTTTGGGTCCGTCCCTTCTTTTCAGTATAGGGTACCACACCTGGAAAGTGTTGGCCAGGGACGATCCGGGCACCTCCAGTTCCTGAGGTACTCCGGCCTGCTCTTTCCCAGTCAGAAAAGATCAGGTCCTTGGGGACTGCCTCATAGAACTGAAGGAATGTCCCTGTGTTGCCAGCGCTCCGGGACAGCACAAAAGAGTTGTACAAGGCAATCTGCACCAAGTAGACCGCAACTTTTGTGTACCATGCCTGGGTTTTGCGCATGGCGTTATATGGCTTGAGGACTTGATCAGAGAGATCAACTCTTACCATATACCGATTGTAGTTGACGATACAATCGGGTTTGAGGACCGTTGCCACGGTACCTCGCACAGGGACAGGGGTGATGCCGTTACCATGAATTGTGGACAGTACAAGGACATCCCTCTTGTCCTTATATCTGACCAGCAACAGGTTTCCAGTGTTAAGGGCACGGGTCTCACCCTTGGGATAGGTACCTGGAGGAGGTGGTCAGAGAGGCCGTGTTGATTTTTCCGCACGGTCCCACAAGCAGACGTGGATCTGGCGGCGAGGGACTGGAACAAGGGGATACTAGTATAAAAGTTATCCACGTAGAGATGAAAACCCTTATCTAGCAGTGGGTGCATAAGGTCCCACACAAGTTTCTCGCTAACACCAAGTGGGGAGACATTCTGGGGGTTTAATACGGGAATCTCGCCCCTCGTACACACAAAACTTGTAAATGTACCCTGAGGTACTCTCACAAAGTTTGTACAGCTTCACACTATACCTCGCCCGCTTAGAGGGAACATACTGGCGGAAAATGAGTCTCCCCTTGAATGCAATGAGAGACTCATCGACAGCAACCTCCCTTCCAGGTACATAGGCCTGTACAAATTTGGCCCCAAAGTGATCGATGACCGGCCTGATTTTGTACAGGCGGTCATAGGCAGGATCACCTCGGGGGGGACATGCTGCATTATCTATATCCGGGTGGCCTCAAACCGGGAGCGTGTCATGGCCGTACTGTAAAGTAGGGTCTGGTAGAGGACGTCCCCACTCCAGTAATGCCTGACACTAGGTTTCTTGACTAGGCCCATGTGCAGCACGAGGCCCCAAAACGTACTCATCTCGGCTGCACTGACCGGGGTCCAGCCACCGGGCCTAGCCAAAAAGGAGCCCGGGTGTTGAGCAACGAACTGTTGGGCGTACAGGTTCATCTGCTCCACCATCATTTACAAAGTGGTCACTGAAAAAAAGACTAAAGTCATATTCAGTGAAGCCCACTGTGGAAATCTGGATTCCTGGTTGGCCTACAAAATCAGGAATCGTGGGCTCAAATCGCTGCTGGGGTACACCAGACAAGTTCACCGGGAGGGGGCTCTGGTGGATTTAACTGGTGGGCCGGAAAACTAGTACGAGCCCCAGAGCTGCTCGTACTAGGGTGGGCCACATGGTCCCTAGCAGGGCGGTCCCCTTCCTCCGCCTGGCGGCGTCTCGCCGCCTTGGGAGCTCGTCATCATCGCTAGATGATGAGGAGGACGCGGATGACAACAGGAAAGTGGGGTCATCCTCGTCCTCACTGGGACTCTCGGACTCGGAAGCAAGCTGGGCATATGCCTCCTCGGCCGAGAACATCCGGCGGGCCATAGTGGAGTGTGTGTCTGCGTGTGTGTGTGCTTGCGTGTAAATCTTTATTCAGTGTGCATGGGGGTACGGGTGTTCGCAAACTCACCCTAAACCAAACAGACAAAAAAAAGGGAAAAAATGTGAAAAAAATATAAAATATTCTAAATCGCTGATCAACTGTCCGAAGTTGATCAGCGGGGTGTGTGCGATGCGCTAACAGTGGCCGGATGCTAAGAGTGCCGGCCACAGTCAGCGTACGCACCAAAAAAATATAAAAAAACTGCTTGCGCCCGCCCAATATTTGAGGGGGGGGGCAGGGGGCCAACCTGCAGCAACCCTGGGGGGGGTCTAGGGTCACACAGCTGTGCTGTGGACCCCAGACACCCGATTAAGGGTGATGCAACAAAAATTAGTTTGTTTGTTTGTTTTTTCTCACTAACTTTCCCTGAATATCCTTGCCTAACCCAACCTTTCCCTAACCTTTCCCTAAATATTTGTGGGGTGCTGGGGCACAGATGGGGGTGCTGGGGTGCTGGCTGGAGATCGGTGCAGCTCTGGATCCACGTGCAGTGCTCCTCTCTCCTCGGCTCCCAGACACAAAAGGAGGAGGAGAGGAGCGCTGCAATAATTTGAATGAACCGCCCAGCCGACCAATGAGAGCGATCCTGAGAGGTGATGTCACCATCACCTCTCAGGATCGCAGGATGGTGATTGGTGGTGTATTATTTATTCAACAGACTTTTGGGTCCTTCAGGAGGTGGTCACACTATATTTCTATATATATATATGAAGTTCAGTGGTCACTAGGACCGAAGTGTGACTTTTTCTCACCTCACTGACTAGTTTTTTTATATAAAACATACATTTTAATGGTTCATTTTAAAATATTTATCTATTTCCACTCTAAATTTAAAATTCCTCAAATATTGGAGAGATGGGAATTATGTATAGTACTGACAATGCGGACTTGTTGGGGTGCCTGATATCTTCTCAGGGCTGTCTCCCTTCTCTTCATGTATCCTACTCCTATCTGTCAGTCTATTTAATATCTCGGCTCTTATTTTACTGTATGCACTTTCTCCCCTGTTGGGGTTCCCCTCTCTCCAATATTGAACTAAAAATCAATGTCACTCCTGCATCCCTACATGTTTCGCCGTACAAACGGCTTCTTCAGGGGATGACGTGCAGGTAACAGCGTGTGTGAGGCTATTCCAAGGCTTTATGCCTTCTCTTAGTGTGGGCGAGTGTCGTCCAGCCAATCGCTGCAAGATTCAGCTTGATTGACAATCTTCGCGGCCAATAGACGTTTACTGCCGGTATTCCGGGTTGACGTCATCAGTCCACCTTTGATGACTTAGCGTCGCCTACCCGTGACGTCTCTACTCTGCGTCGCGGGTCCTCCTCTGATGACGTGTGCTTGCTCTTTCGGTTCGCCTTAGTTCTTACTTCGCGCATGCGTCAAGACTTAGAGATTTTCACCGTCTCGATCGGTCTCTCTCCCCGACTGCCTTACCTGCGCTTGCGCCCGAGCTCTATCATTTTCTATAGGAGAAGGTGAATGATGAATGTGGAAGAAGAAATGAGAGAGGACCATTGGGAGGAACTAATTTTGACATTACCTACATTTTTGCTACTTCAGGGGGAATACCTCATGTATTAATTTTTTTTTTTTTATATATATATAGGGGAATTTTTTATATCTTTAATCCATATTATTCATTGTTTATTGATTTGTTATTTCCAAATTCATTTCCTTCCTATATTAATTCTTAGGAGGAGGGAAGAGAACTAAGCTTGTTTTATGATACTTATATTACACATTTGTATCACTCTTTGTTATTATTTACATAGAGGGAATTGTGTTCTTTTATGTGTCCTATGGATATTTTCTTTATTTTTTATATTTTATATTTTGTTTTTTAATCCCTATTGAATTATCTAACATCCTAATCCTATTGTTTATTTTTTGTATTTGTTTTTTATTTCTAATTTTTCATTTATTTCATGTTATTTTTTAATGTTTTCTTTTCTTTTATTCCTTTTTCAAATTTTTATCTTTTTATCTCTATTTTTTGTTTTTTTATTATTATTTTATTTATTATTTTTTATTTTATTGTTTTTTATTTTATTATTATTGTTGTTTTTTAAGTTTTTGATGAATTTTTATTTGTTTTATTATTTTATCTCTCCTTTTGTTCTTTTTTCCTCTTTTCCTTTTTTCTTTTTCCTTCTTTTTATCTCTTTACCCCCTCCTTTTTTACCCCTTCCCCAATTTCATTCTTGTTGTTTCCTCTTATTCATACTGTAATGTCTGCTTATAATTATTTCATTGTTATTTTTCTATAGGTTCCTTTTTCCTCCTTTCCTCGGATATCTTTCTCCCTATAATGCCTGTCTGGAACAAGAATTATAGGTCAGTACCTCATTCATCATTGTTATTCGTACCGTCCGATTGGATAGATGACATTTCTCTGTCCACGATTTTTGCCATTTGTAGTACTTAATATTATATTTATTGTTTTAGCTTTCGGAAGCCTCTCACAATGATCTCAATTAGAGTTCCTTATTTAATTTTACTTTTCCTGTTCATCTTTTTTCACTTTTGTTTGTTGAGTATCATATTTCCGTTAACTCAAAAATTATATTGTTATAGAAAGGAAGAAAAGGTGAATCCTTCATTTAGGCCATTCGGTGCTAATGCATGGAGGCGGTATATCCACCTCGTCTCCTCTTGCTGGAGTTTCTTGTCTATGCTCCCTTGTCTGGGGTTTGTCTTTATTTTCTGTATCCCCCATATCTTTAGGCCTGTGGTTTGGCCCTTATGGAATCTCTGCAAGTGTCTGGATAAAGGTGTCTCTTCCGTTGTGTTTAGGACACTAAAATGTTTAGAAATCCTTCTTCTAAATTCTTGGATGGTTTTTCCTACGTATAACTTGTTGCACTCGCATTGTATTCCATATACAATACCCGTGCTTCTGCAATTTATGTATTCCCTAATCTGGTAAACTTTACCATCGACAGGATTTACAAATTCCTTCTTGGGTGCCATATATTTGCAGAAGCTGCATGCTCCGCATGGGTATGAGCCTTTTGTTCTCAACCAAGTTTCTTTTTTTCTGATAGTTTTTTGAAAGTGGCTTTTCACCAACATTTCCTTCAGATTTGTCCCACGTCTGTATGTGATACTTGGATTTTTTGGAAGTATTTGTACCAAGTCTCTGTCTGATTTCAAGACATGCCAATGTTTTTTCAGAATATTGTACACCTGTCTGTTCTGTACATCAAATGTCCCTATGCATCTGATCATCTTGTCAGTATTTCTCCTTTTTTCCCTCAGAAGGTCATCTCTATCTGTACTTTTTGCTCTATTGTATGCCTGATGCAGCACTTTCTTCGGGTAGCCTCTTGTTCTGAATCTGGAATATAGGATTTCACTTTCTCTGGTGAAGGCCTCAATGTCAGTACAGTTCCGTCTTGCCCTAAGATATTGTCCTATGGGAATTCCTTTCTTTAATGGTTCTGGATGGAAGCTCTGCCAGTGTAGGAAACTGTTCGTTGATGTAGATTTCCTATATATCTCAGTTTGTATTTTGCCTCTCTCATCCATCATGATTTTTAAATCTAGAAAGCCAATGCTATGCTCTTGGATCTCCATAGTAAATTTGAGGCCTAGGCTGTTAGTATTTAATTCCTCCGTGAATTGAATGAATTCGCATGCGCGAAGTAAGAACTAAGGCGAACCGAAAGAGCAAGCACACGTCATCAGAGGAGGACCCGCGACGCAGAGTAGAGACGTCACGGGTAGGCGACGCTAAGTCATCAAAGGTGGACTGATGACGTCAACCCGGAATACCGGCAGTAAACGTCTATTGGCCGCGAAGATTGTCAATCAAGCTGAATCTTGCAGCGATTGGCTGGACGACACTCGCCCACACTAAGAGAAGGCATAAAGCCTTGGAATAGCCTCACACACGCTGTTACCTGCACGTCATCCCCTGAAGAAGCCGTTTGTACGGCGAAACATGTAGGGATGCAGGAGTGACATTGATTTTTAGTTCAATATTGGAGAGAGGGGAACCCCAACAGGGGAGAAAGTGCATACAGTAAAATAAGAGCCGAGATATTAAATAGACTGACAGATAGGAGTAGGATACATGAAGAGAAGGGAGACAGCCCTGAGAAGATATCAGGCACCCCAACAAGTCCGCATTGTCAGTACTATACATAATTCCCATCTCTCCAATATTTGAGGAATTTTAAATTTAGAGTGGAAATAGATAAATATTTTAAAATGAACCATTAAAATGTATGTTTTATATAAAAAAACTAGTCAGTGTGGTGGTGTATTATCACACCACCGATCACCTTCCTGTTCTGGGTTATCGGGTCCCCAGAGACCCGAATATACAGGAAACGCAGAAAACCGCAGGTCTGAATTGACCTGCGGTTTGCTGTGATCCCCCCTGGCGCATTTAGCCAAGGTGCCTGCTCAATGATTTGAGCAGGCACCGGGTTCCGATCACCGCCCGCCGGTACGTCATGTGTCCGGAAGAGGTTATGGGAAAAAAAAATATGATTTTTTTCACCCACAGTTAAACAGATGGATTTACAGATTTTATTTCACTATCAGATTTGCAGTGCAGGCCACAAAGGTACTTTATGGCCCAAAAAAAGTTTTTTTTTTTTACCCACAATGTCCCAGTTGTATTCACTGATTCAATTTCACTGTCAGATTTGCAGTGCAGGCTGCAAAGGTACTTTATGGCCCAAAAAAATATATTGTTTCACCCACAGTGAAAGATGGATTTACTAAATCTATTTCACTATCAGATTTGCAGTGCAGGCAGCAAAGGTACTTTATGCAAAAAAAAAAAAGATCTTTTCACCCACAATTAGACAGATGGATTTAACTTATTTTCTTTAACTATTACAAATGCAGTGCAGGGCACAAATGTACTTTTTAGCAAAAAATAAATAAAAATATTGCCCCCAAGAATCTAACAGATG
Source organism: Bufo gargarizans (assembly GCF_014858855.1). Lineage (NCBI taxonomy): Eukaryota > Metazoa > Chordata > Amphibia > Anura > Bufonidae > Bufo > Bufo gargarizans. The sequence goes on along the minus strand of NC_058080.1, from coordinate 421,897,527 downwards.
GATTTACTTGGATTGTACTTTACAATTTTTTTTTTTAACATGTCACCCTCTGGGTTCCTGAACTCACAGATGGATTACCTATATTATTTTCCCTTCCCCTGGCACATATGCAGTGCAGGTGCACTTAAAAAATGGGTATATGTTGCACACTGAACTAAAAGAACAGGATGAAATTATTGTCCCTGGCACATATGCAGTGCTGGTGCTCTGAACTAGCACAAAATGGCCGCCGACACCCACCTAACAGACAGTTATTTTTCTGTGTCACTGGGCTCAGGGCAGGGTACAAATGTTCTACTGAACCAACAAGTTCTGATATCAGATAGATTGTTTCCTATTATCTCCCTCAAAGCAGCAGCATCCTATCCCTACACTGGTAACAGCAGAGTGACGTGCAGTGATATGTGACTGCAGCTTATATAGAGGCTGGGTCACATGCTGCACTGGCCAATCACAGCCATGCCATTAGTAGGCATGGCTGTGATGGCTTCTAAGGGAACACTAGTTAAATGCTTGTTGATTGGCTGCCCTGCAGCCTTTCAAAAAGCGCCATTAAATCGCCGAACACCGTAATCGAACCCAAATTTTTACTGAAATGTTTGGGTTCGGGTCCGGGATCAAAAAATCTTGAAGTTCGGCATTTTTGATTGAATAGCACAAATTCCCACAGACTCACACCAAAATTCTGGGAAACATCTTCTCAAAAAAGTTGGGGCTGTTTTAGCAAGAAAAAAGACCCACATGTTTTTTGAATTGTAAGTCCAACAAGCTCATTTACTGTACATGTGGTCACCTATTTTGACCATTAGTCAACTATTGTAATATTGACATTTCTATGTTATATTTCAATAAATCATGTTTTTAATTGTATATTTTACCTCGGTTCATATATCCATACTTTTCAATTTTATATTTAAGGCAGCATCCATTTGATTTACTTATGTATGTAATTTAGTTACCAACGAATTCATTCACACATATTTTAAGAAAACATCTCTATTTCCATTCCATTTACTGTAAGGCAAAGTGTTGCATTATTATGACAATTATTCTACTAATAGCAAAATTATGCCAGCCAGCAGCATAGCTTTATATGAAATCTACAAATTCAAAAGCTTAGACTAGAACCAAATGATAATGGAGCAAAATGCAGTATATCCTCTCAAGAACTACATGAATATTAAAAAGGCAGCTATCTATACCTGAAAACTCTATTGTAAATGCATTCTCTTACCAAAAGAAAATTCTATTTAACTGGTCGAATAGATAAATGTAGAACAAAAAAAAAGCGGAATTTAACTAAACAGTAGCTACAATTATAACACATTATATATATATATATGTGTGTGTATATATATATATATATATATATATATACATATAAAACAAAAAGTAGATGAGCAGCACACACTAGAAAGGTGCAATTCCTTAGAGCAGACCAGGACTGGATCCAATTCGAATATGTATAGAAAAATCCAAGGCAGCACACAAAAATCTGTGCAAAACAGGGTGTTTATTCCCCCATGTGAAGACAGCAAAGTTTCAGCTCTCTCTATGGAGCCTTTGTCAAGCCAGAGCAGTCAGTGCACACACAGGTGTTTATAAAGCATACCAAATTACAAAATTTTTTACAAAAAAGTGAAAAATACATGATTCAAATTCATGACATATATATATATGATCAATCATTATACAAAATTTATATCAGTGTTCCATTTGTGATATTGTATAAAATCCATAAGTTAGTTAATTCTGATTTGTAAACATGATAAACAATAATTACATACAGGTGCCCATGATTGTGTAAATATTAAAAAATCAAATGGAGATCTCACATACTGGGGGAGAAAGCAGGATTCACTCGGCGTCCGGAACTTGAGAAGACGCATGCGCGGGACATCGCTCGTACCGCGAGATTATCTATGGAAGGCAGAGATCGGAGGCCCGCAACCCAGATGGCCGCAAGGCAGCAGAAGCGCACTGCGCACGCTCATTCCCGGACATGGGTGGACACAATCGGCAGACCTGACAATCATGTGACCAGTCACATGATACACACATAAACAGCACTTAGCGGGCTTGCAACGATCTATGATCACAAACTGCAATATCATAAAGCAAAAAAAGGGGGGGTCCAGCAGTTTTCTCCCCCAGTATGTGAGATCTCCATTTGATTTTTTTATATTTACACAATCATGGGCACCTGTATGTAATTATTGTTAATCATGTTTACAAATCAGAATTAACTGAGTTATGGATTTTATACAATATCACAAATGGAACACTGATATGAATTTTGTATAATGATTGATCATATACAAGGAATGCAGAATTATTAGGCAAGTTGTATTTTTGAGGATTAATTTTATTATTGAACAACAACCATGTTCTCAATGAACCCAAAAAACTCATTAATATCAAAGCTTAATATTTTTGGAAGTAGTTTTTAGTTTGTTTTTAGTTTTAGCTATTTTAGGGGGATATCTGTGTGTGCAGGTGACTATTACTGTACATAATTATTAGGCAACTTAACAAAAAACAAATATATACCCATTTCAATTATTTATTTTTACCAGTGAAACCAATATAACATCTCAACATTCACAAATATACATTTCTGACATTCAAAAACAAAACAAAAACAAATCAGTGACCAATATAGCCACCTTTCTTTGCAAGGACACTCAAAAGCCTGCCATCCATGGATTCCGTCAGTGTTTTGATCTGTTCACCATCAACATTGCGTGCAGCAGCAACCACAGCCTCCCAGACACTGTTCAGAGAGGTGTACTGTTTTCCCTCCTTGTAAATCTCACATTTGATGATGGACCACAGGTTCTCAATGGGGTTCAGATCAGGTGAACAAGGAGGCCATGTCATTAGATTTTCTTCTTTTATACCCTTTCTTGCCAGCCACGTTGTGGAGTACTTGGACGCATGTGATGGAGCATTGTCCTGCATGAAAATCATGTTTTTCTTACCTTGCAGACTTCTTCCTGTACCACTGCTTGAAGAAGGTGTCTTCCAGAAACTGGCAGTAGGACTGGGAGTTGAGCTTGACTCCATCCTCAACCCAAAAAGGCCCCACAAGCTCATCTTTGATGATACCAGCCCAAACCAGTACTCCACCTCCACCTTGCTGGCGTCTGAGTCGGACTGGAGCTCTCTGCCCTTTACCAATCCAGCCATCTGGCCCATCAAGACTCACTCTCATTTCATCAGTCCATAAAACCTTAGAAAAATCAGTCTTGAGATATTTCTTGGCCCAGTCTTGACGTTTCAGCTTGTGTGTCTTGTTCAGTGGTGGTCGTCTTTCAGCCTTTCTTACCTTGGCCATGTCTCTGAGTATTGCACACCTTGTGCTTTTGGGCACTCCAGTGATGTTGCAGCTCTGAAATATGGCCAAACTGGTGGCAAGTGGCATCTTGGCAGCTGCACGCTTGACTTTTCTCAGTTTATGGGCAGTTATTTTGCACCTTGGTTTTTCCACACGCTTCTTGCGACCCTGTTGACTATTTTGAATGAAACGCTTGATTGTTCGATGATCACGCTTCAGAAGCTTTGCAATTTTAAGAGTGCTGCATCCCTCTGCAAGATATCTCACTATTTTTGACTTTAAGTCCTTCTTTTGACCCATTTTGCCAAAGGAAAGGAAGTTGCCTAATAATTATGCACACCTGATATAGGGTGTTGATGTCATTAGACCACACCCCTTCTCATTACAGAGATGCACATCACCTAATATGCTTAATTGGTAGTAGGCTTTCGAGCCTATACAGCTTGGAGTATGACAACATGCATAAAGAGGATGATGTGGTCAAAATACTAATTTGCCTAATAATTCTGCACGTAGTGTGTATATATATGTCATGAATTTGAATCATGTATTATTCACTTTTTTGTAAAAATTCTTGTATAATCATGTCAATCATATTGTAATTTGGCATGCTTTATAAACACCTGTGTGTGCACTGACTGTTATGGCTTGCCAAAGGCTCCATAGAGAGAGCTGAAACGTTTCTCTGTCTTCACATGGGGGAATAAACACCCTGTTTTTCACAGATTTTTGTGTGCTGCCTTGGATTTTTCTATATATATATATATATATATATATATACACACATACATACTCACTCACAAATACCGCAGCAGCACAGTCAGACCACGTGCACTGGGTGCAATTCCTCACAGAGGTCGGCTTCTCCTCCACAATACGTACTCTCCAAATAACGAGGCAGCACTTCCAGCTTTCGGTGACAGGGTAAAGACCCCAAAACTTTATTCCCAGCAACGTTTCGGCCTACTCAATGAGGCCTTTGTCAAGCTATACAATAGTGCTTTCTACTAAGTATATATACACCCACAAATCAATATACACTCAGTGTAATTAGAGAATCCACATGTTTTCAATGAAGTCACATGATCTTCAACAACAACATCACATGACACTCAGTGTCTGGTACATATTCGTGTAACATCCATGCATATCAAATATAAAAACTGTAAGACCCATATTATCAGTGTTTATCCTTCAGTGTTATACAGTATAAAATCGAGTTCACATACAAAAATTAGTAACCCTTGACTATAAACAGTGTGACGTCAGGGGTCTTATGTGAAGTGCAAAAGTGCTCAGTGCATACAGAGTTAAAATTTCTTCCTAGAGATGCAGCTGCATCATATCAAAATTAAAATAGTAGGACCTACCACCCATGGGCCCGCCGAGTCGGCCAATGCTGGCATCCCCCTCTCTGCACCACGCATGCGCCGGGCCAGACGTTCCTCACCCACCTTCCAATGCCGCTACGTAACCACGCACGCTCCTTGGAACGCAACGTCACTCAGTGGAGCGCATCGTCGGCGCAGCAGCGAAGGGAGGAGGGTAAGGCCACGTGACACGGCCGCAGTAGCACCGCATCGGGGGGCGTGTCAGTGACCATGGTAACATGGGATAAACATCCCGGTGTGGACAACAGCGGGGGCATCGGGACCGACACATCGTGCATACAATCCACATATATCTTACTCTCAGTGTGTGGGGGGGGGGGGGGGGAAACGGTCGGCACCAGGTTAACGTATCAACCATAAGGTGCCTATAACATCGTCCCCGACCCTCCCGCACACTGCGAGACTATACTGGTGCAGCTCCAATGGGATAAACCCTTCCCATCTGCATGCACCAGTACAAAGCATTCATAGCCACCATCGTAACGGTCAACAGTTTATGTAGATGACATCAATCTTAACATTATGCACCATGCGACACGTCCCAGAAACACCCGCCGGGGGTCCGCCAGATCTTCACACGATAGTCACTGTCACACTAGCGGGCTCAGCGGGTCCATCCATGGCATCGTCCACTACAGTAGACAAAGGGTCATTAGGCTTGTCCAAAGAATCTCTGAAACAAACGAGAGATATATAAAAAAAATTGAAAATGCAATAGGTTCAAATTAGCACTATTGTACATCCCCCACACCAGACAAGACCGTTCAGACCCCCCATGCATGATAGGCTGACCGCACACTCTATCCACACAATTCCCATCTACATTCTGCATTAAGGCCATCAGGCTTCAATGTGCGTAACCTATGGATCCACATTATCTCACGCTGCTTTAATAATCTCTCCCTATTACCTCCCCTTTTGAGTGGAGGAATATGATCTATTACCCTGAACTTAGGGTCCTTCTCTCTGTGTCCAGCTTCTACAAAATGCTTGGGCACAGGGAGGTGTTTACGTAGCGGCATTGGGAGGTGAATGAGGAATGTCTGGCCCGGCGCATGCGCGGTGCAGAGAGAGGGACGCCAGCACTGGCCGACTCGGCGGGCCCATGGGTGGTAGGTCCTACTATTTTAATTTTGATATGATGCAGCTGCATCTCTAGGAAGAAATTTTAACTCTGTATTTACTGAGCACTTTTGCACTTTACATAAGACCCCTGACGTCACACTGTTTATAGTCAAGGGTTACAAATTTTTGTATGTGAACCCGATTTTATACTGTATAAGGCCTCATGCACACGACAGTATTTTTTCACTGTCCGCAAAACAGGGTTCCGTTGGTCCGTGATCCGTGACCGTTTTTTCGTCCGTGGGTCTTCCTTGATTTTTGGAGGATCCACGGACATGAAAAAAGAGTCGTTTTGGTGTCCGCCTGGCCGTGCAGAGCCAAACGGATCCGTCCTGAATTACAATGCAAGTCAATGGGGACGGATCCGTTTGACGTTGACACAATATGGTGCAATTGCAAACGGATCCGTCCCCATTGACTTTCAATGTAAAGTCTGGAGTCCTTTTATACCATCTGATCGGAGTTTTCTCCAATCCGATGGTATATTTTAACTTGAAGCGTCCCCATCACCATGGGAACGCCTCTGTTAGAATATACTGTCGGATATGAGTTACATCGTGAAAACTCATATCCGACAGTATATTCTAACACAGAGGCGTTCTCATGGAGATGGGGAAGCTTCTAGTTAGAATATACTACAAACTGTGTACATGACTGCCCCCTGCTGCCTGGCAGCACCCGATCTCTTACAGGGGGCCGTGATCAGCACAATTAACCCCTCAGGTGCCGCTCCTGAAGGGGTTAATTGTGCGCATCATAGCCCCCTGTAAGAGATCAGGGGCAGACCCCCCCCCCTCCCCAGTTTGAATATCATTGTTGGCCAGTGCGCCCCCCCCGCCCCCCCTCCCTCTATTGTAATAATAGCATTGGTGGCACAGTGTGCGCCCCCCCTCCCTCTATTGCATTAACATTGGTGGTGGGTGACTGCAGTAGCGTCCTCGTTGCCATGGTTACCGATCGGAGCCCCAGCGATTAAACTGGGACTCCGATCGGAACTCTGCTGCTACCAATGATCGGGGGGGGGAGGCCGCACACTGCCACCAATGTATTAAAAGAATAGAGAGAGGAAGGGGGGGGCAGGGGGGGGCACACACTGCCACCAATGTTAATGCAATAGAGGGAAGGAGGCGGGGGCGCACACTGTGCCACCAATGCTATTATTACAATAGAGGGAGGGAGGGGGGGCCGGGGGGGGCCGCACTGGGCCACCAATGAAATTTAAACTGGGGAGGGAGAGGGGTCTACCCCCTGCTGCCTGGCAGACCCAGATCTCTTACAGGGGGCTATGATACGCACAATTAACCCCTTCAGGTGCAGCACCTGAGGGGTTAATTGTACGGATCACGGCCCCCTGTAAGAGATCGGGTGCTGCCAGGCAGCAGGGGGCAGTCATGTACACAGTTAGTTGTATATTCTAACTAGAAGCGTCCCCATCACCATGGGAACGCCTCTGTGTTAGAATATACGAATATACTGTCGGATCTGAGTTTTCACGAAGTGAAAACTCAGCTCTGAAAAAGCTTTTATGCAGACGGATCTTCGGATCCGTCAGTATGAAAGTAACCTACGGCCACGGACACGGATGCCAATCTTGTGTGCATCCGTGTTCTTTCACGGACCCATTGACTTAAATGGGTCCGTGAACCGTTGTCCGTCAAAAAAATAGGACAGGTCATATTTTTTTGACGGACAGGATACACGGATCACGGTCTCGGCTGTAAAACGGTGCATTTTCCGATTTTTCCACGGACCCATTGAAAGTCAATGAGTCTGCGAAAAAAAACGGAAAACGGCACAACGGCCACGGATGCACACAACGGTCGTGTGCATGAGGCCTAACACTGAAGGATGAACACTGATAATATGGGTCTTACAGTTTTTATATTTGATAGGCATGGATGTTACACGAATATGTACCAGACACTGAGTGTCATGTGATGTTGTTGTTGAAGATCATGTGACTTCATTGAAAACATGTGGATTCACTAATTACACTGAGTGTATATTGATTTGTGGGTATATATACCCAGTAGTAAGCACTATTGTATAGCTTGACAAAGGCCTCATTGAGTAGGCCGAAACGTTGCTGGGAATAAAGTTTTGGGGTATTCACCCTGTCACCGAAAGCTGGAAGTGCTGCCTCGTTATTTGGAGAGTATATTAGTGTTAAGCAAGCATGCTCGGCCGAACACTAATTTTACTCGAGCATCACGATGCTCGGCACATCGTGGTGTTTGGCCGAATGCCGCGTGTGCTCGAGCGAGATGCTAGAGACTCCTCCCCGCACATTTTTTGGCTGCTACGCAGCCAATAAACGTGCAGGTAAGTACTGCCATTCACTGTAATGCCTTAGCCATGTTGGCTACTGGCATTATAGTGATTGGCTGGCCGAAACGCGTCATCGCGTGCTATATAGCACCCAATGACAGTCAATGGCTCAGTCTTAGTCAGGGAGAGCTGGAGAGCAAAAGCAAGAGATAGTGTAGGGAGTGAAATAGAAATATTTTAGCTTTTATACTTGTTATAGACCCAAAAGTCCTTTTAATGACTATTGTTGTGTGTGACAGCAATATATATTTTTAGCTCAACCCGTGCTAAATAGCTTGCAATTGTTTGGCCACTCCAGACAGCAACATTATCTGCGCTACATCTCCTGTCTAACGTGTGCACAGCCTAAAAATATCTGTCATCCAGGGAACTTTTCCGGTAGACTGTGTCCGCTGCGGACAGTTACATTACCTGCGCTACATCTCCTGTACAACGTTTGCGTATACGAAATATCAGTGACATTCAGTAAAAAAAAATTTCTGCTGGTGGCAGCGACATTACCTGCGCTACATCTCCAGTATAACGTTTGCGTATCCGAAATATCAGTGACATTCAGTGTAATTTTTTTCACCGCTGATGACAGCGACATTATATGCGCCACATCTCCTGTGTAATGTGTGCGCAGCCTAAAAATATCGGTGACATCCAGTGTACTTTTTCTGAAGACGTTGTGCGCTGCGGACAGTTACATTACCTGGGCTACATCTCCTGTATAACATTTGCATATCCGAAATATGAGTGATATTTTTGCTGCTGGTGGCAACGACATTACCTGCGCTACATCTCCTGTATAATTTGCCCAGCCTAAATATCAGTGATATTTATTCAGTGTAATTTTTTTATTAGCCTCTGGTGACAGCGACATTACTTGCACTATACCTCCTATTTAACGTGTATGCATGCTAAAAATATCTGAGACATTCTGTGTACTTTATTTGCGCATACACTTACAAAACCTGCTCTACTGTATGTGACATACTTGCAAGCATATATACCATTTAATATGCGCAAGGCGAGCAGTAAGGCAGGAGGAAGTGGCCATGCGGCTGATGGTGCACGCAGAGGCTGTGGCCCTGAGTAGGGATGAGCGAACCCGAACTGTATAGTTTGGGTTCGTACCGAATTTTGGGGTGTCCGTGGCACAGACCCGAACCCGAACATTTTCGTAAAATTTCGGGTTCGGTGTTCGGCGCTTTCTTGGCGCTTTTTGAAAGGCTGCAAAGCAGTCAATCAACAAGCGTCATACTACTTGCCCCAAGAGGCCATCACAGTCCATGCCTACTATTGGCATGGCTGTGATTGGCCAGTGCAGCATGTGACCCAGCCTCTATTTAAGCTGGAGTCACGTAGCGCCGCACTGTCACTCTGCTCTGATCAGTGTAGGGATAGGATGCAGCTGCTGCTGTTAGGGCGAGATTAGGCAGGGATTTACTCTTCCAAAACACTTAATGAAGTGATCGATCTACAGCTGTAAATCATTCAACCTCTGCTATTTAAATGCTCACTGTTTTTAGGCTGCCCAGAGCGTTTTTCTGTCACTTTTTTCTGGGGTGATCGGCGGCCATTTTCTGTCTTGTGGTGCGCCAGCACAAGCTGCCACCAAGTACATTTAACCAATAGTGTTTTTTTTTTTTGCTATAGTCCTATATCAGGGGCTGTGGCTGTGCTTACTATTTTATTGAGGGGTGAAATACAATTGCCAAAATAGCAGTACCCTAAATCTGGTGTTTCAGCTGTGGCTAGCCAATTGTAATACTGTCTGCAGTCTGGCAAAGGATATATTTTTTTTCTGGGTTGAAATACAATTCCCAAATTAGCAATTCCCTAAATCAGTGGTTTCTGCTGTATCAGGCCAAGTTTAAATCTATCCATAAAAGGGTATATTACATTGAAGGTGCTGATAGGGTCATCCTCAATAACTTCACACGCTACCGTGCATTTCCAAGTCTAATTCTGTCCGTAAACGTATACCTGTCATCCAGTGCCTAAATAGACCTACAATTTATATTCAGCTAAATCTGTGGTTACTGCTGTGCCTGTATTAGTGTAATACGGTACCTAAATAGATAGCCAGATAGTGTTAGGTGCCTGTAAAAAAAGGCCTGAATTTGAATTCAATACATTGGGCCAAATAATTTTTTTCTTATTGTGGTGAACGGTAACAATGAGGAAAATATCTAGTAAGGGACGCGGACATGGTCGTGGTGGTGTTAGTGGACCCTCTGGTGCTGGGAGAGGACGTGGCCGTTCTGCCACAGCCACACGTCCTAGTGTAACCAACTACCTCAGGTCCCAGTAGCCGCCAGAATTTACAGCGATATTTGGTGGGGCCCAATGCCGTTCTAAGGATGGTAAGGCCTGAGCAGGTACAGGCATTAGTCAATTGGGTGGCCGACAGTGGATCCAGCACGTTCACATTATCTCCCACCCAGTCTTCTGCAGAAAGCGCACAGATGGCGCCTGAAAACCAAGCCCATCAGTCTGTCACATCACCCCCATGCATATCAGGGAAACTGTCTGAGCCTCAAGTTATGCAGCAGTCTCTTATGCTGTTTGAAGACTCTGCTGGCAGGGTTTCCCAAGGGCATCCACCTAGCCCTTCCCCAGCGGTGGAAGACATAGAATGCACTGACGCACAACCACTTATGTTTCCTGATGATGAGGACATGGGAATACCACCTCAGCACATCTCTGATGATGACGAAACACAGGTGCCAACTGCTGCGTCTTTCTGCAGTGTGCAGAATGAACAGGAGGTCAGGGAGGAAGACTGGGTGGAAGACGATGCAGGGGACGATGAGGTCCTAGACCCCACATGGAATGAAGGTCGTGCCACAGACTTTCACAGTTCGGAGGAAGAGGCAGTGGTGAGACCGAGCCAACAGCATAGCAAAAGAGGAAGCAGTGGGCAAAAGCAGAACACCTGCCGCCAAGAGACTCCGCCTGCTACTGACCGCCGCCATCTGGGACCGAGCACCCCAAAGGCAGCTTCAAGGTGTTCCCTGGCATGGCACTTCTTCAAACAATGTGCTGAAGACAAGACCCGAGTGGTTTGCACGCTATGCCATCAGAGGCATTAACGTTCTGAATTTTAGCACAACCTGCATGACCAGGCACCTGCATGCAAAGCATGAACTGCAGTGGAGTAAACACCTTAAAAACAAAGAACTCACTCAGGCTCCCCCTGCTACCTCTTCTGCTGCTGCCGCCTCTGGAGGAACGTTGGCACCTGCCGCCCAGCAAACAGAGGATGTACCACCAACACCACCACCTCCGTCACCAAGCATCTCAACCGTGTCACACGGGAGCGTTCAGCTCTCCATCTCACAAACATTTGAGAGAAAGCATAAATTCCCACCTAGCCACCCTCGATCTCTGGCCCTGAATGCCAGCATTTCTAAACTACTGGCCTGTGAAATGCTGTCATTTAGGCTGGTGGACACAGACAGCTTCAAACAGCTCATGTCGCTTGCTGTCCCACAGTATGTTGTTCCCAGCCGCCACTACTTCTCCAAGACAGCCGTGCCTTCCCTGCACAACCAAGTATCCGATAAAATCAATCGTGCACTGCGCAACGCCATCTGTGACAAGGTCCATCTAACCACAGATACGTGGACAAGTAAGCACGGCCAGGGACACTATATCTCCCTAACTGCACACTGGGTAAATGTAGTGGCAGCTGGGCCCCAGGCAGAGAGCTGTTTGGCGCACGTCCTTCCGCCGCCAAGGATCGCAGGGCGACATTCTTTGCCTCCTGTTGCCTCCTCCTCCTACTCGGCTTCCTCCTCCTCTTCTTCCACCTGCTCATCCAGTCAGCCACACACCTTCACCACCAACTTCAGCACAGCCCGGGGTAAACGTCAGCAGGCCATTCTGAAACTCATATGTTTGGGGGACAGGCCCCACACCGCACAGGAGTTGTGGCGGGGTATAGAACAACAGACCGACGAGTGGTTGCTGCCGGTGAGCCTCAAGCCCGGCCTGGTGGTGTGCGATAATGGGTGAAATCTCGTTGCAGCTCTGGGACTAGCCGGTTTGACGCACATCCCTTGCCTGGCGCATGTGCTGAATTTGGTGGTGCAGAAGTTCATTCACAACTACCCCGACATGTCAGAGCTGCTGCATAAAGTGCGGGCCGTCTGTTCGCGCTTCCGGCGTTCACATCCTGCCGCTGCTCGCCTGTCTGCGCTACAGCGTAACTTCGGCCTTCCCGCTCACCGCCTCATATGCGACGTGCCCACCAGGTGGAACTCCACCTTGCACATGCTGGACAGACTGTGCGAGCAGCAGCAGGCCATAGTGGAGTTTCAGCTGCAGCACGCACGGGTCAGTCGCACTGCGGAACAGCACCACTTCACCACCAATGACTGGGCCTCCATGCGAGACCTGTGTGCCCTGTTGCGCTGTTTCGAGTACTCCACCAACATGGCCAGTGGCGATGACGCCGTTATCAGCGTTACAATACCACTTCTATGTCTCCTTGAGAAAACACTTAGGGCGATGATGGAAGAGGAGGTGGCCCAGGAGGAGGAGGAGGAAGAGGGGTCATTTTTAGCACTTTCAGGCCAGTCTCTTAGAAGTGACTCAGAGGGAGTTTCTTTGCAACAGCAGAGGCCAGGTACAAATGTGGCCAGCCAGGGCCCACTACTGGAGGACGAGGAGGACGAGGATGAGGAGGAGGTGGAGGAGGATGAGGATGAAGCATGTTCACAGCGGGGTGGCACCCAACGCAGCTCGGGCCCATCACTGGTGCGTGGCTGGGGGGAAACGCAGGACGATGACGATACGCCTCCCACAGAGGACAGCTTGTCCTTACCTCTGGGCAGCCTGGCACACATGAGCGACTACATGCTGCAGTGCCTGCGCAACGACAGCAGAGTTGCCCACATTTTAACGTGTGCGGACTACTGGGTTGCCACCCTGCTGGATCCCCGGTAAAATGGGATTGTGCCCACCTTACTTCCTGCACTGGAGCGTGATAGGAAGATGCGCGAGTACAAGCGCACATTGGTAGACGCGCTACTGAGAGCATTCCCAAATGTCACAGGGGAACAAGTGGAAGCCCAAGGCGAAGGCAGAGGAGGAGCAAGAGGTCGCCAACGCAGCTGTGTCACGGCCAGCTCCTCTGAGGGCAGGGTTAGCATGGCAGAGATGTGGAAAAGTTTTGTCACCACGCCACAGCTAACTGCACCACCACCTGATACGGAACGTGTTAGCAGGAGGCAACATTTCACTAACATGGTGGAACAGTACGTGTGCACACCCCTCCACGTACTGACTGATGGTTCGGCCCCATTCAACTTCTGGGTCTCCAAATTGTCCACGTGGCCAGAGCTAGCCTTTTATGCCTTGGAGGTGCTGGCCTGCCCGGCGGCCAGCGTTTTGTCTGAACGTGTATTCAGCACGGCAGGGGGCGTCATTACAGACAAACGCAGCCGCCTGTCTACAGCCAATGTGGACAAGCTGACGTTCATAAAAATGAACCAGGCATGGATCCCACAGGACCTGTCCTATCCTTGTGCAGATTAGACATTTATAACTACCTCCCCTTAACCATATATTATTGTACTCCAGGGCACTTCCTCATTCAATCCTCTTTTTATTTCATTTACCTATTATATTGCGGGGCAACCAAAAGTTGAATGAACCTCTCCTCTGTCTGGGTGCCGGGGCCTAAAATATCTGACAGTGGCCTGTTCCAGTGTTGGGTGACATGAAGCCTGAATTCTCTGCTATGACATGAAGCCTGAATCTCTGCTATGGGACCTCTCTCCTCTGTCTGGGTGCCGGGGCCTAAATATCTGACAATGGACTATTCCAGTTGTGGGTGACGTGAAGCCTGATTCTCTGCTATGACATGAAGCCTGAATCTCTGCTATGGGACCTCTCTCCTCTGTCTGGGTGCCGGGGCTAAATATCTGACAATGGACTGTTCCAGTGTTGGGTGACGTGAAGGCCTGATTCTCTGCTATGACATGAAGCCTGAATCTCTGCTATGGGACCTCTCTCCTCTGTCTGTGTGCCGGGGCCTAAATATCTGACAATGGCCTGTTCCAGTGGTGGGTGACATGAAGCCTGATTCTCTGCTATGACATGAAGCCTGATTCTCTGCTATGGGACCTCTCTCCTCTGTCTGGGTGCCGGGGCCTAAATATCTGACAATGGCCTGTTCCAGTGGTGGGTGACGTGAAGCCTGATTCTTTGCTATGACATGAAGCCTGATTCTCTGCTATGACATGAAGCCTGAATCTCTGCTATGGGAACTCTTTTTTTATTATAAAATTACAAAACGTTACATAAATAAAAGTGCAGACAAACAAAACTTAAACATAGACAGCATTCCAGCTGCCCCAGCCACATTCACACACACATTCATACCTACATATAAAACTACAAACCTACAATCTATAATAAATAACCTACAATAAATAACCTAAAATAAATAAAACTTACCCAGCCGGTTCGGCCGAAATAACCTAACCCAAATAAAGTAAAATAAAACACAGAATAAAAAACAAACTCAAGCAAAAATATAGCTACTTCGCCGCAACTTAACTCCAGGCAGCCTGCCCCTAAACAAAAAAAAACAATTTTTGAATACATACATTTTTTTTTATATATATATATAAACATCACTACAAACTACTAACTTATCCTAACCTAACCTGTCCCTAGCTATTCCCTATCCTAAACTAAAACCCCCAGGACTGACCTCCGCCTCATGTCCTCTGCATGTCTGCATAGTCCGAGGCCAGCCCTACCTCCACCACCCACATCCAGCCCTCGCCCCATGTCCTCCCATGTCCGCGTAGTCCAGGACTGGATGTAGGCCTCTCCACATTTTGCAAGTGTCCCCCCCCTCACTCTAACTCACCCAACCTAACTAACTAACCCCCGCTTACCCTATCCTTCAACATAATATACACAATATATACAATATACCATACAATAAACATACAATAAACATTACTATAACCACACATAACCACTCCCGAAGGACCAAGTTCAGCCTTTGCAAGCCTTTCAAAACCATACACTTTATCCAAAACAAAAATCTAGGGTGAGAATATCAGCCCACCACCAGGAAGAGTACTACTAGGCTAGGGTACACTAAAAGCAAAACCTCTCCAGAGGAGAGAGGCCCTGCTGGTACCCAGTCTTTCGTACTCGAGAGAACGTACCTTCACCAGGTCCCCCAGAATGTTCCTACACACCTCATCCACTGGGAGGACTTTCTGCCTTGTTGAAACTAAACACCGTGCGTTCCACGTGTAGTACCTAACCACTATGCTAACTAAAAAACATGTGCACAGGTCCCTTCTGCCCAGGTCTCTGAGCACTCCATAGGCCCACTCCGCATAGGAGAGGCTGGCTAGCCTAGGCCAGCCAATGGAAGCTCCCACCCGTTTGTACACCTCTGTATTAAAGGGACACTGAAGCAGGAAGTGCTCCATACTTTCCAGTATGGAGCCGCACTCCTCCCGGGGACAACCCCTTTCATCAGAGTTCCTGTACTTCAGATTGTCCCTTACATACAGCCTCCCGTGAAAGCAGCGCCAAGCCAAGTCCCAAAACTTCAAGGGGATCCTTGCAGAATTTAGCAACTGTAACCCCTTGTCTAGATCCCGGCTTGGGCAATCCTTGGGGACCAGGGGCTTCTGGAAGTGGGACAACAAGACCCTCTTGTCAAGGGACCTCCTTGACAGAGTCCTGATTTCCCCTACCTCCAAACCCCACCGGCGGATTACCTTCAGAATCGGGGCGACGTAAGCCGGAAGATATCCGTGAGGCGTACGCAAGTCCTTCACTTGCCCTCCTGTCTCCCATTCCTGGAAGAAAGGCCGAAGCCACCCCCGGCAGGAGACTACCCACGGAGAAGCCCTCTCCATCCAGAGGTTCGCCAGATTTACTTTAACAAATGTGTTTACAAGAAACACCACGGGGTTGACCATAGATAACCCCCCTAGTCTCCTCGTGCGGTAAGTCACCTCCCTCTTGATCAGGTTCAGTCTATTCCCCCATAAGAGCTGGAAGAACAGACTGTAAACCCGAGTCCAGAGAGGCTCTGGCAAGATACACACACTGCCCAAATAGATAAGCAAAGGGAGCAGGAAAGCCTTGATCAGGTGCACCCTTTCCCTGAGGGTCAAAGACCAGCCCTTCCACTGGTCGACCTTCTGAGCGGCGATCTTAAGCCTGTCGTCCCAATTTTGAGTGGGATAATCCCCATGACCGAAATGGATGCCTAGGACTTTGGCTGACGACTGGGGCCCTGGGAGGGTGTCCGGGAGATCAAAAGCTGGATCACCCCCTCCCAGCCAGAGACTCTCACACTTATCCTGGTTGATCATGGACCCAGATGCCTCCGAGTAGCGATCCACCTCAGACATCACGTATTCCGCCTCCCCTTTCGAGGACACTAAAAAGGTGACATCGTCGGCGTACGCCACTACCCTCAGAGTGGCTTCCGGCGCCGCCCGATCCATCCTGACTCCCGCCAACGGTCCACGACTGACCCTCTTAAGGAAGGGATCAATCGCGAACACGTGTAAAAGCGGGCTCAAAGGACAACCCTGGCGAACGCCAGACCCAACCTCAAAAGGGCAAATTTCACCAGCCTGTTAAACAGTATCTTGGCCAGAATCTTTCTGTCCGTATTGAGAAGTGCTATGGGACGCCAGTTCTCAATACGGCTCGGATCTTTACCCTTTGATAGCAGGATCAGGGCTGACCTCCTCATTGACTGAGGCAGAGTGCCCGAGGATAGACACTCATTGAATACCTCAGTCAAGAGGGGACATAAAGACTCCTTAAAGGTCTTATAAAACTCGGATGTTAAGCCATCCTGGCCTGGCGACTTCTTCAGAGCTAACCCTTCCACCGCCAGGATAACTTCCTCCTTCCTGATCTCTTCTACCAAAATGTCAAAAGAGAGGCGAGCTTCTGACTCAGGGGTGATTTCAGCCAGGAAAGCCGACATCTTGTCCCGATCCAGATCCCTCTTTCCCAAGAGGCACGAGTAAAAGGATCTGATGACTTCCAGGATCCCTGATCTGGACCTGTTCAGGGAACCCGTACTGTCAACCAGTCCTGTCACTAACTTACTCTTCACTGACATCTTACAGTTTCTGTAGGGGTCGGGCGAGTGGTACCTCCCGAAGTTCCTATCAAAAACTAAAGATGTGTGCCTATCATACTGGCACCTCTTGAGCAAAGATTTCACCCTGGAGATATCCTCGCGGCTACCTCCAGTCGAGACCAGATCTTCGAGTTTCCTCCTCAGACCCTGATACAGGCAGTACCTGTCCAGGGACCTGAGGCTCGAGAGCTGGCGGAAGAATTTTGCGGCCCGGTCTTTGAATATCTCCCACCACTCTGACTTAGTGTCACAGAGATCCAGCAAAGCTACCTGACTCTGAAGAAAGTCCTCAAAGGATTGTCTTACCTCTGCTTCCTCCAGGACTCCCGCATTCAGCTTCTAGTAACCTCTTTCCATTTGGGGCGATTCTGAAATATTCAGAGAGAACATAATCAGATAGTGGTCGGAGAATTCTACCTCCACAACTCTCAAGGGCGAGAAAGTAGCCTCCTCCTTCAAAAAAAACCTGTCTATTCTAGACCTAATCCTATCTCCTCTATAGAAAGTGAAACCCCCGTGGTCTGGGGTGTGCCTAATGTGGACATCCACCAGACGAGCCTCACTAGCTATGCTATTTAAAGCTATACTATCATAAGCCAGCGGGTTTCTGGTGCCTCCCCTATCTTGGGACCTTATGATGGTGTTAAAGTCCCCACCAAAGACCACTTGCCGGCTTGTAAAAAGGAAAGGCTTGATCCTCATAAAGAGACATTTCCTGCCCCACCTGGACTGGGGCCCGTAGATATTGATCAGGCGCAGTTCCTGTCCCTTCATGAGGATATCCAAGATCAAACACCTCCCCATTTCCAGCTCAACCACCCGTCGGCATTCTACCGGTACGGTGAAAAGAACCGCCACTCCGCTATACGACTCAGCCGCAAGAGACCAGAAGGAGGGCCCAGATCTCCACTCCCTCTTCGCCTTGTGGACTTCTGCCAAGTTTGACAGTCTGGTCTCCTGCAAAAATAAAACATCAGCTTCAACTCGGCTGAAAAAATCAAAGGCTGCATAGCGAGCCGCATCAGATTTAACGCTGGCGACATTAATGGTCGCCAGTGTCAGCTGAGTGGGTACCGCCATACTTGGTGTTTAAGCTGAATGTCCTCCTTCCTTCCCAACCTTCTTACCCCTCCCGGGGCTATCCTCTAAGGCGGCACGTCCTCTTTTGAGAGAGACGGTGGTGTCCATTCCATCTGTCACCACCGCTCCCTCTTGCATACCGCCCCTGTCTTTCCCAGTTCCGGGAATCAGGTTTGCCTCCTCTTCTGGGGACCTTACATCCACACCAGAGAGGGGCACGGGGCCTCCTGGAAGCCCTCCCACCTTCGCCCCCGGTACCCCACTTCCTACCTCCTCCCCGGATGAAGAGGAGGCGGAGATCTCATCCAAAGTGAGATACCGGTTGGAGAGCCCAAGAGGGGAGCCAGTTATGCCTTCCCTGGCTACTTTGGTCGGGCTCTTCTTTTTTGAGTACCGTTTCCGTCTGTTGATGTAGGACCCAGTCTCACTACCCTCTGCTGCGCTTTCGTAGTGTGAAGACTGGGTCCCATCGGCCCGGTCTAGTCTCTCGATTTCCGCACTTAGCTCCCTGTCCCCTAGGCTCTCCGAACTATGGGATCCCGCCACTTGGGGAGGGGCAGACATCACCCCATTTTGGTGGGGTTCCTTCTGTTCCCTCTCCGCCTGGCGCCTCTCCCTCCGCCTCTGCCGGGACGCTCTTGGTCTTCACCGACCCCTTAACTCGACTGTCTCCGCCAGCACCCGCCTCAGCCGAAGAGACCTCCCGGCCCACTCCTGCATGAGCTCGGGCCGCATTGACCTCAGAGAGGGGACAGCACACCACACAAGTTGCACCTAATCTCCTCACAAGATGCGGCAAGGTGACCTGTCCCTCCACACAACGCGCACTTCTGCACTTGGCAGTTGGCGCTGAAGTGTGAAGGGCTGCCACACTTGTGACAGAGCTTAGGCTGCCCCCTGTAGAAAACGAGAATCCTATCCCGGCCAATGAAGGCAGAAGATGGAATGTGGGAAACCGTACTTCCCAGACATTTCAACTTCACATTTAAAGTCCAGGCTCCCGACCAAATGCCAAATTTGTCCAGGTTTTTGGATGGTATACCCTGGACGTCACCATACCTGCTTAGCCAGGTCAGAATATCAATGCAAGAAAGTGATTCGTTACGGGTCAAAACGGTCACTTTCTTGACGTTGTTCTGCCAGGTTATCGCCTGGGCGAAAAACCCCTTCCAATCCGGTAAGTTCTTCACCAGCTCATACCCGGACCAGAAAAGCTCTAGGCCCTCCGGCCGGGCAAAGCTGATG
The DNA here is from genome assembly GCF_014858855.1 of Bufo gargarizans. Lineage (NCBI taxonomy): Eukaryota > Metazoa > Chordata > Amphibia > Anura > Bufonidae > Bufo > Bufo gargarizans. Next base: position 421,877,882 of record NC_058080.1, on the reverse strand, counting down.
TCGAACTCCCTAGGAACCATAGGGATGTATCAGGGCGAAGATGTCAGCCACCCTGAAACCCATCCCAAGCAGGAGCTCCACCACCCTTTTTCTTGTAGGGCAGGCATCATTGCTTCTCCACTTGAGACAGACTACATTCCGTCTGGTCCCAGGGCCGGTTGTGGGCAGGGACCAGGTGGTCTCGCCCCTGTCTATCCATAAGGATAGGTCCACCTTCTCACCCTCTACTGTCATTGAACTCTCCCCCCTTCTGAGGGCCTCCAGGTGTCGCCGTTGCAAGTCACCAACCGCGACTCCCGGGAGTGAGGAAGCCAACGAGGACAGCCCCTCCCCCCCCACAGCCGCAGCCACACTGGCATAACTTCTGCCAGGTGTTACGGCCGCAGGAGGGGCAACCGAACCGCCCCCCCCCCCACTAAGCTAGTACCAGATGCTACACCGGACCCCTCCGGAGGGCGGACACCAGGAGCCGCAACCGCCACTTTCTCAGCGACGGTCGGCTGACCCCCAGCCCCCTTCCCACCTTTGGGACCCGATGCAGCACCCCCACCAATACCACTACCAACACCCTGCTTGCACTCACCCTCTCTCCCTGCTGGGACAGCTGGTGCAGCAGGAGTCACCATATCATTGTTTTTACTATTTTTACTACTTTTACTACTTTTATTATTTTCATCAGTTCTTTTAATAATAACATTGCCACTGTCACCGCCCCCGGCCATGCCCCTCCCCACCTCCGCTGCCCCATGGACCTGGGCATAGGTTACCACACCTCTCCCCTCCCCAGCACTTGATTCAGCACTGGAGGAGGAGGAGGCAGAGACAGGGGGGGCACGCCCAGTGGCAACATACATGGCCATATACTTTGGCGCAATAAAACCTTCCTTCACTGCCTTACCGGAAGACCGGAGCACCACAGACAACTCTTTCCCGGCATCTCCGACTCCCGGTTCTTTAGTGCGCAGGCGCTTACTCACTGCGACTGCGCACTCACTCACAACACTAGGAGCGCGCCCGGAAGCACTGCCCGGCACCCCCCGGCCACGCCCACATGCGCGCCGATTTGGAGGAGGCCCGGACGCGCCCCCGGACACACCCCCAGTCGCACCTCCAGCCCAACTCACTGTTGCTTCCCCCTATCCCCGCCGCACTTTTGCAACCGCAGGCGGAGACCCGGGGCTGCCACTGCCTTGTGTGGGAGGGACGACGATCCCATCACACCGCCCCAGCACCACCCTACACGCCGGAGCGGCAGGCAGGGCAGCAGCCAGAGCGGCGGGCGGGACCACCTCCTTCACGGGAGCTAGCTCCGGCGCCGGACCACCCCCCCTCCCACTGGGGAGTGGCCATCAGCACCGGAGGCTCCCGATTGAACTGGGTTTTTGCCGCTTCCTTTGCCTCTTATGTCGGCGTTCGGCGCCATCTTGGATTGAACAGGCAGTGGATTGGGGACATCAACCTGCGGAGTACCCGGCACAGACTTTTCAGCCTGCACCAAGCGCTCCGCAGGGACATAGATGAAGTGTGCCTCCACTGCCTGCTGTTTTTTCTTGTTCTTGTTCTTGTTTCTCTTGCTTTTCTTTTTTCCCATGCTGATTTCTTCTTCTAGTAGCTCATCTCCAAAAGCAAAGTTCTGGAACTGGACAGGGGATTCCAGCTGACGGATTTCCTCCATCAATCCTCCCCCTCTGCTGTCCTCCTCTTCACTGAAGGCCTCTGCGGCCGAGGACGATTCTCCCTCGGATGAGGGCAACGCCGCTTGCTGCGCGGGGATACTGCAGTCTTCTGGCACAGACCACTGCGAGTCAGGAGGAGCTGGTGCAGGCTCTGGCCGGACTGACCGGGGAGTGACGTACTTGGACACCACGCCAGGTATGCGATTATCCTCATCCTCACTGTCGCTGCCGCTGTTATTTGTGTTCCACCCTCTCCTTCTCTCTTCCATTTCCAGGAACCTTTCCTCATTAAGCAGTTTTTCCTTAAAGGGACCGCTCTCACTCAAAAGCTTTTCCCTCCTTTCCTGTGCCTCCTTAACCTCCTTTTTGAATGTTTTGATTTTCTCAGAGATAGGGGATCTTTTTTCATTGTTCGTAATATTAGACTTTGCCCTAAGCATTTTCAGCTCTAGGCTTAGGCTCTTGAGGTGTTGCTCCAGCTCCCTGAATTCATGGAGGTGGTATGCCACGCGGGAGCTGTAGGCCTGGGTAGTCTCCCTCTCCCTCCGGGACCCCCAACCTAGCTGGGACAACACCTCCTGATCCTCTGCCTGCGACTTCAGGTCCTCAGGGGGGACTCGGCTTCCTCTGCCACGTCCTGATCGTAGAACCCCCTCACCGTCGTCACTCTTGGCCGGTTGCTGTGGCTCCCCACTCCGCGCCGACCTAGACCGAAGAGTAGGGGCACCCTTCCTGGATGTCATTGCCGCAGGTCCCCACCAACTCCCTATGGAGCGGCAGGGCCTAGGCTGGGGAGAAAGGTGAAAAACCTCCCCACAAGCCTGGAACTCCTCCTGGGGAGCAGATGGCAGGAAACTCCCAGAGAAGCCTGTGCTGTGGAGGTTCAGGAGCTGCTGCTGACACACCCTTCCACTTCAGCTGCAGACACCAGACCACCCAAGCCTAAATCTCTGCTATGGGACCTCTCTCCTCTGTCTGGGTGATGGGGCCTAAATATATGACAATGGACTGTTCCGTTTTGGGTGACGTGAAGCATGATTCTCTGCTATGACATGAAGCCTGAATCTCTGTTATGGGACCTCTCTCCTCTGTCTGGGTGCCGGGGCCTAAATATATGGCAATGGACTGTTCCAGTGTTGGGTGACATGAAGCCTGATTCTCTGCTATGACATGAAGACTGATTCTCTGCTGACATGAAGCCTGAATCTCTGTTATGGGACCTCTCTCCTCTGTCTGGGTGCCGGGGCCAAAATATATGACAATGGACTGTTCCAGTTTTGGCTGACGTGAAGCCTGATTCTCTGCTATGACATGAAGACTGATTCTCTGCTGACATGAAGCCTGATTCTCTGCTGACATGAAGCCTGAATCTCTGTTATGGGACCTCTCTCCTCTGTCTGGGTGCCAGGGCCTAAAATATCTGACAATGGCCTGTTACAGTTTTGGGTCACGTGAAGCCTGATTCTCTGCTATGACATGAAGCCTGATTCTCTGCTATGGGAACTCTTTTTTATTAGAAAAATACAAAACTTTACAGACAAGAAAAACAAAACAGAATAGCTTCTCAGCTGGCCCAGCCTCACTCATACTCACATTCATACCAATACCCTATAAAAAACTATATACAAACTATATACAAATGCTAAAAAAGAAATGAAACTTACTTAGCCGGTTCAGCTGTAAAACCCAAAAGGAAAAACTTGACTACTCGTCAATAAAACAAAAACGCAAATAAGACTAATAAAACAATAACAATAATAATAATAATAATAATAATAATAATACAAAACAAGCAAAAAAAAATTTTTTTTTTTTTTCCATCACCAATTTAATTTTTTATTTATTTATATTACCTTTTTACTAATATACACATAAAGCAAAAAAAAAAACTCACCTCCCTAATCTAGCCCTAACCCCCACTACATACTCCATCACCTTTCACCCAAGGCTGACCTCCGCCTCACGTGTCCGCATAGTCCGAGGCCAGCCCTACCTCCACCACCCACATCTAGCCCCTCGCCCCATGTCCACCCATGTCCGCATAGTCCAGGGCTAGATGCAGGCCTCCCACTTCAATACACACATAAAACACTTAAAAGCACAAATAAAAGACCCCTTCCCTCACCCACCCAACCTAACTAGCCCCAACTCATCCTATCCTAATAAACAACATAAACAACATAACTATTTAACACACACTGCAAAATATTCTAATATACAGAACTACCCGAAGGCCCAAGCTCGGTCTCTGTGAGCCTTTCTTCAAAGCTCAACATCTCACAAAACAAAAGTCTACGGTGAAAGCATCAGCCCACCACCAGGAAACGTATGACTAGGCTAGGGTACGCTAAAAGCAAAGCCTCTCCAGAGGAGAGAGGCCCTACTGGTACCCAGTCTCTCATACTCCAAAGAACGCACCTTCACCAGGTCACCCAGAATGTTCCTACATACCACGTCGACTGGGAGGACTTTCTGCTGCGTTGAAACTAAACACCGTGCATTCCACGTGTAGCACCAAACCACTATACTAACTAAAAAACATGTGCACAGGTCCCTTCTACTAATGTCTCTGAGCACTCCATAGGCCCACTCCGCGTAGGAGAGGCTGGCTAGCCTAGGCCAGCTAATGGAAGCTCCCACCCGTTGGTATACCTCTGTATTAAAGGGACACTTTCCAGTATGGAGCCACACTCCTCCCGGGGACAACCCCTTTCACCTGAGTTCCTGTACTTCAAGTTGTCCCTCACATACAGCCTCCCGTGAAAGCAGCGCCAAGCCAAGTCCCAAAACTTCAAGGGGATCCTTGCAGAATTTAGCAACTGTAACCCCTTGTCTAGATCCCGGCTTGGGCAATCCTTGAGGGCCAGAGGCTTCTGGAAGTGGGACAACAAGACCCTCTCATCAAGGGACCTCCTTGACAGAGTCCTGATCTCCCTCACCTCCAAACCCCACCGGCGGATCACCTTCAGAATCGGGGTGACGTAAGTCGGAAGATATCCGTGAGGCGTACGCAAGTCCTTCACTTGCCCTCCTGTCTCCCATTCCTGGAAGAAAGGCCGAAACCACCCCCGGCAGGAGACTACCCACGGAGAAGCCCTCTCCATCCAGAGGTTCGCCAGATTCGCTTTAACAAAGGTGTTTACAAGAAACACCACGGGGTTGACCATAGATAACCCCCCTAGTCTCCTCGTGCGGTAAGTCACTTCTCTCTTGATCAGGTTCAGTCTATTCCCCCATAAGAGCTGGAAGAACAGACTATAAACCCGAGTCCAGAGAGGCTCTGGCAAGATACACACGCTACCCAAATAGATAAGCAAAGGGAGTAAGTAGGCCTTGATCAGGTTTACCCTTTCCCTGAGGGTCAAAGACCAACCCTTCCACTGGTCGACCTTCTGAGCGGCGATCTTAAGCCTGTCGTCCCAATTTTGAGTGGGATAATCCCCATGGCCAAAATGGATGCCTAGGACTTTGGCTGACGACTTGGGCCCTGGGAGGGTGTCCGGGAGATCAAAAACTGGATCACCCCCTCCCAGCCAGAGACTCTCACACTTATCCCGATTGATCATGGACCCGGATGCCTCCGAGTAGCGATCCACTTCAGACATCACGTACTCCGCCTCCCCTCTCGAGGATACGAAAATGGTGACATCGTCAGCGTACGCTACTACCCTCAGAGTGGCTTCCGGCGCCGCCCGATCCATCCCGACTCCCGCCAACGGTCCACGATCGATCCGCTTAAGAAAGGGATCAATCGCGAACACGTATAAAAGCGGGCTCAAAGGACAACCCTGGCGGACGCCAGACCCAACCTCAAAAGAGCAGCCAGACCAACCGTTCACAAGCGGGAAACTCTCTGCCCCTGCATACAAGATCTTTAACCAATCGACAAACCCCCCCGGCAGGCCATACTTCAGAAGGACCGACCAGAGGTACTCATGGTTCACCCGATCAAACGCCTTTGCTTGATCTAAGGACAGCATGTACCCCCTCCAGTAGCCTGCTCTACTCTGCTCCACTGCCTCTCGGACACCGAGTACAGCACTAAAAGTGCTGCGGCCTGGAACCGAGCAATGCTGAGCCACCGAAAGGAGTTGGGGTGCAAATTTTACCAGCCTATTAAAAAGTATCTTGGCCAGAATCTTTCTGTCCGTATTAAGAAGTGCTATGGGACGCCAGTTCTCAATACGGCTCGGATCTTTACCCTTTGATAGAAGGATCAGAGCTGACCTCCTCATTGACCGAGGCAGAGTGCCCGAGGATAAACACTCATTGAATACCTCAGTCAAGAGGGGACATAAAGAGTCCTTAAAGGTCTTATAAAACTCAGATGTTAAGCCATCCGGGCCTGGCGACTTCTTCAGAGCTAACCCTTCCACCGCCAGGATAACTTCCTCCTTCCTGATCTCTTCTACCAAACCGTCAAAAGAGAGGTGAGCTCCTGACTCAGGGGTGACCCCAGCCAGGAAAGCCGACATCCTGTCCCGATCCAGATCCCTCCTCCCCAAGAGGCACGAGTAAAAGGATCTAACGACTTCCAGGATCCCTGATCTGGACCTGTTCAGAGACCCCGTACTATCGACCAGTCCTGTTATTAACTTACTCTTCACTGACATCTTACAATTTCTGTAGGGGTCGGGCGAGCGGTACCTCCCGAAGTCCCTCTCAAAAACTAAAGATGTGTGCCTATCATACTGGCACCTCTTGAGCAAAGATTTCACCCTGGAGATATCCTCGCGGCTACCACCAGTCGAGACCAGATGCTCGAGTTTCCTCCTCAGACCCTGATACAGGCGGTACCTGTCCAGGGACCTGAGGCTCGAGAGCCGGCGGAAGAACTTTGCAGCTCGATCTTTGAATATCTCCCACCACTCTGACTTAGTATCACAGAGATCCAGTAAAGGTACCTGACTCTGAAGGAAGTCCTCAAAGGATTGTCTCACCTCTGCTTCCTCCAAGACACCCGAATTCAGCTTCCAATAACCTCTTCCCATTTGGGGGGATTCTGAAATATTCAGAGAAAACATAATCAAACAGTGATCGGAGAATTCCACCTCCACAACCCTTAAGGGCGAAAAGGTAGCCTCCTCCTTCAAATAAAACCTATCTATTCTAGACCTGATCTGACTACCTCTATAGAAAGTGAAACCCCCGTGGCCTGGGGTATGCCTAATGTGGACATCCTCCAGACGAGCCTCACTAGCTACTCTATTCAGAAAAATACTATCATAAGTCAGCCGGTTTCTGGTGCCTCCCCTGTCTTGGGGCCTTGTGACAGTATTAAAGTCCCCACCAAAAACCACCTGCCGGCTTGTAAAAAGGAAAGGCTTAATCCTCATAAAGAGACATTTCCTGTCCCACCTGGACTGGGGCCCGTAGATATTGATCAGGCGCAGTTCCTGTCCCTTCATGAGGATATCCAAGATCAAACACCTCCCCATTTCTAATTCAATTACTCGTCGGCATTCTACCGGTGCGGTAAAAAGGACCGCCACTCCGCTATACGGCTCAGCCGCAAGAGACCAGTAGGAGGGCCCTGGTCTCCACTCCCTCTTGGCTTTATAAATCGCTGCCAAATCTGGCAGCCTGGTCTCTTGCAAAAACAAAATGTCAGCTTCAACACGGCTGAGAAAATCGAAGGCTGTGAAACGAGCCGCATCCGACTTAATGCTGGCGACATTAATGGTCGCCAGAGTCAGCAGAGCGGGTACCGCCATAAAGAGTAGTTAAATTAGACGGCCTTCTTCCCATCCTTCCCCCCCTCCCGGGGCTGCCTTCTAGAGCAGCATCGACCTCTCTTGAGGGAGATAGTGGTATCCATCTCTGCCACCACCACCTCCCTCTGCGCACCACTCCTGGATTTCTCAGTCTCAGGGCCTGGTTTTGCCACCCCTCCTGAGGACCTTGAATCCCCACCAGAGGGGGGCGCGGGGCCCCCTGAAGGCTCTCCCTCCTTCGCCCCAGGCCCCTCACCTTCAACCCCCTCCTCAGCAGAGGAGGCAGAGGTCTCATCCAAGATGAGGTACCGGTTGGAGAGCTCCAGAGGGGAGCCGGTTACACCTTCCCTGGCAACTTTGGTCGGGCTAGATCTTTTTTTAGTACGCCGTTTCCGTCTACTTTGGGACTCTGCCCCACTACCCTCTGCAGAACTTTCGTAGTGCGAGGACAGAGTCTCTTCGGCCCGATCCAGTCTCTCAATCTCCTCCTCCAGCTCGCTGCCCCCTAGGGTCTCGGATTCAGGAGGGGCAGTCGTTTGGGAAGGAGCGGGCATCACCCCAGGACGGGGTTCTTCCCCCTCCCTCTCCGCCTGACGCCTCTCTCTCCGCCTCTGCCGGGACGGGTTGTTCTGGTTCCTCACTGACCCCTTAACTCCACTGCCTTTGCCAGTACCCGCCTCAGCCGAAGGGACCTCCCGGCCCGCTCCTGCATGAGCTCGGGCCGCATTGGCCTCAGAGAGAGGACAGCGACTGAAGGGGTGCCCGAGCTCCCCACACAGGTTGCATCTAATCTCCTCACAAGATGCAGCTAGATGACCTGTCCCCCACACAACGCGCACTTCTGCACTTGGCAGCTGGCGCTGAAGTGTGTGGGGCTGCCGCACTTGTGACAGAGCTTAGGCTGCCCCCTGTAGAAAACCAAGATCCTGTCTCGGCCGATAAAGGCAGATGATGGAATGTGGGAAACTGTACTGCCCAGACGCCTAAGCTTGATATTAAACGTCCAGGCACCCGACCAAATGCCAAACTCGTCCAGGTTTTTAGCTGGTATTCCCTGGACCTCTCCGTACCTACCCAGCCAGGTCATGATGTCAATACAAGAGAGCGACTCGTTACGGGTCAGCACGGTCACTCTCTTGACCTCACTCTGGCGGGTTATCGCTTTTGCAACGAAACCACGCCAGTCCGGCATGTTCTTCACCAGCTCATATCCGAACCAGAAGAGCTCAAGCCCCTCCGGCTGGACGAAGCTGATGTCAAACTCCTTGGAGCCAAAAGGATGGATCAAGGCAAAGATGTCAGTAGCCTTAAAACCCATCCCAAGCAGGAGCTCCACTACCCTCTTTCTAGTAGGGCAAGCTTCATCGCTACTCCACTTGAGACAGACCACATTCCGTCTGGCTCCAGGGCCGGTTGTGGGTCAAGACCAGGCGGTCTCGCCCCCGTTCTGTTCTCGGAAGGTCCGAACTCCATGTCTGTTGAACCAGAATGAACATTCCACCTTCTCTCCCTCTACGGAAAAGGAGCTCTCCCCCTTTTTGAGGGCCTCCAGCAGTCGCCGCTGCAAGTCACCATTACCAGACCCTGAGAGTGAGGAAGCCAAAGAAGTCAGCCCCTCCCCCCCTACAGCCGCAGCTGGCATAACTTCTGCCAGGCGCCACGGACGCAGGAGGGGCAGCAGAACCGGCTCCCCCCCTTACCTGTCACAACTGTCACGCCCGACCCCTCAAAAGGGGCCACACGGAGGGACCCCGCCACCCTCCCAGCAGCAGGACAACCCCCCGCATCCACCCCCCCATCAGGATCCGGAGCGACCCCTAACCTAACATTCCCTCTGTAACCACTTTTTTGGGTAACCACTTTTTCAGTGGTCACCTCCATCTCCTCTCCCACCCCCAAGCACTCCACTGGGCCAGCAGGGACCATAACATTCTTATTAATATTAACATTAACATTCACATTCTTATTCTTTGCCTCAGCCTCAGTGGCCCTTGTCGCCACTTCCTTGGCTTCATTGGCATCATTTATATTGTGGTGGACCATGGCCTCCGCCACTATCACCCCCCTCCCCCCTCTTCAGAGGAGGACAGAGAGGATGCAGCGGCGTCCACAGCCCTGAAAACCTTGTACCTCTGGTGTTGTGCTAGCTTAGCCAGCTTTTTTTCACTTAACTTAGTTTTATCAGCACTTTTTTCCATGTCCTTGACAGTTCCTGTGAGCAAGTGCTCCATGTTTGCTCCAGCCGGGACGCCGGTCTTGGCCACGCCCCCGGCGGCGCAATCTCCCCCGATACACCCCCGACACCCCGCTCCACCGCCCCATCCCCCACCCCCCCACACAGCAGGGGGAGGGGCACCGGGGACCCCAGGAGCAGAGGGGTCAATGGGAGCCACGGCGGGGGCCTCAGAACCGGCGGGACCACCCTCCAATTTGCGGGCAGACACAGGGGAGGAGGAGGTAACCCCACCACACCGCCGCAATTCAACCGAGCACTTTTCCAGTGCTATAGCTGATGCGACGGTGGGTGGAGCCACACCAGATGTAGCCACGCCTCCCCCCCCCCCCCCCGTCATTGACTCCTCACTGTTTGGCTTTTCAGCCGCTCCACCCATAAACATCAAACCGCCCTTGTTACTGCAAACAAGGACGGCGTCCTGCGCCATCTTTTTAATAGCTATATTCTCCCCACTCCCACGCTCTGGTCTCACTACAGAAACCAGGCTGGGGGGGTAGTGGGGTTAGCCCCCTGGACTGACTTTGCAGCCAGTCCAGAGGGCAGTGGGTGAGAAACATAAACCAATTTTATTTCTTTGTTCTGTTCTGTCCTCTTCTTTTTTCCTGCATGCTCGTCCTCCAGGAGCTCATTCCCGAAAACAAAGTCTTCAAGGTGAGCCCGGGGGGATTCTAGGTGGCATATCTGCTCCATTAATTGCCCCCCTACCCCACTGCTCTCACTATCCTCCTCCTCCTCTGAGCTCGTGGGGGGGAGACAGACCTGCTCAGGCCGGATCCCTGAGTCCGCAGGCCCTGCAGACTGGCCCCCCAGGCTCACCACAGACCTTTCCTCCTCATCATCTGAGGGGTCCAATACTTTCTCCTCCTCCAGTTCTCCTTTAAACCTTTTCTCGTTTCTCAGTTTTTCCTCAAAAGGACCACTATTCTTGAGGATAGCGGCCCTCTTGTCCTCCAATATACATATCTTCTCTTTTAGGGCTCTAATCTTAGCCGATATTTCTGGCCTCTTCGCCTTAGAGGCTCTGTCCGCTTTCCGCCTTTCACACTTTAGCTCGCCTCACCTCGCCTCTTTAAGACTTTTCCAGCCTCCTTGTACTCCTGGAGGTAGGCTGCTATATGGGAGCTATATATGGCGAAAGGCTCCCTGGGCCCCATGCAGCCCCAGTCGGCCTCCACCGCTCCCAACCCACCTCCAGGAGCACCCCGTGTACCTTTTTAAGACTCCATTCTCCTGGACTTGCCGCCGATCTTCACGGCTTCGCCCCTGGGGGCCACAGGGGACGCATCCACATGACCCCTGCTGGATCTTCTGACCCCCGGGGCGGGAGATGTAGCAGAGGCCGGTAACTCACCTCCCCTACTCCCCGCCGGCCTACCCCAGGAAGCAGGATCCTGGGCCTTGCCTGAGCGCATGGCCCAGGCGCTTACCAGCTCCCTAGGGAGAGGCAGGGCCTGGGCTGGGGAGAAAGGTGGAAAACCTCCCCACAAGCCTAGTCCCTCCCAGGGGATTAAGGTGATGAAAAATCTCCCTGGGGCCTTAACGAGGTGGAAGTTGCCAGGAGCTGCTGCACACACACCTTCTACCTCAGCTGCAGGAAACAGACACACCCATGCCTGAATCTCTGCTATGGGACCTCTCTCCTCTGTCTGGGTGCCGGGGTCTAAATATCTGACAGTGGCCTGTTCCAGTAGTGGGTGACATGAAGCCTGATTCTCTGCTATGGGACCTCTCTCCAATTTATATTGGTTAATCTTTATTTATTTTATTTTTATTTTTATTCATTTCCCTATCCACATTTGTTTGCAGGGGATTTAACTACATTTTGCTGCCTTTTGCAGCCCTCTAGCCCTTTCCCGGGCTGTTTTACAGCCTTTTTAGTGCCGAAAAGTTCGGGTCCCCATTGACTTCAATGGGGTTCGGGTTCAGGACGAAGTTCGGGTCGGGTTCGGATCTCGAACCCCAACATTTCCGGGAAGTTCGGCTGAACTTCTCGAACCCGAACATCCAGGTGTTCGCTCAACTCTACAGATGACAAAAGAATGGTAGTTTGCAAACTGTGCTGTATTAAAATGAGGCAGGGCGTAAACACTAGCAACCTCTTGACCACCAGCATGATCCGCCACATGGCATCCAAGCACCCTAACACGTGGGCCGAACGCCTGGGTCCACAATCTGGGTCTGCGGTCACACTACTGCCTCCTTTTCCCCTGTATTACGCACTGCTGGCCAATCCCCTGTCGAAGGTGCAGGCCCGGATGCCCCTCGTCCTGCACCTGGACCTTCGCATGAACTATCAGCAACAACATGCGCTTCCCTATCCCAGCACAGCATCGAAAGGTCTATGACACAGTCTTTTGAACGCAAGCGCAAATACCCACCCACAGGCCATAGCACTAAATGCGCAACTTTCAAAATTACTGGCCCTTGAAATGTTGCCATTTAGGCTTGTGGACACTGAGGCCTTCTGCAGCCTGATGTCGGTGGCCGTCCCTCAGTACGCAGTCCCCAGGCGCCACTATTTTTCACCGTGTGCTGTGCCCGCCTTACACCAGCATGTGTCCAAGAACATCACCCGTGCCCTGACCAACACAGTTACTGGGAAGGTCCACTTAAACATAGACACATGGACAAGTGCTTGTGGCCAGGGACGCTACATTTCCCTCACCGCACACTGGGTGAATGTTGTGGAGGCCGGGAGCGAGTCGTACCCTGGGATGGCACAGGTGCTCCCTACGCCCAGGATTGCAGGCCCTACGTCCATCAGGGTCTCTGCCAGCAGCTATATTACTGGCTCCAACCCCCACTTCTCCTCCTGTGCCGCCTCCTCTTCCACTCCGACCTCCAGCAGCAGTCAGCCATCAGTCGCTAGCTGGAAGCAGTGTAGCACTGCTGTGGGTAAGCGTCAACAGGCCGTGCTGAAGCTGATCTGCTTAGGGGACAAACAGCACACCGCCGCAGAGCTGTGGCAGGGTATAAGGGATCAAACTGAGCTGTGGCTCTTGCCACTCAACCTACAACCAGGCATGGATGTGTCTAACAATGGCCGTAACTTGGTGGTGGCTTTGGAGCTCGGTAACCTGACACACATCCCATGCCTAGCCCACGTCTTAAACTTAGAGGTTCAGAGGTTTATCAAAACCTACCCCAATTTGCCAGAGCTACTAGTGTGCCCATTTCTGCAAGTCGTCCACAGCTTCAGCCGGTCTGTCAACGCTGCAGCAGCGCTTATGGCTTCCAGCTCACCGACTGTTGTGCGACGTGAGCACGCGCTGGAACTCTACGGTCCACATGTTAGCCAGGCTTTGGGAGCAGTAGAGGGCAGTTGTGGAGTACCAGCTGCAACATGGCCGTTGCCTTTCAAATCAACTGCCACTATTCACTAGCAAGGAGTGGGCCTTGATGTCAGACCTATGTGAGGTTTTAAAAAACTTTGATAAATCCACACAAATGGTTAGTGGCGATAACGCTATTATCAGCGTAACCATCCCACTGCTGTGTCTACTCAAACGATCGCTGCTCACAATTAAGGACGATGCTCGGAATGGGGCAGATGGGGAAATGGGGAGGACATTACACAGGTTGATAGCCAGCCCACCCTCAGTTTGTCATCTCAGCACGAATTGGACCATGAAGAGGAGGAGGAGGAGGAGAAGCTGGAGACAGTTGCTTATGCTACAGAGGGTAGTACCCATTAAATATTAATTCCATCTGTTCAGCATGAATGGGCAGAAGAGGAGGAGGAGTATGAGGAGATGGAGAGTCATCCTGATGTCTACATCGACATCTTGCCTGTTGGTACTCTGGCACACATGGCGGACTTCATGTTAGGCTGCCTTTCCAATGACCCTCGCGTTATATGCATTTTAGATAACACGGATTACTGGGTGTTCACCCTTCTCGACCCTCGCTACAAAGAGAACTTCTCATCTCTCATTCCTCTGGTGGAGAGAACAAGCAAATTGGTGCAATACTAGAAAATTCTTGTTGGAAAATTGCTCCAAAATTTTCCATCTGACAACGCTGGCGGCAGAGTGCATACTTCCTTAGGCAACCGAGGAAGGGAGACAAGGAAAACACACTAGCAGTTTCAACAAAGGCAGGGCATCACTCTCCAAGGCATGGAACACTTTCATGACACCCCACCAGCAAACTCACCCTGAAGCACGGCCTAGTGGTAAAAGGAGGGAAAAGTTTTGGAAGATGGTGAAGGAATACATAACAGACCGTGTCAGCGTCCTCAATGATTCCTCAGTGCCTTTAAACTACTGGGTGTCCAAGCTAGACACGTGGCACGCCTTGGAGGTGCTGGCCTGCCCTGCTGCCAGCGTTTTGTTTGAGTGTTTATTTAGTGCTGCTGGTGGCATTATAACAGATAAGCGTATCCGCTTGTCCACTAGCAATGCTGACAGGTTGACTCAGATAAAAATGAATAAGGCCTGGATTTCCCCTGACTTCTAAACTCCACCAGAGTAGAGCTGAGCTGATGATGAACATAAAGGCAATTTCATTTCATTTCTATCATTTATAATGTACTCAATCTACTGTAGTGTATTCCTATGCACCTTTTCCACCACAAAATAAGAGTATATGGTTGAATCTTGCTTTTTCATCCTCCTCCTCCTCATCCAGATTGTCTATATTCCCTCCACTCTATTTTTTTTATAGGGTCAGCTCAGCAGCAGGCCCTCACCCCTAATGTTTTAGAGGGTCAGTTCAGCAGCAGGCCCTCGCCCAAAATGATTTAGAGCAGGGGTGTCAAACTCAAATTCATCGGGGGCCGCATCAGCAGTTTGGTCACCCTCAAAGGGCCGGTTGTATCTGTAGGATGTATACGGTTGTATACTGTATGGGGGCAGGGGCCACAGGGTGACGTTATACTGTGCGGGGGCAGCCGCTTGGTGACGTTATACTGTATGGGGCACTAGGGCAGCCCCAAGGTGACGTTATACTGTATGGGGGCCACAAGGAGACGTTATACTGTATGGGGGCAACAGGGAGACATTATAGTTTATCAAGTGCCACGTGCAGTGCAGATTGCAGGCAGGGCCAGAGCCTCAGAAGACAGACAGCACAACCTTTATTTCTGACACCCCTGCAGATGAGCGTTCCTCCCGGAGCCTGTCCACATCGCAGCTCCCAGCCTGACCTGCAAGCGCTGACTGGGGTCACATAGCATTATACAGATTTATGATGCTATGTAACCCTTACAGTTCTGGAATGTGTTGGATAACACTGACATAATGCTGTCAGTGTTATCCAACACATTCCAGAACTGTAAGGCCTCTTTCACACGGGCGAGTTTTCCGTGCGGGTGCGATGCGTGCGGTGAACGCATTGCACCCGCACTGAATCCTGACCCATTCATTTCTATGAGACTGTGCACACGAGCGGTGATTTTCACGCATCACTTGTGCGTTGCGTGAAAATCGCAGCATGCTCCTCTTTGTGCGTTTTTCACGTAACGCAGGCCCTATAGAAATGAATGGGGTTGCGTGAAAATCGCATGCATCCGCAAGCAAGTGCGGATGCGGTGCGATTTTCACGCATGGGTTCTAGGTGACAGTCTATTCACTGTATTATTTTCCCTTATAACATGGTTATAAGGGAAAATAATAGCATTCTGAATACAGAATGCTTTGTATAATAGTGCTGGAGGGGTTAAAAATAATAAAAAAGTTAACTCACCTTCTCCTCTTGTTAGCGCAGATGCCGGTCTGTTCTTTATCTGTGGGCTAAAGGACCTTTGATGACGTCAGATCACATGCTCCATCACCATGGTGATGGACCATGTGATTGGAGCATGTGATCTGACGTCACCTCAGGTCATTCAGTCCACAGCTAAAGAACAGAGTGGCATCTGCGCGAACAAGAGGAGAAGGTGAGTTAACTTTTTTATTATTTTTAACCCTTCCAGCACTATTATACAAAGCATTCTGTAGTCAGAATGCTATTATTTTCCCTTATAACCATGTTATAAGGGAAAATAATACAATCTTCAGAACATCAATCCCAAGCCCGAACTTCTGTGAAGAAGTTCGGGTCTGGGTACCAAACATGCGCGATTTTTCTCACGCAAGTGCAAAACGCATGACAATGTTTTGCACTCGCACGGAAAAATCGCGCATTTTCCCGCAACGCACCCGCCTCTTATCCGGGCAAAAAACATGACGCCCGTGTGAAAGAGGCCTAAGGCTGCGTTCACACGGGCGAGATTTCCGCGCGGGTGCAATGCAGTAGGTGAACGTATTGCACCCGCACTGAATCCTGACCCATTCATTTCAATGGGGCTGTGTACATGAGCGTTTTTTTTCACGCATTACTTCTGCAATGCTTTAAAATCGCAGCATGTTCTATATTCTGCGTTTTTCACGCAGCCCTGGCTCCATAGAAGTGAATGGGGCTGCGTTAATAACGCATTGCATCTGCAAGCAAGTGCGGATGCAATGCGTTTTTCACTGATGGTTGCTAGGAGATGTTTGTAAACCTTCAGTTTTTTATCACGCGCGTGAAAAACGCATCAAAACGCATTGCACCCGCGCGGAAAAAACTGAACAACTAAACGCAATTGCAGACAAAACTGACTGAACTTGCTTGCAAAATGGTGCGAGTTTAACTGAACGCATCCGGACCTAATCTGTCACGCTCGTGTGAACTCAGCCTAAGGCCTCATGCACACGACAGTTTTTTTTCACGGTCCGCAAAAACGGGGTCCGTGGGTCCGTGATCCGTGACCGTTTTTTCGTCCGTGGGTCTTCCTTGATTTTTGGAGGATCCACGGACATGAAAAAAAAGTTGTTTTGGTGTCCGCCTGGCCGTGCGGAGCCAAACGGATCCGTCCTGAATTACAATGCAAGTCAATGGGGACGGATCCGTTTGATGTTGACACAATATGGTGCCATTTCAAACGGATCCGTCCCCATTGACTTTCAATGTAAAGTCTGGAGTTCTTTTATACCATCGGATTGGAGTTTTCTCCAATCCGATGGTATATTTTAACTTGAAGCGTCCCCATCACCATGGGAACGCCTCTATGTTAGAATATACTGTCGGATATGAGCTACTTCGTGAACCTCAGATCCGACAGTATATTCTAACACAGAGGCGTTCCCATGGTGATGGGGACGCTTCAGGTTAGAATACACTACAAACTTTGTACAAGACTGCCCCCTGCTGCCTGGCAGCACCCGATCTCTTACAGGGGGATATGATAGTACAATTAACCCCTTCAGGTGCGGCACCTAAAGGGGTTAATTGTACTATCATATTCCCCTGTAAGAGATCAGGGCTGCCAGGCAGCAGGGGGCAGACCCCCCAGTTTGAATATCGTTGGTGGCACAGTGTGCGCCCACCATCGCCCCCCCCCCTCCCTCTATTGTAATAAATTGTTGGTGGCACAGTGTGCGCCCACCATCGCCCCCCCCTCCCTCTATTGTATTAAATCGTTGGTGGCACAGTGTGCCAACCACCATCGGCCCCCCCCCCTCTATAGCAGTAACATTGGTGGCAGTGTGCGGTCTCCCATTCTCCCCCCCCCCATCATTGGTGGCAGCAGAGTTCCGATCGGAGTCCCAGTTTAATCGCTGGGGCTCCGATCGGTAACCATGGCAACCAGGAAGCTACTGCAGTCCTGGTTGCCATGGTTACTTAGCAATAGTACAACAGTAGAAGATTCATACTTACCTGCTTGCTGCTGCGATGTCTGTGAACGGCCGGGAGCTCCTCCTACTGGTAAGTGAAAGGTCTGTGCGGCGCATTGCTAAAGAACTGTCACTTACCAGTAGGAGGAGCTCTATTTATTACAATAGAGGGAGGGAGGGGGGGCGATGGTGGGCGCACACTGTGCCACCAACGATTTCTAACATTAGAGGGAGGAAGGGGGGGCCCGATGGGGGGCGCACACTGTGCCACCAGCGAAATTCAAACTGGGGAGGGGGGGTCTGCCCCCTGCTGCCTGGCAGCCCTGATCTCTTACAGGGGAATATGATAGTACAATTAACCCCTTTAGGTGCCGCACCTGAAGGGGTTAATTGTGCTATCATATCCCCCTGTAAGAGATCGGGTGCTGCCAGGCAGCAGGGGGCAGTCTTGTACAAAGTTTGCAGTGTATTCTAACTAGAAGCGTCCCCATCACCATGGGAACGCTTCTGTGTTAGAATATACTGTCGGATCTTCGGATCCGTCTGTATGAAAGCAACCTACGGCCACGGATCACGGACACGGATGCCAATCTTGTGTGCATCCGTGTTCTTTCACGGACCCATTGACTTGAATGGGTCCGTGAACCATTGTCCGTCAAAAAAATAGGACAGGTCATATTTTTTTGACGGACAGGATACTCGGATCACGGCCTCGGCTGCAAAACGGTGCATTTTCCGATTTTTCCACGGACCCATTGAAAGTCAATGGGTCCGCGAAAAAAAACGGAAAACGGCACAACGGCCACGGATGCACACAACGGTCGTGTGCATGAGGCCTAAGGGTTACATAGCATCATAAATCAGTATAATGCTATGTGACCCCAGTCAGCGCTTGCAGGTCAGGCCGGGAGCTGCGATGTGGACAGGCTCCGGGAGGAACGCTCATCTGCAGGGGGCCGTGGGGTCTCTCACTCCTCTTCTCCCATCTTGGCCTGCAATTACTCAGTCTCTGGAGACGGTGTGCTGACTTACTGTGCGCTCCTGTGCTGGCAGGTGGGCGGAGACTTCGATACAGTAGCCGGGAGGACCGGGGGCCGCCTGCAGGAAGTGATATGTACGGTACTCTTATGCACGATGCAGGGGCAGGCTGACATAGATGTAGGAGCGGTCAGCTCGCGGCTAGCATATGACCGCTCCTATTACTGCCCAACTGACATGTCCCTGCTACTTGCCCGCACAGGGCTAAACAACTGTTCAAACTACTTGCCCGGCGCCCGGAACTGCATGTCCCGGGCGTCGGGCGATAGGAATTCCACACCCCTGAAAGTGGAGGTTTCCTGTGTAGAACGGCCGGCGCCGCTAGAGGGCAGACGTTCTCTGGCTTGTAGGCTGCTGCGCATGCGCTGAAGAGGCGGCTTTCTTGTGTCAAAAAAAAAAGCGAGAATAAAAGGTGAAGGCCATGTTTTAGAGCGTCAGCTCAGCAGCAGCCTCTCACATATAATGTTTTAGAGCGTCAGCTCAGCAGCAGGCCCTCGCCCCTAATGTTTTAGAGGGTCAGTTCAGCAGCCGGCCCTCGAATATAATGTTTTACAGGGTCAGCTCACAAGCAGGCCTGCATCTAAAATCTTTTACTTGGTCAGCTCACCTGCAGGTCCACAACTCAATGTGAATGAGGCCCTCCTTTATGTGATATACAGGTTGTATCGGAATGCCTCTTCATTGTAATTTTTGGCAGGACTTGCACTGTATATACAATATACAGGAAATAATGTTTTCAATAAATTTTTCCTATAAAATAGATTTTTTTATTTGGTTTTGTGTGTAAAACCTTAATTAGATTGTGTGCCTAGTGATCATTTTAAGCCCTTTTAAGCTGCATCAGCAGTAAGGCAGCATGGTGAGAAAAATGAGTGGCAAGATGACATGGTGTGGAGATGGCAGTATGAGGAGGCCACATAGTGGCACAATGACTGAGTCTGTATAAAAGACTGAGGCCACAGTTTGCTTAGAAAGATGCAGATAGAATCAATCTGTGGAGCTGTATGACGGTCACTGGCAGATTAATGCATACCAGGGCCGTAGCTATAGGGGAAGCATGGGCAGCTGCAGCTTTGGGCCCTGACCCAGAAGGGGTCCATCCAGGAGGAGAAGGACTAAAGGATTTGGTCAGGGCCCCCTCAACAGTATTACACAATGAAATTAGATACAGTGACACAGCGACAGTATAGACAGTGTATAAAACTGATGGAACAGCAGCCGGCCCTGGTCTGAGAGAGCAATCTTTACTAGCCACAGGAATGGGGGCGGTGTAATATTGAGAAACAGCCACTGATTCTTGAATCATTTGGCATTTTGGGCACTAGAGGCCACTGTTTTGCAGCTACAGCCAGAACACTCTGGGATTTGAATATGCAAAACAGATGACTCATGCTGATGACTCATGCTGCTGTGTGTGCCAGAGAGAGAGGAAATGGTGACATGAGGAGACATGTTTGTGCAAAGGCTGAAGACAGGATCCAATGCCATCTTCAGGTCTGTGGGACTTGGAGCAGTCAAAGTCACTGTCAGAAGTGACTGATGCCTGTCAGCAATGCAGATGTTGTCAAGGAAGAAAAGATCGGTTCCCAGAAGGTCAATTGGACCGTGGAACGTGGTTACAGACCCTGTGAGGCCTCATGATGGATGGAAGGATTTGCAAATAGGTGTAAGTTGCCATCGGATAAGGACCAGGCCAGGGTGAGCGATCCAGAAGGCTTCCCAGAGAGAGGACCGGGTCCCGGAAGGCTGGGAGAGCTGTGGAACGGTTGGAGCTACCATAAGAGGTGGTGTTGCTCAGCTTGGAGAAGATGCAGTCTGCTATTTTGTGAGCTGCATGAGAGAACCATGTGGATCCGGATTTTGTTCGCAGAAATGAGTATTGGCGTCAGGACGCTGATCGGAACAGAGGGTCAGAGTTACAGGTTCTGCAGGGTCACATGTTGTGGCAGGGACTTGCTGTCAGTTTGGAGCAATAAGTGAACACAGGACATACCCAGGTCAGTGACTCAGCCAGTGGCGTAGGGATCGCCATAGCAACCATAGCAGTGGCTATGGGCCCTACGCCACTGGGGGCCCGTCCGGACCGCATACATTTTATTTTTTTTATTTTTTTTATTTTTTATTAATACACGACACACACAGGCAGCCACACACAGGCAGCCACCCAGTGTAGTGGGCGGGGATCGGGCGGTCCCCGGCTCGGGCCTGGCTGGGGTGAAGGAACTAGGAAGCCAACAGGAAGGAGGAGCTGTAGAAGGAGCAGGCGGGCCCCGCTGCAGGAAAGATTTCCTCCGGCTCCGCCTCCTAGAGTCCTAGTAACTAGAGGGAGGACTCAGGAGGCGGACTCAGGCGGTGGAGGGGGCGGGGCCGGGCCGGAGGGGGCGGGGTGGCGCCGGGCCGGGGGAGGGGGTTGGGTACGTACCTGTTGTGGAGAGTGGAGGGACTAGGGAGGGTCCTGCCGGCCGCACTGGCGCCAGTCAGATTCGGCGCTACGCGGCTGGCGGCTAATAATAGGCTAATCTGACTGCCCGAAACCAATCTGGCTGGCGCAGCTCTCAGACTGAGGCAGTGTGTTACTAGCTGCAGGACAGCCCTTCCACTGCATGATGGAGCCCGAGGAATCCTTCATAAAAGTGAGTGCAGTGCATATGTGATCTGTAGTATGTGTCTGTATGTAATAACATGTGTGATGTGTACTATGTGTCTGTATGTAATAACATGTGTGATGTGCAGTATGTGCATGTAAGTATTTTCTTTTTTTATTATTATTCCTGGAGAACCCCTATTAGGCTACTTTCACACTAGTGTTCTGCTGTCCGCTCGTGAGCTCCGTTTGAAGGAGCTCACGAGCGGAGCAGAACGCTTCAGTCCAGCCCTGATGCAGTCTGAATGGATGCGGATCCGCTCAGACTGCATCAGTCTGGCGGCGTTCAGCCTCCGCTCCGCTCGCCTCCGCACGGCCAGGCGGACAGCTGAACGCTGCTTGCAGCGTTCAGCTGTCCGCCTGGCCGTGCGGATCCGTCCAGACTTACAATGTAAGGCTACTTTTACACTAGCGTTCGGCTGTCCGCTCGTGAGCTCCGTTTGAAGGGGCTCACGAGCGGACCCGAACGTTTCCGTCCAGCCCTGATGCAGTCTGAATGGATGCGGATCCGCTCAGACTGCATCAGTCTGGCGGCGTTCAGCCTCCGCTCCGCTCGCCTCCGCACGGCCAGGCGGACAGCTGAACGCTGCTTGCAGCGTTCAGCTGTCCGCCTGGCCGTGCGGAGGCGTGCGGATCCGTCCAGACTTACAATGTAAGGCTACTTTCACACTTGCGTTCGGGGCTCCGCTTGTGAGTTCCGTTTGAAGGCTCTCACAAGCGTCCCCGAACGGATCCGTCCAGCCCTAATGCATTCTGAGTGGATACGGATCCGCTCAGAATGCATCAGTCTGGCACCGTTTGTCCTCCGCTCCGCTCAGCAGGCGGACACCTGAACGCTGCTTGCAGCGTTCGGGTGTCCGCCTGGCTGTGCGGAGGCAAACGGATCCGTCCAGACTTACAATGTAAGTCAATGGGGACGGATCCGTTTGAAGTTGACACAGTATGGCTCAATTTTCAAACGGATCCGTCCCCCATTGACTTTCAATGTAAAGTCAAAACTGATCCGTTTGCACTTTCATGAACCAAAAAAAAAATAAAAAAAATATTTTATTTTTTTTGTTCATGGTAATGCAAACGGATCCGTTCTGAACGGAGCCACCGTCTGCATTAATATGAGCGGATCCGTTCAGAACGGATCCGATCGAACGCTAGTGTGAAAGTAGCCTAAGTCAATGGGAACGGATCCGCTTGAAGATGACACCATATGGCTCAATCTTCAAGCGGATCCGTCCCCCATTGACTTTCAATGTAAAGTCTGAACGGATCCGCTCAGGCTACTTTCGCACTTAGACATTTTTCTAAGTTATAATGCAGACGGATCCGTACTGAACGGAGCCACCGTCTGCATTAATATGATCGGATCCGTTCAGAACGGATCCGATCAAACGCAAGTGTGAAAGTAGCCTTAACCACCACGCTAGCTTCAGGATGAATGTTCCTAGTTTTATCTTAGTTGCAGCCTATGGAGAGTATCCCCAACGTCTGGTAACTTGTAGCCATAGTGATGTCCAGTACATCCTGGCCCCGGATTCTGTGCTTAGCATCTGAGCATCTTCCAGTTTATTAAATGTCTGTTATGCCATAATAGAGCTTGCCCGGCTCACTTTAGCCCTGGAGGCCTGCTCTTGGAAGATAGCGACCTCAGAAATCTCCAGCAGCAGGTTCTCAGATCCTGTGAAGGGGCACATATCTGGGCATAACTACTGTGAGGGGCACATATCTGGGCATAACTACTGTGAGAGGCACATATCTGAGCATAACTACTGTGAGGGGCACATATCTGGCCATAACTACTGTGAGGGGCACATACAGTATCTGGGCATAACTACAGCGCCCCCTGCTGGCGATTTCACAGGGGCAGTCACCATCCCTTCCTTATGTGATTATTTTTTTTTTCTTTATCACCACAGGGACCTTGTTCTGGATCCAGTGGACATCACGCCAACACCAGCGACAGCCTGGATGAGGTAGGACCAGATTTTATTAGGACTGGGTGAGTGTAGCCATGCAGTGGGCTTAGGGCTCTTTAACACGAGCGGATCCTTTGCGGGTAATCCGCTACGTGAAAGAGAGCCAAGCCCCGTTCCGGACAGCAGAGACACGGAGCAAAATCACTTTGGCAACTTTATCTCACTGTGATTGTGTAGTAAAAAGATCACAGGGAGGCAAAGAGCATTATCAATCATGTTAGTGCTGCGTGTCTCTGCTGTCCGGAACGGGGCTTGGCTGTCTTTCACTCAGCAGATTACCCAAACGTCTCCACTTGTGTGAAAGAGCCCTTAGTGTAAAGAAAATCTAACACCTCTTTGTAAAAATAGGGGGTGTGGGGGCATTCCAAAGTTTGCACTGGGGCCCATAACACTCTAGTTACGCCGCAGAATATACAGTATAATCTATACACCATGCAGTACACCATACAGTATAAAACCTACACTGTGGGGTTATTGTGTATATTGTACGGCATGGTGTATGGATTATACTGTGTACAGTATGGTGTATGAACTATACTGTACAGGGAGTGCAGAATTATTAGGCAAGTTGTATTTTTGAGGATTAATTTTATTATTGAACAACAACCATGTTCTCAATGAACCCAAAAAACTCATTAATATCAAAGCTGAATATTTTTGGAAGTAGTTTTTAGTTTGTTTTTAGTTTTAGCAATTTTAGGGGGATATCTGTGTGTGCAGGTGACTATTACTGTGCATAATTATTAGGCAACTTAACAAAAAACAAATATATACCCATTTCAATTATTTATTTTTACCAGTGAAACCAATATAACATCTCAACATTCACAAATATACATTTCTGACATTCAAAAACAAAACAAAAACAAATCAGTGACCAATATAGCCACCTTTCTTTGCAAGGACACTCAAAAGCCTGCCATCCATGGATTCTGTCAGTGTTTTGATCTGTTCACCATCAACATTGCGTGCAGCAGCAACCACAGCCTCCCAGACACTGTTCAGAGAGGTGTACTGTTTTCCCTCCTTGTAAATCTCACATTTGATGATGGACCACAGGTTCTCAATGGGGTTCAGATCAGGTGAACAAGGAGGCCATGTCATTAGATTTTCTTCTTTTATACCCTTTCTTGCCAGCCACGTTGTGGAGTACTTGGACGCGTGTGATGGAGCATTGTCCTGCATGAAAATCATGTTTTTCTTACCTTGCAGACTTCTTCCTGTACCACTGCTTGAAGAAGGTGTCTTCCAGAAACTGGCAGTAGGACTGGGAGTTGAGCTTGACTCCATCCTCAACCCAAAAAGGCCCCACAAGCTCATCTTTGATGATACCAGCCCAAACCAGTACTCCACCTCCACCTTGCTGGCGTCTGAGTCGGACTGGAGCTCTCTGCCCTTTACCAATCCAGCCATCTGGCCCATCAAGACTCACTCTCATTTCATCAGTCCATAAAACCTTAGAAAAATCAGTCTTGAGATATTTCTTGGCCCAGTCTTGACGTTTCAGCTTGTGTGTCTTGTTCAGTGGTGGTCGTCTTTCAGCCTTTCTTACCTTGGCCATGTCTCTGAGTATTGCACACCTTGTGCTTTTGGGCACTCCAGTGATGTTGCAGCTCTGAAATATGGCCAAACTGGTGGCAAGTGGCATCTTGGCAGCTGCACGCTTGACTTTTCTCAGTTCATGGGCAGTTATTTTGCGCCTTGGTTTTTCCACACGCTTCTTGCGACCCTGTTGACTATTTTGAATGAAACGCTTGATTGTTCGATGATCACGCTTCAGAAGCTTTGCAATTTTAAGAGTGCTGCATCCCTCTGCAAGATATCTCACTATTTTTGACTTTTCTGAGTCTGTCAAGTCCTTCTTTTGACCCATTTTGCCAAAGGAAAGGAAGTTGCCTAATAATTATGCACACCTGATATAGGGTGTTGATGTCATTAGACCACACCCCTTCTCATTACAGAGATGCACATCACCTAATATGCTTAATTGGTAGTAGGCTTTTGAGCCTATACAGCTTGGAGTAAGACAACATGCATAAAGAGGATAATGTGGTCAAAATACTCATTTGCCTAATAATTCTGCACGTAGTGTATATTGTATGGGATGGGGTATGGATTTTATAATGCATTCTGTACTGCATGGTGTAGGGGTAAGGGTCCATTCACACGTCAGCAATTCTGTTCTGCATTTTGCAGAACGGAATTGCAAACCCATTCATTTCTATGGGGACACACTATGTCCTGCCCGCATCCACAATTACGTTCCTGAAAAAATAGAACATTTCATATTCTTGTCCGCAATTGCGGACAAGAAAATACATTTTCTATATAGCGTCGGCGATGTGCGGTCCGCAAAATGCGGAACGCACATTGCCAGTGTCAGTGTTTTGTGCGGATCTGCAAAACACATATGGAGATCCGGGAGGGGGGGGGCCCATAATTTTTTTTTGCTATGGGGCCCAGTCATTTCTAGCTACGCCCCTGAATATAGAGCAACTAAAAATCATATGCAACCTAAAATAGTATCAACAAAACTGCCACCTTATCCCATAGTTTCCAAAATGGGGTCACTTTTTTGGAGTTTCTACTTTACGGGTGCATCAGGGGGTCTTCAAATGTGACATGGCAACTTAAAATTATCTCAGTGAAATCTGCCTTCCAAAAACCATATGGCATTCCTTTCTTTCTGCGCACAGCCGTGTGCCCGTACAGCAGTTTATGACCACATATTGGGTGTTTCTGTAAACTACAGAAGGAGGGTAATAGATATTGAGTTTTGTTTGGATGTTAACCCTTGCTTTGTTAGCATAAAAAAATGGATTAAAATGGAAAATCTGTGTCACGGGGCGCCAAAGGCGCATATGGTCTCCCATCAACCGCAGACCTGCTGCTTAGCTTTGGGAGTGAGGATCTGTGTTTGGACTCGTTCCCAGGGCGGCTTTGCTAGCTGGGAGGCTCCCTGCTCCTAGGTCTGCCTTGACCACCGAGCTGATCACTCGATGCTCAACTTGTCTGTCTGTCGGTCATGTGACGCTGGCCACGTCACATGACCCTCAGACCCCACTATAAATACATAACCTGCTGGCCACAGGTTGCCTGTTAATTCTAGGTTCCTGGCTATTTTTTGGACTACTGAATACTCACCTGATCCTGTTCCCTGATGATCCTTTACCTGCTCCTCCTGTACTGCGCATCCCTCCTGGTATTGTGACCTCGACTCCCACCTGACTACTCTTTGCGGACTCATCTGGTACTTCTCTACTCTCCTGATATTTGACCCCGGCTTCTCCTGACCATTCTTTGCTTAACCCTTTGTACTGAGTAGCTCTCTTGGTCTGTTCACATTCCATATTTTGTCTTGTCTTCCCTGCACATATCCTAAGTAAGGGACTGTCGTTCAGTTGTCCCCTGTCATCAGGACTCGTGAGTCAAGTAGGCAGGGCCAGGGGTGAGGGTGGAGCGCAGTGGTCTCTATCCTTTCCCCTGTGTGTGTGTGGACGTGACCGTTACAATCTGCCCAAAAAAAATTCTTGCAAAACACCGTAAAATCAGTTTTAAATACCTTGAGGGGTGTTGTTTCTAAAATGATCCAAATATGAAGTAGATATATGGGAAATATAAAGTAATAACTATTATGAGGTATCACTATCTGTTTTAAAAGCAGAGAAATAGAAATTTTGAAAATTAAATATTTAAACTCAAATTTTCCACTGTCATGAAGTACAATATGTGACGAGAAAACAATCTCAGAATGGCTTGGATAAGTAAAAGTGTTTTAAAGTTATTACCACATAAAGTGACACATATCAGATTTGCAAAAAATGGCCTGGTCCTTAAGGTGAAATATGGCACAGTCCTGAAGGGGTTAAACATATAGTTCACCAATCAGAGCAGTGTTAGCCTAATAAGAAAAATGCCTACCGATGTGTACTGGCATCATGGGACACTTCTGAACCTCCTTCCCCACCATGCGCGGCCTGCGTCCGCCCAGAAGTGCGCCGAGATCACGTGATGGCCGGTCATGCAGTAGCTAGGATACAAGCATGCATCAGAGGGTGAAGTTTCACCTGAGTCAAGCGTCTCATCAGTAGAGCTAAAACAATCCTGCTGCAATTGAGAGGAAGAATGAGCCATACAATCCACAATCTCATTCTCTGTCTTCTCAATTATGATGTGCTCCTTTCCAAAGCCAGCAGGGACAACTGCGGCCTACTACTACTACTACTACTTGTGAACGTATAGTTAGTGCTGCTACTAACCACATTCTGGCTCTTTTGTTTTGAACCCTTCCGTAGACCAGATGTTTTTGGGCCTCTCAGATAAAGTGCACTACCCTGTGTATTGGTGTTATAAGCACGTATATATGCTGTTAGTTTGAATATAATCAACAACCCCTACAAAAAATTTGATTAAAAATGTGTAAATAGAGGGAAACGGATTTGGGCCTAAATTTGTTTTCACTTCCAGAAATTGTTTGGAAACATGTTTGTGAACACAGAAATAAAGGGAAACTGATTTAGGGCTAAATTTGTTATCCCTCACAGATACTTTTGTGTGCTGGCCTATGTATTGGTGTTGATAATCTATATGCTGGTTTAAATAAATTGTAAAAGTCCCCAAAAATTTTTAATTTCAACCATGTGGAAATTGAATTTTTGGTAATGGACAATTGAAGCCTGATGCCCAATTTCTCATTGTCACTCACAGGTAGATTGCTGCCCTATCTTGTGTCTTGTAGTAAATATATATATATATATATATATATATATATACACACACACATATACTGGTTTATTAAATTGAACAGTCCCCAAAAAATATTAACAGTTTGGAAATGGAGTTCACAGAAATGGATGATGCAGGCTTGACGCTCAATTTCTCCTTAATACACACAAAAGTGGATTGCTGCCACACCTTGAGTATTGCTGCAGTAATCATGTACATGTATATATGTAGCTAAATTAAATGGACCATCCCCCAAAATATTTCAATTGCAACCATGTGGAAACCAAATATGCGTAAATGGACATTTGAGGCTTGATGCTCAATTTCACCTTAATACACACAGGTAGATTGTTGCCACACCATGGGTATTGCTGCAGTAATCATGTATATATGCACCTTAATTAAATTGAACCCCAAAAAAAGGATTTCTGTGAAAATGGGGGGGCGGGGGGGGGGGTATTTGCTTGCAGGTAGCTGCTTTTGAGGTCTGCAGTACAGGAGATGCAGTTCTTCTAGAAGGAACAGTGGTTACAGCTCCTCCCTTCTTCCTCCCTGGCTGAAAACTTTGAAAACTTCCCTGCCTGCCTTTTCTACACACACATTTATTCTTCTTGTTCTTTGTAATTTTAACCTTTCCTTTCACTCTCCATGGCAATACATTTAATTGATTTCTTACTGTCCCTAATAGTTTTTTCCCTCTCCCTGACTCCCTGATCTTTTTCCTGGCAGACACTTTAACACCCAACCACCCTCATTCACAGCCCAGCACATACTCACATTCTGCTTACTCTCCCAGGTCACCTCCCTGCCTGCTGCAGCACTGATTGGCTCATCCAGGCTGTCCTCCCTAGAGCTTTTTTCCACCAACATATGCCCTAAAATTTTAGTGGATTCGTCCAAAACAAACCTAAAATATTTGGGTTTGTCTGCCGTCCGAAAAATAGGAAAGAACTGGTTTGGTCACCCTTATCATAAATTCTTACAACTTTGATACATAGAGTGTACTTCACATTTATTCCTTCACACAATCACAATATAATGTATGTGTATATGTATTGAATAAGCAAACTGCTATTTAAATAATTTAAAATAATGTTTTATTCATATTATAGTTTGGTCTACAAACAAAAAATGTAGCCCTCATAAAATCATGATTGCAAAGTGTTTGATGAATGATTGCTTGGCTTATATATCTGAGTATTTTTCTCTAAATAGAGCAATATGATAATTGTAATCAACACAAGGCTGATATCAGATATTTCTTTGATTGTAAAAACCAAAATGTTAAATTGTCAGAATTGCTACAAATCGACTTTGCATTTGAAAATGTAAGAAAACTCCGGGAATTGTACCATATACTGTAGGCTAGTTCGAATAATTGTTAGCTAAATTATAAATAACAATGGACGATATATATCCAGAATATACAGAAGTATACAAACAAGTTAGGGTTATATGATATTCAGGTCAGGTTAGATTATACAGGTTAGGGTTATAATACGATGTTCAGGTCATAGTTAAAATAAATATATATATATATATATATATATATATATATATATATATAATAACCAGTTAAATGTAATCTGTACCACAATACAGTAGACACATAGAGGGAAATTTACTATCTCCCTATGCCTGGTTTTTAACATTAATAACTAGGGATGAGCGAACCCGAACTGTATAGTTCGGGTTCGTACCGAATTTTGGGGTGTCCGTGACACGGACCCGAACATTTTCGTAAAAGTCCGGGTTCGGGTTCGGTGTTCGTCGCTTTCTTGGCGCTTTTTGAAAGGCTGCAAAGCAGCCAATCAACAAGCGTCATACTACTTGCCCCAAGAGGCCATCACAGCCATGCTTACTATTGGCATGGCTGTGATTGGCCAGTGCAGCATGTGACCAAGCCTCTATTTAAGCTGGAGTCTATTTTAAGCTCTGATCAGTGTAGGGAGAGGATGCAGCTGCTGTTAGGGCGAGATTAGGCAGTGATTAACTCAGCAAAAACACTTAATTCAGTGATCAATCTACAGCTGTGGATAATTGAACTGCTGCTATTTAATTGCTCACTGTTTTTAGGCTGCCCAGAGCGTTTTTATGTCACTTTTTTCTGGGGTGATCGGCGGCCATTTTGTGTCTTGTGGTGCGCCAGCACAAGCTGCCACCAAGTCCATTTAACCATCAATAGTGTGGTTATTTTTTTGCTATATCCTACATCAGGGGCTTGGCTGTGCTTGCTATTTTATTGAGGGGTGAAATACAATTGTCAAAATAGCTGTACCCTAAATCTGGTGTTTCAGCTGTGGCTAGCCAATTGTAATACTGTCTGCTGTCTGGCAAAGGATATATTTTTGTTCTTTGTTGAAATACAATTCCCAACTTAGCAATTCCCTAAATCAGTGGTTTCTGCTGTATCAGGCCAACTTTAAATCTATCCATAAAAGGGTATATTAGATTGAAGGTGCGGATAGTGTCATCCTCAATAACTTCACACTCTACCGTGCATTTCCAAGTCTAATTCTGTCCGTAAACGTATACCTGTCATCCAGCACCTAAATAATAGGCCTAAAATTTATATTCAGCTAAATCTGTGTTTATTGCTGAGGCTGGTCAATTCATTTAGTGTCCGCCAAAGCACAGTTTTTGTTCTGGGTTGAAATACAATTCCCAACTTAGCAATTCCCTAAATCAGTGGTTTCTGCTGTATCAGGCCAACTTTAAATCTATCCATAAAAGGGTATATTAGATTAAAGGTGCGGATAGTGTCATCCTTAATAACTTCACACGCTACCGTGCATTTCCAAGTCTAATTCTGTCCGTAAACGTATACCTGTCATCCAGCGCCTAAATAATAGGCCTAAAATTTATATTCAGCTAAATCTGTGTTTTCCCCAGCGCCTCCACAACGGCATTCCCAGGAGGATGTCCCCGCCTCCAGGACAGGAAACAACGAGGAAGCACAGGATTTAAGGAGCCTCCTCCCCTTACCTTACCAGTCGTTGTTTCCTGTCCTCGGACGTGCGTGGAAGCCACTCCTGGGGTTATCCAGAAATTTGGATACCGCACCGGTCTGGTCCTTTCCCTGTCATTCAGGAGGGCTGGTGCAGGGATTGGGGGCTCCGGGGACGCATTGCCTCCCTTCCTCGATCCTTGCGAGTAAGTCCTGACCTCAGGCATCCCCGGGCTTGTGAGTCCGCCGGAACTTGCGCGGGATCGGGCGTTGTGACGTCAGCGGAACGAGATCTCCTTGGGCAAGAGATTCTCGCGGGACGGCTCCTGCGCGCGGCGGGAGATTTAAAAGGAGAGCTCACATCCACCACCGCCGGTGATCTGCAGAGATGCCTTCCAGCGACAGAGTCGTCAAAGCGCTCAGGTGATCCCACTGTTTCGGCCCTCAGCCCGGTAAGCCTCCTCCCAGGGGGGAGTTATCCCTATTCTTTTTTATGTTTTCCACATAGGTATATAGGGTTAAGAAGTCCTGCACCTCTCCTCCCCCTGCACGCTGGGTGTCTGTAATTTTACTATACTGACCCCTCACCACCCTTACTCTGGGTCCCTCCTTTGTCCTATACAAATATTGTTTTATTCCCTTTAGGACAGTGAGTCCAGAAAGCTTAAAACCAAAGGGGATTTGGGGCCCAGGAAGTGTGGTGGTTGCCGTAAAGGCTTGGTGTCGGATCCGAAAAAGACCCTTTGCCCTAGATGTATTGAAAAGGTTCTCAGAAGAATCCCCTTCCTTCGTGGAGTCCATGCGAACCCTCATTAGAGAAGAGATAAGGCTGCGGCTGATTCTAGGCAATTGGCGCTTTCCCCTGGGCCTTCCCGTTCCCTAAATCTGGAAATATCAGACCAAGTGGATCTGGATGAAGGGGAGTTACTTGATGATCAGGTCTCCTTATCCTCTGAGGAGGCTGCAGGGAGGCCTATGTGCCTTCCCGAAGAAATGCAATCCCTACTGAAGGATATTAAATCTACCCTAAAATTAGAAGATGTAAAAGAGACTCAGTCCCTTCACGATCAAATTTTTCAGGGGTTGGGAGAAAAAAAGAAGAGATCCTTCCCCATCCACAATAATATTAAAGCCCTTATTTCCAGGGAATGGAGGGATCCTGATAAAAGGTGGACTGTATCGGCCGCCTTTAAGCGCAAATACCCCTTTTCAGAGTCTGACTCTGATTTGTGGGATAAAACTCCCAAAATAGATGCTCCGGTGGCCCGTATTTCAAAGAAATCCTCGCTGCCCCTTTGAGGATATGGGTCTCCTAAAGGACCCGATGGACAAAAAATGCGAAAATCTATTAAGGAAATCCTGGGAGACAAATACAGCGATGTTGAGCCCCAGCATAGCGTCCACTTGTACGGCCAGAACCCTCTCAGTGTGGCTAGATCAGCTAGAGAGCAATCTGTCAGGGGGTACGTTTAGAGAAGAAATCTTAAACTCCCTTCCCACCCTAAAGAGAGCATCTAATTTTCTAGCGGACGCCTCGGCCGACTTGGTTAAACTCTCTGCAAGAAGCAGTGCTTTAGCCAATGCGACCCGTAGGGCGGTATGGCTCCGTTCTTGGACGGGGAACGCAGGCTCTAAGAACCGCCTGTGCTCCATCCCATGTGAGGGAGATAGATTTTTTGGTTCCGCTCTTGATGATATTCTGGAGAAGGCCTCCGATAGGAAAAAAGGTTTCCCCTCTGATAATCGTTACTATCAACAGAGACGTTCCTTTCAAAATCAAAAAAGGTCAAGAGCAGATCAGAGTAAAAGGGACGGATCAAAAAGATGGCAACCTTCTAGAGGTAGAGGAAGGGGATACCTTTTTAAGCCAGAAGCCTCTACCCGCCCTATCCAGTGAAATGCTGACCCAGGTAGGAGGCAGACTAAAACGATTCTCCTCCGCCTGGCAAGAATTTTATGCCTCCCCTTGGGTCACTCGTACCATAAGAGAAGGCCTAAAGCTAGAATTTGTTTCCCCACCCCCAAAACATTTTTTTATCAACCAAAGGCAGCAGCCCGACAAACAGGCGTCCCTAGAGTCAGAGATAACTACGTTACTCCTCAAAGGAGTCCTCATCCCTGTACCAGATAGAACAACACGGCAAAGGATTCTATTCCCCTATATTTTTGATTAAAAAAACAAACGGCTCCTTTCGCCTAATAATAAATGTAAAGTCCTTAAAGAAATACATCATTTACAAGAGATTCTAAATGGAGACCATAAAATCTACCACACAGATCCTTCCGCAGGACTGCTTTATGGCTACCATCGACCTTCAGGACGCTTACTACCACGTCCCAATATACCACAGGCATCAGTGTTTTCTAAGGATTGCAATTTATTATCAAGGAAAATTGTCCCATTTTCAGTTCACAGCCCTTCCTTTCTGCCTATCCTCTGCCCCAAGAAGTTTCTTCAAACTTCAGGGGTACAGAGTCGTTCCATACCTGGACTGACTTTCTGGTGTTTGTAGGAGTCGCGCCAACTTCTACAATCACGCCTCAAGCAGATCCGGGACTGTCTTACAACTCTAGGATGGATTAATAAATCCCAAAAAATCAGACCTTATCCCCAATCAGAAAAGGTGTTTTTAGGGGTGCTGTTGGACTCAAGGCATCTAATGTCTTTCCTTCCTCAAGACAAACAGTCTTACTTAATCCAAACAGTGTCTCATTTTTCCAGCAGGGATCGGTCCTCGATAAGAGACATCATGGCTGTACTGGGGCTGCTAACAGCCGCAATCCCGTCAGTAAGGTGGGCCCAAAGTCACAGAAGAGTCCTTCAGGCCTTTCTCCTATCCTCATGGGACGGAAAGAACTCATCTCTAGACAGAAAGGTTCACGTTCCCAGACAGGTAAAACAGTCACTATCTTGGTGGAGAATAAAGGGAAACCTGAGCTTAGGGGTTCACTGGCGCCCAAGAGATGTTATGGTCATTACAACAGACGCCAGCAACTCAGGGTGGGGAGGTCATTCTTCAGGATCAGTAGTTCAGGGATCCTGGAAGAAAGACATGCAGGACGCCTCCTCAAATTTAAAAGAACTGTCAGCAGTCCATAGAGTTCCTCCTTTACAAAACTTCCTCTCCAAAACACGTAAAAATATTGACGGACAACACTACAGTTGTGGCGTACGTAAACAAACAAGGGGGAACCAAAAGTCGCTCACTAAAGTCGCTCACTGGCGGAAGTATCAAAAAAATGTTTTTGTTGGGCAGAAAGAAGCCTTCTGTCCCTTTCTGCGGTGCATATCAAGGGGGGAAAAACGTGGTGGCCGATTTTCTCAGTCGACATCTCATAAGAGAAACCGAATGGTCCCTAAATCACCACGTTTTCAGCCAGATCTGCCAGATGTGGGGGACCCCAGTGTTAGATCTGTTCGCCACTAAAAGCAACAGGCAAGTCAGAAAGTTCTGTTCCCTCTCGCAAAAAGATCATCCGGTATGGCTAGACGCCCTCTCCCGGCCGTGGCCAAAACAGCTCCTTTATGCCTTACCCTCCATTCAGCCTCATTCCAAGAGTCCTGGTAAAAACTCAGGAAGAGAGGGTCCATGTAATTATGGTGGCCCCCTTCTGGCCAAGAAGGGCTTGGTTTCCACTCCTGCTCAAACTATCAGCCGGAGTTTATTGGACACTGCCGTCAAACCCAGACCTACTCCACCAGGGACCAATAAATCATCCCAGTGTAAAGCAACTCAGTTTGACGGCCTGGAATCTGAACGCCTCCTGCTAAAACGGAAGGGCCTGTCAGATGCGGTTATTTCCACGATGCTAACTTCCCGGATCTACCTGAGAACCTGGAATGCCTTTTTGTCCTTTTTGGGAAGTGTAGATTTTCCTGATGTTCCTCAGGTCCTCCAGTTCCTGCAAGCTGGGTTGGAAAAAGGCCTCCGCCCGTCAACTCTAAAGGTACAGATCTCCGCGCTCAGCGCCTTCTTGGACGTAAAACTGGCAGATTCCCCTCTGATCAAACGTTTTTTGAAGGGGGCAGTAAGAACTTCTTTCTTCCCTCGTCCAGTGATTCCTCCCTGGGACTTGGGCCTAGTTCTTTCTGCTCTCACTACTCCTCTGTTTGAGCCAATTGATAATATCCCTCTAAGGCTCCTCACCATGAAGACTGTTTTTTTATTTTTTTTTTTTGCCATAACCTCTGCCAGAAGAGTTGGGGAAATTCAAGCATTCTCTTGCAAGCCTCCCTATCTTACAATTCTGGATGATCGTATAATCCTCAGGCACTGTCCTGCCTTTCTCCCAAAGGTGGTATCCAGATTTCATCATGAACAAGAAGTCTCCCTACCTTCGTTTTTTCAGTCTCCATCTATTGACTCAGAGGGAACTCTCCATAATCTGGACGTCAGGAGACAGTCCTTTCTTACCTACAAGCCACTAAGCCGCTAAGAAAATTGGACCGCCTCTTTCTGCAATTTCAGGGCCCTAATAAAGGGCAAGCGGCTAGCAAATCAACCATAGCTAGATGGATTAGGAACATAATATCCTCTGCCTACGTTACCAAGAACTGTCAGCCACCAGAGGTATTAAGGGCTCACTCTACAAGGGCAGTGGCCTCATCCTGGACATAGACAAAAGCAGTCCCTCTGGAACAAATCTGCAAAGCCGCCACATGGGCCAACCCTATGACTTTTTTCAGGCACTATAAGCTAGATGTAGTAAGGGATCAGGACTTGTCCTTTGGTCGTAAAGTTCTATCTGCTGTGGCCCCCCCCCCCCCGATATTGTTTACTCTGCTAGTCATCCTGGGAATGCCGTTGTGGAGGCGCCGGGGAAAAGGGTAAATTACTCTTACCGGTAATAGGATTTTCCAATAGCCTCCACTACGGCACTGGTTTCCCTCCCAAATTTTGAATGTAGACGAATGATGTAATTTGTTTACTATAATATATAATTTTTTCTGCATCACTTCTGTGTCCTCTCTTATTGACTGGTAAGGTAAGGGGAGGAGGCTCCTTAAATCCTGTGCTTCCTCGTTGTTTCCTGTCTTGGAGGCGGGGACATCCTCCTGGGAATGCCGTTGTGGAGGCTATTGGAAAATCCAATTACCGGTAAGAGTAATTTACCCTTTATTGCTAAGGCTGGTCAATTCATTTAGTGTCCGCCAAAGCACAGTTTTTCTTCTGGGTTGAAATACAATTCCCAACTTAGCAATTCCCTAAATCAGTGGTTTCTGCTGTATCAGGCCAACTTTAAATCTATCCATAAAAGGGTATATTAGATTGAAGGTGCGGATAGGGTCATCCTCAATAACTTCACACGCTACCGTGCATTTCCAAGTCTAATTCTGTCCGTAAACGTATACCTGTCATCCAGGGCCTAAATACTAGGCCTACAATTTATATTCAGCTAAATCTGTCGTTACTGCTGTGCCTGTATTAGTGTAATACGGTACCTAAATAGATAGCCAGATAGTGTTAGGTGTCTGTAAAAAAAAGGCCTGAATTTGAATTCAATACATTGGGCCAAATAATTTTTTTCTTATAGTGGTGAACAGTAACAATGAGGAAAACATCTAGTAAGGGACGCGGACATGGTCGTGGTGGTGTTAGTGGACCCTCTGGTGCTGGGAGAGGACGTGGCCGTTCTGCCACAGCCACATGTCGTAGTGAACCAACTACCTCAGGTCCCAGTAGCCGCCAGAATTTACAGCGATATTTGGTGGGGCCCAATGCCGTTCTAAGGATGGTAAGGCCTGAGCAGGTACAGGCATTAGTCAATTGGGTGGCCGACAGTGGATCTAGCACGTTCACATTATCTCCCACCCAGTCTTCTGCAGAAAGCGCACAGATGGCGCCTGAAAACCAAGCCCATCAGTCTGTCACATCACCCCCATGCATATCAGGGAAACTGTCTGAGCCTCAAGTTATGCAGCAGTCTCTTATGCTGTTTGAAGACTCTGCTGGCAGGGTTTCCCAAGGGCATCCACCTAGCCCTTTCCCAGCAGTGGAATGACATAGAATGCACTGACGGACAACCACTTATGTTTCCTGATGATGAGGACATGGGAATACCACCTCAGCACGTCTCTGATGATGAAGAAACACAGGTGCCAACTGCTGCGTCTTTCTGCAGTGTGCAGACTGAACAGGAGGTCAGGGAGGAAGACTGGGTGGAAGACGATGCAGGGGACGATGAGGTCCTAGACCCCACATGGAATGAAGGTCGTGCCACTGTTCTTCAAACAATGTGCTGACGACAAGACCCGAGTGGTTTGCAAGCTGTGCCATCAGAGCCTGAAGCGAGGCATTAACGTTCTGAACCTTAGCACAACCTGCATGACCAGGCACCTGCATGAAAAGCATGAACTGCAGTGGAGTAAACACCCTAAAAACAAGGAACTCACTCAGGCTCCCCCTGCTACCTCTTCTGCTGCTGCCGCCTCGGCCTCTTCCTCCGCCTCTGGAGGAACGTTGGCACCTGCCGCCCAGCAAACAGAGGATGTACCACCAACACCACCACCTCCGTCACCCAGCATCTCAACCATGTCACACGGCAGCGTTCAGCTCTCCATCTCACAAACATTTGAGAGAAAGCGTAAATTCCCACCTAGCCACCCTCGATCACTGGCCCTGAATGCCAGCATTTCTAAACTAGTGGCCTATGAAATGCTGTCATTCAGGCTGGTGGACACAGACAACTTCAAACAGCTCATGTCGCTTGCTGTCCCACAGTATGTTGTTCCCAGCCGCCACTACTTCTCCAAGAGAGCCGTGTCTTCCCTGCACAACCAAGTATCCGATAAAATCAAGTGTGCACTGCGCAACGCCATCTGTGGCAAGGTCCACCTAACCACAGATACGTGGACCAGTAAGCACGGCCAGGGACGCGATATCTCCCTAACTGCACACTGGGTAAATGTAGTGGCGGCTGGGCCCCAGGCGGAGAGCTGTTTGGCGCACGTCCTATCGCCGCCAAGGATCGCAGGGCAACATTCTTTGCCTCCTGTTGCCTCCTCTTCCTACTCGGCTTCCTCCTCCTCTTCTTCCACCTGCTCATCCAGTCAGCCACACACCTTCACCACCAACTTCAGCACAGCCCTGGGTAAACGTCAGCAGGCCATTCTGAAACTCATATGTTTGGGGGACAGGCCCCACACCGCACAGGAGTTGTGGCGGGGTATAGAACAACAGACCGACGAGTGGTTGCTGCCGGTGAGCC
Source organism: Bufo gargarizans (assembly GCF_014858855.1). Taxonomy (NCBI): domain Eukaryota; kingdom Metazoa; phylum Chordata; class Amphibia; order Anura; family Bufonidae; genus Bufo; species Bufo gargarizans. The sequence continues at coordinate 421,840,086 of NC_058080.1, read as the reverse complement.
TCAAGCCCGGCCTGGTGGTGTGCGATAATGGGCGAAATCTCGTTGCAGCTCTGGGACTAGCCGGTTTGACGCACATCCCTTGCCTGGCGCATGTGCTGAATTTGGTGGTGCAGAAGTTCATTCACAACTACCCCGACATGTCAGAGCTGCTGCATAAAGTGCGGGTTGTCTGTTCGCGCTTCCGGCGTTCACATCCTGCCGCTGCTCGCCTGTCTGCACTACAGCGTAACTTCGGCCTTCCCGCTCACCGCCTCATATGCGACGTACCCACCAGGTGGAACTCCACCTTGCACATGCTGGACAGACAGTGCGAGCAGCAGCAGGCCATAGTGGAGTTTCAGCTGCAGCACGCACGGGTCAGTCGCACTGCGAAACAGCACTACTTCACCACCAATGACTGGGTCTCCATGCGAGATCTGTGTGCCCTGTTGCGCTGTTTCGAGTACTACACCAACATGGCCAGTGGCGATGACTCCGTTATCAGCGTTACAATACCACTTCTATGTCTCCTTGAGAAAACATAGGCGATGATGAAAGAGGAGGTGGCCCAGGAGGAGGAGGAGGAGGAAGAGGGGTCATTTTTAGCACTTTCAGGCCAGTCTCTTAGAAGTGACTCAGAGGGAGGTTTTTTGCAACAGCAGAGGCCAGGTACAAATGTGGCTAGCCATGGCCCACTACTGGAGGACGAGGATGAGGAGGAGGTGGAGGAGGATGAGGATGAAGCATGGTCACAGCGGGGTGGCACCCAACGCAGCTCGGGCCCATCACTGGTGCATGGCTGGGGGGGGAACGCAGGACGATGACGATACGCCTCCCACAGAGGACAGCTTGTCCTTACCTCTGGGCAGCCTGGCACACATGAGCGACTACATGCTGCAGTGCCTGCGCAACGACAGCAGAGTTGCCCACATTTTAACGTGTGCGGACTACTGGGTTGCCACCCTGCTGGATCCACGGTACAAAGACAATAAGCCCACCTTACTTCCTGCACTGGAGCGTGATAGGAAGATGCGCAAGTACAAGCGCACATTGGTAGACGCGCTACTGAGAGCATTCCCAAATGTCACAGAGGAACAAGTGGAAGCCCAAGGGCAAGGCAGAGGAGGAGCAAGAGGTCGCCAAGGCAGCTGTGTCACGGCCAGCTCCTCTGAGGGCAGGGTTAGCATGGCAGAGATGTGGAAAAGTTTTGTCAACACGCCACAGCTAACTGCACCACCACCTGATACGGAACGTGTTAGCAGGAGGAAACATTTCACTAACATGGTGGAACAGTACGTGTGCACACCCCTCCACGTACTGACTGATGGTTCGGCCCCATTCAACTTCTGGGTCTCCAAATTGTCCACGTGACCAGAGCTAGCCTTTTATGCCTTGGAGGTGCTGGGCTGCCCGGCGGCCAGCGTTTTGTCTGAACGTGTATTCAGCACGGCAGGGGGCGTCATTACAGACAAACGCAGCCGCCTGTCTACAGCCAATGTGGACAAGCTGACGTTCATAAAAGTGAACCAGGCATGGATCCCACAGGACCTGTCCATCCCTTGTGCAGATTAGACATTAACTACCTCCCCTTAACCATATATTATTGTACTCCAGGGCACTTCCTCAATCAATCCTATTTTTATTTTCATTTTACGATTATATTGCGGGGCAACCCAAAGTTAAATGAACCTCTCCTCTGTCTGGGTGCCGGGGCTTAAAAATATCTGACAGTGGCCTGTTCCAGTGTTGGGTGACGTGAAGCATGATTCTCTGCTATGACATGAAGACTGATTCTCTGCTGATATGAAGCCTGAATCTCTGCTATGGTACCTCTCTCCTCTGTCTGGGTGCTGGGGCCTAAATATCTGACAATGGACTGTTCCAGTTTTGGCTGACGTGAAGCCTGATTCTCTGCTATGACATGAAGACTGATTCTCTGCTGACATGAAGCCTGAATCTCTGCTATGGGACCTCTCTCCTCCATCTGGGTGCCGAGGCCTAAGTATCTGACAATGAACTGTTCCAGTTTTGGGTGACGTGAAGCATGATTCTCTGCTATGATATGAAGCCTGAATCTCTGCTATGGGACCTCTCTCCTCTGTCTGGGTGCTGGGGCCTAAATATCTGACAATGGACTGTTCCAGTTTTGTGTGACGTGAAGCATGATTCTCTGCTATGACATGCAACTAAATCTAGATTACATAAAGGAGTATTGCAAGGGTGGTACAAGGACGTGGCCATCAACCCTGGCATGTTTATTATGATTTACACTGGTCAAAATTAGGACCAAAATCTACACCAACTACAAGTTGGAGTCGATTTCAGTCTGGCGAACTGAAAGCTGAAGGGGACATTTAATGTACAGTATGATGAGATCTGCTCCTCATCATAAATTAAATGCCTTGTCCAGTGACACAGGACCTATCAAGGCTGCCATACCACATCCTGGTCTTGATAATTTAAGGCCATATAGGAAGATATATAAAGACAAAATATGCAAAATATATTAAGTGATACTGTCACCGCCAGCTCTCTGAGAAGGTCTGGCAGACGTTCTTCTGTACCTCTTGCATGATGTTCTTTGTTTTGGTTTCACTTTGTCATCTCCTTTACTTCTCACAGCTGTCACCTATTTACACTAATTGCCTCCCTTTATATTCCCTCCCATACTGCCTCACTTTGCGGTTTATACTACTTCCTGGATTGAAGTGATCATTGCTGGTGACTTCTGTTACTGCTTGTTCAGATAAGTCCTTTCATGTATTGTGTTTCCTTGCTGGCTTGATTCTAGATGACCCTGACTCCCTCCGTATTAAGTGCAGGGAGCCGGTGGTCGTGTCCCCTCACTATTATTGGCTTTTCAGGTGTCACACAGTCTAGGTACGAGGGCATGCAAACGTCTACCTCTGAGACCCTTGTATGTGCTTAGCAGTCAGGGTGAGCTCTTAGGGTTTTACAGGGGTCACCTTTATGCTCCTTAGGTTGGGATCAAGCCAGTCGGATGTTTATCCATAACTTCCAGCTATCTGCAACATCATCCGTGACATTATAAACGGCCATTACCGTCTTAAGCATGGATCCGGTTTCAGCCTTGATTGACCGCATGCAGGGTCTTGACGTGAAGCATGATTCTCTGCTATGACATGAAGCCTGAATCTCTGCTATGGGACCTCTCTCCTCTGTCTAGGTGCCGGGGCCTAAATATCTGACAATGGACTGTTCCAGTTTTGGGTGACGTGAAACATGATTCTCTGCTATGACATGAAGCCTGAATCTCTGCTATTGGACCACTCTCCTCTGTCTGGGTGCCGGGGCCTAAATATCTGTCAATGGACTGTTCCAGTTTTGGCTGACATGAAGCCTGATTCTCTGCTATGACATGAAGCCTGATACTCTGCTATGGGACCTCTCTCCTCTGTCTGGGTGCCGGGGCCTAAATATCTGACAATGGACTGTTCCAGTTTTGGCTGACGTGAAGCCTGATTCTCTGCTATGACATGAAGACTGATTCTCTGCTGACATGAAGCCTGAATCTCTGGTATGGGACCTCTCTCCTGTCTGGGTGCCGGGGCCTAAATATCTGACAATGGACTGTTCCAGTTTTGGCTGACGTGAAGCCTGATTCTCTGCTATGACATGAAGACTGATTCTCTGCTATGGGACCTCTCTCCAATTGATATTGGTTAATTTTTATTTATTTTATTTTTATTTTAAATCATTTCCCTATCCACATTTGTTTGCAGGGGATTTAACTACATTTTTCTGCCTTTTGCAGCCCTCTAGCCCTTTCCTGGGCTGTTTTACAGCCTTTTTAGTGCCGAAAAGTTCGGGTCCCTATTGACTTCAATGAGGTTCGGGTTCGGGACGAAGTTCGGGTCGGGTTCGGATCCCGGACCCGAACATTTCCGGGAAGTTCGGCCGAACTTCTCGAACCCGAACATCCAGGTGTTCGCTCAACTCTATTAATAACCTAATTTTAAATGCCATTGCAACTAAATCTAGATTACATAAAGGAGTATGGCAAGGGTGGTACAAGGACGTGGCCATCAACCCCGGCATGTTTATTATGATTTACACTGGTCAAAATTAGGACCAAAATCTACACCAACTACAAGTTGGAGTAGATTTCAGTCTGGCGAACTGAAAGCTGAAGGGGACATTTAATGTACAGTATGATGAGATCTGCTCCTCATCATAAATTAAATGCCTTGTCCAGTGACACAGGCCCTATCAAGGCTGCCATACCACATCCTGGTCTTGATAATTTAAGGCCATATAGGAAGATATATAAAGACAAAATATGCAAAATATATTAAGTGATACTGTCACCGCCAGCTCTCTGAGAAGGTCTGGCAGACGTTCTTCTGTACCTCTTGCATGATGTTCTTTGTTTTGGTTTCACTTTGTCATCTCCTTTCCTTCTCACAGTTGTCACCTATTTACACTAATTGGCTCCCTTTATATTCCCTCCCATACTGCCTCACTTTGTGGTTTATACTACTTCCTGGATTGAAGTGATCACTGCTGGAGACTTCTGTTACTGCTTGTTCAGATAAGTCCTTTCATGTATTGTGTTTCCTTGCTGGCTTAAGGTGTTAAATGGCTTCTCTGCTCCTTTTCGTCGGTTGGTCTCAGCAGAAGAGCAGACATCACAGTGAGTAGCCACCAAACACTTCACTTAGCCCCAGATCACCCTCCAGCGCCACAATTAACCCCTTGATCACCCCTTGATCACCCCTGTCAATCACCTAGTGAAAGGGAAAAAAGTGATCAGTGTAAACTGTCACTTTTTTTTTCACTGGTATTGACTGATAGTTTTAGGATAGTTTAGGCCCCTTGGTTAGGTAGTTAGCGATCGTTTAGCGCCCAGCCCACCGCACCGCAGTCACTGATTTGCTGATTAGCGTATCGCTAATCAGCATTTGTACTTTTATAGTATCTGTAAGTGATCAGAACTGATCACAGTCAGATCTATAATAGTATTAGTGTAACCTTAGCTCGCTCTCCACCCAAAACGCAGTGTTTGCCCGATCAGGCCTGATCGGTCGCCCCCACGTGCGTTCACCCACGCCCGCCCCGCCGCAGTGACAAAAAAAATTCGTTTTTTTTAACACTGCACAATCACTTTACAAGCGCTGCGGCGATAAAAAAAATCTGTTTTGATATTTTTTATCAATCGCAGCGGCCTCCGGTACTTCGCTAGCCTCCCATTTCTAAGACAGGCTTGCTTTTTTTTCTTGGGTAGTCTCAGGGAATACACCCTAAATTTAGTTGACCAAATGTCAAACAGGGGTATTCTTCTGAAGAGGCCTACAGGCTTCTGACCCAGTCGGATGAGGAATGGGAACCCTCATCTGACTGAATCCAGCGGGTCAGAATATGAACCTGTAGAAAGCAGTGGCAGTCTGACCCAAAGTTCAGGATGAGGAGGTTGAGGTCCCTGATACCACCAGGCGTACCCTGGCCCCGTGTCGCTAGACCACAGGTTGCGCAGGATTCAGCTTCAAGGGCAGCAGAGTAGGGCTGGCTGCTGTCGGATTACGCTGGTGAGGCATACACCAGCAGCGCAGCCCATCCTGGACCTAGTACCAGCACTGCCGTACAACATGGTGAAGTAGGCAAGCACCAGAAGAGGCAGTTGAAGCTGGTACGGTGGCACGTGCAGTAGTGACCCCGTCGCAGCCACCGCAAAGACGTGCCCGTAGAGCCCCTAGAATCCCTGAGGTGCTGGCAAACCCTGATTGGCAGTCCCCAACTTCAGCCGCACCTGTAGTTTTCCCCTTTCACTGCCCAGTCTGGAGTTCGGGTTGAGACAGCTCAGATCGGTTCGGCCCTGGGATTTTTTGAGCTGTTCTTGACTGCGGAGCTCTTAGGACATTAGTTGTGGCAGAAACAAACAGGTATGCCACACAATTTATAACCGCCAACCCGGGAAGCTATTATGCCCAGCCTTTCCGGTGGAAACCAGTCCAAGTTTCCGAAATTAAAACTTTTCTGGGCCTCCTCCTCAACATGGGTCTAACTAAAAAGCATGAATTGCGGTCATATTGGTCCACGAACCCAATTCATCACATGCCCATGTTCTCTGCTACTATGTCCAGGGCACGATTTGAGGCCATCCTGCGTTTCCTGCACTTTAGCGACAACACCGCCTCCCGTCCCAGAGGCCACCCTGCTTTTGACCGGCTCCACAAAATTAGGCCCCTCATAGACCATTTCAACCTGAAATTTGCAGATTTGTATACCCCAGAGCAAAACATCTGCGTAGACGAGTCCCTGATACATTTTACCGGGCGCCTTGGCTTCAAACAATACATCCCAAGCAAGCGCGCCCGGTATGGGGTCAAATTGTATAAGCTCTGTGAAAGGGCCACAGGCTATACCCACAAATTTCGGATCTATGAGGGAAAAGATCAGACCCTGGAGCCGGTCGGTTGCCCTGACTACCTGGGGAGCAGTGGGAAGACAGTTTGGGACTTGGTGTCACCCTTATTCGGCAAGGGGTACCATCTTTATGTGGACAATTTTTACACAAGTGTGGCCCTCTTTAGGCATTTGTTTCTAGAACGGATTGGCGCCTGTAGCACCGCGCGAACTAGTCGCGCGGGCTTCCCCCAACGGCTCGTTACCACCCGTCTTGCAAGGGGGCAGAGGGCCGCACTGTGTAACGAAGAACTGCTCGCGGTGAAATGGAGAGACAAGCGTGACGTTTACATGCTCTCCTCCATTCACGCAGACACGACAATCCAAATTGAGCGAGCAACCCGTGTCATTGAAAAGCCCCTCTCAGTCCACGACTATAACCTTCACATGGGAGGGGTGGACTTCAATGACCAGATGTTGTCTCCGTATTTACTTTCCCGCAGAACCAGACGCTGGTATAAGAAGGTGTCTGTATATTTAATTCAATTGGCTCTGTATAATAGTTTTGTTCTCTACAGTAAGGCTGGGAGAACTGGAACCTTCCTCAAATTTCAGGAAGAGATCATCGAGAACCTCCTGTACCCAGGAGGTTCCGTGGCCCCATCCACCAGTGTAGTAGCCGTCTACACGAGCGACATTTCCCCAAGTGTCGTTGCTGGTACCTCAACCCGACCGTCACCCCGAAAAAAATGTTGTGTCTTGTAGCAGGAGTGGAATAAGGCGTGACACACACTATTTCTGTCCTGACTGTCCACCCTGCCCTATGCTTTGGAGAGTGTTTCCGGAAGTACCACTCACAGGTAAACTATTAGCATAGGGATCATCTCACCAGGACAGGCACACAGGGCTATTAGGGCCCATTCACTCACACAGCTGCTGCAAACCTCTCCTTTCACCTGGGACAAAGTGCATAATGCACTTCGCCACATCTTTGGGCGATTTGCACTTTGCACATTGACCCATGGGGAAAGAGAGGTTTGTTCTATAAAAGGTAAAAAAAAAAAAAAAAAAAAAAAGCACCAGTAAGCAAAAAGGTTAATGTTCAGTTAAAAAAGTTAAAATTTATATATTCTGCTCCAAAGTTAATAAAATTATTGCGTTGCGGCCTGGTTTTTTCTTTCTTTTTTTTTTTTACCTTCCAGGTGGACCAACCGATCGACTAGCTTCAGCACTGATGTGCATTCTGACAGAAGCATTGCGCTGCTGTCAGATTACACGCAAGTCGGTGTATGCGGCGCTGCAAGACGAGATTTCTCCTCTGCAGTAACAGATACGTTTGCCGAGGCATACGAGCTGAGGAAGAGGCGGCGTTCCTATGCTTTGGCAAACACTTTGTATATATAAAAAAATAATAATAAAAATCCCGGCAATGATTTATTCATCCACATCGATTGATGTGAATGGAGAAATCGGGTTTGCCAGGGCATACGAGCTAAGTGGGTATGGATGTTGGGCGGAGCTCCTATGTCCTGGCAGACGCCTTTCCCCTCCTTTTTTTTTGGGCAGAGATTTTTTCATCCACATTGATCGATGCGAATGAAGAAATCTGTGCCGTTCATTTTTTCTTTCAGCCCAGAGGCTGAACGGAAAAAAAAAATCTCATTACCTGTATGCTCAATATAAGGAGAATAGCAGAAACTCCTAATGCTGGCCATACATGTAATGATTGCGGAGACCCTCAAATGCCAGGGCAGTACAAACACCCCACAAATGACCCCATTTTGGAAAGAAGACACCCCAAGGTATTCGCTGAGGGGCATATTGAGTCCATGAAAGATTGAAATTTTTGTCCCAAGTTAGCGGAAAGGGAGACTTTGTGAGAAAAAACAAACAAAAAAAAATTTCCGCTAACTTGTGCCAAAAAAAAATATATTCTATGAACTCGCCATGCCCCTCATTGAATACCTTGGGGTGTCTTCTTTCCAAAATGGGGGTCACATGTGGGGTATTTATACTGCCCTGGCATTTTAGGGGCCCTAAAGCGTGAGAAGAAGTCTGGGATCCAAATGTCTAAAAATTCCCTCCTAAAAGGAATGTGGGCCCCTTTGCGCATCTAGGCTGCAAAAAAGTGTCACACATGTGGTATCGCCGTACTCAGGAGAAGTTGGGGAATGTGTTTTGGGGTGTCATTTTACATATACCCATGCTGGGTGAGATAAATATCTTGGTCAAATGCCAACTTTGTATAAAAAAATGGGAAAAGTTGTCATTTGCCGAGATATTTCTCTCACCCAGCATGGTTATATGTAAAACGACACCCCAAAACACATTGCCCTACTTCTTCTGAGTACGGCAATACCAGATGTGTGACACTTTTTTGCAGCCAAGGTGGGCAAATGGGCCCACATTCCAAAGAGCACCTTTCGGATTTCACAGGCCATTTTTTACAGATTTTGATTTCAAACTACTTCACACACATTAGGGCCCCTAAAATGCCAGGGCAGTATAACTACCCCACAAGTGACCCCATTTTGGAAAGAAGACACCCCAAGGTATTCCATGAGGGGCATGGCGAGTTCCTAGAATTTAAAATTTCTTGTCACAAGTTAGCGGAAAATGATGATTTTTTTCTTTTTTCTTACAAAGTCTCATATTCCACTAACTTGTGACAAAAAATTAAAACTTCCATGAACTCACTATGCCCATCACGAAATACCTTGGGGTGTCTTCTTTCCAAAATGGGGTCACTTGTAGGGTAGTATGGGGTCACTTGTAGGATAGTTATACTGCCCTGGCATTTTAGGGGCCCAAATGCGTGCAAAGTAGTTTGAAATCAAAATGTGTAAAAAATGGCATGTGAAATCCAAACGGTGCTCTTTGGAATGTGGGCCCCTTTGCCCACCTAGGCTGCAAAAAAGTGTCACTCATGTGGTGTCGCCGTACTCAGGAGAAGTTGGGGAATGTGTTTTTGGGTGTGATTTTACATATACCGCTGGGTGAGATAAATATCTCGGCAAAAGACAACTTTTCCCATTTTTTTTTTATACAAAGTTGGCATTTGACCAAGATATTTATCTCACCCAGCATGGGTATATGTAAAAATACACCCCAAAACACATTCCCCAACTTCTCCTGAGTACGGCGATACCACATGTGTGACACTTTTTTGCAGTCTAGGTGGGCAAAGAGGCCCACATTCCAAAGAGCACTTTTCGGATTTCACAGGCCTTTTTTTACACATTTCGATTTCAAACTACTTCGCACGCAATTACTTACCGGTAATTCAGTTTCCTTGAATCCACCATGACGGCCCACATTGAGATTGACCCTTGACCTCTGTAGGGGCAGGAACACAGAGTTTAAGAACCCCCCACCCCTCCACCTTCTCAGTGCTTTACAATTACCCGAAAGGTGGAACAAAAGTAAAAGGATATTGATTCATACCCTTAAACTCCTATATATCTAAAGTATGTATATATAAAAATATATATGTAAGTAAATATTATTATTTTTTTATATATATATATTTTTTTTTTGGGAAGGGGAATAGTATGGATTCAAGGAAACGGAATTACCGGTAAGTCTAATTGCGGTTTTTCCATTTCATCCACCATGACGGCCCACATTGAGATATATCAGATAACTAAGAGGGTGGGGATATCGCCTGTAAAACCCTCCGGCCGAAAAAAGCTTCATTCGAATCCGGAAGATTAAGACGATAATGTTTTACAAAGGTATTAGCGCTTGACCAGGTTGCGGCTTTGCAGATCTGGTCAAGCGAGACTCCTTCTTTCTCAGCCCAAGAGGAGGCAGTGGCCCTAGTAGAGTGGGCCTTAACATTATCAGGACTGGGTTTGTTCTGAATCCTGTAACAGCATTTAATGGTGGATTTGATCCATCTTGCTATGGAAGACCTAGCTAGTTTCTTTCCCTGAAAACTGAATAAGGAGATTGTTATCAATCCTAAAATCTTTGGTAGAATCCAGGTAATGGATAACTGTATCCCTGACATCTAAGAGATGTAAATTATCACTAGACCCTGAAAACTCGGATTTAGGGATAGAGGGTAGGAAGATCTCCTGTTCTCGATGAAAAGAGGAGACTACTTTAGGGAGAAAACCTGGTTCGAGAGTTAGACGGATGTGATCTTTGCTGATCTGGGTCTACAAGAAAGGGCCTGGATCTCTCCAATACGTCTGGCTAAGGTGATTGCAATCAGAAAGGCAGTCTTCAGGGAAAGGTGTTTTAAAGAGATTTCTGATAATGGTACAAAGGGAGGTTTTGTTAGGCCCCCTAGGACGATGTTAAGGTCCCAAGTAGGAGCTCTGGATTTCAGAGAGGGTCTCAATCTTGAAACCGCTCTAAAGAACCTCCTGATCCATCTGTGATTAGCTAGGCTGCATTCGTAGAAAGAGCCGAGAGCAGAAACTTGGACTTTCAGAGTACTAGGTCTTAGGCCTAATTCCAAGCCGCACTGTAGAAAGTCCAAGATCCTATTGATGGGAGGAGAGGAGGTGTCTGGGCGCTCAACTCCTAACCAAGAACAGTATCTCTTCCAGATCTTTAGATAGATGGCGGAAGTCACCTTTTTCCTACTAGCCCTTAGGGTAAGTATCACCTTTTCCGAAAGACCCCTGCTTCTCAACGTCTCGCTCTCAGGATCCAGGCTGACAGCTTGAATATCCCGGGGTCTGGATGAAGAAGAGGGCCCTGGACTAGAATGTCCCTCTGGAAAGGGATCTCCCACGGATCTTCCAGCGATAGCTGTTTTAAAGTGGAGAACCAACTCCTCTTTGGCCATAGAGGGGCTATTAGGATAAGAGTAGTTGGTTCCCCTAGGAGCTTCTGGATGATCCGGGGTATTGAGGTATTGGGGGGAAGGCGTAGGCCAGTTTCCAATTCCAGTGTATTGACAGGGCATCGATTGCCCAGGGTCTGTCCTCTAGGTTTAGGGAGCAGAAGCATTCCACCTGCGCATTTTTTCTGGAGGCGAATAAGTCTACCTCCGGACGGCCCCATCTTTCCGAGATCTTCTGGAAGATATCCCTGTTCAGAGACCATTCTCCTGGATCTATTGTCTCTCTGCTCAGGAAGTCTGCTATCGTGTTTTCGCAGCCCCTTAGGTGGATGGCGGAGAGAGATAAAACGTTCTCTTCTGCCCAGGAGAAGATTCTTCTTGCTATCGCACCCAGAGGCCGTGACCTTGTCCCTCCTTGGTGTTGCAGATAAGCCACCATTGTGGTATTGTCGGACATTATTCTTAGGTGTCGCTCTTTTAAAAGACTCTCTCCCCTTAATAACGCCTCCAGGACCGCGTACAGCTCTCTGTAGTTTGAGGATCTGACTCTTATCTCGGCTGGCCAGGAGCCCTGCAGAAGATGATCTCCTATCTTTGCTCTCCAGCCTCCGAGGCTTGCGTCCGTGATTACCTGAACGACCGGATGGTTCTGCCACTGTAGGCCTCCGAGCAGTCTTATTTCCTTCCACCAATCTAGGTCTGTTTTTACGGCCTGCGGAATCCGGAAAGTCCTGTCTACACTTACTTGCTTCCCGTCCCAAATACCTAAGATCCAACTCTGGATCACCCTTGTGTGGCTTTGGCACCATGCAACCGAGGGAATGCAGGCGGTTAGGCTTCCCAGGAGACTCATGGCCTTTCGGATGGAGCAACTGCGAGTCCTCTGGAACGCTCGGATCAGCGTAGTGGCCTTGTCCCGAGGGAGGAAAGTTTTCAACAGGGATGAGTCCAGTTCCACACCCGGGAACCTTATTCTCCTGGATGGGATTAGGGTGGATTTTTTTAGATTTATGATCCAGCCGAGATTTTTTAAGAATTCCGAGAATCTTTGGGTTGCCAGAAGGTTTTCGGATTCTGTCTTGCCCAGAATTAAGAAGTCGTCGAGATATGGGATGATTGTAACTCCTTCCTGACGAAGGTAGGCCACCATCTCTACTACGACTTTTGTGAAGACCCTGGGAGCCGAGGAGATACCGAAGGGAAGGGCCACATATTGAAAGTGATGGATCGATCCTGTCCGGACCCTTTAGAGCGAATCTTAGATATTTCTGGGAGAGATGATGAATAGGGACATGGTAGTAAGCGTCCTTTAGATCGATTGACGACATGAACGCCCCTTTCTGGATCAGGGGGATTGTGGATGGGATGGTTTCCATCCTGAACCTCCTGTATAGAATAGACCTGTTTAGGGGTTTTAGGTTTATTATAGTGCGAAAGGATTGGTCTGGTTTTTTTTACTAAAAAGAGGCTGGAATAAAACCCTCTCCTTTCCTCTGGGATAGGGACCTTTTGAATCACCCCTAGATCTAAGAGGTCCTGGACGCCCTGCCAAATTTTCGGAAGTTCTGATCTGCGCTGGGGTGAGATGCAGAATCTTCTTGGGGGGACTGATGTGAATTCTATCTTGTAGCCCTGAGAGATTACATTTAGAACCCAGGGATTTGAGGTTACCCGTTTCCAGGAAGATAGAAAACCCATCAGTCGCCCCCCTACTCTGGCGTCACTGCTGTTTATTTTGTCTATTCTGGGGATTGAGGATGAAGCCTCTTCCTCTCCCTCCTTTTGGATAGCTCCATTGGCCGGTTTTCCCTTTCCCCCTGTAGGATCTCTGCTGAGGCTGGAATTGACGAAAGGGCTTCTTTTTTGATTCTTTGTCCTCTGGGAACCCCTTCTTCTTGTCTGCTGCCCCTTCTAGGATCTTATCCAGAGTGGGACCGAAGACAAATTCCCCCGAAAAGGGGATGGAACAAAGCTTGGCCTTGGATGCCTTGTCCCCAGACCAGGCCTTCATCCATAACGCCCGTCGGGCTGCATTAGAAAGAGCAGCATCTTGGCTGAGAAACGAATGGACTCTGCTGAAGCATCGGCCAGAAATGCTGTGGCGGAGCGGAGAAGAGGGAGCGAATCCCTGATCTCCTCTCTTGGAGTCTTATTTTTTAGATGTTCGTCCAACTCTCCTAGCCATATATACATCGCTCTGGCAACGGAGGTAGCAGCAATGTTAGTTTTGACCCCGAACATAGCTGACTCCCAGGATTTTTTTAGGAGCCCATCTGCCTTTCTATCCATAGGATCGCCCAACTGTGAGGAGTCTTCAAAGGGTAGGGCGGTCTTCTTTACTACCTTGGCCACCTGTAAATCGACTTTAGGGGTCTGATTGTATAGTTTGCTTTCAGCCGGGTCAAAGCAGAGTCTGTTTCTGAACTCTTTGGGAACGCCTAATCTTTTCTCCGGGTCTGACCACTCTTCCATTATCATCTCTTTATATTCTCATTGATGGGAAAAACTATAGAAGATTTAGATCTAAGACCCCCAAACATTTCATCCTGTACCGTACGGGGTTTAGGGGTATCCTCGATTCCCATTGTGGATCTGACTGCTCTCAGCAGCTCCTCCATTTCGTCAGCGGAGAAAAAATATTTTTTATCCTCGTCCAGAATTTCCCCGTCAGACAAGGGTTCCTCATTAGGAAATTGTCTGGATGAGGCGGAGGCCACTTCAACGTCTTCACTATCAGAAGAGGAGATAGCGGACAATTTGCGTTTCTTAGAGGGGTTGGGGTTACTAGCGGGGGCAGACAAGGTGGCTAAAGAAGACTTAATTTCGTCCGCAATAAAGGACTTCATCTCAGAGAGTATATCTGGTTGTTCTTCCTTCCATATTTCCGTTGTGCAAGATTTGCACAACCTTTTTTTATAGTTCTCAGGGAGACGCTTGGAACAAGCGCAGCATTTTAAGAGCTTAGTTTTTGACTTTGACTCCTTGCTGCCCTGGAGTGAGGAAGCAACCAGATATGCCACAATTAGTATTTCAAGACAAGAATCTGAAATATACACCCCCCAGAAGGGGACTCACGGTACTGGCGGCAGTAGGATCAGGGCCTTCCTGGCGGGGAGCAGGTGTCTCAGACATCGCGGTGCAGCAGGCGAGGGGCCGGAGGGAACCGCGGTCTTTTCCTTTTTCAAAGATCCCGGCGTCTGACGTCATCTAGCTGCGCCCTGGTGACGGCAAGAGCCGGCGCCGCACCAGCCTATTAGAGGATACGTGCGACGTCCGGCCTGCCTCCTGAAGCGCTCCATGCGCCGCACCCGCTCCCCCTGCCGGTCACAAGCGCTCGGCACGCCTCCAGAAGGAAGGGACGCCGAGCGCAGCGCGCGCCAGTGAAGCCGGCACCCCCGACTGCTTCCCCAAGGAGGGAAGGAAGTACAAGAGGTATGGGGAGGACCGCAGGCCTCGGCATAGGCCAAGACGAGGGTCCTTGATGCTCCAAGCTGGCCAGCCTTAGCCCATGCCGCGGGAGGCCAGCTGGAGAACCTGCAAAGAAATAAAGATGCTATCCTCCTTAAGGAGGATCCTCTCCACGTGTTGGCCCCTGTAGGGGCAGGAAAGCACTGAGGAGGTGGAGGGGTGGAGGGTTCTTAAACTCTGTGTTCCTGCCCCTACAGAGGTCAAGGGTCAATCTCAATGTGGGCCGTCATGGTGGATGAAATGGAAAAATCTATTTCCGCTAACTTGTGCCAAAAAAATGTCTGAATGGAGCCTTACAGGGGGGTGATCAATGACAGGGGGGTGATCAGGGAGTCTATATGGGGTGATCACCACCCTGTCATTGATCACCCCCCTGTAAGGCTCCATTCAGACGTCCGTATGTGTTTTGCGGATCCGATCCATGGATGCGTGGATCCGTAAAACACATACGGGCATCTGAATGGAGCCTTACAGGGGGGTGATCAATGACAGGGGGGTGATCAATGACAGGGGGGTGATCAGGGAGTGTATATAGGGTGATCACCCCCCTGTAAGGCTCCATTCAGACGTCCGTATGTGTTTTGCGGATGCGATCTATGAATGCGTGGATCCGTAAAACATATGCGGACGTCTGAATGGAGCCAGCCTTACAGGGGGGTGATCAGGGAGTCTATATGGGCTATATGTCATTGATCACCCCCCTGTAAGGCTCCATTCAGACGTCCGTAGGTGTTTTGCGGATCCGATCCATGGATGAGTGGATTCGTAAAACACATACGGGTGTCTGAATGGAGCCTTACAGGGGGGTGATCAATGACAGGGGGTGTATATGGGCTATATGTCATTGATCACCCCCTGGTAAGGCTCCATTCAGACGTCTGTATGTGTTTTGCGGATCCGATCCATGGATGCGTGGATCCGTAAAACACATACGGACATCTGAATGGAGCCTTACAGGGGGGTGATCAATGACAGGGGGGTTATCAGGGGGTCTATATGGGGTGATCAGGGTTTCATAAGGGGTTAATAAGTGACAGGGGGGGGGGTGTAGTGTAGTGGTGGTTGGTGCTACTTTACAGAGCTACCCGTGTCCTCTGGTGGTCGATACAAGCAAAAGGGACCACCAGAGGACCAGGTAGCAGGTATATTAGACGCTGTTATCAAAACAGCATCTAATATACCTGTGTTAGGGGTTAAAAAAATAGAATCTACAGCCTGCCAGCGAACGATCGCTGCTGGCAGGCTGTAGATCCAGTCTCTTACCGGCCGATCCTGTGAACGCGCACGCCTGTGTGCGTTCACAGGAAATCTCGCCTCTCGCGAGAAGACGCACGGATGCGTCCAGGAGGAATGAATCGACCGCCTCCAGGACGCATCCGTGCGTTATGCAGTCCGGAGGCGGTTAAACATGTATTGTGATGTGTGTTATGTGTAAATGTAGCCAAATTTAGTTGATTCGTGCTAGCCAATACTTAAGAGATGATAAACTGTGCCCCTCAAGCTGTTGACAAAGTACAAAGCCCATCATGTCCTGACAGCCTACAACTATTATTCGCCACCAGGGCCTGTTTATAGAGTAGTATTTTGTCAGCAAATGTGGTGCTGCAGGTTGACCATCCTGGAAACACTATCAACAAACTGACACTTGAAGGCACTGAAGGCACCATAAGTGTATGGGCCCGACATTTGAATGAGCTAACATACAAAGCTGTTGAAAAATTCCACTTTGGGTTTCTATACATGGGCTAACTTCTCATTAAATTTAGTAGACCTAATTTGTGATAAAGTATTTTCATCTATAACTGTGTTTGAAGAATAAACTTGTAATGATGGTTATGTGTACTTGATAAATGTCAACATCAATAAAATACATGCAAACCATGTTTTAAATAATAAAAAATTTATTGTTAATGAAATATAAATACAATTTGGCTTTATTTTCAGCATTAAAAAAGAAATAAGTCATAACAGAATAATTATATGTCAAATAATTCCCTGGTGAAAGGGCCACCCACAACGCCTGTTTGCCCACCCACAGGGCCTGGTTGCCCACCCACAGGAACTGGTGATTGGTATACTGGGTGTAAGCGGAAATAGGGCTGTGGCCACATTGGTTCAATGTCCTGTGAAAAGAGCGGGGGTGAATAGGGGTCTGGATGTGTTTGGGAAAAACTTGGGTGTGGCTGGTGATCCGCTGCCATGGCCACTACACGTTGCTTCATGTTATCAAGGAATCAATGCAATTCCACTTGATCCAGTGGAGAGTCCATGATAGCAGCGACAGTGGCCATGGTGCTCACATAAAAGTGCAATTTCTGCGGAGGCCAATTTTGGATCAGGGGGCTAGGCCCCTCAACAGCCTCTCCTTGGAACTTTAACTCCTCCTCTGGCTCAGATAATCCAAAATTTCCCCATCTAACCATGCTAGAGGATCTAAGCCAGACACAGGAATAAATCTAGCCTCCCTTCTCTGATGTGGCCCTCTTCTTTGGGGTTGTGGGCTACTTAGGTGACCCCCAGCTGCCCCCATGCCCGACTCTTCTTTAGGAAAAGGTTGGTCATCCTCGGGGTCCTGGCTTGCAGCCACCACAGCAGCTTCTTCTTCCGAAGATGAATGGGACTGCTCTCCTGCCTCTTTAAGGCTGTCAATGGATCTAGGAGAGAACTTATTATAATTAGACACATGTAATTAATTGACTATTTATAACTGTCTTTTAGTCATACCGATTACTAAAGTAGAACAAATTACTATGTGTATACTGTATGTTGTAAAAAAATAAAATCATTTACAATTGGTGATATTTATTTGATATATTTTGAAAGAGAAAATTGAGCTATCATTATGCCAAAATTTACACACATTGCAAAGGCTTGCATAGTTATAGAATAGTCATATTAGTACAAGTAAATAATACTTCAAACATAATGTAACTGGATATATTTGGCTATTAGGAAAGCCATTTACCTTGTAATAAAAATAAAAAAAATTCACAAAGGGCACAAACACCACTGTATAAAAATTACATGATTCCTAAAAACCCTATCAACAGCTATTGGTAAAGAGAGGAGAAGTTAACATTGACTAAAGGATATATATATATATATATATATATATATATATATATATATATATACAGTACAGACCAAAAGTTTGGACACACCTTCTCATTCAAAGAGTTTTCTTTATTTTCATGACTATGAAAATTGTAGATTCACACTGAAGGCATCAAAACTATGAATTAACACATGTGGAATTATATACATAACAAAAAAGTGTGAAACAACTGAAAATATGTCATATTCTAGGTTCTTCAAAGTAGCCACCTTTTGCTTTGATTACTGCTTTGCACACTCTTGGCATTCTCTTGATGAGCTTCAAGAGGTAGTCACCTGAAATGGTTTTCACTTCACAGGTGTGCCCTGTCAGGTTTAATAAGTGGGATTTCTTGCCTTATAAATGGCGTTGGGACCATCAGTTGCGTTGTGGAGAAGTCAGGTGGATACACAGCTGATAGTCCTATTGAATAGACTGTTAGAATTTGTATTATGGCAAGAAAAAAGCAGCTAAGAAAAACGAGTGGCCATCATTACTTTAAGAAATGAAGGTCAGTCAGTCCAAAAAATTGGGAAAACTTTGAAAGTGTCCCCAAGTGCAGTCACAAAAACCATCAAGCGCTACAAAGAAACTGGCTCACATGCGGACCGCCCCAGGTAAGGAAGACCAAGAGTCACGTCTGCTGCGGAGGATAAGTTCATCCGAGTCACCAGCCTCAGAAATCGCAGGTTAACAGCAGCTCAGATTAGAGACCAGGTCAATGCCACACAGAGTTCTAGCAGCAAACACATCTCTGGAACAACTGTTAAGAGGAGACTGTGTGAATCAGGCCTTCATGGTAGAATATCTGCTAGGAAACCACTGCTAAGGACAGGCAACAAGCAGAAGAGACTTGTTTGGGCTAAAGAACACAAGGAATGGACATTAGACCAGTGGAAATCTGTGCTTTGGTCTGATGAGTCCAAATTTGAGATCTTTGGTTCCAACCACCGTGTCTTTGTGCGACGCAGAAAAGGTGAACGGATGGACTCTACATGCCTGGTTCCCACCGTAAAGCATGGAGGAGGAGGTGTGATGGTGTGGGGGTGCTTTGCTGGTGACACTGTTGGGAATTTATTCAAAACTAAAGGCATACGGAACCAGCATGGCTACCACAGCATCTTGCAGCGGCATGCTATTCCATCCGGTTTGCCTTTAGTTGGACCATCATTTATTTTTCAACAGGACAATGACCCGAAACACACCTCCAGAAAGTGATGGGGTGCTGCGCCAGATGACATGGCCTCCTCAGTCACCGGACCTGAACCCAATCGAGCAGAGTGAAGGCAAAAGGGCCAACAAGTGCTAAGCATCTCTGGGAACTCCTTCAAGACTGTTGGAAGACCATTTCAGGTGACTACCTCTTGAAGCTCATCAAGAGAATGCCAAGAGTGTGCAAAGCAGTAATCAAAGCAAAAGGTGGCTACTTTGAAGAACTTAGAATATGACATATTTTCAGTTGTTTCACACTTTTTTGTTATGTATATAATTCCACATGTGTTAATTCATAGTTTTGATGCCTTCAGTGTGAATCTACAATTTTCATAGTCATGAAAATAAAGAAAACTCTTTGAATGAGAAGGTGTGTCCAAACTTTTGGTCTGTACTGTATATATATATATCAAAAAAAGGTTCGCAGCACTCCTTGAAAGATAAAATGTGCTCTTTTATTCACACATATCAAATGACAACGTTTCGGTTCGCTTACAGAACCTTTCTCAAGTCAGGTGAAACATAAAGTGCAATAGTGCCAATATAAGTACATAGTAAGGTTGTTACCAATCAATTCATCAACCAATACAAAAATGGTACACTCCCCTTTTGTGGACATATAACAATTCACTTGCTTGTGACTCATATCCATGTGAACAGACTAACAAGCCCATTCTACATATGTCATAGTGCTATAACCATATTATATAATCATGGTGTATGTTTAAAGTGACAATAATAAAGTGCACAGTGCATTAAAATTCCTAATTTCTATACCTTGCTGGGGGTATATACAATAAGCTGAATAGATAGCTGGCGTCTTGTCTCGTGTAGGTACGCGGTGCCTCTGCGCGTCTCGTCCTCGCCACTGCGCATGTGCCAATCACTCACCAGCTGTTCGGCCGCACACAAACTATATGCGTCACCAACAGGCGGAGCCAAAGCGCCGCGGCGTCTGGCGTGCTGCGTCACTCACGACCCGTGCATCACGTGCCCGCGCGTTCGTAGACGCATCAGCCAGCGTCACTTCACTTACCATCTCCGCCATTTTACAGCAGGGCAATCATTTGGGCAGAACCTCTATGTACCATCCTACTCATCACCATTGCTTTCTATAACCCTAATTACCATCCCAGCAAGATAAGATAACAATGCTGCTATACAGTTAAACAAGTAACATAATCGATTGTATTAAAGTATAATTAGCCAGTATAATTTTTCCACAGGGTTCACCCAATACAGCATTCTGGACATACAAGAAGAATGGACAACAGTGACGGGGTGTTAATCCACCATCCCCCCTGTTACCCTAAATTCGACATTTAGTCCTCTCGGTTTCAAAGTGTCCAAACAGAAGATCCATCTGAGCTCATTTTTCTTTAAAACAGTTAACCTATCCCCTCCTCTTTCTAATGGTTTATCATGATCCAAGATCATAAATCTCAAATCACTTTCTTTATGATTCTTCTCTACGAAATGTTTTGACACAGGTAGATCTTTTCTTTTATTTCTAATAGATTGTCTATGGTTATTCAACCTCGTTTTCAGATCACATGTGGTTTTACCCACATAAAGCTTTTTGCAGGGGCACCATAGCACGTAAATTACCCACGATGAATCACATGTAAGATAATGTTTAATGTTGAATATCTCTCCCGTTTCGGGATGTGTGAATGCAGACCCCTTATGCATGAGTCTGCAATTCACACACCCCAAACAGGGGAAACATCCTGTATGTTTCGTCTTTAAAAAAGTTTGTCTTAATTGATTTTTCTCCGGGACTTTGGAGTGCACCACTTTGTCCCTGATATTCCTTGCTCTTTTGTATGCCATCATAGGCGGTTCCTTAAAAGCCGCTATGGTGGGATGACCACTGCTCAATAATCCCCAATGGCGCCTCACTATGCGCTCTATATTTGGACTTAATTCATTATAAGATGACACAAACGGTAACCTCTTACTAGCCTGTTTTTGTTTAGTAGCTAACAACTCTTCCCTGGACATGCCTCTCACTTTATCAGCGTGTCTTTTCACCAGATTTCTGGGATATCCCCTATTCACAAAAGATTGCTCCATGTTCCTTAATGCCTGATCCATATTATCATCCTTATCAACTATTCTCCTTACTCTGAGCATTTGACTAAATGGTAGTGAATTTATCATTCTTCTTGGATGTCCACTTGCAAAATGCAAAAATGTGTTCTTATCAGTGGGTTTTATATTCCCGGGACGGCCGATAATTTCTGTCAGGAACTCGATTTTCTCAAATATTAATGTCTTTCTTGACAAAATATTAAGAGAATATGCTATGGGTGCTAAATCGTATATCAGGGATACTGGAGACTTCATCACCAAATTAAGAGGGATACGGATCCCGAAGGGGGCCATATTAGCGTCTTTTGACATTGTATCACTGTATACCTCGATGGATCATGAAAAGGGCTTACTGGCAGTTGCGGAGATGCTGCATGATTCACAGTATCCAGTTCACACTCGCCAGTTTATTTTGACACTGTTAGAGCTGTCGCTGCGGAACAATTATTTTGTGTTCCAAGGACAGTTCTATTTGCAGATGGTGGGCGCGGCGATGGGGTCCAACGGCGCGCCCACCTATGCAAACATATTTGTGCGGGCATTTGAGGAGCGTCTTGTCTATGTATCTCCCCACTTCAACCAAGTTTTGACGTGGTGGAGATACATAGATGATATTTTCCTTATTTGGACCGGCACCATGGACGCACTGATGGACTTTCATGTACACTTGAACTCCTTGGATAAGGAGATCCAGTTTACATTAACGGCCTCGGTGGACCGGGTGCAGTATCTTGATACCCAGGTTTATGTAGAGAATGAACAAATACACATGGATTTGAATATAAAACCCACTGATAAGAACACATTGTTGCATTTTGCAAGTGGACATCCAAGAAGAATGATAAATTCGCTACCATTTAGTCAAATGCTCAGAGTAAGGAGAATAGTTGATAAGGATGATAATATGGATCAGGCATTAAGGAACATGGAGCAATCTTTTGTGAATAGGGGATATCCCAGAAATCTGGTGAAAAGACACGCTGATAAAGTGAGAGGCATGTCCAGGGAAGAGTTGTTAGCTACTAAACAAAAACAGGCTAGTAAGAGGTTACCGTTTGTGTCATCTTATAATGAATTAAGTCCAAATATAGAGCGCATAGTGAGGCGCCATTGGGGATTATTGAGCAGTGGTCATCCCACCATAGCGGCTTTTAAAGGAACCGCCTATGATGGCATACAAAAGAGCAAGGAATATCAAGGACAAAGTGGTGCACTCCAAAGTCCCGGAGAAAAATCAATTAAGACAAACTTTTTTAAAGGACGAAACGTACAGGATGTTTCCCCTGTTTGGGGTGTGTGAATTGCAGACTCATGCATAAGGGGTCTGCATTCACACATCCCGAAACGGGAGAGATATTCAACATTAAAGATTATCTTACATGTGATTCATCGTGGGTAATTTACGTGCTATGGTGCCCCTGCAAAAAGCTTTATGTGGGTGAAACCACATGTGATCTGAAAACGAGGTTGAATAACCATAGACAATCTATTAGAAATAAATGAAAAGATCTACCTGTGTCAAAATATTTCGTAGAGAAGAATCATAAAGAAAGTGATTTGAGATTTATGATCTTGGATCATGTAAAACCATTAGAAAGAGGAGGGGATAGGCTAACTGTTTTAAAGAAAAATGAGCTCAGATGGATCTTCTGTTTGGACACTTTGAAACCGAGAGGACTAAATGTCGAATTTAGGGTAACAGGGGGAATGGTGGGTTAACACCCCGTCACTGTTGTCCATTCTTCTTGTATGTCCAGAATGCTGTATTGGGTGAACCCTGTGGAAAAATTATACTGGTTAATTATACTATAATACGATCGATTATGTTACTTGTTTAACTGTATAGCAGCATTGTTATCTTATCTTGCTGGGATGGTAATTAGGGTTAGAGAAAGCAATGGTGACGAGTAGGATGGTACATAGAGGTATTGCCCAAAAGATTGCCCTGCTGTAAAATGGCGGAGATGGTAAGTGAAGTGACGCTGGCTGATGCGTCTACGAACGCGCGGGCACGTGATGCACGGCTCTTGAGTGACGCAGCACGCCAGACGCCGCGGCGCTTTGGCTCCGCCTGTTGGTGACGCATAATGTTTGTGTGCGGCCGAACAGCTGGTGAGTGATTGGCACATGCGCAGTGGCGAGGACGAGACGCGCAGAGGCACCGCGTACCTACATGAGACAAGACGCCAGCTATCTATTCAGCTTATTGTATATACCCCCAGCAAGGTATAGAAATTAGGAATTTAAATGCACTGTGCACTTTATTATTGTCACTTTAAACAAACACCATGATTATATAATATGGTTATAGCACTATGGCATATGTAGAATGGGCTTGTTAGTCTGTTCACATGGATATGAGTCACAAGCGAGTGAATTGTTATATGTCCACAAAAGGGGAGTGTACCATTTTTGTACTGGTTGATGAATTGATTGGTAACAACCTTACTATGTACTTATATTGGCACTATTGCACTTTATGTTTCACCTGACTTGAGAAAGGTTCTGTGAGAGAACCGAAACGTTGTCATTTGATATGTGTGAATAAAAGAGCACATTTTATCTTTCAAGGAGTGCTGCGAACCTTTTTTTGCTGTTTGCCGTCCTGAGTCGAGGGACTATCGCGGGCACCCTACACTTTACACAAGTTCTCAACGGGAGTGCTGCCACAGCTTCATCATGTGTGTATATATATATATATATATATATATGTACAGTACAGACCAAAAGTTTGGACACACCTTCTCATTCAAAGAGTTTTCTTTATTTTCATGACTATGAAAATTGTAGATTCACACTGAAGGCATCAAAACTATGAATTAACACATGTGGAATTATATACATAACAAAAAAGTGTGAAACAATTGAAAATATGTCATATTCTAGGTTCTTCAAAGTAGCCACCTTTTGCTTTGATTACTGCTTTGCACACTCTTTGAATTCTCTTGATGAGCTTCAAGAGGTAGTCACCTGAAATGGTCATCCAACAGTCTTGAAGGAGTTCCCAGAGATGCTTAGCACTTGTTGGCCCTTTTGCCTTCACTCTGCGGTCCAGCAAACCCCAAACCATCTCGATTGGGTTCAGGTCCGGTGACTGTGGAGGCCAGGTCATCTGGCGCAGCACCCCATCACTCTCCTTCATGGTCAAATAGCCCTTACACAGCCTGGAGGTGTGTTTGGGGTCATTGTCCTGTTGAAAAATAAATGATGGTCCAACTAAACGCAAACCGGATGGAATAGCCGCTGCAAGATGCTGTGGTAGCTATGCTGGTTCAGTATGTCTTCAATTTTGAATAAATCCCCAACAGTGTCACCAGCAAAGCACCCCCACACCATCACACCTCTTCCTCCATGCTTCACGGTGGGAACCAGGCATGTAGAGTCCATCCATTCACCTTTTCTGCGTCGCACAAAGGCACGGTGGTTGGAACCAAAGATCTCAAATTTGGACTCATCAGACCAAAGCACAGATTTCCACTGGTCTAATGTCCATTCCTTGTGTTCTTTAGCCCAAGCAAGTCTATTCTGCTTGTTGCCTGTCCTTAGCAGTGGTTTCCTAGCAGATATTCTACCATGAAGGCCTGATTCACACAGTCTCCTCTTAACAGTTGTTCTAGAGATGTGTCTGCGGCTAGAACTCTGTGTGGCATTGACCTGGTATCTAATCTGAGCTGCTGTTAACCTGCGATTTCTGAGGCTGGTGACTCGGATGAACTTATCCTCCGCAGCAGAGGTGACTCTTGGTCTTCCTTTCCTGGGGCGGTCCGCATGTGAGCCAGTTTCTTTGTAGCGCTTGATGGTTTTTGTGACTGCACTTGGGGACACTTTCAAAGTTTTCCCAACGAGTTTTGACTTCACGAACTGTGAAAATACAACAGAAAAAAAAAAACACAATGCCATTAATATAGTATATTTTTTTATGATAAAACTAGTAATGACATTTAGCAGGACAAAGTTTGTCTGCAAATTATCATACAAAATCACCTAACTTTAGCCAATTGTGTCAATGCCCCCACAGTGGGCGTGTCCCTTATATAGAAGATACTACTGGTGTCCACAGCACCCGTGTCACTCCTAATCCAGCGATGAAGGACATTGTATGTCCCTGTTTTGGCAAACACAACATCCAGAAAGGGGGTGTACAGACATTATCACAACACTTCGGTGACAAGCTGCCTTGCATCGTGTGTGATGTCACCCATGATGAAAGGCTGCTTTTCAGCCATGTGGTTTGATAATGTCTGTAAAGCCCCCTTTCTGGATGTTTTTGAAGTCACAACAGGGACATACAATGTCCTTCATCGCTGGATTAGGAGTGACACGGATGCTGGGGACACCAGAAGTATTTTCTTTAAAAGGGACACTGCCATTGTGGGGGCATTGACACAATTGGCTAATCTACACTCACCTAAAGAATTATTAGGAACACCATACTAATACGGTGTTGGACCCACTTTTGCCTTCAGAACTGCCTTAATTCTACGTGGCATTGATTCAACAAGGTGCTGATAGCATTCTTTAGAAATGTTGGCCCATATTGATAGGATAGCATCTTGCAGTTGATGGAGATTTGAGGGATGCACATCCAGGGCACGAAGCTCCCGTTCCACCACATCCCAAAGATGATCTATTGGGTTGAGATCTGGTGACTGTGGGGGCCATTTTAGTACAGTGAACTCATTGTCATGTTCAAGAAACCAATTTGAAATGATTCGAGCTTTGTGACATGGTGCATTATCCTGCTGGAAGTAGCCATCAGAGGATGGATACATGATGGTCATGAGGGATGGCCAAATTCAGACTCTACCATTTGAATGTCTCAACAGAAATCGAGACTCAGACCAGGCAACATTTTCCAGTCTTCAACAGTCCAATTTTGGTGAGCTCGTGCAAATTGTAGCCTCTTTTTCCTATTTGTAGTGGAGATGAGTGGTACCTGGTGGGGTCTTCTGCTGTTGTAGCCCATCCGCCTCAAGGTTGTGCGTGTTGTGGCTTCACAAATGCTTTGCTGCATACCTCGGTTGTAACGAGTGGTTATTTCAGTCAACGTTGCTCTTCTATCAGCTTGAATCAGTCGGCCCATTCTCCTCTGACCTCTAGCATCAACAAGGCATTTTCGCCCACAGGACTGCCGCATACTGGATGCTTTTCCCTTTTCACACCATTCTTTGTAAACCCTAGAAATGGTTGTGTGTGAAAATACCAGTAACTGAGCAGACTGTGAAATACTCAGACCGGCCCGTCTGGCACCAACAACCATGCCACGCTCAAAATTGCTTAAATCACCTTTCTTTCCCATTCTGACATTCAGTTTGGAATTCAGGAGATTGTCTTGACCAGGACCACAACCCTACATGCATTGAAGCAACTGCCATGTGATTGGTTGACTAGATAATCGTATTAATGAGAAATAGAACAGGTGTTCCTAATAATTGTTTAGGTGAGTGTATATCAACATGTGTAGGCCATTATTTAAATATAGATATGCTAATGCACAATTTGCAAAAATACATTATCTCAAACTTATGTGCTTATAAATTAAACTGGTCTACACCAGAACTGGCTTACTTGACCATAGCAAACAATCCTTTTTAAAACCGTACAAGTAGGGATGAGCGAACCCGAACTGTATAGTTCGGGAAAGTACCGAATTTTGGGGTGTCCGTGACACGGACCCGAACCCGGACATTTTCGTAAAAGTCCGGGTTCGGGTTCGGTGTTCGTCGCTTTCTTGGCGCTTTTTGAAAGGCTGCAAAGCAGCCAATCAACAAGCGTCATACTACTTGCCCCAAGAGGCCGTCACAGCCATGCCTACTATTGGCATGGCTGTGATTGGCCAGAGCACCATGTGACCCAGCCTCTATTTAAGCTGGAGTCACATAGCGCCGCCCGTCACTCTGCTCTGATCAGCATAGGGAGAGGTTGCAGCTGCGACGTTAGGGCGAGATTAGGCAGTGATTAACTCCTCCAAAAGACTTCATTCAGAGATTGATCTGGAGCTGTGGATGATTGAACTGCTGCTATTGAATTGCTCACTGTTTTTAGGTTGCCCAGAGCGTTTTTCAGTCATTTTTTCTTGGGTGATCGGCGGCCATTTTGTGTCTTGTGGTGTGCCAGCACAAGCTGCCACCAAGTGCATTTAACCCTCAATGGTGTGGTTGTTTTTTGGCTAAATCCTACATGAGGGTCAAGCTGTAACACCAAGTGCATTTAACCAGCAATAGTGTGGTTATTTTTTGGCCATATACTACATCAGGGGCAAGCTGAGCCTGTCACCAAGTGCATTTAACCCTCAATGGTGTGGTTATTTTTTGGCTAAATCCTACATCAGGGTCAAGCTGTCACACCAAGTGCATTTAACCAGCAATAGTGTGGTTATTTTTTGGCCATATACTACATCAGGGGCAAGCTGAGCCTGTCACCAAGTGCATTTAACCCTCAGTAGTGTGGTTGGTCAAGTTGTCACACCAAGTGCATTGAACCAGCAATAGTCTGTTTATTTTTTGGCCATATACTACATCAGGGGCAAGCTGCGCCTGTCACCAAGTGCATTTAACCCTCAGTAGTGTGGTTGGTCAAGCTGTCACACCAAGTGCATTTAACCAGCAATAGTGTGGTTATTTTTTGGCCATATCCCAGTCTAATTCTGTCAGTAAACGTATACCTGTCACCCAGCGCCTAAATACTAGGCCTCAAGTTTATATCCAGCTAAATCTGTCGTTACTGGTGTGGCTGGTCAAGTTATTTAGTGTCCGTCAAAGCACATTTTTTGTTCTGGGTTGAAATACAATTCCCAATTTAGCAATTTCCTAATTTATTGGTTTCTGCTGTATCAGAGCTATTTGAAATCTATCCCTAAAAGGGTATATCAGATTCAAGGTGCACATAGGGTCATTCTGAATAACTTCACACACACGCTACTGTGCATTTCCAAGTCTAATTCTGTCAGTAAACCTATACCTGTCACCCAGCGCCTAAATACTAGGCCTCAAATTTATATCCAGCTAAATCTGTCGTTACCGCTGTACTGTTGTGGCTGGGCAAGTTATTTAGTGTCCGTCAAAGCACATTTTTTGTTCTGGGTTGAAATACAATTCCCAATTTAGCAATTTCCTAATTTAGTGGTTTCTGCTGTATTAGGCCTACTTTAAATACATCCCTAAAAGGGTATATCAGATTCAAGGTGCACATAGGGTCATTCTGAATAACTTCACACACACGCTACTGTGCATTTCCAAGTCTAATACTGTCAGTAAACCTATACCTGTCACCCAGCGCCTAAATACTAGGCCTCATATTAATAGTCAGCTAAATCTGTGGTTACTGCTGTGCCTGTATTAGTGTAATACGGTACCTAAATAGATAGCCAGATAGTGTTAGGTGTCTGTAAAAAAAAGCCTGAATTTGAATTCAATACATTGGGCCAAATAATATTTTTGTTGTTGTGGTGAACGATAACAATGAGGAAAACATCTAGTAAGGGACGCGGACGTGGACATGGTCGTGGTGGTGTTAGTGGACCCTCTGGTGCTGGGAGAGGACGTGGCCGTTCTGCCACATCCACACGTCCTAGTGTACCAACTACCTCAGGTCCCAGTAGCCGCCAGAATTTACAGCGATATATGGTGGGGCCCAATGCCGTTCTAAGGATGGTAAGGCCTGAGCAGGTACAGGCATTAGTCAATTGGGTGGCCGACAGTGGATCCAGCACGTTCACATTATCTCCCACCCAGTCTTCTGCAGAAAGCGCACAGATGGCGCCTGAAAACCAACCCCATCAGTCTGTCACATCACCCCCATGCATATCAGGGAAACTGTCTGAGCCTCAAGTTATGCAGCAGTCTCTTATGCTGTTTGAAGACTCTGCTGGCAGGGTTTCCCAAGGGCATCCACCTAGCCCTTCCCCAGCGGTGGAAGACATAGAATGCACTGACGCACAACCACTTATGTTTCCTGATGATGAGGACATGGGAATACCACCTCAGCAAGTCTCTGATGATGACGAAACACAGGTGCCAACTGCTGCGTCTTTCTGCAGTGTGCAGACTGAACAGGAGGTCAGGGATCAAGACTGGGTGGAAGACGATGCAGGGGACGATGAGGTCCTAGACCCCACATGGAATGAGGGTCGTGCCACTGACTTTCACAGTTCGGAGGAAGAGGCAGTGGTGAGACCGAGCCAACAGCGTAGCAAAAGAGGGAGCAGTGGGCAAAAGCAGAACACCCGCCGCCAAGAGACTCCGCCTGCTACTGACCGCCGCCATCTGGGACCGAGCACCCCAAAGGCAGCTTCAAAGAGTTCCCTGGCATGGCACTTCTTCAAACAATGTGCTGACGACAAGACCCGAGTGGTTTGCACGCTGTGCCATCAGAGCCTGAAGCGAGGCATTAACGTTCTGAACCTTAGCACAACCTGCATGACCAGGCACCTGCATGCAAAGCATGAACTGCAGTGGAGTAAACACCTTAAAAACAAGGAAGTCACTCAGGCTCCCCCTGCTACCTCTTCTGCTGCTGCCGCCTCGGCCTCTTCTGCTGCTGCCGCCTCGGCCTCTTCTGCTGCTGCCGCCTCGGCCTCTTCCTCCGCCTCTGGAGGAACGTTGGCACCTGCCGCCCAGCAAACAGGGGATGTACCACCAACACCACCACCACCTCCGTCACCAAACATCTCAACCATGTCACACGGCAGCGTTCAGCTCTCCATCTCACAAACATTTGAGAGAAAGCTTAAATTCCCACCTAGCCACCCTCGATCCCTGGCCCTGAATGCCAGCATTTCTAAACTACTGGCCTATGAAATGCTGTCATTTAGGCTGGTGGACACAGACAGCTTCAAACAGCTCATGTCGCTTGCTGTCCCACATTATGTTGTTCCCAGCTGCCACTACTTCTCCAAGAGAGCCGTGCCTTCCCTGCACAACCAAGTATCCGATAAAATCAAGTGTGCACTGCGCAACGCCATCTGTAGCAAGGTCCACCTAACCACAGATACGTGGACCAGTAAGCGCGGCCAGGGACGCTATATCTCCCTAACTGCACACTGGGTAAATGTAGTGGCAGCTGGGCCCCAGGCGGAGAGCTGTTTGGCGCACATCCTTCCGCCGCCAAGGATCGCAGGGCAACATTCTTTGCCTCCTGTTGCCACCTCCTCCTTCTCGGCTTCCTCCTCCTCTTCTTCCACCTGCTCATCCAGTCAGCCACACACCTTCACCACCAACTTCAGCACAGCCTAGGGTAAACGTCAGCAGGCCATTCTGAAACTCATATGTTTGGGGGACAGGCCCCACACCGCACAGGAGTTGTGGCGTGGTATAGAACAACAGACCGACGAGTGGTTGCTGCCGGTGAGCCTCAAGCCCGGCCTGGTGGTGTGCGATAATGGGCGAAATCTCGTTGCAGCTCTGGGACTAGCCGGTTTGACGCACATCCCTTGCCTGGCGCATGTGCTGAATTTGGTGGTGCAGAAGTTCATTCACAACTACCCCGACATGTCATAGCTGCTGCATAAAGTGCGCGCCGTCTGTTCGCGCTTCCGGCGTTCACATCCTGCCGCTGCTCGCCTGTCTGCGCTACAGCGTAACTTCGGCCGTCCCGCTCACCGCCTCATATGGAACTCCACCTTGCACATGCTGGACAGACTGTGCGAGCAGCAGCAGGCCATAGTGGAGTTTCAGCTGCAGCACGCACGAGTCAGTCGCACTGCGGAACAGCACCACTTCACCACCAATGACTGGGCCTCCATGCGAGACCTGTGTGCCCTGTTGCGCTGTTTCGAGTACTCCACTAACATGGCCAGTGGCGATGACGCCGTTATCAGCGTTACAATACCACTTCTATGTCTCCTTGAGAAAACACTTAGGGCGATGATGGAAGAGGAGGTGGCCCAGGAGGAGGAGGAAGAGGGGTCATTTTTAGCACTTTCAGGCCAGTCTCTTCGAAGTGACTCAGAGGGAGGTTTTTTGCAACAGCAGAGGCCAGGTACAAATGTGGCCAGCCAGGGCCCACTACTGGAGGACGAGGAGGACGAGGATGAGGAGGAGGTGGAGGAGGATGATAATGAAGCATGGTCACAGCGGGGTGGCACCCAATGCAGCTCGGGCCCATCACTGGTGCGTGGCTGGGGGGAAAGGCAGGACGATGACGATACGCCTCCCACAGAGGACAGCTTGTCCTTACCCCTGGGCAGCCTGGCACACATGAGCGACTACATGCTGCAGTGCCTGCGCAACGACAGCAGAGTTGCCCACATTTTAACGTGTGCGGACTACTGGGTTGCCACCCTGCTGGATCCACGGTACAAAGACAATGTGCCCACCTTACTTCCTGCACTGGAGCGTGATAGGAAGATGCGCGAGTACAAGCGCACGTTGGTAGACGCGCTACTGAGAGCATTCCCAAATGTCACAGGGGAACAAGTGTAAGCCCAAGGCCAAGGCAGAGGAGGAGCAAGAGGTCGCCAAGGCAGCTGTGTCACGGCCAGCTCCTCTGAGGGCAGGGTTAGCATGGCAGAGATGTGGAAAAGTTTTGTCAACGCGCCACAGCTAACTGCACCACCACCTGATACGCAACGTGTTAGCAGGATGCAACATTTCACTAACATGGTGGAACAGTACGTGTGCACACCCCTCCACGTACTGTGATGGTTCGGCCCCATTCAACTTCTGGGTCTCTAAATTGTCCACGTGGCCAGAGCTAGCCTTTTATGCCTTGGAGGTGCTGGCCTGCCCAGCGGCCAGCGTTTTGTCTGAACGTGTATTCAGCACGGCAGGGGGCGTCATTACAGACAAACGCAGCCGCCTGTCTACAGCCAATGTGGACAAGCTGACGTTCATAAAAATGAACCAGGCATGGATCCCACAGAACCTGTCCATCCCTTGTGCAGATTAGACATTAACTACCTCCCCTTAACCATATATTATTGCAGCATACGGGTAGGCTACCCGACACTGCTAGATTTGAAGGTGTATTTCCCTTTAAGCCAGTCAGGCCGGTTACCGGTAATTCTTGTCACAGCCAGCAGAGGGAGCCCCCAGTTCAGTATAAATAGGCTAGGGCCTAGCTCAGAAAGGCAGAAGTTTCCAGACTCAGTGCAGAGAGGGTTCCCCTCCTGAGTCCGTATTCATAGAAGTCAGAAGGGCATAGCTAAACAGCCTGAAGACACAGAATACCACAGAGGCCGATCAGATAAAGCAAGAGGTACTCAAGATAACAGAGGAGGTACTAGATAAAGACAGCTCCAAGGGTACGCCAGCTATAGGGCATTAGACCTTGGAGAATAAGTCACATGTTTCAGGACCAGTCAGGAATAGTGTGCAAGCCGCCTGTACTGCATCTCCTGTAATTAACCCTCTGTAAAGAACATTGCTATAACCGGCCAGTCTGTACTTCTAAGAACCACCTGTATTCATATGTAAAACCAACTGTCTTTCATGGAACGACGCTTCCAACTGCGTCCATGTATGATTATAACTGATATTCAGTAAAGTTCCAGTTTTGTTGGCTATCCTGTGCTTGCTTCATTCTTCTACATTACCATACACGGCGTGTCACCGTTTAATTGACACTGGCGTCACGAACTTTTAATCACCTGCCTGTTCCAGCATTTACCCCAGATTGAAGACGACAGTGGATCCCAGGTTAGTGGGTAATCTGCACTACAAAGCCCAGCATACACTACTGACCCCCTGGGACACTGCATCGCTCTTTTTGGCGTCACGAACAGGATCCGCATACTTCTGAAGTGCAGAGAAGTGTGAACTGTGTGCTTTAACTATTCCACCACCGTATTGCAAAGACTGTAACCTTTATTTCCAAGCCGGTGGATTAAAATTGTGCCTGGGAGGAATCAGAGACGCTGTATTGTGTTGCGCTACCCCCAGAGAGAAAATCGTATTTGTGGACTGTGATTTATTGGACTTTCCAACACCCTGCTTGCTGTCAGGGAATCGTGATCAAGATGGCCACCAGCCGCCTGGAGTAAAGTTTCCCGCGCTGCTGAGGACCTTCGTGGGCGGATCCCTTCAAGGACACCGAAAAGCCCGCCCCTCTTCATCATCGCACCGCCGCTGCCCTGTTTCCTCTACGTCACCGCGGTCGCAGGAAGTCCGGAGTCTCTCGAGATTTGGCCTGCGCACACCCGGCGAAACCGGTAAGAACTTGTATCCGGAGGGAAGGGGATTGTTCCGGCCCCTTTAGTCACCAGCGGCCACCTCGTAATAAGGTAACATGTCAGATCCGGGAGTTGCCGAGCGGCCGGACCCGGGAGAGCTCGCGGCTCCTAATCATCCTATAGCCCCCAGCATGATGCCCTTTACCATGCCTTACTATTTTGGGGCCCCATGGTTTCCCCGCTACAACGGAGAGGCCCATACCCTAAGAGACTTTAAAGAAAAGTTGCTGGCCTTATTCAAACTATACCCCATAAATGCCGATCAGCAAATGGAAATCTTGCTAGTGCAACTGGAGGGGGCTGCCCGCAGAGAGGTATTATCCTGGCCTGCTGCGGAACGGAGTACTCTAGAGCAGATATTCACCCGCCTCAGGGCCACTTTTGAAACGAGGACTGCCTCAGAGATAAAGATGCACTTCTTTGGCAAGAAACAGAAGTCCGGTGAGTCCCTCCGTGACTATGCCCTATCACTTCAGGAGGCTTTGGGGGCTGTAATCCAGATAGATCCCAGGGAGGCTGATAGTCAGGACCAGACCCTGAGGGAACAATTTATTACCGGAGTGTCTAGTGAGCAAATAAGGACCCAATTAAAGATGCTGTCCGCCCAACACCCTAACAGTACCTTTCTGGACTTTAAAGAACTGGCTATAAAAATTCTGGGGTCAGCAGTATCTACAGAGTTGAGCACCCCACCTGAGTTATCAGCCTGCAGGTCAAAACCGTTTATCATTAACAGAGCTGAGGCCGGTCAAGCTGTTCAAGCTACAGCTACCGATTCTATCGCCATGCTGACAGAGCAAGTAAATCACCTCACTAAAAGGCTAGAGAGAGTGTGCAGAAAAATGGAGGAATGGGAAAAACCTATGATGTCAGAAGAGGAGTTCCTGTCACCCTCTAAGCCGTTCCCACCTCCATACCAAGAGACTCACCCCAGGGATCCTGGGAGGCGCACTAGGGGTCGCAAGCGGCCCGTGTGTACATACTGCAAAAAGATGGGACACACAGAATCCACTTGCTGGCAGTTAAACGGGCAACCCCTGAGGCTGAGGACCACCCCTCGGGAGGTAGAACACTAGGTCCAAAAGATCCAAATTGGATGCCACGGTATGTAGGATCCCATCCTAAAATCAATGTGGAGATTAACGGGGTCCCCTTTGAAGCCCTATTAGATACTGGGTCTCAGGTCACTACTATTCAGCTGCCCGCCTTTGAAAGATTCTGGGACACCAACCAATTGACCCAGCCGCCTGAATCCTGGGTAGAGATTATCGCCAGCAATGGCAAACCGGTAAAAATCCATGGATACTGGGAACCCACCCTGCAGGTGGGAGAAGTAACCTTGCCTCAACAGGGGGTGATAGTAGTACAGGCTGGCGACAGAGGAGGACATCCTGTCATTCTAGGCACCAATGTCTTCAAAAACTGTTATGCAGAAATACTTGCCGTATTACACCAGACTCTGCCCACCGCTTCCTCTGCATCCAAGAGGGTGATTCAAAAGACTATCACTGTGTTAAGTGCCCAGCAGAGGTTTGCTAACGGGAAAGGAGAAATTTGTACTGCCAGGATTCGTGATAATAAGCCTGTGACTTTGCCTCCTAATTCCCAAACTCTCTTATGGTGTCGTGCTGTCCTGGGAGTCCAAGGCCAAGATTATCCAGCCCTGGTGGAACCAATCCAGATGGAGAACTACCCTTATGTGAGAGCTGCCAAGTGCCTGGTGAATGTCTCCCAAGGTAAAGTACCTGTCCGTCTGATTAACCTGAGTGATCATCCTGTTGCGCTTACTAAGCATTACCCTGTTGCCCAGCTTTCTCAGGTGTTCTTCCAAGACATCATCCGTCTTCCAGTGACAGAAAAGCCGCCAGCTGCAGTCAGCGGATGTCCGCCGGTGCCCCAGTCACAAGTACCCTGGTGGGAAGAGCTACATGTCGGGGACGAGACTACCCCCCAACATCAACAAGAAGGGATACTACAGCTTGTCAAAGAGCACCACCAGGCCTTCAGTAAACATGCTGCTGATTATGGAGAGGTTGGTGCCATACAACACACCATACCTACTGGCTCTCATCCTCCTATCAAGGAGAGATACCGACCCTTACCGCCTACTTCATATCAGACTGTAAAGGAAATGATCCAAGAGATGAAAGACTCTCATGTAATCCGGGACAGTCGTAGCCCGTGGGCGGCACCCCTGGTCCTTGTAAAGAAGAAGGATGGTGGTATCCGTTTCTGCGTGGACTATAGAAAAATTAATCAAATAACCCACAAAGACGCGTACCCACTGCCCCGCATTGAGGAGTCACTAACTGCTCTAGGCTCCGCTGCCTATTTCTCCACGTTGGACTTGACCAGTGGCTACTGGCAAGTACCCATGGCCCCGGCAGATAGGGAAAAGACTGCTTTCACCACTCCCATGGGCCTGTTCGAATTCAATTGTATGCCGTTCGGGTTATGTAATGCCCCAGGAACTTTCCAGAGACTAATGGAGCGGTGCTTGGGTCACAAAAACTTCGAAACAGTACTGCTGTATCTAGATGACGTCATTGTGTACTCAAAAACATATGAAGACCATCTGAAACACTTAGCAGAGGTCTTTGAAATCCTTATCAAATATGGCCTGAAGGTAAAGCCATCCAAGTGCCACTTGCTCAAACCTGCGGTAAAATACCTGGGGCATGTGGTAAGCGGAGAGGGCGTACAACCTGACCCTGATAAGTTAGCGGCTGTCCGTAACTGGCCGGTCCCCACTACCGTCAAAGAGGTGAGGGGTTTCCTTGGTTTTGCCGGCTACTATAGACGTTTTATCCCCCATTTTGCTCAAATAGCCGATCCTATCCAGGAACTCTTGAGGGGGCAGCCCAAGAAAAGTCCTAGAACTCCAGTGCCCATTGAGTGGAATGAAGAAAGAGAGATAGCGTTCCAGTTGTTAAAAAGAAAACTGACCGAGCCTCCCGTGTTAGGTTATCCAGACTACAGCAAGCCCTTCCATCTGTATACTGATGCTAGCAAGCAAGGCCTGGGGGCTGTGTTGGCCCAGATCCAAGAGGGAAAAGAAAGAGTGATAGCTTATGCAAGCCGCTCCCTGAAAGGAGCTGAGAAAAATGACCAGAATTATAGTTCCTTCAAACTAGAGTTCCTGGCATTAGTGTGGGCAGTGACGGAGAAATTCAAAGATTATCTAGCCGCTACCCCCTTCATTGCATTCACTGATAATAACCCTCTGGCACATCTAAATACAGCTAAATTGGGGGCTTTGGAGCAAAGATGGGCCTCTCGCCTTGCCAACTATGATTTCTCTGTAAAATATCGTGCTGGACGTACTAATGACAATGCTGATGCTTTATCCAGGCTTCCCACAGAGACAGCTCCTGATGATGTGCGAGATGCTTGGGAAGATGTAGAAATGCCGGCCTTCTACCATAAATTTGCTCAACAGGATCAGGCTCGGGCTACCAGTGACAGAGCTGCAGATCCTTCACCCTCCAGTAGACCTGAACTCAAAGAAGAAAGGTGGGTGAAACTACAGTCTGAAAGTAGAGTGCTGGGTGAATTGTTGGACTTCATCACCAGTGGCAGAGCCCCTGAGAGGATTCGGCGTAAGAGTACAGATCCTGAGCTCATCAAACTGTGGAGACAGCGCCATCAGCTCTTCATACAAAAGGGCCTGTTGCTGCGGAGAAGCCTAGACCCAGTGTCCAACGAGAGGGTGCATCAGATTCTCATACCCCGACGAGATGCAGGTATGGTGTTGGAGATGTACCACAATCAATCCGGTCACTTTGGGGTCCAAAAGACTGAGGCAAATATCCGCCAGCGGTTTTACTGGGTGGGCATGCGAGAAGACATGGAGAAGTGGTGTCGAGAGTGTGTAGCCTGTACCTTGAAACGAGGTGAACACCATGATCAGAGGGCACCACTGAGACCCATTGTAAGTACTCGTCCTCTTGAACTTGTCGCCATCGACCATGTGAAGCTGGAACCTAGTCGCTCAGGGTATGTGTACGCTATGACTATTATTGACCATTTCACTAAGTTTGTTGTAGCGGTGCCTGTGAGAGACCAGACGGCCAAGACTACAGCCGAACTGTTCTGGAAACACTTCCTCCTGCCCTACGGTTGTCCAGAAAAGATCCTCACCGATCAAGGTCCTGCTTTTGAGTCCC
Source organism: Bufo gargarizans (assembly GCF_014858855.1). Classification (NCBI taxonomy): domain Eukaryota; kingdom Metazoa; phylum Chordata; class Amphibia; order Anura; family Bufonidae; genus Bufo; species Bufo gargarizans. The sequence continues at coordinate 421,802,743 of NC_058080.1, read as the reverse complement.
ATCTGTTCCATGAACTGTGCCGCCTGCACAACTGTAAGAAGATCCGGACGACGGCCTACCATCCGCAAGGTAATGGATTGTGTGAAAAAATGAATCAGACCTTGATAGAGATGCTGAGGACCGTGCCTCCTGAAACCAGGGGAGATTGGCCTAATCTGTTGCCACAGCTCATGTTCACATACAATCATACCATACACTGTTCCACCGGGTATACCCCCTTCTATTTGATGTTTGGGCGCCAAGGGTTATTGCCTGCTAACCACTCCTTGGACGTACTCGTACCTGATTGCATCAACCCATTACCTAATACCGACTGGGTTGCTGAACACCAAAGGCGATTGAATACGGCCCAAGCTATTGTTCAGGAACGTATGGACTATGCTAGAGACCGGCAGCAGAGAGACTATGACCAAGCAGCCCATGCAGAACCCTTGACAATAGGGGCTGTGGTATGGTTAAAAAATAACCGCCGTACCAGTAAACTGGACAGTAAATGGGAACAAAGTCCCTATGTTGTCACTGCAATCCCAAATGTTGGAACTCACACTTATGAGATCACCCGGGAAGGCAGGGGATCCCAAATTGTACACCGAAACCGGTTAAAGCTCTGCCTGACACCAGAACCCAGTGCCGAGAGTTCTATATCTGAACCCCCTGTGTCAGAGTCATCAATACGGCCCGAGGATCCTATGCAGGCTGTCCGTAATCTAAGGTATGACGCTGATCCCATGCATTGGCTTCTGACACCATGGTTGAACTTGTTGGTGCCCGCTCCGGCACCTACTGTACCTTCACTTCCAGAAGAGCCGGTTCGAGATGCCCCGGATCCAGCTCCCCCTCTAGTGGATCCCGTTGTTCCTGTTGTTCCTGTTGTTCCAGTTGTTCCTGACCAAGGTCTCACGGATGGAGATCCTCCTGTTGCTACTCTCTCTTCTACCTCGGTGCTAAGAGAGGAGGAAACCCCTGTGTTGAGAAGGTCCACCCGGATAACCAGGGGACGTCCGCCAGTCCATTTAGGAGACTTTGACTATGCTGGTGGTGTCTCCCCCCGAACAGTTGTTACTAGAAATAGCCTGCTTGACGTGTGTGCGCAAGAATGGACTCCTCCACGTGAGCCCTTGCCTGTTCTACACCCACGGGGAAACCCTGTGTAGTTCCTTATTATACTTCAGTCAAGGAAAATAGACTAACCTGGTTCACCTTAAGTCCGCTGTGCCAGGTCAGCGGCCGTGCCTAAGAAGAAAGAAGACGCCCCTTTTTCTTGCGTCATTTATTGCAAATGTTATATTTTTGTGTGAAATAGTTGTTTATTATATTTATAATGCAATGTTTAAATTATGCAGCAGCTTATGTTGGTTCAGGCATGTGTGTGAGTACGAGGCCTTACTCACGTTAAAGTCTAGGGGTGTGCAGCATACGGGTAGGCTACCCGACACTGCTAGATTTGAAGGTGTATTTCCCTTTAAGCCAGTCAGGCCGGTTACCGGTAATTCTTGTCACAGCCAGCAGAGGGAGCCCCCAGTTCAGTATAAATAGGCTAGGGCCTAGCTCAGAAAGGCAGAAGTTTCCAGACTCAGTGCAGAGAGGGTTCCCCTCCTGAGTCCGTATTCATAGAAGTCAGAAGGGCATAGCTAAACAGCCTGAAGACACAGAATACCACAGAGGCCGATCAGATAAAGCAAGAGGTACTCAAGATAACAGAGGAGGTACTAGATAAAAACAGCTCCAAGGGTACGCCAGCTATAGGGCATTAGACCTTGGAGAATAAGTCACATGTTTCAGGACCAGTCAGGAATAGTGTGCAAGCCGCCTGTACTGCATCTCCTGTAATTAACCCTCTGTAAAGAACATTGCTATAACCGGCCAGTCTGTACTTCTAAGAACCACCTGTATTCATATGTAAAACCAACTGTCTTTCATGGAACGACGCTTCCAACTGCGTCCATGTATGATTATAACTGATATTCAGTAAAGTTCCAGTTTTGTTGGCTATCCTGTGCTTGCTTCATTCTTCTACATTACCATACACGGCGTGTCACCGTTTAATTGACACTGGCGTCACGAACTTTTAATCACCTGCCTGTTCCAGCATTTGCCCCAGATTGAAGACGACAGTGGATCCCAGGTTAGTGGGTAATCTGCACTACAAAGCCCAGCATACACTACTGACCCCCTGGGACACTGCATTATTGTACTCCAGGGCACTTCCTCATTCAATCCTATTTTTATTTTCATTTTACCATTATATTGCGAGGCTACCCAAAGTTGAATGAACCTCTTCTCTGCCTGGGTGCTGGGCCTAAATATATGACAATGGACTGTTGCAGTGGGGGCTGACGTGAAGCCTGATTCTCTGCTATGACATGCAGACTGATTCTCTGCTGACATGAAGACAGATTCTCTGTTACGGGACCTCTCTCCTCTGCCTGGGTGCTGGGCCTAAATATATGCCAATGGACTGTTGCAGTGGTGGCTGACGTGAAGCCTGATTCTCTGCTATGACATGCAGACTGATTCTCTGCTGACATGAAGACAGATTCTCTGTTACGGGACCTCTCTCCTCTGCCTGGGTGCTGGGCCTAAATATATGCCAATGGACTGTTGCAGTGGTGGCTGACGTGAAGCCTGATTCTCTGCTATGACATGCAAACTGATTCTCTGCTGACATGAAGACAGATTCTCTGTTACGGGACCTCTCTCCTTTGCCTGGGTGCCTGGGCCTAAATATATGCCAATGGACTGTTCCAATGTTGGGTGACGTGAAGCCTGATTCTCTGCTATGACATGCAGACTGATTCTCTGCTGACATGAAGACAGATTCTCTGTTACGGGACCTCTCTCCTTTGCCTGGGTGCCTGGGCCTAAATATATGCCAATGGACTGTTCCAATGTTGGGTGACGTGAAGCCTGATTCTCTGCTATGACATGCAGACTGATTCTCTGCTGACATGAAGACAGATTCTCTGTTACGGGACCTCTCTCCTCTGCCTGGGTGCTGGGCCTAAATATCTGACAATGGACTGTTGCAGTGGTGGCTGACGTGAAGCCCGATTCTCTGGTATGACATGCAGACTAAATCTCTGCTGACATGAAGACAGATTCTCTGTTACGTGACCTCTCTCCTCTGCCTGTGTGCTGGGCCTAAATATATGACAATGGACTGTTGCAGTGGTGGCTGACGTGAAGCCTTATTCTCTGCTCTGACATGCAGACTGATTCTCTGCTGACATGAAGCCAGATTCTCTGTTACGGGACCTCTCTCCTCTGCCTGGGTGCCGGGGCCTAAATATCTGAGAATGGACTGTTCCAGTGGTGGGTGACGTGAAGCCAGATTCTCTGCTATGGGACCTCTCTCCAATTGATATTGGTTAATTTTTATTTATTTTATTTTTATTTTAATTAATTTTCCTATCCACATTTGTTTGCATGGGATTTACCTACATGTTGCTGCCTTTTGCAGCCCTCTAGCCCTTTCCTGGGCTGTTTTACAGCCTTTTTAGTGCCGAAAAGTTCGGGTCCCCATTGACTTCAATGGGGTTCGGGTTCGGGATGAAGTTCGGATCGGGTTCGGATCCCGAACCCGAACATTTCCGGGAAGTTCGGCCGAACTTCTCGAATCCGAACATCCAGGTGTCCGCTCAACTCTACGTACAAGTTCAAAATTAGCTGACCAAAAAAAAGTTGGCATCAGGATCGTTTGCTTGGGGCAAATTAGCAAGTTTGTCCTATACACAAGTTTTAATAATTTACATAAAATATTGGGCATGGGAGGTCTTACCTAAATCTGTCCGCTTCTTGACATTCGCCTTCTCCCATTGTTGGGGCAGCATTGTCTATGCCACCTCATCCCAGGCCCGCTCGTGGTCGTGGTACAGATCACTCCTCATGTCCCATATCTCCGGGTGCTCTTGGAGGACAGTTAGCATTCGCTCTACATTCATTTTCTTCCTCTGTAAAGTCTGGCAGCTCTTTGCATCCAGGGCTTTTTAGGCCTCAACATGTGCCAAGCCAATGTTGCTAAAGACAAAGCACATGGCAAAAGTAGGTTTGGCCTATAATGAGAAAATCATGGATCCGGAAAAAACGGATGACATACGGAGGCGTTCCGTATGCATTCAGTTTTTTGCGGAAACATTCACTTGAATGGAGCTACGGAACGCGATTTGCGGAAAATAATAGGACAAGAATCAAAATGTAGCGGAAAGCAAATGCGGAAATGGAATGCTCACGGAGTAAAACAGAACTGAAACGGAAAAAATGTATGGTCGTTTGAACGAGCCCTAACAATGCAGAGTGTGTTTTTATATTCAACCTTATTCTTTGCTGTATCTTAGATCCATCTTTTGTATCCTCCTTTTTTTGTAAAGAATTTGTCTATGTCTGCACATGCCGTGGCATGAGTTTCAACAGTGTTAGGCCTCTTTCACTCGGCCGTAGTGCTCCCATGGCCATATTACGGCGGTCCGCAATCAGGGCCATCTTTAACGCAGGGTAAAAGGGGCCGCTGCCCCGGGCCCAGTTGCTCCTGGGGGGCCCAAAGCAACTGCCTCTTGAGCCCCGCTGGCCAATGGAGGACCTTTCATGGGTCCATACTTTATTAACTAAGTAGCAGGACATGTAGGGCATACATAGGGCATGTCCCTGCATTTACAATTATTTCTGGGCACCGTTCTGTTGCGCCGCTGTGGCCCCCGTTACATTCTCCTGCGCTGTATGCTAAGTAACAGCATCGGAAAACCAGGGAGTAGACATCAGTTTTTCTCTGTGGGAGTTCCTTCTCCCTGCGCAGCGCAGAACGTCACAGCCAGGAGAAAAAAAAAAACTCACCTTCTCCCTGGGAGAAAAGCTGATGTCTCCTCCCTCGTATTCTGATGCTGCTACTTAGCATACAGTGCGGGAGAATGTAACAGGGGCCACAGCGACGCAATGGAGCGACGCCAGAAATAATAGTAAGTGCAAGGACATCCCCCATGTATGCCCTACATGTCCTGCTACCTAGTAAATAAAGTATGGACCCATGAATGCTGCAGCGGCACTTGTGTTCTCCCTCTTGCCCAGGGTTCAATCAATATTAAAGATGGCCCTCGTTCCTGTATGGAGAGGAGCCAGGCTGGAGTGTGGTGAGGCCTTGCTGTGTGTGTGTGTCCCTGTGTGTGTATGTGTGTGTCTGTCCCTGTGTGGGTGTGTGTGTCCCTGTGTGGGTGTGTGTGTCTGTCCGTGTGTGGGTGTGAGAGAGATGTGTTTAAGAGGCATTGCTTAGACTCCATACCACAGTCTAGCTAGTGCCTAATGGGTTACAGTTTAGACCACCTTCTGGTACATGTTGATAATTCCCTTTCAAACCCCAGTTCATGTCCCCTCAGTAGTGGGAGTCATATTAGAAGGTAACTAAAGGTGGAATTTCCTTTTAATGCCCCCGTAAGGTGGCCACACACATAGATAGAAGTTGGTTGACGATCTCACCATCGCACAGGTATCTGTCAATGTGTTTGTGTATTTCCCTGTGTGTGTGTGTCTGTCCCTGTGTGTGTGTGTGTGTGTCTGTCCCTGTGTGTATTTGACCGTCCCTCTGTGTGTCTGTCCCTCTTTGTGTGTGTTTCTGTCCCTGTGTGTGTGTGTGTGTGTGTTTGTGTGTGTGAGATGTGTTTAAGAGGCATTGCTTAGACTCCATACCACAGTCTAGCTAGTGCCTAATGGGTTTATGTTTAGACCACCTTTTGGCACATGTTGATAATTCCCTTTCAAACCCCAGTCCATGTCCCCTCAGTAGTGGGAGTCATATTAGAAGGTAACAAAAGGTTGGATCATAACTAAAGGTGGAATTCCCTTTTAATGCCCCCTTAAGGTGGCCACACACATAGAAGTTGGTTGACGATCTCACCATCGCACAGGTATCTGTCAATGTGTCTGTGTCTTTCCCTGTGTGTGTGTGTGTGTGTCTGTCTGTCTCTGTGTGTGTGTGTGTGTCTGTCCCTGTGTGTGTGTGTCTGTCTCTGTTTGTGTGTCTGTCCCTGTGTGTATTTGACCGTCCCTCTGTGTGTGTGTGTGTGTGTGTGTGTGTCTGTCCCTCTGTGTGCGTGTCTGTCCCTATGTGTATTAGAGATGTCCCGAACTATTCGCCGGCGAACAGTTCCCGGCGAATATTGCATGTTCACGTTCGCGGCGGCGGGCGAACATATGCGATGTTCGGTTCGCCTCCTATACGTCATCATTGAGCAAACTTTGACCCTGTACCTCACAGTCAGCAGACACATTCCAGCCAACCAGCAGACCCTCCCTCCCAGACCCTCCCGCCGCCTATCAAAAAGCAAGGACAGCATCCATCTTAGGGCTCTTTCACACTTGCGTTCTTTTCTTCCGGCATTGAGTTCCGTCGTCGGGGCTCTATCCCGGAAGAATCCTGATCAGGATTATCCCCATGCATTCTGAATGGAGAGAAATCCGTTCAGGATGCATCAGGATGTCTTCAGTTCAGGACCGGAACGTTTTTTGGCTGGAGAAAATACTGCAGCATGCTGCGCTTTTTGCTCCGGCCAAAAATCCTGAACACTTGCCGCAAGGCCGGATCCGGAATTAATGCCCATTGAAAGGCATTAATCCTTAAGCTAAACGTCGTTTCGGCGCATTGCCGTCTCTGACGTTTAGCTTTTTCTGAATGGTTACCATGGCTGCCGGGACGCTAAAGTCCTGGCAGCCATGGTAAAGTGTAGTGGGGAGCAGTATACTTACCGTCCGTGCGGCTCCCGGGGCGCTCCAGAGTGACGTCAGGGCGCCCCACGCGCATGGATGACGTGATCGCATGGCACGTCATCCATGTGCATGGGGCACTCTGACGTCATTCTGGAGCGCCCCGGGAGCTGCACGGACGGTAAGTATACTGCTCCCCCGCTCCCCACTACTACTATGGCAACCAGGACTTTAATAGCGTCCTGGCTGCCATAGCAACACTGAACGCATTTTGAAGACGGATCCGTCTTCAAATGCTTTCAGTTCACTTGCGTTTTTCCGGATCCGGCGTGTAATTCCGGCAAGTGGAGTACACGACAGATCCGGACAACGCAAGTGTGAAAGAGCCCTTAGATTAATTCTGAAGCTTCAGTTTCACAAAGTTGTAATTGCAATGCGATTAATACAGGTTATATTAATCGCATTGCGATTACAACTTACAGTTGGGTTCCTAATGGTTATATTGATAGAATATATAACGAAGATTGAGAGTATAGTGCTATATTCGTTGTCAATTCTAGCAATACAAGCATTAGGAACTCAGATCTAAGTTGTAATCGCAATGCGAATAATGCAGGTTATATTAATCGGATTGCAAATTCAACTTAGAGCTAAGTTCCTAAAGGTTGTATTGCTAGAATTGACGAATATAACGAATATAGCACTATATTCTCAATCTTCGTTATATACTAGTAATACAACCATTAGGAACCCAGCAGCTCTAAGTTGAATTCGCAATGCGATTAATGTAACCTGCATTAATCGCATTGCGATTACAACTTAGATCTGAGTTCCTAATGGTTGTATTGCTAGAATTGACAACGAATATAGCACTATATTCTCAATCTTCATTACATTCTAGCAATACAACCATTAGGAACCCAGCAGCTCTAAGTTGAATTCGCAATGCAATTAATATAACCTGCATTAATCGCATTGCGATTACAACTTTCTCAAATCCGACAGTACATTCTAGTATGGAGCCGTTCCCATGGTGATGGGGACGCTCCATGAGCACGGAAGTCGGCAGAAGGTCTAAGTTGAAATCGCAATGTGATTAATTCAAGTTCTATAAATCGCATTGCGATTTCAACTTACCACACTACATAATTTTCCATGGGAGTTTTGCCATGGATCCCCCTCGGGCATGCCACAGTCCAGGTGTTAGTCCCCTTGAAACAACTTTTCCATCACTATTGTGGCCACAAAGAGTCCCTGTGGGTTTTCAAATTTGCCTTCCTATTGAAGTCTATTGCGGTTCGCACGTTCGTGAACATTTGCAGAAATTCGCGTTTGCCATTCGCGAACAGCAAATTTTATGTTTGCGACATCTCTAATGTGTATGTGTCTGTCCCTGTGTGTATGTGTCTCTCCCTGTGTGTATGTGTCCCTGTGTGTATCTGTCTCTATGTGTGTGTGTGTGTCTGTCCCTGTGTGTGTTTGTCGTTCTCTGTGTGTGTGTCTGTCCCTATGTGTGTGTGTCTGTCCCTGTGTGTGTGTATGTCACCATCACCATGCCCACAGTGTTCCTATGCTTTGATGCAGCTGCATCAGGACGTTCTGTGCGGGGCAAGAAGAAGAAGATGGAAGAGGAGGCAACGCCACCAGCATGGAATCCGTGGGAGAGGCACAGGGAGGCACACTAAGGATGTAGGTAGCACTATCACATTATCAGCACTAGTGTTATCTTTGGTTTCAAATAGGACTGCAGGTAACACCACCACATTATCAGCACTAGTGTTATCTGTGGGTTTACATAGGACTGCAGGTAACACTACCACATTATCAGCATTAGTGTTATATGTGGTTTTATATAGGACTGCAGGTAACACTAACACATTATTAGCACTAGTGTTATCTGTGGTTTTACATAGGACTGCAGGTAACACTACAACATTTTCTGTACTTAGATAGCCATCACTGTGTTATGTGTGCTGTTACATATGACTACAGGGGACATCTACTATATTATCTGTACTCAGAGAGTTATCACTGTGTAAGGGGGCCCACTGAGATTTTAACGCCCAAGGGCCTGAATGAACCTGGAGCCAGCCCTGTCCGCAATACACTGGGCACCGGCCTTGTGCAGTCCGCATCCTGGATGCGGACCCATTCACTTGAATAGGTCCACAAATCTGGAGATGCAGTGTGGAACGGAAGCACTGAACGGAACCCCATGGGAGCACTATGGCTGTGTGAAAGAGGCCTCATTAAGATATCATTGACTATTGTTGTCATTGGGTTCCAGGGCTTGGGGTGGGCGAAGGGGAAAAAAAATATAAAAAATTAACAAACAGAAAATTATGAGTCCTAGGAGGCTATGGGGTGTTATATACCAACTTCTAGGGCAATTGGAGCAATTTTACTCAAACTTGAATTGATTCTGGTCGCACTGAACTTTAAAAAAAAATCAGGCGAACAGGACCTAAGGGATGCTCGGGTGCTCTACTGAGCACCCGAGCACAATTGAAGTCAATGGTAGAACCCGAGCATGAAACCAGGCACCCCATGCTCTGAAGAGCGGAGAGTGTCTGGTTCATAGGAAAAGGTCAGAAATTGATGGAAACACCACTGAAATAGTTTGGAACCATCTTGGACTCCCAGATAGCTGCAGGGAACGATGTTGTCCGAGTAGTACGCCACTTTTACAGACTGACAATAATACGCACCAAACCGAAGATAAAATCGATTTTAGAGGAAGAATTGTTAGGAAACATTCTTTCCTGTATATTTACTTGTATATAAAGTGCAAGTGCTGCCAAAAATTACAAGGAAGAGGCACTCAGATACAACCTGTATATCACATAAAGTAGGGCCTCTAAAAACTCTAAAACATTAGGGGTGAGGGCCTGCTGCTGAACTGACCATAAAATACATTTTGTGGGCGAGGGCCTGCCGCCGAGCTGACCATCTAAAAAAAAATGTGGACGAGGGCCTGCTGCCGAGCTGACCAACTAAAACATTATGGGCGAGGGCCTGCTGACGAGCTGACCATCTAAAACATTTTTGGGGAGAGGGCCTTCTGCCGAGCTGACCATCTAAAAATTTAGGGGTGAGGGCCAGCTGCTGAGCTGACCCTCTTAAACATTATGGTGGAGGGCCTGCTGGTGACCCTCAAAAACATTATGGGTGAGGGCTTGCTGGTGACCCTCAAAAACATTATGGGTGAGGGCCTGCTGGTGACCCTCAAAAACATTATGGGTGAGGGCCTGCTGCTGAGCTAAATCTCTAAAACATTAGGAGAGAGGGCAGCCTAATAAGCATGTTGATATGATGGAGGAGGACGAGAAAAGGGAGATTGAACCATATACCGTTTTTAGTGGTGGAAGGGGTGCATGAGAATATAGTGTATTCAATACACCATAAAAGCCACATTTAGAGTGCCTTTATGTTCAGTCGCATTCCTCTGGTGGAGTATAGAAGTCAGGGGCAATCCAGGTCTTGTTCATTTATAAGAGTAAACCGGTTAGCATTTTCAGTTGACAAGTTGATGTGCTTATCAGTTATTATGTCCCCAGCAGCACTAAATATAAGCTCTGACAAAATGCTGGTGGTGGGGCAGGCCAGCACCTCCAAGGCGTAGAGCACCAGTGTGTGCCACGTGCCCAGTTTGGACACCTAATAGTTGTAAGGCACACAGGGATCACTGAGGACACTGACACAGTCTGCTACGTACTCCTTCACCATCTTCCAAAAGATTTTTCCCTCCTTGTGACACTAGGCCATACATCAGGTTGAGGGTGCTGGCGGGGTGTCATAAAACTGTCAGGCCTTGGAGAGTGTTGCCCTACCTCTGTTGGAACTGCTGTGTGTTCCCCTCATCTCCCCTCCTCGGTTGGCCAAGGAACTATGTACTCTGCAGCCAGCGTTGTCAGCTGGAATTTTTTGGGAGCAATTTTTCCACAAGGACCTTCTGGTATTGCACCATTTTACTCGTCCTCTCCACCACAGGAATGAGAGATGAGAAGTTCTCTTTGTAGCGGGGGTCGAGAATGGTGAACAACCAGTAATCGGTGTTGGCTAATAGAGATGGCTTTGCAGTTTGCGATTCGCAGAACATGCGAACATATGGCGATATTCCCACTAGAGTTGTTGCGATACCAAATTTTTGATTCGATTTCAATACCATAAAAAAAGTATTGCAATACTCGATACCATTTAATACCACGCCAAAAAAATAAAACACCCAAAAAGCCACTTGCATTCCGCATTTTAAAAAAAAGGCGAAACGCGCATTTTTTTTTTTTTTCAGTTCCGCATAGATTTTTTAAAATATTTGAATAGTTTGGACTTTTCGGACGTGGCGATATGTGATATAAAATATATAAATAAATAAACATATGTAAAATTGGGAAAGGGGGTGATTTATACTTGGTGTGTATTTTCCCCTTAGGGGTTAGCACCTGGGATCTTTTTATTCCTTGTCCTATTCACCCTAATAGATCTCTATTAGGGTGAATAGGATCTCACACTCTCCCTGCTGCCCTGTGCATAGTGCACACAGTAGCAGGGAGCTGACTATGGCAGCCAGGGCTTCAGTAGTGTCGTGGCTGCCATGGTAACTAGTCAGAGCCCCAGGATTCCACTGCTGGGGCTCCGATCAGAAGCTGCCACTCCCACCAATGAGGGGGAGGGGAGGGGACCTTGTGGCCACTGCCACCAATGAGAAGGGGAGGGAACCCTGTGGCCACTGCCACCAATGATTTTAAATACTGGGGGGGGGGGGGGTTGAGGGGGGCGCACTGCGCTACCAATGATAATTTACCTTTAATACAGGAGGCGGTTACTGGCAGCAGATCAGGGGCAGTTAACCCCTCAGGTGCCGCACCTAAGGGGTTAACTGCCGCTGATCGCAGCTCCTTGTTAGAGGCAGGGTGCTGGCTATGCAAATCAACTGCCGGCACCAGCCTGCTGTATTAAAAGTTAAAGCCGACCTTTCATGAGCAGGCTACATAGAGCGGCGCCGCTCCATTCGCCCCCTGTGCCCCCATTACTGTCTCCTGCTCCGTATGCTAATTACTACTATCGGACCAATGGGGAAGTGACATCAACTTCTCTCCTGGTCGTTCCTTCTTCTGAGCTGTGATTGGACAGTGCTACAGCCAGGGAGAAAGAACGCCCAGGAGAGAAGCTGATGTCCCCTGCCCATTGCTCCGATAGTAGTAATTAGCATACGGAGCAGGCACAGCGGGGCGAACGGAGCGGCACCCAGGAATAATAGTAAGTGCAGGGAGATCCCTGGGTGCCGCTCTATGTAGCCTGGTAACTTAAAGTCCAGACCCATTTAAGTCCTGCTATCATTGGTGGCGCAGTGCGCCCGCCCCTCCTCCACCACTCTCTCCTCATTGGTGGCAGCGGCACAGGGGGAGACTGCTTCCTTCTCCCCTGTGCTGATGAGGGAACATGAGTGCGCTGACAGCAGTGCACTTATGTCCTGTGATACTAGACTGCGCAGCACAGCGCAGCACAGTATCGAAAAAATGGAAACAAAAGTATTGATTGGGTATCGAAATTTCGATACTCCCAACAACCCAAATTCACTCGCACCATTTATTTTGCATAGCACCGATCTTTGACCCCTGACACATCCATCAGTTCAGACAGGATAGCCAATTGAGAAGTTTTAGCACATGAACACACCCCTACTCTATAAATAAACCTGATCTGGCAGCCATTTTACATTCTTTTTTTTGCCAATGTAGGGAGAAGTTGCTGTGTGGAGCAGGGACAGACTGTTAGTGACACCAAATGCTAGCTAAGAGGGCCACAAATGTCCCTTTAAGGACTGGTATAGGTGTGCTATCGATAGGTGTGACATACAGAGGGGTGTGATATACTTATAGTATACTTTCTAACATAGAAAGTATATTAAAGTGCATTTGTATTGTGTAGCAGTTGTGTGCGGTTCTGCTAAGATACCGCAGCTAGATAGAGGTACAAACACTATTAAAATAAGTAATTGCAACAGGTGTTAGATACCTGTTGCGCCCCCCCCCCCCCCAAAAAAAAGCTGATAGACGGGTGTAATATACTTATAATATACCTTCTAACATAGAAAGTATATTATAGTGCATTTGTATTGTGAAGCAGTTGTGTGCGGTTCGGCTGAGATACCACAGCTAGATGGAGGGACAAACGCTATTGGAAAAAATCAATTGCAACTGGTGTTATACCTGTTTCCCCCCAAAAAAAATAATCTGATTAAGGGGTGTGATACACCTATAATATACCTTCTAACATAGAACGTATATTATAGTGCATTTGTATAGCGCAGCAGTTGTGTGCTGTACTGCTGAGTTACCGCAGCTAGATAGGAGGGACAAACGCTATTGGAATAAGTAATTGCAATTGGTGTGATATACCTGTTGCCCCCCAAAGAAATCTGATTGAGGGGTGTGATATATCTATAATATACCTTCTAACATAGAAAGTATATTATAGTGCATTTGTATTCTGCACTTGTGCAGCAGTTGTGTGCGGTTCTGCTGAGATACCGCAGATATATAGAGGGACAAATGCTATTTGAATAACTAATTGCAGCTGGTGTGATATACCTGTTGCCCCCCCAAAAAACGGATTAAGAGGTGCAATATACCTGCTTCTACAAAATACTGATTGTGGGGTGTAATACACAGTCTTCCACAAAGTATTGATTGAGGGGTGTGATACACCGGCTTCCACCAAATATAGATTGAGGCCTGCGATACACCAGCTTCCACAAAATATTGATTACGGGGTTGATATACCAGCTTCCAGCAAATACTCATTATTGGGTTCTCTATACCTGCTTACACAAAATACTGATTGTGGGGTGTAATACACCGCATTCCACAAAATATTGATTGAGGGGTGTAATACACCAGCTTCCAAATACTGAGATGTTTGATATACCAGCTTCAAGCAAATACTCATTATTGGGTTCTCTATGCCTGTTTCCACAAAATACTGATACAGGGTATTGATATACCAGCTTCCACCAAATATTGATTGAGGCCAGCGATACACCGGCTTTGACCAAATATTGATTAAGGGGTTTGATATACCAGCTTCCAGCAAATACTCATTATTGGGTTCTATATACCTGTTTCCACAAAATACTGATACAGGGTATTGATATACCGGCTTCCACAAAATATTGATTGAGGCCTGCAATATACCTGCTTCCAGAAATGCTGCTCTTGCTTTCAGAAATACTGCTCTTCTATAGGGACTTTGCACAGGGTCATTTTGAAAATGATAGGCAGAGGAAGAGGCAGGCCATTCCACAGGGGTGGTAGGAGTCGGGCAGGTGCACGAGGCCGGAGCCTAAGTGGGAAGTTGGAGAAGGTGCGTGCAATTACGTCAAAGGACACAACAGAGTTGGTTGAGTGGCTCACTCAACCTTCCGCTTCTGCACCCTCCTCATCCTTTATATCAGCACCATCCTCACTCTCTGCTGTGTGCACCCCCAAAGACACCACCACCACCACCACCTCTATAGCCCCTCCACTCGAGTCAGAGGAATTATTTTACCATCTATTCCTAGACCTTACCGATGCGCAGCCATTGTAGGCATCAGATGAGGAAGAGGAGGTAGTAACGGCCGCCACCCAGCGGTCTGACGACCGTACCCAGATCAGCCCAAGGTTGGTTTCCACACTGTTGCTGCCTACTCCGAGATCTCTAATGTCTGTGGTGGTGAAGGTGACGAGTGATGACGTGTCGAGAAAAGTGACGTGGGTGCCCACAAGAGAGGGGAGTTCAGAGGGAGCTGTAGATAGGGAGGAGAATGAGGAGAAGCAGGCAGAACTCGCAGTACACAGAAGGCAAAAAGCAGACTGCAAATGTATCTGGAGCGAGCCATCCACTATGCACTGTCACATCTGGTGCTCCCAGGTCGCTGGCACATGGCACCACAGTGTGGGCTTTTTTTTAACATGTCAGCTGCTGACAATAGTGTTGCTATCTGCAGCCTGTGCTGTCAATGCATAAGTCAGGGTAAGCCCAATACTCACCTAGGGACAACCGCCTTAAGAAGGCACCAAGCCTTTCATCACTGAGCCTAGTGGGAGCAACGTCAGAACCCACAAAGCCACACTCCCGTTGCTCCACGTCCTGCCTCTTCTTCTCCTTCTCCTCTCTTCTCCCATTTGTTCTCTATTCCACCTTCCACTGTGCTGTCTTGCGCTCATCTGGAAAAAGGCAGGCTTCAGTGGCTCAAATGTTCGAACGTAAAAAGTTGATGACGCCGGATAACCCTCTTGCCCAACAGCTGACCGCCGGCATGTTGGAATTGCTAGCTCGCCAACTACTGCCATATAAACAGATGGACTCAGAGGCCTTTAGAAAATTTGTGGCCATTGGCACACCACAGTGGAAGATCCCTGGAAGGAAATATTTCTCCCAGAAGGGCATCCAGACACGTGGTCTAGCAAACATGGGCAGGGAAGGTACATAACCTTTACTGCCCACTGGGTGAACCTTCTGATGGCTGTCAAGCATAAAACCCGTGGCACCAATGTGGATTTGGTGTTACCACCACAGATTGAATGCAGGCCTGCCTCTTCTTCTCCTCCTCCTACTCCATCCTCCATCTCCTCTTCGGAGCCAGGTCGCTCCACCGCTTCCAGTTTAGTGCAAATGAGGGCTTTCATGCTCCAGTGTTTGAAGAGGGACCCCCGTATAAAAAGCATAAAGGGCAAGGACCAGTACTGTGTGGCAATGTACTTAGACACCCGGTACAAAAGCAAAATGGCAGGCATGTTACCAGCATCACAGAGGGCTGTCATAATGCAGCATTTCCATTCCTTGCTTCGAGAGATGCTGCATTCTACTGTTGCGGGTACTGTCAGAGGAATTTCCACCCAAAGAAATACAGTTGCGGGTACCAATCCTACAGCACATGCAAGAAGAGGGCAGTTTGAAGATGTGTTGGTCACTTCAGATATGAGATCATTCTTCCAACCAACCCATCGACAGCCGCCCTCCAAGTTACAGCCTCAGGGAACGCCTAGACCGACAGGTGTCCGACTTCATCGGGTTAACTGCCGTTGTGGACGTTCTTAGAAGAGAGGAACCCCTGGACTACTGGGTGTGCAGGCACAATTTGCAATGGAACTCTTGGATTGCCCCTCGTCGAGTGTCCTGTCCGAAAGGACGTTCAGCGCAGCGGGGGGGGGGGGGGGGGATCATGACCGATAAGCGCACTCGCCTAGCTCACGACAGTGTGGACTACCTCACATTTCTAAAAATGAATGAGGCATGGATCTCTGAGGAATTCAAAACCTGAGACGACCACGTTTAATTTAACTTCCTCATGCCAGCCCATGCATATCTGCCACCACCCAGAACAAATAATGGTCCATGTCTTATGTAAATGCAGCGGCATAAAAGGCCTTTTCTGTCCGGTGAATGCCTAATTTTTGGGGCCACGGAGGAATTCAACACCTGTGACAACCTCATGTTATCGAATTTCAACTATTATCATTTGGGGTTGTTTCAAGAGCGGGGATTTCATTAGCCATGTTTTTAACCCAATTTTATATTTTTAGTTCTTTTAAACATATGTATTTGACATGTATTTGTACTGGCCTGCAGTAATATTGATATCCGTCGACCATCTAATATAACTCCAGCCACATAATCACTTGATCTTTCATGTACGTTGAATGCATAATTTTTGGGGCCTATAATCTAACTGGCCAACAGTAAAATTGTTATACGGTGACCTCCTAATATACCTCCAGCTCCATAATCACTTGATCTTTTCTGTCTGGTGAATGAATAATTTTTGGGGACTGTAGTCCACTGGCCTGCAGTAAAATTGATATCCATCGACCGTCTAATATACCTCTAGCCACATAATCACTTGATCTTTTCTCTAAGGTGCATGCATAATTTTTGGGGCCTGTAATCTAACTGGCCAACATTAAATCTGTTATACAGTGACCACCTAATGTACTTCCAGCCACATAATCAATTGTTCTTTTCTGTACGGTAAATGAATAATTTTTGGGGCCTGCAATCCACTGGCCTGCAGTAAAATTGATATCCATTGACCGTCTCATACCTCCAGCAACATAAATCACTTGATGTTTTCTGTCCGGTGAATGCCTAATGTTTAGGGCCTGTACTCCCATGGTCTAAAATAAAAATTTTCTAGGGTCCAGCAGGGCACATTTTTGACGGTTTCCCTTTAAGACGCATAAAATTGGCCCCTGATTAATATACATATTTTTTGTGGGAATTTTTGCCATTGATCCCCCTCTGGTATGTCACTGTCTATGTTGTGGGACAATTTGTGCACTTCTAGTAAGTATTTGGCAGCTGCAAATATGACCTGAAGGTTTTTCAGGTACGCCTGCCTTTAAAGTGAATAAGGCCCACTGCGAACTTGCGGTTCGCGAACATTTGATTCCAATCGCGTTTGCGAATTGTCCCGGCCGATGTTCGTCCAACACTATTGGCCAAAATGCTTACAATGCAAGGGTCACGGGAAAGGCAGCCTAACAAAGTCAGCCATGTGTGCCAGAGTCCCAACAGACAAGACTTTGTTGTCCTCATCAGGAAGATCTCAATCACCTCATCCCCTTCCTCCTTTTCTACCCATCCACGCTGAACAGATGGAATTAAACTTCCATGGGTACTACCCTCTGTAGCGGAGGCAACCGTCTCTTGCTCCTCCTCCTCCTTATCATCCAATTTGCGCTGAGAATACGAACTGAGGGAGGTCTGGCTATCACCATGTGTACTTTCTTTCCCCATTTCCACCTCTTCCTCATGCAAAGCGTCTGCATTAATTGTGAGCAGTAAGCGTTTGAGTAGACACAGAAGTGGGATGGTTACACGGATAATAGCGTTATCACCGCTCACCATCTGTGTTGATTCCTCAAAGTTGCGTAAAATCTCACAGGGGTCAGACATCAATGCCCAATCGTCGCTTGTGAAGAGCGGAAGCTGACTGTAAAGGCGACAACCATGTTGCAACTGGTATTCCACTACTGCCCTCTGTTGCTCACAAAGCCTGGCCAACATGTGTAACCTCAAGCGTGTGCTCACGTCACACAACAGTTGGTGAGCTGGCAATTGCAAGCACTGCTGCAGCGTAGCCAGACCGGCGGAAGCTGTTGATGACTTGCGGAAATGGGCACACATGCTGCGCACCTTCACTAGTAACTCAGGCAAATTGGGGTAGGTTTTGAGAAACCGCTGAACAACTAGGTTGAACACATGGACTGGGCATGGTATGTGTGTGAGCTTGCCGACCTCCAAAGCCGCCACCAAATTACGGCCATTATCAGACACAACCATGCATGGTTGTAGGTTGAGTGGCGAGAGCCACAGCTCAGTCTGGTCCCTTATCCCTTGCCACTGACTGATTTCTGACTGGTGCTGCAAGATGATAATTCAGAGATGGAAGTGGAGGAGGAGGAGGAGGAGGGGGCAGAGGAGTAGAAAGGGGGTTGCAGCCACTAATGTAGGTGGTGGCAGAAACCCTGATGGAAGTAGGGCCCGCAATCATTTGCATCGGTAGCACCTGTACCATCCCAGGGTACGATTTGCTCCCGGCCTCCACAACATTCACCCAGTGTGCCATCAGGGAAATGTAGCATCCCTGGCCAAAAGCACCTGTCCATGTTTCAGTCGTTAAGCGGACCTTCCCAATAACTGCGTTGGTCAGGGCACAGGCTGATGTAACGGGACACATAATGGTGTAAGGCTAGGACTGCACACCATGAATAATATTAGCGGCTGGGGACATTTCCAGGGCCAGCAATTTGGAAAGGTGCGCATTTAGTGTTATGGTCTGTGAGTGGGTGGCTGGGTATTTGCACTTTCGTTCAAAGGCCTGGGGTATCAACATCTGTATGCTGCCCTGGGATACAGAAGTGGATGTGCTAGCTGATGGTGCTTGCGAAGGTCCAGGTGCATGGCGGGAGACATCCGGGCCTGCGTCTTGGCCATCATGTAACACAGGGGAAGAGGAGGCGGCGGCGGCAGCAGACACTGGTTGTGCAGCCAGGCGTTCGGCCCACTTATTACGGTGCTTGGATGCCATGTGGTGGTGAGGTTACTAGTGTTCATGTCCCTGCTCATTTTGGTATGGCACAGGTTGCAAACTACTATTTTTTGGTCTTCCGAACCCTCAAAAAAGCGCCAGACTGCGGAACACCTACCCCTTGGCAAGGGAGATTGTTGCAAGGTGGTGCTCCGGGGAACAGTTGCGGGCCTGTTTGGTGTGGCCTGCCTTCTCCCTTTTGCCACCCCACTGCCTCTTCCAGCCTGTTGTGGTGCTGCGGATCTCTCTCCCTCTGTGCTGCTGTCTTCGCTCAGCTTGCCACTTTCCCAGGTTGTCAGTGACTTCATCGTCCAGCATTTCCTCTTCCACTTCCTCACTCTGGTCATCCTCCTGACTTGTTGACCTAACAACCTAATTTATTGACAACTGTGTCTTATCCTCATCATGAACCTCTAGAGACACTAATTGCGGTTGACTTATTGACAACTGTGTCTCATCATCATCATCCACCTCATGAAACACTAATTGCCGTTCCCCACCGTCATCTTCTTCTGACTGTGGATACTCCAGAGTTTGGGAATCAGGGCACAAGATCTCCTTGTGTTCCTCTTCAAGCGGGCTTGGAGACAGGCCCAAATTAAGGAATGGTGAAATATCCGAGTGTGAGATCACTTTTTTGCCAAGACTCTCCATGGTGGGTGGAAGGAGTATCAGGGTGAGGATTCTGTTGACCAGACTCTTGGCTACTGAGACTGGACTTTGTGGAAGACCGGGTGGTGCTTAACCGACTGGAAACATTATCTGCTGCAATCCAACTGACCACCTGGTTGCACTGGTCTGACTTCGAGAGTGGTGTCCTGAGCCACCCTGCAAACTGGGACATGAAGCTAGGTATCGTGGATGAGTATGTTTCTTGTTCTCTGGCAGCAGGCACAGTTTCATCATGCCCAGGGCCAAGACCTCTGCGTGCACCATCAGCAGCACAGCCACTTCCCCGTCCCTTACTGCTCACCTTGCGCATTTTAAATGGTGTATATGCTTGAAAGTATGTCACACGTACAGTAGCGCAGCTTTTATAAGTGTATGCGCAAATAAAGTAGACAGAATGTCACAGATATTTTTAGGATGCATTAAACAGGAGGTATAGCGCAAGTAATGTCGCTGTCACCACCGCCTAATAAAAAATTACACAGAATGAATGTCACTGATATTTAGGATGCACAAACCTTATATAGAAGGTATAGCACAATTAATGTAATTTTTACCACCGGCTAATGATAAAATTTGACTGAATGTCATTGATATTTAGGATGTGCACACGGTAAACAGGAAGTATAGCGTAATGTCGCTGTTTGCCCCAGACGAAGAGTCAAGCGAAACCCGGGTCGGGTATGAACATAAGGCTATCTAGCGTTGTTTTAAGGCATTTTTAAGCAACTTGGCTTGTGAGTATAATAAATTGTAAATTTTTACCTTTTGTGGCGGTACTTCACTATTGCGTGCGTCCCTTTTGAAGGTATATGATGGTATACCAGGAGGGTAAAAGCGAATGTAAAGATTCGTATTCCACTGCATTTGGAAAGTGTGAAAGAATCCTAACTGGGAGAGGTTATCCTTTGATGGAGAATGAAGCAGCACGCTCCTTTATATAAAACGCATTGCTGTGTGAACTTGCCCATATCACCACAGGACCTGCAGCGCATCGAAGGAAGGCAACATATTTTGAGAAATTCTTTTCTCTTTATTGCTGTCGCTGTCACCACCGCCTAATATAAAATTACACTGAATGAATGTCACTGATATTTAGGATGCACAAACATTATACAGCAGGTATAGCACAAGTAATGTTGTTTTTACCACCGGCTGATAAAAAATTACACCGAGTTAGTGTCACTGAAATTTAGGATGCACAAACATTATACAGCAGGTATAGCGCAAGTAATGTCGCTGTCACCAGCGCCTAATAAAAAATTACACTCAATTAATGTCACTGATATTTCAGAACGTTATCAAGGAGATGTAGCGCAGGTAATGTTGCTGCCACTGGCAGCAAAAAAATTTGATTGAATGTCACTGATATTTCGGATACGCTAACGTTATAGAGGAGATGTAGCACAAGTAATGTAACTGTCTGCAGCGGACACAGTCTACAGAAAAAGTACACTGGATGTCAGATATTTTTAGGGGCATGGAATACACTGGTCTGTATACAAATGGCAGTTGATTGTCCCTTGGTAACTATCTCACTTATGCACTGTGCACTTTATATACCTGTATAGTGAGATTCTCTTTCAGGTAGCCTGGGAGTGTTTGGGATTATCTGCAATTATTTATTGACAAAGTTTATGTAGGGATGCAGTAGGGTTAAGACTCATGCTTTATGAGATGTGTTAACTAAACTAAAGTTAACTAAACGTGTTAAGCAATTGCTTTTCAATGGCTTTTGTTTCAAGATAACTGTGACGAGGGGACACCCTCTGCGTCTGGAGGAAAGAAGTGTAGTGTCCCACTAGGTAAAGGTGGGCACTACACAAGGGTCAATTGGGCCACGTTGTACTCCTACTCCTGAGGGACAGTGGCAGTATATTTAACCGTCATTTTAATGTATTTTCTATATGCTTTTTTATGTATTGTTCCCCTGTGATATGTATAGCAGGCCTATAGGGGTGTAGTGTAGCATCCTAGACACTAGAGGGAGATAGAGAGCCCCTAGTATAAATGTTCAGGCCCAGACAGGGAGGAGTTAGTCTGTAGTCAGGAGTCTGTGGAGACAGAAGAGAGAGGGCACCAGCCAGAGACAAGCTGAGGGCCTCCTCCTGACTTGCAGCTAGACAGTCCAGACTTCTAGTTGCTACCAGGAGGCTAGTGGAAGGATCCTAGCCTGCCTGAGGATAAAGAGCCAGAGTTAGCTCAGAAGAGTCACCCCATGAGAAGAGTGTGCCTCCTGGGAGAAACCTTCAGTTCCCACAAGCCAAGCAGAGCCAGTGTTTCCAGCTAAAACAAGTAAGCTGAAGGGCAGAGGAATCATTAATTTAAAGCAAGGATAAATACGGGAGGAAGATTTATACCAAGGATAAAGCCAATATTAGGGCATCCGGGCCTTGGGATAAGAGCAGACAGGAGTTCTAAGGAACAGTGTACACTATTTCTGAGGAGAAGGTACAGCCTGATCTGATTGTGTTGTTGTTTACCCTCTGAGTATCTTGCAAGGAACAGTATACCTGCCATTATTGTGAAAACCTGCTGGTGAAGGGAACCTGCTATATGGAACTGTATGGACAACTAACTGTACAAAGTTGAACTGTTGCTAGTAAAAAAAAGTTTGGTTCACCATCACCTGTGTTCCTCACTTATTGCAACTATCAAATCGGTGTGCCACCGTTACAGGCACTGACGTCACAAACCTTAAAGGGACCTTGCCCCAGGCACATTAAACATCTGCAACATCCAGGGTGCCTCATCCACCATCAGGCCTGGTCCCTAAATACAGAGTGTGCCCCAGAGGTCTCCTGTGCTGCCTCTCCTTCACTGCTGTACGCCTGCCCAGGGTATTCCTACAGAACTGTGAGTAACCCTCGCTTGCCCATAAACTGTGACCTCACAATCGCAATACCCTGCGGGTCTGGCGTGCAGCAGAAGGTTTGTACACAAATATAGAAAAAGGATTCTTTACGCTAAGAGCAGTGAGACTATGGAACTCTCTGCCTGAGGAGGTGGTGATAGTGAGTTCACTAAAAGAGTTCAAGAGGGGCCTGGATGTATTTCTGGAGTGTAATATTACAGGCTATAGCTATTAGAGAGGGGTCATTGATCCAGAGAGTTATTCTGATTGCCTGATTGGAGTCGGGAAGGAATTTTTCCCCCCTTAAGTGGGGAAAATTGGCTTATACCTCACACACGGGTTGTGCACACGTTAGACAGCGGCCAAACAATTGCAAGCTATTTAGCGCAGGTTGCCATAAAAATATATATTGTTGCCAGATACAACTATATTCCTTAAACAAACTTTAGTCTCTCTAACAAGTTTTAGCAATTTAGCGCAGGTTGCGCTAAAAGTATATATTGCTGCCTCACACAATAGTCTATAAAAGGACTTTTGGGTCTATAACAAGTCTAAAAATGAAAATATTCCTATTTCACTAACTACACTCTCTTTCCCTTCTGCTCTCCAGCACTCTGACTAAGTACTCATGCACATGACCGTTGTTTTGCGGTCCGTTTTTAAATGATCCATTGTTCTGTATCTGATGTTTTTTTTTTCTTCTCTGATTTAAGTCCTCTTCGATTCCATTATTACACAAAACATATCATTATGGTTTCCGTATCTGATCCGATTTTTTTGGTTGAAACGGAAACAGTAATTTATTAATCACCAAACACATGAGCAATATGGGCTGAGCATAGCATTTCTACAGTAAGGATACGCAAAATACGAATGACATACGGATGTGTTCAGTGTGCGTTCTGTATCTTTTGTGGACCCATTGACTTGAATTGGGCCTCGGAACGTGATTTGCGGACAATAGGACATGCACTACTTTATTTCGGAACAGCCATGCGGCCAAACGAAAACGGAATGCACACGGAGTAACTTCTATATTTTCTACAGACACATTTAAGTGAATGGTTCCGCAAAAAAAAAAAACGAAACTGAAGCAGAAAGAAAGTACGTTCGTGTGCATGATCACTAAGACTGAGCCAGACACGTATCATCGGTTGCTATATAGCACCCGATGACACGTCCCGGCCAGCCAATCACTGTAATGTCAGTATCCAAAAAGTACGGTATTACAATGAATGACAGTACTTACCTGAACGTTTCTTGGCTCCATAGCAGCAAACAAAAGTGCGGGGAGGAGACTCGAGCTTCATACTCGAGCACACGCGGTATTCGCCCGAACACCACGATGTGCCGAGCATCGCGATGCTCGAGTAAAAGTAGTGTTCGGCCGAGCATGCTTGCCCAACACTAAGGCCCCTTTCACACGGGCGAGTATTCCACGCGGATGCGATGCGCGAGTTGACCGCATTGCACCCGCACTGAATACCGACCCATTCATTTCTATGGGGCTGTTCACATGAGCGGTGATTTTCACGCATCACTTATCGGGTTGCGTAAAAATCGCAAGCATCCGCAAGCAAGTGCGGATGCGGTGCGATTTTCATGCACGGTTGCTAGGAGACGATCGGGATGGAGACCCGATCATTATTATTTTCCCTTATAACATGGTTATAAGGGAAAATAATAGCATTCTGAATACAGAATGCATAGTAAAACAGCGCTGGAGGGGTTAAAAAAAAATATAAAAAATAATTTAACCCACCTTAGTCCACTTGATTGCGGCCCGGCATCTCCTTCTGTCTCATTTGTTGAATAGGACCTGTGGTGAGCATTAATTACAGGAACAGGACCTTTGATGACGTCACTCCGGTCATCACATGGTAAGTCACATGATCTTTTACCATGGTGATTCATGTTCTATTAAAAAGTCTCATAAGATAAGCATGGTCCTCACTGGAGGGAAATTGCGTTTTTTTTGCGACTTTTTAAATAGTCCCAATAGTAAGTCTAGAGATTCATTTACATAAGAAAATACGCCCACTTTCAGAAAACTGGCGAGCATAGTGCACAGCAGAAAAAAGTCGCAAATTTGTGCACAGTTTTAGCCTTTGTGCATTTTTTTGCAACTTTTTCCACTCCATTATTCTGACTTGAGCTAATAATAAATCTGGCCCTTTTTTTGAATGTGGAAACTCCACATCATCCATGCTTTACCAAAAGTACACAAAGGTATAAAACCACCACCCCTGCGTTCTATAGTCTGTGGTATAGGTTCACTAACAGAAAGATTAGGGGAGTGGCTTGATTCCTTTTTGCAACCATCAGCAAAAAGAGTCCGGGATATATAAAAGATACCTCAGATGTCGTGAGATGCCTTTATGATTTTAAATGGAGAGCTAAATCCACATGAATAGCCAGCGATGTTATTTAATTGTACCCGTCAATACCACATCATGTGGCCATTCTAGCGTTAAAGTATCATTTACATAGATACAGAAAACACTCAACTGACCTGATTGATTATATATTGACAATAAGTTTTATGTCCAGAAAAAAGGAGTGTTGATGGGGGCTAAATTTTCTCCATCGCTGGCTAACCTGGTGATGTCATACTGGGAAGAGAGATACATTTAGGCTACATTTACACGTCAGTATTTTTCTATAATCCGAATTTCGGTCCGTTTTCTGCGAATCCGTTGTTCCTGAAAATGTCTCCGTATGTCATCCGTTTTTTGCGGATCCGCAAAAAACGGAAACATGTATACATTTCAATAATCAAATAAAGTTGTTTGGATTTCTTTGAAAAAAAATTGAAAAAAAAAATAAAATTAAATTTGCTATGTGTTTCCAGGAACGGATTCCACAAAAAACGGAAGACATACGGAATGACATCCGAATGTCTTCCGTTTTTTGCGGCTCCATTGACTTTGTATTGTACCAGGATCCGAATTTTGCGGAAAAGAATAGGACATGTTTTATATTTAAACGGACATGCGGAACGGAACAACGGAAACTGACAGCACACATTGTGCTGTCCGATTTTTTCCAGGACCCATTGAAAATGAATGGGTCCAGATCTGGTCCTGATCTGTTCCGCAAAAAACGGAACAGATCAGGAAAGAAAAAACGGACGTGTGAATGGACCCTAATAGTGATACAAATCCTTTTGTTTCAATGGTGAGCAAGTAAATATATTGTTGATTTGCTCCTAATTTGGGAGGGCGATGTGTCTGCCATACCGGCCTTTAGAAAATATCTGAAAGATAACCTGTATAATTTGAGGTTCACTTGTTCTTTTGATGCACATACTATACATTTTTTGGATCTTATTCTGATGGGCGTTCCCAATAATGTAATACAAACAGAAACATATCGGAAGGGGATTACTGGTAATACGATATTAAGTGGAAATAGTCACCATCCTTTACACACCATAAAGGCCATCCCTGTGGGAGAGTTAATCAGGGCTCGCAGAAACTGCAACACTGACACTTCTTTAAATACAGAATGTGCCGATATTATTCCCCGCTTACGGGACAGAGTATATCCCTAATGAATGCTTACTAGAGCCCTCGGTATAAAGAAACGGAAGAAACAAAGTAGCGAGTTACTGTTCAGAATGGAAGAAAAAATTACAAGTATTAAGGCTGATTTCAGCCTGTATTTGTGGGCAGGGCGTAGCTCCCTATATATGCCTGCCAAGGTCTCCCCTCAGGTGGTGTGTCTCACTTACGTTCGTAGGAGGAGCCACATCTAGCCGTCTAGCAAGCTGTTCGTTTCTCTCTCTCGTCCAGAGTGAATTGCTGCACGGTGCTACATTCCGGTGAGAAGTCTTTCTCCTCAAAGTAAGTTTATGGAGCGTGATACTCCCGTACGTCCTCCAGCAGTGCTTCCCTAAAATCACCTTGCGGTCCAAGGCGGAAAGCATGTACTTCCGCCCGCCTCCTGTACGCGCTCAGCCGGCAGCAGCGCTTCCCCAAGTCGTCTTGCGGTCCAGGGTGGAACGCACCTACTTCCGCCCGCCTCCGGCACGCGCACAGCCGGCAGCAGCGCTTCCCCAAGTCGTCTTGCGGTCCAAGGTGGAACGCACTTACTGCCCCATTCAGCCTCCCCAGGCGGAGCACAGACCGTTCCCACACACTCACCCGCCGGAGCCGCACCGGAGTCCTCCTTCCCCAGCATGAGGTACCGCAGTATGACTGCAGTGGGTGGCTCTGGACTCATGGCGTTCCATCAGGGTCGGTCTGTGGCCCGCATGGTGACACTGCCAGGCACTCAGAAGATGGGTCACATCCACATGCGGCGAGGTTCTGGCATGTTGCCGTTCCAAACTGGTCACTCACTCAGATATTCTCAGGCATGTCAGTTCGTCTTTTCAGATGAATGAGGTCTGAGAAGAGTTTGTCCCAGCAAGTCCAGCCCTGTGCCCCCACTCCCTGCAGTTCCCCAGCACACCCCGCATGTCACTCTGGTTCCATCTTCATGACGTATGTCACCTGGATCGTCCAGGCCCTGGTCATGTTGTATGTTACCTGGATCGTCCAGGCCTAGTCTAATGTTGTATGTTACCTGGATCGTCCAGGCCCTGGTCTCATGTTGTATGTTACCTGGATCGTCCAGGCCAGTCCAATGTTGTATGTTACCTGGATCGTCCAGGCCAGTCCAATGTTGTATGTTACCTGGATCGTCCAGGCCCTGGTCTCATGTTGTATGTTACCTGGATCGTCCAGGCCCTGGTCTCATGTTGTATGTTACCTGGATCGTCCAGGCCCAGTCCAATGTTGTATGTTACCTGGATCGTCCAGGCCCTGGTCTCATGTTGTATGTTACCTGGATCGTCCAGGCCCTGGTCTCATGTTGTATGTTACCTGGATCGTCCAGGCCCTGGTCTCATGTTGTATGTTACCTGGATCGTCCAGGCCCAGTCCAATGTTGTATGTTACCTGGATCGTCCAGGCCCTGGTCTCATGTTGTATGTTACCTGGATCGTCCAGGCCAGTCCAATGTTGTATGTTACCTGGATCGTCCAGGCCCAGTCCAATGTTGTATGTTACCTGGATCGTCCAGGCCCTGGTCTCATGTTGTATGTTACCTGGATCGTCCAGGCCAGTCCAATGTTGTGTTTACCTGGATCGTCCAGGCCAGTCCAATGTTGTATGTTACCTGGATCGTCCAGGCCCTGGTCTCATGTTGTATGTTACCTGGATCGTCCAGGCCTAGTCCAAAGTTGTACGTTACCTGGTTCGTCCAGGCCTAGTCCAATGTTTTTTGTCACCTGGTTCGTCCAGGCCACGCTTCACGTCATAGGTCACCTGGATCGTACAGGCCATGGTCCAGTGTCGCGCGTTTCCTGGACCTTCCAGGCACGTTCCTGTAGGGTCACCTGGATCGTCCAGGACATGTCTCGCATGCGTACCTCCTGGATCATCCAGGTGTCATGGAACCATGAACCAGACGTACAACAAGAGATAAGTGGAAATGAGAAGGCTTTATTGAAAATCAAGCTGTAGCAAAAGTCCAAACGGATGGCTAAACCGAAGCAGGGTCTTGCGTAGACAGAGGTCAGGAACCAGGAGGGTAGTCAGACGAAGCCTGGATCAGGAACCAGCAGGGTAGTCAGACGAAGCCAGGATCAGGAACCAACGGGGTAGTCAGACGAGGCCAGGATCAGGAACCAGAAGCAGCAGCAGTCTTAGAAGCATGTGAACACAGGAGGACCAAGCAAGGAACTGAAGCCACAGACCTTCTATATATATGAGCTAGGCATCCAGCTCCTCCCAGTGGGAAGGAGAAGCCGCAGGGTGGGAGGCTACAAGAAACCCAGAAACCAAGATGGCCGCCAGCACATGTCAAACGAAGGAGAACAGTAAGAAGGTAAGACCATGACAGTACCTCCCCCTCAAGGGCCCCTCCTCCGCGGAGTAAGGAACGGTTTCTGAGGGAAGCGTGCGTGGAAGGCTCGGAGCAAAGCCGGAGCATGGACGTCTGCGGAGGGAACCCAGGAACGCTCCTCTGGACCATAACCACGCCAATGGACCAAAAACTGCAACCGACCGCGGACCAGGCGTGAGTCCAGGATGTTGCTCACCTCATATTCCTCACGATTGCCCACTTGGACCGGACGGGGCCGAGGAACCGAGGAAGTGAAACGATTATACACCAATGGCTTCAACAGGGAGACATGAAACACGTTGGAGATCCGCATGCCAGGAGGAAGCGCAAGGGCATAGGCTACCGGGTTTACCCTGCGAAGCACTCGGAAGGGACCAACAAAGCGAGGCGCCAGCTTGGGAGTGGGCACTCGAAGGTTGAGGTTGCGGGTGGACAACCATACACGGTCTCCGACCTGGTAGGAATAGGAAGGAGCGGGCGCTCGTCTGCGATCAGCCTGGAGTCTCTGGCGCTGCGCAGAGACCTCAAGGGACCCCTGGATCTGTACCCAAGAAGCACGTAGGACGGAAAGGTGATCCTCCACAGCCGGAGTATCCTGGGGCGAGAATACCTCCGGTAACACGGCAGGTTGGAACCCATAATTGGCCATGAAGGGAGACGTCCCAGAGGAAGAGTTCACCGCCGTGTTCCTGGCAAACTCAGCCCAAGGCAGGAGGTCAACCCAATTGTCTTGGTGATCGGAGACATAGCAACGAAGGAATTGCTCCAAGGCCTGATTGGATCGTTCTGCGGCCCCATTGGACTGAGGGTGGTAGGCCGAGGAGAAAGAGAGATGAATCCCCAACTAAGAGCAAAAGGCGCGCCAGAACCTGGACACAAACTGACTCCCCCGATCCGACACAATCTCCTTGGGCAAACCGTGCAACCGGAAGACCTCCCTGGCGAAAATCGTGGCCAACTCTTGTGCAGAGGGTAACTTCTTGAGAGGAACACAGTGGCACATTTTGGAAAACCGATCCACAATCATGAGAATGACCGTATGGCCTCGGGATGCAGGGAGGTCCACAATGAAATCCATCCCCAGGTGTGACCATGGGCGCTCCCCGGTGGCTATGGGTTGCAAAAGGCCCAACGGAAGGTGCCGAGGGGACTTACTCTGGGCACAAACGGAGCATGCCGCTACATATGCGGCGATGTCGGAACGTAGAGAAGGCCACCAGAACAGACGTGAAACAGCCCAGGACAGCTGATTCTTTCCAGGATGCCCCGCGGCCTTGGAGTTATGGTAGGTTCGCAACAACCGAGTGCGCAACTCCTCAGGCACAAAACACCTGCCGTTGGGTCTCCCAGAGGGAGCACCAGATTGAGCCGCCAAAATCTGCTCACCCAGGGGAGAGGTCAGGCTGGTGCGAATGGCGGCCAGGATCTGATTCGGAGGTATGACCGAAGTCGGAATCGACTCCTCCCCGGACAGCTCGGAGTACTGCCGTGATAAGGCATCCGCTCTGATGTTCTTGGAACCGGGTAGGTAGGAGACCACGTAATTAAAACGTGACAAGAACAGAGCCCATCTGGCCTGACGTGGTGTCAATCTCTTGGCCTCAGAAAGGTAGGTCAGATTCTTGTGGTCCGTCAGGATGAGAACCGGAACCACCGATCCCTCGAGCAAGTGCCTCCATTCTTTAAGGGCCTGCACGATGGCCAATAACTCCCTGTCACCAATCTGATAGTTGCACTCCGCGGAAGACAGTTTCCGGGAGTAAAACCCACAAGGAAGCAGAGGACCCTCTGGTGTTCTACGCTGAGACAGAAGGGCGCCTACTCCCGTCTCAGACGCGTCCACCTCGAGGACAAAGGGCAACCCAGGGTTGGGATGCGACAGAATCGGAGCCGACACAAAGGCGGACTTTAGAGCCTCAAAAGCTCGGATGGCCTCGAGCGGCCAGACCTGGAAATTACTGCCCTTCCTGGTCAGATCCGTGAGAGGCTTGGCTAGCATAGAAAAGTCCCTGATGAACTTCCGATAATAATTGGCGAAGCCCAAAAAGCGCTGCAGGGCACGGAGACCACTGGGCTGGGGCCACTGTAAGACAGCCGAAACCTTCTCAGGATCCATGGAGAACCCCTCAGCGGAAATGATGTAACCTAAGAAGGTTACCTGGGATCGGTGAAATTCGCATTTCTCAAGCTTACCGAACAGCCTGTTCTCTCGTAACCGTTGCAACACTCGTCTGACATCCATAATGTGGGCCTCCATGGATTCAGAATATACCAAGATGTCATCCAAATAGACCACCACACACTGCTGCAACAGGTCACGGAAAACATCGTTGATGAATTCCTGGAAGACTGCGGGCGCATTGCACAACCCAAAGGGCATAACCAAGGATTCATAATGACCGGTCCTGGTGTTAAACGCGGTCTTCCACTCATCGCCCGCCTTGATCCTTACCAGGTTATATGCCGCCCTCAGGTCGAGTTTGGTAAAGACCGTGGCCCCTTTGAGGCGATCGAACAGCTCGGAAATCAAGGGTATCGGGTAAGCGTTCTTGATCGTGATGCGATTGAGACCCCTGTAATCGATGCAAGGCCTCAACTCACCGCCCTTCTTTTTCACAAAGAAAAATCCAGCCCCTGCCGGGGACGAGGATTTGCGAATGTGTCCGCGTGAAAGCGCCTCCCTCACGTACTCCTCCATGGCCTCATTCTCCGCTACCGACAGTGGATAGACTTTGCCACGAGGAGGAACGGCACCAGATTGTAACTCTATGGCACAATCGTATGGGCGGTGCGGAGGTAGGGCAACCGCGCGCACCTTATCGAATACATCCCGGTACTCTTCGTATTCAGGAGGCAACAGAGAGTCCGAGGAAGTACACAGCAACTTGACAGGCCCATGGATGCAACTAGCCCCACACTGCGGTGACCACGAGAGGATCTCGGCCGATCTCCAATCGAAAGTCGGATTATGCTTCTG
Source organism: Bufo gargarizans (assembly GCF_014858855.1). Lineage (NCBI taxonomy): Eukaryota > Metazoa > Chordata > Amphibia > Anura > Bufonidae > Bufo > Bufo gargarizans. Next base: position 421,771,588 of record NC_058080.1, on the reverse strand, counting down.
GAGCCAGGGGTACCCCAAGACCACCGAGTAGTGTGGAGACGAAATCACCTGGAGACAGACCGACTCTCTGTGAACGGCACCAATGGCTATCCCCACTGGAAGGGTCTCATGAGTCACGTGTGGCGGCAGAAGGGGTCTGCCGTCTATCGCCTCAAGAGCCAGTGGGGAACCTCGAGGCTGCAGAGGAATGGAATTGGCGGCAGCGAACACACTATCAATGAACAAACCACCAGCACCAGAGTCCACCAACGCCTGGGTCGTCACCGAGCCCCCGACCCAGGAGAGGACAACAGTGATCAGTGGTTTGTCAACACGGGAAACCGGGGACGAGGAGACTCCACCCAAGATCTGCCCCCGACAGGATCTCAGGTGCGAGCGTTTCCCGGACGGTTCGGACATGCCAACCGAAAATGCCCACCGAGACCACAGTACATGCATCGGCCCTCGCGTCTCCGGAGTACCCTCTCCCCCTCGGACAGGCGAGCAAACCCCAGCTGCATGGGTTCACCCCCAGACAAGTCATCCCCAGGAGGCGTGGGAGGAGAGGGAGGCACGGGTGGGACAGCAAACGTAGGCGCCAATCTGTTAGAAGACCTCCGCAGGCTCTCCTTAAAGGAAGGTCTCTCCCTGAGTCTGGTGTCAATCAAAATCAGGAAAGAAATAAGAGACTCGAGCTCCACTGGTAGGTCCTTAGCTGCAACCTCATCCTTCAAGGCATCCGAGAGACCATGAGAGAAAGCAGCGACCAGAGCCTCATTATTCCAGCCCACCTCTGCTGCCAGGGTACGAAACTCAATGGCGTATTCAGCTACGGATCGTGAACCCTGTCTGATGGACATAAGGAGCTTCGCAGCAGAGGCAGCACGAGCCGGCACATCGAATACCTTCCGAAGAGAAGCAACAAAACCGGAAAACTCGGCAACCACCGGATTGTTGTTCTCCCATAAAGGGCTGGCCCAGGCCAAGGCCTTGTCCGAGAGCAGCGAGATCAAGAAGCCCACCTTTGATCTCTCAGTAGGAAAGGCATGTGGCAGCAACTCGAAATAAATGCCCACCTGGTTAAGGAAACCTCGGCACTGAGTTGGCTCTCCCCCAAAGCGCTGTGGAAGGGGGGCAGAACCGGTCATACCCCGAGACACCGCAGGCGCAGCAACAGGTGTCGGGGTAGACTCTGGCGCAACAACCGGAGCGGCAGTAGGAGCGGGCCCAGGAGCGACAACCGACCCATCGGCAACGGAAGCGAAATGAGCCGTGCGTTCAAGCAGGGTTTGCAACGCCACAGCGAACCGACCCAACAGGTGATCCTGCTGATCAAGTCTGGCAACCAGCGTAGGTAGCGAGGATGGCCCTGTACCGTCAGAATTCATGGCTTGGTCCTAATGTCATGGAACCATGAACCAGACGTACAACAAGAGATAAGTGGAAATGAAGAAGGCTTTATTGAAAATCAAGCTGTAGCAAAAGTCCAAACGGATGGCTAAACCGAAGCAGGGTCTTGCGTAGACAGAGGTCAGGAACCAGGAGGGTAGTCAGACGAAGCCTGGATCAGGAACCAGCAGGGTAGTCAGACGAAGCCAGGATCAGGAACCACTGGGGTAGTCAGACGAGGCCAGGATCAGGAACCAGAAGCAGCAGCAGTCTTAGAAGCATGTGAACACAGGAGGACCAAGCAAGGAACTGAAGCCACAGACCTTCTATATATATGAGCTAGGCATCCAGCTCCTCCCAGTGGGAAGGAGAAGCCGCAGGGTGGGAGGCTACAAGAAACCCAGAAACCAAGATGGCCGCCAGCACATGTCAAACGAAGGAGAACAGTAAGAAGGTAAGACCATGACACCAGGTCCAGTGTCGATGTTGTATGTCACCTGGATCGTCCAGGCCAAGTTCAATGTGGTATGTCACGCGGATCATCTGGGCTGTTCAATATAGTGTGCCACTGGGTTCGCCATACCCTGTCCTAGTCTGCATAGGCTCGGCTTCATGAGCCTTATGGACGTTCAAGGGTCTCACGGTTCCCATCCTTTCTCACGGCTACGTCATTCAGTCTACTTAAATTTTCCCTCAGATTCCTAGAAGTGTTTCCAGCTGCTATAATTTCCAAGTAGAAAGTAGGCTAAAGTTCCGCAAGGTAAGATATTCGATACAAGAGTTATATCACTGGTAGGTTCTGTTCTTGCTTATTTCAGTCCACATATACCTTGTCTAGCTCTTATTTTTGGTTTTTCTGTCCGCGGCAATCCAGATCAAGTCATTCGTCAAAAGTCGGTTCAGCTTAAGGCGGGTCCAAGATGTCACAGGTGTCCGATATAGAAGACAACGCCTCTTCCTTAGGCTCTGCAGTCTCAGGTCGGGTCACCAACAGATCCCTCCGGAGCTGGACCATCCCAAAGTTAATTGCTGAGCTGAATAGGAAAGGGATCCGGTATCCTGCATCTGCCAGAAAAGCAGAACTTTACAGAATTTTGATGTCTGAGGCTGGGCCCTCTGGGGAACAAACTTCCCTGTCATCGATTCAGCTCTCACTGTCTCAGCTCCAATCCTCCATCAGTGGTTTGGTCAGTTCGGTCTCGGACATCCAGTCCAGAGTCGACGTTCTGGAAGTCCAGCCCTCAACATCCGGTCAAAGTCAGGCTACCACATCATCCCTGGCCATCCCACAGTCTCTCCCAGGTATTCACATACCTACCCCCCAAATTGCTCCGTCCCACTTTCTGCCAGAGAATCTAAAAAAGGACATTGTGGCAGGGAAAGATATAAATCTAGCCTCCATTCTCATTGCATCCCACGATGTTCCAGAAAGTCGCGTGATTAACTGTGGGGACGTGTCCATAGTCATGAAAGCTAAAGATGCACGTCTCAACAGGAAGCTGACCATTCCGGAATTCGTGCTAGCTTTCAGCGTATATAGAGATGTGGTCTGTTCAGCCCAGCCAGACAGAAGGGAGGAACTGGACAGATATCTTTACCAGGTCACCGACCTGGGTCAGAAATATGGTGGATCGGCATTTTACGATTACCACCGGTCCTTCTCCGCTAAAGCTGCAGCAGCACTTTCCCAGTTCCAGTTTGTCACCAATTGGGCGGAGATGGACACCGAGCTATTTTGCCGGCACTTTGCAGGTCTCAGGGCCCCCACCTGCTCGAACTGCCAATCCATATTTCATTTAACAGATTGGTGCCCGAACTCTAGCCCTGGCACGCCGCAAGGGGCGTGGCCCGGTCCCTCCGGTGCTCAGGGTAATCCCAGTTCAGTGGACAAACTAGGCCTGCCCATAATCTACCTCGGCAAAAGCCAATTATGCAATAACTTTAACTTGGGAAGTTGTGCCTTCAATGCGTGTCGGGCCCTGCACATCTGTTCATTGTGTTTCAGAGCTCACCCACGCTCCTTGTGCCCTAGGAAAGCCTCAAAGCAGTTATGACTAACCGACATCAATGTCGAACTGCTGTCAAGTCTCCTCAAAAACCATCCTGACCGAGTCTTCACTGAATCCTTAATAGCTGGGTTCCACGAAGGGTTTCACACAGGGTTAGTCGCTCTTCCTCAAGCCAACTGGGAGGGTTCCAATTTACTGTCGGCCAGTCATGACCCAGAAGCAGTCGAGACATTGATACAAGCAGAGGTCAATAAAGGTTTCTTGCTGGGCCCCTTTTCTGATGTTCCCTTTCAGCACTGGCGCATCAGTCCTATCGGCATTGTGTCTAAACAGTCATCGAATAAAAAACGTATGATCTACGATTTGTCTGCTCCACATGCTTCGTCCACCCCCAGCCTGAATTCACTGATTCCATCAGAGGAGTACTCAATGAGATACTCTTCTATCGATCAGGCAGTCCAACTCATCTTGCTCTCAGGCAAGGGTTCTTGGCTCACCAAGGCAGATATAGCTGACGCCTTCAAGCTGCTGCCCATCCAGCCACAGCTTTGGGGTTTTTATGGCATCAGATGGTCCAATAAATTTTATTTTGCAAATCGTCTCACTTTCGGTTGCAAAAGCAGTCCATGGCTCTTTGACCAGTTAGCACAGGCCCTCCACTGGATATTGGTTCACCACGGCGGTTTGCCAATGGTCATCCACTATCTGGACGACTTCTTGATAATTGAGAAGCGGCATCCTCACCCGACCGGTTTAAACACTTTGACGGAGTTCTTTAATCAGTTACAGGTCCCGTTAGCTCAAAAAAAGACAGAAGGGCCAGCCACACAGGTCACCTTCCTAGGTATCATCTTGGACACGGTCCGTATGGAAGCCATGCTTCCTCCAGAGAAATTATGCCCCCTTATAGAGCTTTATCCCATAGTAGCAGCCGCTCAAGTCTGGGGAAAACAGTGGGCCAATTCCTCTGTCCTTTTTGTCACGGATAGCCAGGCATTAGTTGACATCCTCGACAAACAAAGGGCTAAGTCCCCAAAAATCATGTCACTGCTACGCAGACTAGTATGGCTGTCCCTTTCTTTTAATTTCCGTTTTGCAGGGGAACACATTTAGGGACATAAAAATGTAGCAGCAGATGCATTGTCTAGATTAAATTTTTCGTTTTTTTCCCAGGAGATGCCCGACGCGGATCCCACGGGAGCCTCAATTCCGCCACACAACACTCTAGTGATGGACTAGAGTCTCTCATCTCGACAGCAAAACATTTCATAAGCCAATCCTTAGCCCCAAACACGGCCAGGAATTACAGAACCGGGTTGAAAGCATTCAGTAGGTTTAGACTCCTTTACCCTCAGGGCGGCCGGGACGAAACATCGTACCTGCTGGCGTTCATAGCTTTCTGTCAATCCCAACTCAAACTCTCTCACAGTTCCATCAAAATATACCTAGCAGGCCTCCAACACCACTTCATGCTTAGTAATCCGGATCGTTCTTCCATTTTCTCAAACCAGGCCATCAAGGCAGCCCTTAGGGGAATTCAGAAAACCGCCAAACAAACTCCCTCCCGCAGACAACCGGTGTCCACCAAGCTGTTCAGGGATCTGTCTTCCGCGCTAGACGGCTCCCCTTTTGGGCCCTTGACCAGCACGGTATTACAAGCAGCCATGTTTTTAAGTTTTTACGGCTTTCTCCGTCCAGGAGAATTCACCGGCAGCACCCCGGGGCACGGCTGTCTTCGCAAAGACCAGCTGTCGTGGCATAATGACCATTTCATACTCAGCCTACCACTGACCAAAACAAGCCAAACAGGGCCACCCACGGAGATTAAATATTTCCCTACCCAAAACAACTGGTGCCCGGTCCGGATTCTTAACAAATTATTATCCCTGTTACAGTCTGCTCCTCCCAACAGTCCTCTCCTACCCTTCAAAGATAAACCCCTCTCTTCACATCAATTCACGTCCCATATCCGTTCGCTAACGGCAGGCCTTGGGTACGACCCAGGCGTCATCTCGGGTCACTCATTCCGCATCGGAGCGGCTTCGTCAGCTTCAAAACACCAAGTTCCTGCTCATGTCATCCGTTCCATGGGACGCTGGAGATCTTCTTGTTTCAACAGATACATCCCGAATCCACATAGGGAAATATCCCAGGCTTTTCAATCGTTGGCGTTATAGGTCATGCGGGGCGGTAGCACACAATAAACCGGTTTGCACGACACAGTGTACTTGTCTCTTTTGCCCTCTCCAGGCCTACCCACGCCCGTGGCTCCCGGCACAACTCAGCCATAGTTTAGGTTTGGCATGCCTTACCCACGTCCAAGACGCTTCCAGCCCTGCCCATAAATAAAAATGGTAAATATAACTAAAATAATAATAGCACCACGTTACCCACTTTGGTATTAACTTACAGCAGACAATTTTCAATGATTAAAAGAATGCTGTACTTAAATGCCTGCCCATATTATACTGTATGAGGATGATTTTTACACAAAATACTAGAGGGTGGCTGTAGAATAGTGTCCAGATGTTCACGAACATTGTGAAACACTCTTTCTCCTTCGTTTTTTTTCTAATGCCACTGTTACCACAAAAAATACTTGGTTGACATATAAGGGATTCTTGAAGTGTGGCAGCAATCCATGCAGAACACACAAATATACTGTGGCAATGAAAAGTTTTTATGACTCAATACACACTTTGGATTTTCCTATCAAACACTATATCAACTGTAACACGGTGCATATAAATTATATTATACGATGTGTGGAATGTGATTTGATGTACAGTATGTAGGCAGTTCTAGAAAATGCAAAACTAGAATATTAGAACATATCAATTATAGAACTAATTCTTCCTGCCTAGGTACATCAAAAGCGGCCAAGCATTTCATATCTCTAAACCCCCCCCCCCCACCAGAGATGGAGATATTAAAAAGCCTCATGCACACGACCGTTGTTGTGTCCTGTGTCCGTTGTTCCGTTTTCCTGCGGACCCATTGACTTTCAATGGGTCAGTGGAAAATTCGGAAAATGCACCGTTTGTCATCCGTGTCCGTGATCTGTGTTTCCAGTCTGTGAAAAAAATATGACCTGTCCTATTTTTTTCACGGACAACGGTTCGGACACATTCAAGTCAATGGGTCCGTAAAAAAACACGGAGGCACACAAGATTGTCAGCGTCCGTGATCCGTGTCAGTTTTTTTTTCTATCATTTGCAAGGCAAACTTGACTTCGATTTTTTTTCTATTTCCTTCATGTCTGGTGATCCTCCAAAAATCAAGGAAGACACACGGAAACAAAAACGGACACGGAACAACGGAACCCCATTTTGCAGACCATGAAAAAATACTGTTGTGTGCATGAGGCCTTAAATAGTAGGTTTCCCATGAGTTTAAACATAATAAAGGAACTTATGTATTATTATTGAAATTAATATTATATATATTATATATTTTTTTTTATTTGTTTCATTTATTTTTATTTTTTATTTCTCTTTCCTTTCATGCTTATCCCTTGGAATATCGAAGCAAACCCAAACATGTTTTTGTCAAGGGGGATAGAATTTTGCTTTTGACGATGCTGACTATGAAATGCAATAAAAAAAAAAAAAAACTTTTACTCTATGTATATGTTGCATCTTTTTTTTGTGTAGCAGAGCCAAACTAATGATGACATTTGTATATGGGTATATGTTAGAAGGGTATATTATAGGTATATCACAAACCTCAATCAGATTTTTTTGGGGGGCAAACAGGTATATAACACCAGTTGCAATTACTTATTCCAATAGCGTTTGTCCCTCTATCTAGTTGCAGTATCTCAGCAGAACCGCACACAACTTGTCACAGGGCGCCGGCTTTGGGCTCCTTCCCTTCGGTGCTGCCGGTGCCCTGCGATAACTTCGGAGCAAGGATATGCCCTGCGTCCTTGTCTCAAGTGCAACGGGGGGCGGAGAGGACCCAGCCGTGCACGCCTACTTAACATGGCCAGCGTCCTCCGCTCCCGCAGTTTCTGCGAAAAGTGCGCAGAAAGTACGGGAGCACTTGGCACTCATGTGACGCTGACCATGTCACATGACTCCTTCTCTCCCCTATTTAAACAGGCAGCCTGCTGATCACATGTATTTCCCCTTTGACTTGTGACAAGGTATTTGTATCTCGGCTTGTTGCTTGACTTCGTCTTTGCTTGCTCTTATTGTACTGTTTATTCTCCTGGTATTTGACTTCTGCTTGACTAGACTTGTCCTCGCCTGCTCCCTGTGTCCGACTTGCTTCCACTGGTATTTACTCTCGGTTTGTATATTGACGCTGCTTCTGCTTGTTCTCTGGTACCACCTTGACCTCCTGGTTTTGACCTTGCTAGTTTGACCTCTCTTTGTTTATCTTTTTTCCCCCCAGCTGCACTCCATTAATTAGGACGAGTAAGTGCAAGTAGGCAGGGACAGAGGTGAGGTTGAAGTCAGTTTGCAACTTCCCCATCACCTTCTCGTGACACAACTGCTGCATAATACAAATACACTATAATATACTTTCTATGTTAGAAGATATCTTCTAAGTATATCACACCCCTCTATCTTTTTTTTTTTTTTTCATATATATATATATATATATATATATTATATATATATACATACATACATACACACACACACACACACACACACACACACACACACACACACACACACACTATATTGCAGTTGGCTGCCCATGTGTGAGAGGCTGCAGGCTCAGTCACAGACAACACTGTGTGCACACCATTCATACAGGGTGTGACAGAAAATACCTTTCAGATAAAAAAAATATATATTTTAAATTTAACTGTGATCTAATCACATTTGCAAGCCCGTGTGTGTCAGGCCCCCACACATACTGTATTGTGTCCACTGGCTAGTGGCTGACTAGGCCTGCACTCATACCGTTACAGGGTGTCAGTCACCCAAATACCTTTCCGAAAAAAAAAATTATATTTTAAAATTTAACTGTGATCTAATCACATTTGCAAGCCGGTGTGTGTCAGGCCCCCACACATACTGTATTGTGTCCACTGGCTAGTGGCTGGCTAGGCCTGCACTCATACCGTTAAAGGGTGTCCTTCACCCAAATACCTTTCAGGAAAAAAAAAAAAACTATTTTAAATTTAACTGTGATCTAATCACATTTGCAAGCCGGTGTGTGTCAGGCCCCCACACATACTGTATTGTGTCCACTGGCTAGTGGCTAGGCCTGCACTCATACCATTACAGGATGTCATTCACTCAAATACCTTTCAGATAAAAAAAAATCTATTTTAAATTTAACTGTGATCTAATCACATTTGCAAGCCTGTGTGTGTCAGGCCCCCACACATACTGTATTGTGTCCACTGGCTGGTGGCTGGCTAGGCCTGCACTCATACCATTACAGGGTGTCATTCACTTTAAATGTAACTGTGATCTAATCACATTTGCAAGCCCGTGTGTGTCAGGCCCCCACACATACTGTATTGTGTCCACTGCCCACCACTTATATAGAGTGGCACAGTACCTTGCACGCATAGTAACACTTATCTAATAAAAAATTACAGGCAGAGGCAGGCCACGCCGCAGGGGCCGTCGTGTTTGTGGTGCTGTGATTTCCACTGGCCCTGGAATAATGCCCAGTGTTCAGAGGCCACGTACCCTGAACCCAAAAAATTCTGAGAAAATAGTTGACTAGCTTACACAGGACACCCAATCTTCAACAGCTTCTGCTAAGAACCTTGACGCACCATCCTCCTCCAGCTCAGCTTTAGTCACCACTCTCCCGCCCACCGCCGCCGCCGCCACCACCACAGCCGCTTCACTTGAACCCTCAGAGGAGTTATTTACACATCAGTTGGATGAAATTAGTGATGCACAACCATTATTGCTAGGGGATGTAGATAACAGGGATATGTCTCAGTCAGGAAGCATTACACACATGGACGTACAGTGTGATGATGATGATGTTGCACCCGCTGCTGCTTCCTTTGCTGAGGTGTCAGATACAAGTCAAGTGGTTGATGATGACGATGCGTCCGTGGATGCCACGTGGGTGCCTGCTCGAAGAGAAGTAGAAGAGGGGGAAAGTTCAGAAGGGGAGACAGAGAGAAGGAGGAGACGAGTTGGAAGCAGGGGGAGGTCGTCGCAAGGAGCTAGTGGCACAGTCAGACAGCATGTATCGGCACCCGAGGTCAGCCAGACAGCATGCCAATAAACGCATGCTGTTGCCACCACCAGAATGCCGTCATTGCAAAGCTCAGCAGTGTGGCATTTTGTTTGTGTGTCTGCCTCTGACAACAGCGATGCCATTTGCAACCTGTGCCAAAAGAAACTGAGTCGTGGGAAATCCAACACCCACCTAGGTACAACTGCTTTGCGAAGGCACATGATCGCACATCACAAACGCCTATGGGATCAACACATGATGACGAGTAGAAGCAGCACACAAGCTCAAAGCCACCATCCTCCTCCTGGTCCAGCATCTTCAGCCACGTCAACCACTGCTGTCCTCCTTGCCCCCTCTCAACCACCCACCACTCCGTCTCTCACCTTGAGCAGTTCCATCTCATCTGCCCACAGTCAGGTGTCTGTAAAGGAAATGTTTGAGCGTAAGAAGCCAATGTCACAGAGTCACCCCCTTGCCCGGCGTCTGACAGCTGGCTTGACGGAACTCTTAGCCCGCCAGCTTTTACCATACCAGCTGGTGGAGTCTGAGGCCTTCAAAAAATTTGTCGCTATTGGGACACCACAGTGGAAGGTACCCGGACAATTTTTTTTTTCTAAGGCAATCCCAAACCTCTACTCGGTGATTGAAAAGGAAGTCATGGCATCTCTGGCATACAGTGTTGGGGCAAGGGTCCATCTGACTACTGATACCTGGTCTGCAAAGCACGGTCAGGGCAGGTATATCACCTACACTGCGCATTGGGTCAACCTGCTGACGGCTGCCAAGCATGGAATGCGTGGCTCTGCAGCGGAGTTGGTGACACTGCCACGACTTTCAGGCAGGCCTACTGCCACCTCCTCTACTCCTCCTACTCCATCCTCTTACATAACCTCCTCGGCTGAGTCCTCTTCTGCTGCGGCGTCTGGCTGCACATCAACTGAACCCCCCCAGCTCCTCAGGGGCTATTCCACATCCCGGATACAACAGTGTCACACTGTCTTGGGGTTGACTTGCCTAAAAGCAGAGAGCCACAACGGACCAGCACTCCTGTCCGCCCTGAACGCACAGGTGGATCAGTGGCTGACCCCGCACCAACTGGAGATCGGCAAAGTGGTGTGTGACAATGGAAGCAATTTATTAGCGGCATTGAATTTGGGCAAGTTGTCAAATGTGCCGTGCTTGGCACATGTGTTGAATCTCATCGTACAACGCTTTGTGTCTAAGTACCTAGGCTTACAGGACGTCCTCAAGCAGGCCAGGAAGGTGTGTGGCCATTTCAGGCGTTCCTACACAGCCATGGCGCACTTTGCAGACATTCAGCGCCGAAACAACATGCCAGTGAGGCGCTTGATTTGCGACAGCCCGACACGTTGGAATTCAACACTCCTAATGTTCGACCGCCTGCTCCAACAAGAAAAAGCAGTCAACGAGTATTTGTACGACAGGGGTGCTAGGACAGCCTCTGCGGAGCTGGGAATTTTTTTGCCACGTTACTGGACGCTTATGCGCAATGCCTGTTGGCTCATGCGTCATTTTGAGGAGGTGACAAGCCTAGTCAGTCGCACAGAAGGCACCATCAGCGACCTCAACCCATTTGTTTTCTTCCTGGAGCGTGCCCTGCGAAGAGTGCTGGATCAGGCTGTAGATGAGCGTGAAGAGGAAGAGTTGTGGTCACCATCACCACCAGAAACAGCCTTGTCATCATCGCTTGCCGGACCTGCGGCAACGCTGCAAGAGGAGTATGAGGAAGAGGAGTCAGAGGAGGAATGTGGCTTTGAGGAGGAGGAGGAGGAAGACCAACCACAGCAGGCATCCCAGGGTGCTCGTTGTGGTCACCTATCTGGGACCCGTGGTCTTGTACGTGGCTGGGGGGGAAGACCAGACCGTCAATGACATCAGTGAGGAGGAGGAATGGGAAATGAGTAGCTCGGCATCCAACCTTGTGCAAATGGGGTCTTTCATGCTGTCATGTCTGTTGAGGGACCCTCGTATAAAAAGGATGAAGGAGAACGACCTGTACTGGGTAGCCACGCTACTAGACCCCCGGTATAAGCAGAAAGTTGCAGAAATGTTACCAAAATACCGGAAGTCAGAAAGGATGCAGCAGTTCAAAACCAAACTAAAAAATATGCTTTACACAGCTTATAAGGGGGATGTCACAGCACAACGGGAATCTAACTGGGAAAGAGGTCAAAGTAATCCTCCTCCTACCATGACCACGGCGGCAAGGACAGGACGCTTTACAGATGTGTTGTTGATGGAGGACATGCAGAGCTTTTTCAGTCCTACACATCGCCACAGCCCTTCGGGATCCAGCCTTAGAGAACGACTCGACCTACAGGTGGCAGACTACCTCGCCTTAACTGCAGATATCGACACTCTGAGGAGCGATGAACCCCTTGACTACTGGGTGTGCAGGCTTGACCTGTGGCCTGAGCCATCACAGTTTGCGATAGAACTTCTGGCCTGCCCCGCTTCAAGTGTCCTGTCAGAAAGGACCTTCAGTGCAGCAGGAGGCATTGCAACTGACAAAAGAAGTCGCCTCGGTCAAAAAAGTGTTGATTATCTCACCTTCATTAAGATGAATGAGACATGGATCCCGAAGGGACTGACAGTAGGGGATACGTTTAACTAACAAAAGGCCTGACATGCCTTGACCTCAAAATGGTCCCCACGCTGCTGTATTTAATTTCTGCATACCAGATGACTTTCGTGAATTCTCCGCCACCAACTAGGGTTCAAGCCGCAATGTTTTAGTCACCTTTCTGCCTTGAAAACATCAATTTTTCCGGCCGCTGCTACAACAGCGGCTGCAACAATAACATTGTTTTTCAGGCATGTGTACATGACTAATTTTTCTGGCCTCTGGTTTTTATTACAGTTGTTGCAAATACAGGACAGATACAACACATCCCCACAATGCATCATGGTTTCCTCCTCTGTCCCGGAGACAACCGAAGGCAATCCAATTATCTCTCAGGACAAAGGGAGATCACCAATACACATGTGGAGACAACAGGACAGACATCACCATTCAAACACACAATGGGACAATAGAACCACACCCAGCATATTCCTCCCAAGCTGACAAGTTACACTTATTATAAATTGTTACAACTTTGTGAGGTTACATTGTCCATACATATAACTTACATCAATTTAAACAGTATAACTTGGGGGACAAACCTATCCAAAATTCCCTGGAATAGGTTCAGGGGTTTAAAAGTTAGTAGGGGCCATAATCCTGAGGCAAGAGGCTTTTAAACAGCCTCCTCCAAAACCCAGTGGCGAGGTTGGTTTCGCCACAGCTCAGAACTAAATTATTCCAGGATGTCGTAAGGGTTAGTTAATTCAACAATGGTTAATCAATTCGACACACGTCCCCGGATAGGGGACGTAACAGGGATTAAACTGATAGGAATAGGAATAGGACTAGTTAAGACACCACTCATATAGGGTGTCACAGCACATTGCTCCGTGCACGCGCAGTGCCCCAACTTGGGAGTAAGAGGACCGACCAAGCTGCTTTTTCCATCTCCCGGTTCCTAAAATCAATACAGTTTGGTGTATCAGAGTTTGGTCTGTTACTGTGAAGGCAGTCGAAGATACCCGGCCTACATTTTTTTTTACAAAAGACAATCCCACCCTGATATGGGACGTAACAGGGATTAAACTGATGAGAATAGTACTACAGAAAATAGCACTCATATTGGGTGTGACAGTAAATTGCACGGCGCAGACGCAGTGACCGTGGCGTGGATTCAAACAAAGGGGAGGGAGCCAGCAATTTTTTAACCATCTCCCCGTTCAACAAATCTATTTAATAAATGGACCCCAGATTGGGGACGCAACAAGGATTAAACTGAGAAGAGAGAACTACAGGAAATACCACTCATATCGGGTGGGAAAGTAAATTGCACGGCGCAGACGCAGTGACCATGGCGTGGATTCAAACAAAGGGGAGGGAGCTAGCGTTTTTTAACCATCTCACCGTTCGAAAAATCTATTTAATAAATGGACCCCAGATTGGCGACGCAAAAAGGATTAAACTGATGAGTAGAGAGAACTATAGAAAATAGCACTCATATCGGGTGGGACAGTAAATTGCACGGCACAGACGCAGTGACCGTGGATTCAAACAAAGGGGAGGGATCCGGCGTTTTTTAACCATCTCCCCATTCGAAAAATCAATTCAATTTACCTTTCCGGGACCCTTGGTGTTGTACGTGGCTGGGTGGAGGAAGAAACCTTCAATGACATCAACGGGACATGGCTAGATTGGTATCAAACCTTGTGCAAATGGGAAGTTTGCGGTTGGGCAAATGGACTGTTTGCGGTGCATTAAAAGGGGAGTTTGGTCTGTCAATGTCTGTGAAGCGGGCATAACCCTTACACTACCTGATTGATACAACATCATACCTGATCGTATACACACACTGGATGTTTTAAACCACGTTGTTAAAAAAATTAATTGGATTGTTAGGTGATTTATGTCATTTATGGATTAAAATCCAACTCTGCGTCAACTATGTAATTTTCCATGGGAGTTTTGCCATGGATCCCCCTCCGGCATGCCACAGTCCAGGTGTTAGTCCCCCTTGAAACAACTTTTCCATCACTATTGTGGCCAGAAAGAGTCCCTGTGGGTTTAAAAATTCACCTGCCTATAGAAGTCAATGGCGGTTCGCAAGTTCGCGAACATTTGTAGAAATTTGCGTTCGCCTTTCGTGAACGGAAAATTTTATGTTCGACATCTCTACTCAGCAGCACCGCAAACAACTGCTGCACAATACAAATGCACTATAATATACTTTCTATGTTAGAAAGTATATTATACGGTAGGTATATTATACCCCTTAATCAGATTTTTTTGGGGGCGGGCAACAGGTATATCACACCTGTTGCAATTACTTATTCCAATAGTGTTTGTCCCTCTATCTAGTTGCGGTATCTCAGCAGCACCGCACACAACTGCTGCACAATACAAATGCACTATAATATACTTTCTATGTTAGAAGGTATATTATAAGTATATCACACCCTTCTATCAGGTTTTTTTTGGGGGGGCAACAAGTATATCACACTTGTTGCAATTACTTATTCCTATAGCGTTTGTCCTGCTATCTAGCCGCAGTATCTCAGCACAACCGCACACAACTTCTGCACAATGCAAATGCACTATAATATACTTTCTATGTTAGAAGGTATATTACAGGTATATCACACCCCTCAATCGGTTTTTATTTTTGGGGTAACAGTTATATCACACCAGTTGCAAATACTTATTCCAATAGCGTTTGTCCCTCTATCTGCGGCATCTCAGCAGCACCGCACACAACTGCTGCACAATACAAATGCACTATAATATACTTTCTATGTTAGAAGCTATATTATAGGTATATTACATCCCTCAATCAGATTTTTTTTGGGGGCAAACAGGCATATCACACCAGTTGCAATTAGTTATTCCAATAATGTTTGTCCCTCTAGCTGCGATATCTCAGCAGAACCACACACAACTGCTGCACAATACAAATGCACTAAATGTTAGAAAGTATATTATAAGTATGTGTGCAAAAATATATGATCTGTGAAAAATATGAAAAAAAAATATTTTGAAAAGATTTGATGAAAATTCATAAAAAGTGAATAAAGTGAAGAAATCGGTAAATAATGTCTTCTTATGTGATAACTGTGTCCATATAAGACTGATCTAGCAACTAGTTTTCCTGCATAAAAATTCTATCCAGTATATTGTAGCGCTATTGTAGCAATGTGAAGTCACAGATATATATCAGCATGCAGAGTCCGCACTCCAGGTTCAAGGAAGCATATGTTGGAATGTAAGCAATGATCGGGTTTTAAGAGTGGGGCGTCCCCCTATCTGTAAACCCTCTTACCTTGCCCTTTAGAATGCTTGTCACTATGTAATTTCTGCTGCCGATGATAGTTGGGTCCTTTATAACACTTGATATGAGATCTGATGTTTTTAGATTTCAAATTTCCCGCTTGTTGCTCTCCGGTCTCGGCGTTCCACGTGGTATCTATGCGTGTCACCTTCCAGAAAGCAGTATGCAGGGATCGCGTAATCTCGCGATAGTTCAAACCAGCTTCTCTTTCGCTGGTATCCAGATACTTATGTTGACCGATAATGTATGGGTCTCTTTCCTCGCGTTAAGGTGGGTAGTGTATCACTCGCAGGACCAGCCAGACGCGTTTCAAGGGGTCTAGCCACTGAGGAAGAGGGAGACCCCTCGAAACGCGTCTGGCTGGTCCTGCGAGTGATACACCACCCACCTTAACCCGAGGAAAGAGACCCATACATTATCGGTCAACATAAGTATCTGGATACCAGCGAAAGAGAAGCTGGTTTGAACTATCGCGAGATTACGCGATCCCTGCATACTGCTTCCTGGAAGGTGACACGCATAGATACCACGTGGAACGCCGAGACCGGAGAGCAACAAGCGGGAAATTTGAAATCTAAAAACATGAGATCTCATATCGAGTGTTATAAAGGACCCAACTATCATCGGCAGCAGAAATTACATAGTGACAAGCATTCTAAAGGGCAAGGTAAGAGGGTTTACAGATAGGGGGACGCCCCACTCTTAAAACCCGATCATTGCTTACATTTCAACATATGCTTCCTTGAACCTGGAGTGCGGACTCTGCATGCTGATATATATCTGTGACTTCACATTGCTACAATAGCGCTACAATATACTGGATAGAATTTTTATGCAGGAAAACTATCAAGTTGCTACATCAGTCTTATATGGACACAGTTATCACATAAGAATATATTATTTAACGATTTCTTCACTTTATTCACTTTTTATGAATTTATCAAATCTTTTCAAAATAATTTTTTTCATATTTTTCACAGATCATATATTATTTTTTCCCAAATTATTATTTTCTATTTAGGACATCTTATTTAATATTTAAAATTTTAAATTGATGCCTGTTTTTAATTTTATTCTTATATACGCAATTGAAATATATTGTTTCATTGGATGAACAGGTGAAACATCCAAAAAACAGAGCACCTTGACCACATTAACAGACACGGGTGAGCCACGATATACTTATAATATAAAAAAAATAATACAAGTATATCGCACCTCTTTTTATGTCACACCTTTGAGGCCCTATTAACCAGCTTTTTGTGTCCCTAACAGTCTGTCCCTGCTCCACACAGCAACCTTTCCCTACACTGACAAAAGACAGAATGTAAAATGGCTGCCAGATCAGGTTTATTTATAGGGTAGGTTGTGTGTCCATGTGCTGAAACAACTCAATTGGCTGTCCTGTCCCACATGATGGATGTGTCATGGGTCAAAGTTCTGCAGAATGCAAAGAATATGGCACCGGCAGACGTCGCCATATGTTCACCTTTTCGACGAACCACGAACGAGCAAAGTTCCTGTGAAACGGCCACCGGTGGCGAACCGCAATGCCATCTCTAGTTCTCATAGCATAATTCATGCATTACTCATGTAATTTTATATTGTATATATGAGTTTTTTTTGTTTATATAATATCTTTTTTGTATGTCATTGATATTGGTGTTTGGCAAGTTAATGAGAGATTACCTGCACTGGGCTATTGGAAGTGGCTGGTATATCTGAAGCCCTGCAGTGACCCTCGCATTAGGTTACAACTAAGAACACACTTGTCTTCGAAACTCGTCAACCATGCTGGGGTGGAAGTTTGTGTCCATGTGAGTTACATGCTACAAGAAAGAAATAAAGGCAACTAAGGTATTACAAGTGCTGGAACAACCTTTTTTTCTTATATTCTACAAGACTGATCGGCTTGGCTCGTTCCGTGCACAGGGCTGTGGATTGTAAGGTGAGCTGGTTTACATTTTTGGACTTTTATGTTTGTCATATATGTCTTTCTTTAATCCATTTGACGTTTGTCTTGCCTAGCCCTGATATGTCTGAGCAAGGTCCTAGTTCCTGAAGTCGTATCCCGAAGTCCGTGTATAGCTGCAACCGCCTTGGGCCTCATGTACATGACCTTTTGTGGTCCGCAGAAAACTGATCCTCAAAAAATACGGATGACGTCCGTGTGCATTCCATATTTTGCGGAACAGAACAGCCGGACCCTAATAGAACAGCCCTATCTTTGTCCGTAATGCAGACAATAATAGGACATTCAATTTTTTAGCGGAACGGGAATACAGACATACCGAAACGGAATACACATGGACTACATTTTTTGAAATTAATAGTTCCACATACAGTCCTCCAAAAAAAAAAAAAAAAAACGGAACGGACACTGATACGTTCTTGTGCATGACGAGTTGTAGTTTCACTGCGGCTGGAGTGCCGGAGGTTGCATACCCTTGGCATACACTTTATGAATAAAAATAACAGAACACACCTGTTAATTATTGAACTCAGGTGTTTCATTCAGCCCAATTACCCATATGAAGAATATATATAAAAAAAACACACAAAAGCATTATATCACTGCATCCAAAAATATTAATAAAAAAATTTCCACAAAAAAATCAATAATAGTAATCAAAAAGTTGTATGCACCACAAAAAAGGTACCAATAAATTCTAAAACAAAAAAATGTTTCCACAAAAAACATACCCTCATATATCACTGTAGAATAAAATATAAATTTAGAATTTTTGAAAGGTTTATATTTTTTTTAAGTAGTAAAACAAAAAACAAAAATAACAATTTTGGTATTGCCATATTCGTAATGAGTAGGGATGAGCGAACTCGAACTGTATAGTTCGGGTTCGTACCGAATTTTGGGGTGTCCGTGACACGGACCCGAACCCGGACATTTTCGTAAAAGTCCGGGTTCGGGTTCGGTGTTCGTCGCTTTCTTGGCGCTTTTGTGACGCTTTCTTGGCGCTTTTTGAAAGGCTGCAAAGCAGCCAATCAACAAGCGTCATACTACTTGCCCCAAGAGGCCGTCACAGCCATGCCTACTATTGGCATGGCTGTGATTGGCCAGAGCACCATGTGACCCAGCCTCTATTTAAGCTGGAGTCACATAGCGCCGCCCGTCACTCTGCTCTGATTAGCGTAGGGAGAGGTTGCGGCTGTGACAGTAGGGCGAGATTAGGCAGATTAACTCCTCCAAAGGACTTGATTAATCGATCGATCTGCAGCTGTGCATCATTGAGCTGCTGAAATTCAAATGCTCACTGTTTTTAGGCTGCCCAGACCGTTTGTCAGTCACTTTTTTCTGGGGTGATCGGCAGCCATTTTGTGTCTTGTGCGGTGCTGCGACCAAGTGCATCCAAGCTGCGACCAAGTGCATTTAACCCTCAATGGTGTGGTTGTTTTTTGGCTAAAGCCTTCATCAGGGTGAAGCTGTCACACCAAGTGCATTTAACCAGCAATAGTCTGTTTATTTTTTGGCCATATACTACATCAGGGGCAAGCTGCGCCTGCCACCAAGTGCATTTAACCCTCAATGGTGTGGTTGTTTTTTGGCTAAAGCCTACATCAGGGTGAAGCTGTCACACCAAGTGCATTTAACCAGCAATAGTCTGTTTATTTTTTGGCCATATACTACATCAGGGGCAAGCTGCGCCTGTCACCAAGTGCATTTAACCCTCAATGGTGTGGTTGTTTTTTGGCTAAAGCCTACATCAGGGTGAAGCTGTCACACCAAGTGCATTTAACCAGCAATAGTCTGTTAATTTTTTGGCCATATACTAAATCAGGGGCAAGCTGCGCCCGTCACCAAGTGCATTTAACCAGCAATAGTCTGTTCATTTTTTGGCCATATACTACATCAGGGGCAAGCTGCGCCCGTCACCAAGTGCATTTAACCCTCAGTAGTGTGGTTGGTCAAGCTGTCACACCAAGTGCATTTAACCAGCAATAGTCTGTTCATTTTTTGGCCATATACTACATCAGGGGCAAGCTGCGCCCGTCACCAAGTGCATTTAACCCTCAGTAGTGTGGTTGGTCAAGCTGTCACACCAAGTGCATTTAACCAGCAATAGTCTGTTCATTTTTTGGCCATATACTAAATCAGGGGCAAGCTGCGCCCGTCACCAAGTGCATTTAACCCTCAGTAGTGTGGTTGGTCAAGCTGTCACACCAAGTGCATTTAACCAGCAATAGTGTGGTTATTTTTTGGCCATATCCCAGTCTAATTCTGTCACTAAATCCATACCGGTCACCCAGCGCCTAAATACTAGGCCTCAAATTTATATCCCGCTAAATCTGTCGTTACCGCTGTACTGTTGTGGCTGGGCAAGTTATTTAGTGTCCGTCAAAGCACATTTTTTGTTCTGGGTTGAAATACAATTCCCAATTTAGCAATTTCATAATTTAGTGGTTTCTGCTATATCAGAGCTATTTAAAATCTATCCCTAAAAGGGTATATAATATTCAAGGTGCACATAGGGTCATTCAGAATAACTTCACACACACGCTACTGTGCATTTCCAAGTCTAATTCTGTCACTAAATCCATACCGGTCACCCAGCGCCTAAATAGTAGGCCTCAAATTTATATCCCGCTAAATCTGTCGTTACCGCTGTCCTGTTGTGGATGGGCAAGTTATTTAGTGTCCGCCAAAGCACATTTTTTGTTCTGGGTTGAAATACAATTCCCAATTTAGCAATTTCATAATTTAGTGGTTTCTGCTATATCAGAGCTATTTAAAATCTATCCCTAAAAGGGTATATAATATTCAAGGTGCACATAGGGTCATTCAGAATAACTTCACACACACGCTACTGTGCATTTCCAAGTCTAATTCTGTCACTAAATCCATACCGGTCACCCAGCGCCTAAATAGTAGGCCTCAAATTTATATCCCGCTAAATCTGTCGTTACCGCTGTCCTGTTGTGGATGGGCAAGTT
This sequence comes from Bufo gargarizans, assembly GCF_014858855.1. NCBI lineage: Eukaryota > Metazoa > Chordata > Amphibia > Anura > Bufonidae > Bufo > Bufo gargarizans. Next base: position 421,751,184 of record NC_058080.1, on the reverse strand, counting down.
ATTTAGTGTCCGCCAAAGCACATTTTTTGTTCTGGGTTGAAATACAATTCCCAATTTAGCAATTTCATAATTTAGTGGTTTCTGCTATATCAGAGCTATTTGAAATCTATCCCTAAAAGGGTATATAATATTCAAGGTGCACATAGGGTCATTCAGAATAACTTCACACAAACGCTACTGTGCATTTCCAAGTCTAATTCTGTCAGTAAATCCATACCGGTCACCCAGCGCCTAAATACTAGGCCTCAAATTTATATCCCGCTACATCTGTCGTTACCGCTGTACTGTTGTGGCTGGGCAAGTTATTTAGTGTCCGTCAAAGCACATTTTTTGTTCTGGGTTGAAATACAATTCCCAATTTAGCAATTTCATAATTTAGTGGTTTCTGCTATATCAGAGCTATTTGAAATCTATCCCTAAAAGGGTATATAATATTCAAGGTGCACATAGGGTCATTCAGAATAACTTCACACACACGATACTGTGCATTTCCAAGTCTAATTCTGTCACTAAATCCATACCGGTCACCCAGCGCCTAAATACTAGGCCTCAAATTTATATCCCGCTAAATCTGTCGTTACCGCTGTCCTGTTGTGGATGGGCAAGTTATTTAGTGTCCGCCAAAGCACATTTTTTGTTCTGGGTTGAAATACAATCCCCAATTTAGCAATTTCATAATTTAGTGGTTTCTGCTATATCAGAGCTATTTGAAATCTATCCCTAAAAGGGTATATAATATTCAAGGTGCACATAGGGTCATTCAGAATAACTTCACACACACGCTACTGTGCATTTCCAAGTCTAATTCTGTCACTAAATCCATACCGGTCACCCAGCGCCTAAATAGTAGGCCTCAAATTTATATCCCGCTAAATCTGTCGTTACCGCTGTCCTGTTGTGGATGGGCAAGTTATTTAGTGTCCGCCAAAGCACATTTTTTGTTCTGGGTTGAAATACAATTCCCAATTTAGCAATTTCATAATTTAGTTGTTTCTGCTATATCAGAGCTATTTGAAATCTATCCCTAAAAGGGTATATAATATTCAAGGTGCACATAGGGTCATTCAGAATAACTTCACACACACGCTACTGTGCATTTCCAAGTCTAATTCTGTCAGTAAATCCATACCGGTCACCCAGCGCCTAAATACTAGGCCTCAAATTTATATCCCGCTACATCTGTCGTTACCGCTGTACTGTTGTGGCTGGGCAAGTTATTTAGTGTCCGTTAAAGCACATTTTTTGTTCTGGGTTGAAATACAATTCCCAATTTAGCAATTTCATAATTTAGTGGTTTCTGCTATATCAGAGCTATTTGAAATCTATCCCTAAAAGGGTATATAATATTCAAGGTGCACATAGGGTCATTCAGAATAACTTCACACACACGCTACTGTGCATTTCCAAGTCTAATTCTGTTAGTAAATCCATACCGGTCACCCAGCGCCTAAATACTAGGCCTCAAATTTATATCCCGCTACATCTGTCGTTACCGCTGTACTGTTGTGGCTGGGCAAGTTATTTAGTGTCCGTCAAAGCACATTTTTTGTTCTGGGTTGAAATACAATTCCCAATTTAGCAATTTCATAATTTAGTGGTTTCTGCTATATCAGAGCTATTTGAAATCTATCCCTAAAAGGGTATATAATATTCAAGGTGCACATAGGGTCATTCAGAATAACTTCACACACACGCTACTGTGCATTTCCAAGTCTAATTCTGTCACTAAATCCATACCGGTCACCCAGCGCCTATATACTAGGCCTCAAATTTATATCCCGCTGAATTTGAATACAATACATTGGGCCAAATAATATTTTTGTTGTTGTGGTGAACCATGACAATGAGGAAAACATCTAGTAAGGGACGCGGACGTGGACGTGGACATGGTCGTGGTGGAGTTAGTGGACCCTCTGGTGCTGGGAGAGGACGTGGCCGTTCTGCCACATCCACACGTCCTAGTGTACCAACTACCTCAGGTCCCAGTAGCCGCCAGAATTTACAGTGATATATGGTGGGGCCCAATGCCGTTCTAAGGATGGTAAGGCCTGAGCAGGTACAGGCATTAGTCAATTGGGTGGCCGACAGTGGATCCAGCACGTTCACATTATCTCCCACCCAGTCTTCTGCAGAAAGCGCACAGATGGCGCCTGAAAACCAACCCCATCAGTCTGTCACATCACCCCCATGCATACCAGGGAAACTGTCTCAGCCTCAAGTTATGCAGCAGTCTCTTATGCTGTTTGAAGACTCCGCTGGCAGGGTTTCCCAAGGGCATCCACCTAGCCCTTCCCCAGCGGTGAAAGACATAGAATGCACTGACGCACAACCACTTATGTTTCCTGATGATGAGGACATGGGAATATCACCTCAGCATGTCTCTGATGATGACGAAACACAGGTGCCAACTGCTGCGTCTTTCTGCAGTGTGCAGACTGAACAGGAGGTCAGGGATCAAGACTGGGTGGAAGACGATGCAGGGGACGATGAGGTCCTAGACCCCACATGGAATGAAGGTCGTGCCACTGACTTTCACAGTTCGGAGGAAGAGGCAGTGGTGAGACCGAGCCAACAGCGTAGCAAAAGAGGGAGCAGTGGGCAAAATCAGAACACCCGCCGCCAAGAGACTCCGCCTGCTACTGACCGCCGCCATCTGGGACCGAGCACCCCAAAGGCAGCTTCAAGGAGTTCCCTGGCATGGCACTTCTTCAAACAATGTGCTGACGACAAGACCCGAGTGGTTTGCACGCTGTGCCATCAGAGCCTGAAGCGAGGCATTAACGTTCTGAACCTGAGCACAACCTGCATGACCAGGCACCTGCATGCAAAGCATGAACTGCAGTGAAGTAAACACCTTAAAACCAAGGAAGTCACTCAGGCTCCCCCTGCTACCTCTTCTGCTGCTGCCGCCTCGGCCTCTTCCTCTGCCTCTGGAGGAACGTTGGCACCTGCCGCCCAGCAAACAGGGGATGTACCACCAACACCACCACCACCTCCGTCACCAAGCGTCTCAACCATGTCACACGGCAGCGTTCAGCTCTCCATCTCACAAACATTTGAGAGAAAGCTTAAATTCCCACCTAGCCACCCTCGATCCCTGGCCCTGAATGCCAGCATTTCTAAACTACTGGCCTATGAAATGCTGTCATTTAGGCTGGTGGACACAGACAGCTTCAAACAGCTCATGTCGCTTGCTGTCCCACAGTATGTTGTTCCCAGCCGCCACTACTTCTCCAAGAGAGCCGTGCCTTCCCTGCACAACCAAGTATCCGATAAAATCAAGTGTGCACTGCGCAACGCCATCTGTAGCAAGGTCCACCTAACCACAGATACGTGGACCAGTAAGCACGGCCAGGGACGCTATATCTCCCTAACTGCACACTGGGTAAATGTAGTGGCAGCTGGGCCCCAGGCGGAGAGCTGTTTAGCGCACGTCCTTCCGCCGCCAAGGATCGCAGGGCAACATTCTTTGCCTCCTGTTGCCACCTCCTCCTTCTCGGCTTCCTCCTCCTCTTCTTCCACCTGCTCATCCAGTCAGCCACACACCTTCACCACCAACTTCAGCACAGCCCGGGGTAAACGTCAGCAGGCCATTCTGAAACTCATATGTTTGGGGGACAGGCCCCACACCGCACAGGAGTTGTGGCGGGGTATAGAACAACAGACCGACGAGTGGTTGCTGCCGGTGAGCCTCAAGCCCGGCCTGGTGGTGTGTGATAATGGGCGAAATCTCGTTGCAGCTCTGGGACTAGCCAATTTGACGCACATCCCTTGCTTGGCGCATGTGCTGAATTTGGTGGTGCAGAAGTTCATTCACAACTACCCCGACTGTCACGGCTGTTTAAGGGTAACAAGAGTATACACAGTAAAAAGAGCTACTGACCGGACCCCAAACTAGGGAAGAGAAAGGGTGACCCCTGTCAGACCCTCAACACTCTCCCTATGCTGCTAAAGCACATGCCCGGATCCAAATGGTGGAACGAGGCATGCCCGCGTACCTTAGACTGATGAGCCCTGTAACCCCTACAATAGTGGAAGGGGCACGGCCACCGATGCCCTGCACAGAATATGGAGGGAACCGGGGCCACCTCAGATCCAGTCAGGAAATCACCAGGTACATAACAAAGTCTGCACACTTAGCTGATGGAGCTGCAGCCGCAGAGAAGACGGATCCAAGGACCGCTGGCAATATCCGGAGTGCTTGCAGCAGCAGAACACAGGTCCAGAGAACTAGTAGCTAAAGGAGTGAAGATACTCAAGGCAGAGCTACAACTGACAAGAGAAATATAATCCACGCCCTGCAATAGGAGGAGGGGTGATTTAAAGGCAGAGAAATCAAACGCAGGAGAGACAGCTGGGAGTAAGACCTCATTACAGGGGCGGAGAAACAGAACAGTGAGAAAACCTCCAACCCTAAGTGACATCATCACAGGGGTGGAGACACAGAGCTTTGAGAACGTCTCAAAGCTCTGGTAGTGACAGTACCCCCCCTTCTACGGGTGGACTCCGGACACCCAGGACCCACCTTCCCAGGATGAGCCCTATGAAATGCCCTGATAAGGCGAGTGGCTTTAATGTCCGACATCGGAACCCACATCCTCTCCTCAGGACCATAACCCTTCCAATGAACGAGGTACTGAAGAGAACCGCGGACAATGCGAGAGTCCACAATTCTGGAAACCTCAAACTCCAGATTGCCATCAACCAAAATCGGAGGAGGAGGCAAAGAGGAGGGTACCGTGGGCTGGACATATGGTTTTAAGAGAGATCTGTGAAAAACATTATGTATCTTCCAAACCCGTGGAAGATCAAGGCGGAAGGCAACAGGATTGATGACTGACAAAATTTTATAAGGCCCAATAAACTTGGGACCCAATTTCCAGGAGGGAACCTTCAGTTTAATATTTCTTGTAGACAACCACACCAGATCACCCACATTCAGGTCCGGACCAGGCACACGTCTCTTATCAGCCACACGCTTATACTTCTCACTCATCTTTCTGAGATTACTCTGAATCCTTTGCCAAATGGTAGACAAAGACGAGGAAGATCTCTCCTCCTCAGGTAAACCAGAAAGAGCCTCTCCCGAGAATGTCCCAAACTGCGGATGGAACCCATATGCACCAAAAAATGGTGACTTATCAGAAGATTCCTGACGACGGTTGTTCAAAGCAAACTCAGCAAGAGGGAGAAATGAACACCAATCCTCCTGGTTCTCTGCCACAAAACAGCGCAAATATGTCTCCAGATTCTGATTGAGGCGCTCAGTCTGACCATTCGACTGCGGGTGAAAAGCAGAAGAGAAGGACAGCCGAACCCCCAGGCGAGAACAGAAAGCCTTCCAGAACCTGGACACAAACTGCGTGCCTCTATCGGAAACAATCTCAGAGGGAATGCCGTGCAATTTAACAATATGATCGACAAAAGCTTGCGCCAACGTTTTAGCATTGGGTAAACCAGGGAAAGGAACGAAATGAGCCATCTTGCTAAAACGGTCCACGACCACCAGGATCACCGACTTCCCCGAGGAACGAGGAAGATCCGTGATAAAGTCCATGGACAGGTGTGTCCAAGGACGGGAAGGTATGGGTAACGGGAGAAGGGAACCTGAAGGTCGTGAACGAGGGACCTTAGCGCGAGCGCACGTCTCACAAGCCGCCACAAAACCCTCCACAGACTTACGAAGAGCCGGCCACCAAAATCTCCGAGCAATGAGATCTACCGTGGCTCTACTCCCGGGGTGACCAGCAAGAACTGTATCATGATGTTCCTTAAAGAGTTTGTGACGTAGCTCAGGAGGCACGAACAACTTCCCGGAGGGACAACGGGCAGGTGCCTCAGACTGGGCAGCCTGGACCTCGGCCTCCAAATCGGAACACAGAGCAGAAACAACTACCCCCTCCGCCAAAATGGGACCCGGGTCCTCGGAGTTTCCTCCTCCCGGAAAACAGCGAGAGAGAGCATCAGCCTTCACATTCTTGATCCCAGGGCGGAAAGTAACAACAAAATTAAATCTGGAGAAGAACAGAGACCATCTGGCCTGTCTCGGATTCATACGCCTGGCCGACTCCAGGTACGCCAGATTCTTATGGTCGGTAAAAACGGTGATAGGGTGCCTGGCCCCCTCCAACCAATGGCGCCATTCCTCGAAAGCCAACTTGATGGCCAACAACTCCCTATCTCCCACATCATAGTTTCTCTCTGCCGGGGAGAGTTTTCTAGAGAAAAAGGCACATGGTCGCCATTTGGCATAGAGGGGCCCTGGGACAAAACTGCACCCACACCCACCTCGGAAGCATCCACCTCAACAATAAAAGGTAAGGAAACATCGGGATGCATCAAGATGGGAGCAGACGCAAAACTCTCTTTAATCTTAGAAAAGGCTGCAAGCGCCTCCTCCGACCAAGAGGAAAAATCCGTCCCCTTTTTTGTCATGTCAGTAAGGGGTTTGACAATAGAGGAATAATTCAAAATGAACTTTCTGTAGTAGTTAGCAAAACCCAGAAAGCGCATCAATGCCTTCTGATTTTCAGGAAGCTCCCACTCCAGCACAGCACGGACCTTCTCCGGATCCATGCGAAAACCAGAAGCAGAGAGGAGAAAACCCAGAAATTGAATCTCTGATACCATAAAAAGACATTTCTCCAGCTTGGCATACAGTTTATTTTCCCGCAGTATCTGCAGGACCTGAAAAAGATGATCCTGATGAGTCTGAACATCAGGGGAAAAAATCAAAATATCATCAAGATACACCAATACAAATTTCCCCATTAAATGATAGAAAATACTATTAACAAAATGCTGAAAGACGGCCGGGGCATTCATCAGGCCGAAAGGCATAACGAGATTCTCGAAATGCCCGTTAGGGGTATTAAAGGCCGTTTTCCATTCATCCCCCTCTCTGACCCTGAGCAGGTTGTACGCGCCTCTCAGATCCAATTTGGAAAACACCTTGGCCCCAACAATTTGGTTGAAGAGGTCCGGGATCAGAGGAAGGGGATAGGGATCGCGAATCGTGATACGGTTCAGCTCCCTAAAATCTAAGCAAGGTCTCAGAGAGCCATCTTTTTTTTTAACAAAAAAAAAACCCGCGGCAACAGGCGACTTTGAGGGACGAATATGCCCCTTCTCGAGACTCTCAGAGATAAAGGTTCGCATTGCGAGTCTCTCCGGTTGTGAGAGATTGTAGAGGCGTGCCTTTGGCAGCTTGGCGCCGGGAATGAGGTTAATGGGACAGTCAAACTCCCGGTGAGGAGGTAGCTCCTGAACACCGCTCTCGGAAAACACATCCGAGAAATCAGAGAGAAATGATGGCAGAGTTTTAGTAGACACCTCTGCAAGAGTGGCTGTGAGACAATTCTCTCTACAAAAGTCACTCCACTCATTTATTTGCCTTCCTTGCCAATCAATAGTGGGGTTATGTCTAGTGAGCCAGGGTAGCCCCAAAACTAGAGGAGAAGGCAATCCGTTAAGGACAAAACAAGATATCTCCTCCACATGAGTGTCACCTACAGCTAGCCGGATATTGTGAACAATGCCTTTCAGAGATCTCTGCGAGAGGGGGGCAGAGTCAATAGCAAAAACAGGTATATCCTTTTCTAATGTACAAACCTGAAAACCATGCAAGGCTACAAATTGAGTGTCAATAAGATTGACGGCCGCTCCACTATCGACAAAAATCTCACAAGGAATGACCTTGCTCTCTAGCGCCACCCTGGCAGACAGGAGAAAACGGGAACTGCAGGTCAGAGGAAAAGCATCAATTCCCACATCAACTTTGCCCAAAGTAGCAGATGAAGCAGAACTTGATGATCCACCTCTTGAGGTTTTTCTCTTATTATCGCTCTTAGGACAGTTCAGGAATCTCCTAGACGGACAAACATTTGCCAAATGACCTATGCCCCCACAACAAAAACACACCATATTCTGAGGACTAAATCCTCTTTTATCAGGGGCAAGTCGGCCTAGCTGCATGGGCTCCTCCTCAGAGGGGAGCGAGACAGGATGAGACCCCTGCATACTGAATGAGTCCGCACCATTGCCCCTAGACTGACAATGACTGGACAGAGAGGTCTTGTTTCTTTCCCTTAGACGCCTGTCAAGGCGTACCGCCAATGACATGGCAGACTCTAAGGATGTTGGTCTCTCATGGAAAGCAAAGGCATCTTTCAAATCCTCTGAGAGACCATGACAGAACTGACTTCGGAGTGCAGCATCATTCCAGCCTGAATCAGCTGCCCATCTCCGAAATTCAGAACAATAAAGCTCCGCAGACAGTTTGTTCTGGCATAGAACACGTAAGTTCGATTCTGCCAGAGCAACACGATCCGGGTCATCATATATCTGCCCCAGGGCCACAAAAAACCTCTCCACGGATCGCAGGGAAGGATCCCCTGATGGCAGCGAAAAAGCCCAAGTCTGAGCATTACCTCTGAGCAGGGAGATGACAATCCTCACCCTCTGTTCCTCATTACCAGAGGAGTGGGGACACAAACAAAAATGGAGTTTACATGCCTCTCTGAAGCGAACAAAATTCTCACTGCCCCCGGAGAACGTTTCCGGAAGTGAGACCTTTGGCTCGCAACAGACTCCATGAGCCGGAGCAGAGCCCAATGCTTGTAGCTGAGTCAGAGATTGACGGAGATCCGCTACTTCCAAAGAAAGACCCCGCATGCGGTCAACCAGGTCAGAAAGCGGATCCATGTCAACAAGGACGGTTTTGGTGGATTATAATGTCACGGCTGTTTAAGGGTAACAAGAGTATACACAGTAAAAAGAGCTACTGACCGGACCCCAAACTAGGGAAGAGAAAGGGTGACCCCTGTCAGACCCTCAACACTCTCCCTATGCTGCTAAAGCACATGCCCGGATCCAAATGGTGGAACGAGGCATGCCCGCGTACCTTAGACTGATGAGCCCTGTAACCCCTACAATAGTGGAAGGGGCACGGCCACCGATGCCCTGCACAGAATATGGAGGGAACCGGGGCCACCTCAGATCCAGTCAGGAAATCACCAGGTACATAACAAAGTCTGCACACTTAGCTGATGGAGCTGCAGCCGCAGAGAAGACGGATCCAAGGACCGCTGGCAATATCCGGAGTGCTTGCAGCAGCAGAACACAGGTCCAGAGAACTAGTAGCTAAAGGAGTGAAGATACTCAAGGCAGAGCTACAACTGACAAGAGAAATATAATCCACGCCCTGCAATAGGAGGAGGGGTGATTTAAAGGCAGAGAAATCAAACGCAGGAGAGACAGCTGGGAGTAAGACCTCATTACAGGGGCGGAGAAACAGAACAGTGAGAAAACCTCCAACCCTAAGTGACATCATCACAGGGGTGGAGACACAGAGCTTTGAGAACGTCTCAAAGCTCTGGTAGTGACACCGACATGTCAGAGCTGCTGCATAAAGTGCGGGCCGTCTGTTCGCGCTTCCGGCGTTCACATCCTGCTGCTGCTCGCCTGTCTGCGCTACAGCGTAACTTCGGCCTTCCCGCTCACCGCCTCATATGCGACATGCCCACCAGGTGGAACTCCACCTTGCACATGCTGGACAGACTGTGCGAGCAGCAGCAGGCCATAGTGGAGTTTCAGCTGCAGCACGCACGGGTCAGTTGCACTACAGAACAGCACCACTTCACCACCAATGACTGGGCCTCCATGCGAGACCTGTGTGCCCTGTTGCGCTGTTTCGAGTACTCCACCAACATGGCCAGTGGCGATGACGCCGTTATCAGCGTTACAATACCACTTCTATGTCTCCTTGAGAAAACACTTAGGGCGATGATGCAAGAGGAGGTGGCCCAGGAGGAGGAGGAGGAAGAGGGGTCATTTTTAGCACTTTCAGGCCAGTCTCTTCGAAGTGACTCAGAGGGAGGTTTTTGGCAACAGCAGAGGCCAGGTACAAATGTGGCCAGACAGGGCCCACTACTGGAGGACGAGGATGAGGAGGAGGTGGAGGAGGATGATGATGAAGCATGGTCACAGCGGGGTGGCACCCAACGCAGCTCGGGTCCATCACTGGTGCGTGGCTGGGGGGAAAGGCAGGACGATGACGATACGCCTCCCACAGAGGACAGCTTGTCCTTACCCCTGGGCAGCCTGGCACACATGAGCGACTACATGCTGCAGTGCCTGCGCAACGACAGCAGAGTTGCCCACATTTTAACCTGTGCGGACTACTGGGTTGCCACCCTGCTGGATCCACGCTACAAAGACAATGTGCCCACCTTACTTCCTGCACTGGAGCGTGATAGGAAGATGCGCGAATACAAGCGCACGTTGGTAGACGCGCTACTGAGAGCATTCCCAAATGTCACAGGGGAACAAGTGGAAGCCCAAGGCCAAGGCAGAGGAGGAGCAAGAGGTCGCCAAGGCAGCTGTGTCACGGCCAGCTCCTCTGAGGGCAGGGTTAGCATGGCAGAGATGTGGAAAACTTTTGTCAACATGCCACAGCTAACTGCACCACCACCTGATACGCAACGTGTTAGCAGGAGGCAACATTTCACTAACATGGTGGAACAGTACGTGTGCACACCCCTCCACGTACTGACTGATGGTTCGGCCCCATTCAACTTCTGGGTCTCTAAATTGTCCACGTGGCCAGAGCTAGCCTTTTATGCCTTGGAGGTGCTGGCCTGCCCGGCGGCCAGCGTTTTGTCTGAACGTGTATTCAGCACGGCAGGGGGCGTCATTACAGACAAACGCAGCCGCCTGTCTACAGCCAATGTGGACAAGCTGACGTTCATAAAAATTAACCAGGCATGGATCCCACAGGACCTGTCCATCCCTTGTGCAGATTAGACATTAACTACCTCCCCTTAACCATATATTATTGTACTCCAGGGCACTTCCTCATTCAATCCTATTTTTATTTTCATTTTACCATTATATTGCGAGGCTACCCAAAGTTGAATGAACCTCTCCTCTGTCTGGGTGCCGGGGCCTAAAAATATGCCAATGGACTGTTCCAATGTTGGGTGACGTGAAGCCTGATTCTCTGCTATGACATGCAGACTAATTCTCTGCTGACATGAAGCCAGATCCTCTGTTATGGGACCTCTCTCCTCTGCCTGTGTGCTGGGCCTAAATATATGCCAATGGACTGTTGCAGTGGTGGCTGATGTGAAGCCTCATTCTCTGCTATGACATGCAGACTGATTCTCTGCTGACATGAAGCCAGATTGTCTGTTACGGGACCTCTCTCCTCTGCCTGGGTGCTGGGCCTAAATTTATGAAAATGGACTCTTACAGTGGTGGGTGACGTGAAGCCTGATTCTCTGCTATGATGAAGACTGATTCTCTGCTGACATGAAGCCAGATCCTCTGTTACGGGACCTCTCTCCTCTGCCTGGGTGCTGGGCCTAAATATCTGACAATGGACTGTTGCATTGGTGGCTGACGTGAAGCCTGATTCTCTGCTATGATATGCAGACTAATTCTCTGCTGACATGAAGCCAGATTGTCTGTTACGGGACCTCTCTCCTCTGCCTGGGTGCTGGGCCTAAATTTATGAAAATGGACTGTTGCAGTGGTGGGTGACGTGAAGCCTGATTCTCTGCTATGACATGAAGACTGATTCTCTGCTGACATGAAGCCATATTGTCTGTTAAGGGACCTCTCTCCTCTGCCTGGGTGCTGGGCCTAAATTTATGAAAATGGACTCTTACAGTGGTGGCTGACATGAAGCCAGATTGTCTGTTACGGGACCGCTCTCCTCTGCCTGGGTGCTGGGCCTAAATTTATGAAAATGGACTCTTACAGTGCTGGGTGACGTGAAGCCTGATTTTCTGCTATGACATGCAGACTGATTCTCTGCTGACATGAAGCCAGATCCTCTGTTACGGGACCTCTCTCCTCTGCCTGTGTGCTGGGCCTAAATATATGCCAATGGACTGTTGCAGTGGTGGCTGACGTGAAGCCTCATTCTCTGCTATGACATGCAGACTAATTCTCTGCTGACATGAAGACAGATTCTCTGTTACGGGACCTCTCTCCTCTGCCTGGGTGCTGGGCCTAAATTTATGAAAATGGACTCTTACAGTGCTGGGTGACGTGAAGCATGATTTTCTGCTATGACATGCAGACTGATTCTCTGCTGACATGAAGCCAGATCCTCTGTTATGGGACCTCTCTCCTCTGCCTGTGTGCTGGGCCTAAATATATGCCAATGGACTGTTGCAGTGGTGGCTGATGTGAAGCCTCATTCTCTGCTATGTCATGCAGACTAATTCTCTGCTGACATGAAGCCAGATTGTCTGTTACGGGACCTCTCTCCTCTGCCTGGGTGCTGGGCCTAAATTTATGAAAATGGACTGTTGCAGTGGTGGGTGACGTGAAGCCTGATTCTCTGCTATGACATGAAGACTGATTCTCTGCTGACATGAAGCCAGATTGTCTGTTCCGGGACCTCTCTCCTCTGCCTGGGTGCCGGGGCCTAAATATCTGAGAATGGACTGTTCCAGTGGTGGGTGACGGGAAGCCAGATTCTCTGCTATGGGACCTCTCTCCAATTGATTTTGGTTAATTTTTATTTATTTAATTTTTATTTTAATTCATTTCCCTATCCACATTTGTTTGCAGGGGATTTACCTACATGTTGCTGCCTTTTGCAGCCCTCTAGCCCTTTCCTGGGCTGTTTTACAGCCGTTTTAGTGCCGAAAAGTTCGGGTCCCCATTGACTTCAATGGGGTTCGGGTTCGGGACGAAGTTCGGATCGGGTTCGGATCCCGAACCCGAACATTTCTGGGAAGTTCGGCCGAACTTCTCGAACCCGAACATCCAGGTATTCGCTCAACTCTAGTAATGAGCAGCATAATAATTATATTATGTCATTTTTAGTTCTTAGTGAATGCTGTGATGTCAAAACCCCAAAAACCTTGGCAGAATTTTTTCACTTTAACCCTACAAAGAATTGCTCATTTTCCAATAAGGGTGGGTTCACACTAGCATTAGGGATTCAGTTATGGCTTTCCGTTACAGCATGCTTATAGCAGAAAATAATGGAATCCATAAGACAGAAGGACGGATCCGTTCTTCTGCCCATAGACTTGTATTATGACTGAATGCAAAACGGAAGCCTTTAAAAGGCATTCCATTTGCTTTCTGTCCTAATATAAGTTTATCGGAAAGCATAACGGATCTGTCTGGGTCCCGTTATGCAAGACGGAAAACAAAGTCCTGCTGACGTTGAAGAGCCATTACTGCTGGAGAAGGGATGCGGGGAAGTTAGAGATACAGCAGTTGCTACATTAGGCTGAAAGACTAAATGAGTGACTTGGTTTTCCATGCCACTTTATGTTGATGCTCCAGGTGTTGACGCAGGGATGGTGTGCCAACATTAGCACCCTGGTCGTGCCTCACCTTCTGTCCAAACATCCTGCATACTGCAATGTCCCCCAGTGACTGTGTGAAATATTCCCACACTGCCAAGTATAGCATTTTCCCTCCACCATTGCGTGATGTCTGCCTGCCGCCGTCATGCCAACATTATCACCCTGGCTGCATCTGACCTTCTGCCCACACCCCCCGCATACCGCAAAGTACCCCAGTGACTGTATGAAATATACCCACACTGCCAAGTATAGCATTTTCTCTCCACAACTGCGTGATGCCTGCCTGCCGCTGCTTTTATGAACCCATGCACTGGTAGTTTGTTCCTTACAGGTAGTCTCCCGAGTAGCAGAAGGTGTACCCCTCTTGCTTTGGCTTCAGATCTCCCACTGCTTTCACTCTGCTGTCTCACGAGCATCATGCTTCAACCTTGATGTCTCTTGGGCATGCTTTCACCCTTGCCCCCTGATGAGGACAATGCCCCCTCCTCACATAGCTCCCACATGCGATTGACTACATCATCATCTACATATGTTTCACTTGTGCCAAGTAACACAACAGCTAACAGGCATTCTCTCTGATAAATTTAGCTCCAATGCACACATGTACAGGACAAAATATTTAACTGTGGCCTAATACTGACACTATGTAATGCAACAGCTAACAGAAGGCACTCTCTATGATCAATTTAGTTCAACTGGACACATGTACAGGGCAAAAAAATCTAACCATGACCAAATACTGATGCTATGTAATGCCAAATCCAAGAGGATCACACAGAATACCAAAGGAAATGAAGGATGGGGCGCCGACAGGAAGGGAATGGTGAAGTAGAAGGTTAAAGGGTAGGCAGCTATAGCAGGTGTTTGACAAAGTCAAACACCTAAAACAAGGTGCTAGAAAGAAATATGGTGTCGGTCAAAGCGGTGGCCAAGATCCATAGGTGCAAAAAGCTAAGCGCCACTCCCCAGAACATATATGTTTTTTTAGCACCTGCTCCTGAAGGGGAGGATTGTTCCCCGAAATGCGTTGAGCCTTGTTACCTAGGAATACAGTGTCACCAAAAAATGAACATGACTTTCACATATATGAAAATCCAAAAAGCTTTATTATAGATATACATAAAAAATACATACATACACAATAATAAGAAAGGCAGCACAAGGAGGGACACACGGATGAGGAACAGAACCCAAGGAGAGGCCGGGAGATCAGTACACCAAAGGACAGGGATAAAGAATACTGGCTAGAAAAACATACCAAAAAACCTCATAGCAGCAACGCCCCAAACATAGTACAAGAAAGGCGGTTGTAAAAAAATGTTTGAGGTTAGGTAAGAGGACAGAATTAGCATACCCTGTGTGGTGTATCGATCTCTCGGGCGACTCCTGACCCAACGCCGTTTCGCCAGTAAACATATTCGAGGAAGAAGCCATATGTTTACTGGCAAAACGTTGGGTCAGGAGTCGGCCGAGAGATTGATACACCACACAGGGTATGCTAATTCTGCCCTCTTACCTAACCTCAAAAAATAATTTTTACAACCGCCTTTCTTGTACTATGTTTGGGGCGTTGCTGCTATTGGGATTTTCATATATGTGAAAGTCATGTTCATTTTTTGGTGATAGTTATGGCCCTGCGTGGGTCCATTTATTTAGATTAATTCTGTCCTGTTAATATTGGTTGACTAGGAATAAAGTGATTGATCAGAAGCTTGCTCGTCTATGCTGCCATCAATCTCTGTCAACTCTACATGTGATCCTGCCCGGGGGGGGGGTTTAAAGTCAGAGGTGTCATGAGTTTATCCTGGTGACTACCCCCAGTGAAGTCAGTGCTTACTATTTTATGGCGATTTTATGTTTATCTGCATGGTTTTATGCTTCATATGCACTTTAGCTTTATGCTGAATCCGTGGCATTAATATCTTTCTATTGCACTTGGGATATTTTACCTCTGTCATATGCGTCCCCCTGATCTATTTATTGTACAGTTATTTGTGTATGTCAGTTCTTTCATCTCTATCACCCAGCATCTCCTTTTTCACTTCTGGTTCTGGGGAGTGGCGCATAGCTTTTTGCATCAATCTATGGATCTTGGCCACCACTGTGACCGACACCATATGTGTCTTTCTAGCACGCTATGTTATGCAATAGCTAACAGAAGGCATTCACTATAATCAATCTTGCTCCAGTGCACACATATACAGGGCGAAAATATTTAACAGTGGTGTCATACTGACACTATGTAATGCAACAGCTAATAGAAGACATTTGCTGTGATAAATCTTGCTACACTGCACACATGTACAAGTCAAACTATTTAACAGTGGCCTAATACTGCCGCTATGTAATGCAAGAGCTAACAGAAGGCATTTTCTATAATCAATTTTTCTCCACTGCACACATGTACAGGACAAAAAAGTGCACTGTCCTAGAATACAGACACAGCATAACTGTGTCAGTAAAATAATGGATTAACTTAGAACGAGGGTGCACTAGAACTTGATGAACATGGCGATCTATTACACCTGCCTTATATACTCAGGCACACTAACTGTTTCACAAAAGTAAGGGATTAACTCTGCATGTAGTGAACTAGAAAGGGATGCATACGGCTATTATGCTCAATCTGCTGTCTCCCTATGCACTCTCTCTACGGTCTCAAAAAACGCTCCCTTCAGTCTCCCTGCACTCTCTTCCTCCAATATTCAATTTTTCAGCAACATTTTTTAGCAACACTGTCCCTAGTGTATGAGCGTTTGCTACCTCTCTTCCTATTCTCAGCTCACATTGAAATGATGGCGACCGCACAGGATGAGGATTTTACGGGGCTGTGACATCCCATGGGATGGCTATCTGTGGATTGAGTGGTTGCACTGCATTATGGGTGATCTTGAGTTCCTGGGGCTTCTAACTTTCACTTTGTAACATGTGCAGCCACCATTTTATGAAAACCTGATTCATTACCACGAAGCGCAAGGAAATTCGGCTTTGTTGCATATCGAAGCTTTCCTAAATTTTGGACCAAATTCCATTTTGAATGCTTTGCTTTGCTAAACACTACTTATTACCAATTTAGAATGGGATGCCATAAACACTTCTGCAAATGTAATGTGTAGGTGTTTTAATACTTTGTCCACATAGTGTAGGTCTGCATAAAAGCTACTAGATATGTGCGAAGTTTTGAAAAATTTGATGCAGCTGCTTTGCTGAATCTCACAAATAAATTCAATTTGTGACAAATGACTTTGTCACAAAGTGCATTCCTTTGTATGTAGTGGTTGCAGTTACAGGGAGCAGAGATCGTACAGTCCCCCATGAATGAACCCATCAGATTCCACGTTCATCTGTGGCTACAATTTAGGCCTTTCAGGAGTTAATCAGGGTAAAAAAATAAAATAAAATAAAAAATACTCACCTTATCCATTTGCTTGTTTAGAAGTTGTTGTGATCATCTTGATAGAAGACACAGCACAAAATCTTTCTCGGTGACATAATGACGTCATTATGCTGGTCGAGTGTGGTGAGGTCATCACTGTGCACCTCCGTGGTGATGTCATAGGTCACCCTGCGCACAATTTTGCATGGTTTCTACAATTAAAATGGCCATAACAACCTCTTTGCATGCAAATGGATGAGGCGAGTATGTTTACCTGCCTTTTCAGGAAAAATAGATTAGTTACCATAAAGCTCACGAACATCGAATTTTTCCTTAAATTCGGATCAATGTCAATTAGTTTGGCTTGGATTCGCTCAACACTAAAAGCTATATTTAAAAATGGTAGGATATTTTCAATTAAAACCAGATGCTTTTTTATTGATATCACCATTGGGGTATGATGCAAGGAAAAAAACTCATATAAACAAGCAAAGGATTTGTTTGAAAAACATTAGTTATACTATTCTTTTCTCTACACCTTATAGTTTTCCATTGTAAACCATACTACGAAATTGCTGATTTGGATACCTATGCCAGTTACAGTGTCCATGATTCACAGCCAAACCCAGTTACTTATCCAAAATGAAATGCAATGACTCTGGGCCAAATATTTTAAAGTAACATTATTCCACTCTTTATATTATGTGCATTCAATTTTAAAATTTGGCTGCACATAAAGGACCTCAAAAGGTTTATTAATTAAAAAAGCCAGAGGGGAAAAAAAAAACAAAAAAACTTACAGCTTGCTAATGTGATCCAAGGTACTTTTCAATGTTTTAGATTATTTGCCTTGTGACCTTTACTGGAAAATGCATGTAATTTCTTTAGCTTTCTGCCGAAATGTGTTCTAATACAATTGAAGAAGTGGCTGTATCTGATATTACTGTATGTTACTTTTATAATTGGACTACAAGATTATTAACTAGTATAGATAAAGAATCATGGCAGCAAATCAAAAATGAATTTTTACCATTCAAAAATAGTGTTTGTAGGAAGTAAGAAATAATATTATTGTTTGTGTGTGCATGTTTATTAAGTGCATTGTTATGCTTTGTTCAGTATGATAATTTTAACATACATCTAACATAATAAATATTCTATGTTTGTGGGGAAAACAACTCAAATGAATACCAAGCAAACATTACATGACATTTAAAATGCTGACCAAATACAATGATATATATTAAGAATACATACACATATACTACTCACAAAAATGTAGGGATATCTGGCTTTCAGGTGAAATTTATGGAAAATGTAAAAAGCTCACGCTACAGTGATATTATATCATGAAAGTAGGGCATTTAAGTAGAAGCATGCAATGGTGATATCCTCATCTTAAACAATTTATTGAAACAAAACAACAGTGGTGGGTATACCCCCACAAAAAATGGCAATGTCTCAATAACGTTTCATGTGGCCTTGAGCATCAATTACAGCTTGAAAATGATGTCTCATGCTGTTCACAAGCTAAAAAATTTTATGCTGAGGGATGGCATCCCACTCTTCATGAAGGGTGGCCCTCAGGTCATTGAGGTTCTGGGATACAAGCCTCTACATGGCAACTCAGCTGATCCTATAGGTTTTTTGATGGGATTCAGGTCTGGAGAAAGGCCAGACCATTCCGTTGTAGGTACCCCAGTCTCCAGCAGCCGTTTCCTAATGATGCAACCTCGATGAGCTGGTGCAATATCGCCCATGAAGATGAAATAAGGCCTGTGTTATTCAGAGACACAATGGCTGTGTTAATGATGTTATTCAAGTAGTATGGGCTTGTTCTGTACCATCCACAAATTGATTTGGTCGGTTCTCAGAATTTTCGGAAAATATTTGCTTTGATCCAAATTGTGGTGAATCGCATTAAAAAACAGCTATTTACTGACTGCAGAGAGATGTATAGTGGTATAGAACACTGACTTGCAGCAACACGCATAGTGAGTCTGCTGTGGTAGTATGACACGAAGATAACAGGTGTCACTCTTAGAATCACTGCACATTTCCCTTCTTTGGGTAGTTACGTGGCCAAAACTGACTAAATAACTCAAGTGTGAACTCAACCTTACAGGTCGATGTTAGCGTCAGGTATAAAGGACCGTGCAGAGGCCCAGGATACTACTATAGCGTGTAAGAGCACACTTATTTTACACCATCATCAGCTGATTCAACATAACCCCCAAAAAAAGGATCCTGTCTGTTAAGCATCCGCATTCGGTCAGCATTTGGTCAGTAATCCATCAGTATTGCTAATGCCCCAAAAAAAAAACAAGAGGTGACATGTGAATGGAAGATTTGCATGTCTTCTGAGTTTTTGGATAACAAATCATAAGCCAATTCTGATGGGACCATACAGGCCTTACAGTTGCTACACAAACAGGATCCATTGTGTGTCTCATTTTTCCTTCTTTTTGACACATCAGAAGGGGATATATCGCTAAGTGGGGATGAAGTGGGGAGGGTGGTAACAGCATGAGAAGTCCACATAGTCGCCTAATGACATAGTATGGAGGTGAAAGTAGCATCAGGAGACAACAGAGTGGCAAGGTGACATAGTGTTGAGGCAGCAGCAGCATCAGGAGACCACAGAGTGGTAAGGTAAAAAAGTGTGGAGGTGGCAGCAGCATCAGGAGACCACAGAGTGGCATGGTGACATAGTGTGGAGGTAACAGAAGCATCCGGAGACCATAGAGTGGCAAGGTGGCATAGTGTGGAGGTGGCAGAAGCATCAGGAGACCATAGAGTGACCCGGTGACAGAGTGGGTGGCAATAACAGTACCCGCTGACCATGGTTGGTGTAAAAAGAAGCACTTGGAATCTATGTGTGGCATCAAGCTGGTGGCAGCATCAGAATAGTAGCTGAGGCAGGTAGCCACAAGAGACCGGACTCTTTTATTAAAGTGTTGGGGTGGCACCATGGATGATCTAGTCTTAAGCATCAGGCGTTGGTGGGTGGAAATCCTGACTGATCTACTCCTGATTCATCTTTACAAAGGTCAGTCTCTCCACATTTTGGGCAGACACGCGAGTTCTCCTTGGGGTAACTATGGGCACACACTAAACACACTAAACACCCACTTTGATGCAACACTACTGGCCGGGCAGGACAGCTTTTCCAGGGCAAACTCAGCCTGTTGCAGTCACAAATCCAATTTGGCTGCCCAGTAGTCCAGTGGATCTTCAATGACAGCTGGCAGAGTACACTCCAAGTATGCCACTACCTGCTGGTTCAGGTTCTGCTCTATTTCTAGCTGCTGGTGAGTAGTTTCTTTACTATGAGGGTGAAGAAAGCTGCTCATCAGGGACTCTAGACTCAGGCTGCTGCTGCTGATGGAGCTGGTACTGCTTCTGCTACCCCCTGAATTATTTATGTGAATGAGGATTGTTAAAATATAACGTTTACTAGGTCATTTAAAATTAGAAATAACTAATGGGTGAAAAACAACGATTATTACAACAATAATTACATGAACCTCCACAGACAAACAAGAATTACATATACCTCTACGGATAGTGTCTCACGTTAAATAAGAAAATGGTTTGATCTTGCCACGGCCTGTGGAGGGTGGTTCAGGTATTCGATGATTACCAGAATCTGCGTGACCTGGGTGCTGATGTCTAAGGCAGTGTGAGTACTCCTGTATAGCCCTATTGTGTCTTTCCTACCTACATATGGGCTGGGAGCTAAACACACACCTGCCTAGCACACATGGAGCACCCGCCCCGACAGGGGCGACCCCATACCGAACCTTGCCCTCAGTAGGGGCCTAATCCTATTAATACCCTAATTGCACAGCCCTACACGCCATGTTTCGGTCTCAATGTCCAGACCTCATCAGGGGACTTCAAAGATGTATTCAAGGGTAACTGGAAACAAATTACAAATATATACTAATTATAGATCACTAAATACTCTGAGTGGTAACTCTAAATAGGTGTATTAAAGACTCAGATTACTTACTGAAAGAAGAAGGTAATGTTTAGCCTCGTACTTCCACTCTGGATATTCAATGGGTCATATCCACGCCATGACATGGGAAGTGTCCCATGTAAGCTGTCTGTCTCACCCAAAATGGTCATCTGGGTGAGCAATTGTTGGTTGCTGTCCACCTCTTAATATACCCCACCTCCCGGTACAAGTACGCCCCCCGATTACCCGTCTCACCTGTCCGCAACGGCCATAGTATCTGGAATAGTCTGTGGAACGCACGCCGCTCGCGTGCGTTCCACCGGACCGGAAGCTGGCATCACATGGTGCGGGCTCACCGGAAGTGAGGTCAGGGCCTGCATCTAAGCGTCACCGGTTGCTTGGCAACTGCCCAGCTCGCATCTGCAAGCCCCATACGCTGCAATTGATAGCTTGCCTGCTATTTTAGTATTGCTCAATCGCAAATATAAATGAAACTAGGATATTAATCTGACAGAATGACCAAGCACAAGCCTCGATCCCGGTATAATCGCGCCAACAAAATCCAGGATAAACTATGTTTTTACTGGCAGTGCTATGCTAATATTTCTTGTTAAAAATAACCTATACCTACCCTACGCTTGGTGTGCGCGTGGATTAACCCTACAGAGCAGGTGGTATACTATAATATATTATGACAGCTCTGCAGTCATATGAAGCAACTATAGTTTTCTTGCTCGTTTAGACCAGAGGGGTGGACAGTTTTCAAGTAGAAGATCCATTTTGCTTCACATTGGAGGATCCTCCTGTCTTTTACCAGGGACCCACAGAGACTTAGTGGGGAAATATCCTTTTCTAAAATTTAACTTTTATAAGGTATGCAATAAAAGTACACCACAGGATGTAACAATACCCCAGTGCAATACCCCAGTGCAATACCCCAGTGCTAGTAAGGCAGAAGGTAATAATTGAACTGCTGCGCCTGGATGGACGCCAGCAGTCTTACCTGACCAACCAGATAGCTCAGATCAGCAGACGTATTGCCTGGGTCAGACGGAGTCCTGTGTAGGCGTGCAGTCAGGGAGGAGGTTCTATGCCCTATCTCACCCTATATTTGGGGGAAAGGGTCTGCTCCCATACTGCCTGTCTACACAGAGCATCCCCGAAAATCAACATTCTATAGCCTCCCCAAAGTGCACAAGGGGACATCCCCTCTCAAGGGAAGACCTATCGTGTCGGGGGTGGATAACCTGAATCAGAATTTAGGCATCTATATCGATCGTATATTGGCACCCTTTGTTTTGGCTCTCCCCTCCCATGTCAAAGACACCACTGATCTTCTTAAAAGACTGGAGGGCTTGACATTGGAGGAGACTTGTCTTCTCTCCAGTATTGATGTGGAGGCCCTCTATTCTTCCATAACACATCATTTGGGCCTCATTGCGGTAGAACATTTTCTCCGTTCACGGGGATGTCAGTATCGCGCCCACAGCCAATTTGTCCTGAGTCTTCTAGAATTTACACTTACGCGCAATTTCTTCACCTTTGACGGTAGGATCTACCACCAGCTCAGGGGTACGGCGATGGGGAGTCCCTGTGCCCCATCGTACGCAAACCTATTCCTGGGCTGGTGGGAGGAGACCCTCGTATTTAGGGAGGATGAAGCTCTGGACACTTACGAAATTGGTCTGTGGGCGCGATACATTGATGACATCTTTATTCTCTGGAATGGAGATCAGGGAGGCTTTGAAGCCTTTGTCCAGCTACTCAATCGGAATCAGATAGGTATGCATTTTACCTGCGAATCCCATTCTACCAGCTTGCCATTCCTTGACATTACAATCTCCAGGAATGGTAAGGGGGAACTGGACACATCCATATACAGAAAGGCTAGCTCTACCAATTCCCTCCTGAGATGGGAGAGCAACCATCCTCTCCCTCTCAGGAGAGGAATCCCTAGGGGCCAATACCTGCGACTCAGACGCAACTGTTCAGATAAGCATGACTTTATCAAACAGGCAGCTGACTTGAGGATGAGATTTTTATCCAGGGGCTATCCTGATCATGTCCTGAGATTGGCTTACCAGACAGCCCTGTCCCGACCGAGATCCTCCTTGCTTACTTCCAACCAACCGCCTACCCCACAAACTAAAATCTTTAGAATTATCACCAATTTTGATAGGGGGTCCAAACAAGTTAAAGACATCATTAAACGCCATTGGGAGGTCCTTAAGATGGACCCTGACCTTAAGGATGCTTTGGGCGATCAGCCTCAAATTACCTATCGAAGGGTACCCAACCTGCGTGATAAACTGGTGCATAGTCACTATGCACCAGACCGCACCAACTCCAACTGGTTGCGGTCTAAGATTGTGGGTTGTTACAAATGCGGAAATTGCGTGGCATGCAAGCGCATACAAACGACTAAGTCATTTGTTAGCCACGTTACAGATAAAATATATTCAATCCCACATTTAATTAATTGTAAATCGAGAGGGGTCGTATACCGCATCCAATGTGAATGTGGGATTGAATATGTAGGCAAGACTATCCGGGAATTCAGGAAGCGGATAGGGGAACATATGGGGGATATCTCACATCAACGGGATACCCCACTATCAAAGCATGTACACACTGCCCACAATGGCAACGCCTCCTTGATATTCCTGGGCATTGATCTCGTTAAGCCTCCCATCAGAGGGGGTGATTGGGACAAATGTCTCCTGCAACGGGAAACCCGTTGGATCTTTTGCCTCAAAACGTCTGTACCCCTGGGCCTAAATGAGAGATTGGA
Source organism: Bufo gargarizans (assembly GCF_014858855.1). Classification (NCBI taxonomy): domain Eukaryota; kingdom Metazoa; phylum Chordata; class Amphibia; order Anura; family Bufonidae; genus Bufo; species Bufo gargarizans. Next base: position 421,727,719 of record NC_058080.1, on the reverse strand, counting down.
CTTTAGATGCTTCATATAAGCTGTGGTGATGTTTGTGTCTCATAATAACGGTGGTATCCCACCTACCACGATGGGAGGAATCCACATGAGATACATAAGGTGTCATACTACTCTGTCACTAGTTCCAGTAAACTCTGTCACTTATTCCCGTTTTACATATGCCTGCAAGAAATGTCAGTTAAATGCTGCTATGATTTTGCGTCATGGCTCTATCATGGACGTCTTTATTAATAGACGTATCGAGCGGTTTCCATATTGTTGTCATATTCCCTAGGTAACCGATCACTCCCTCCGCCTCTCCATACCCATTGGCCGCCGCTGTCAGGTGGTATCGGTGCCAGCGTCTGGCACGTCACTACGCGGCGCTGATGCTGACAGGGCAGGCTTCAAGGAAAGAGGCGTGAACGGGCTGTATTTAAACACCATCAAGGTATGTAGCACTGTGGCTGGTATTGGCTGAGGAACCCCCATATCTGAGGGACATTACCTTGAGAGAGGACCACCATATCCTCACACACCTAAGAGCAGAGGGCTATTATTCCCTCCGCAACATGGCAGTCCTGCACCACGGATGTCATATAGTTTAGGCTGAGATCTACACCATCTGAGCCCCCTTCTCTTTTTTCTCTCTAGTACCACTTGACCGCAGAGTCTGTATCATTTTACCTGCGGATGCAATTGGTATTTAGTGAGTCTTTTTTCTACATGTACTTGCTTTCCCCTGAGGAGTCGACACGACAGAAACGTGCCACGTCGGGAGGTCTGTAGTTAATTTGTTTTTTTAGTGCCAGCGATCAGGTCCATAACTAGGGACAGGTATCCTGACGGGGTCGCCCTTTTTAGGGCGAGTGCTCTGTGTAGACAGGCAGTATGGGAGCAGACCCTTTCCCCCAAATATAGGGTGAGATAGGGCATAGAACCTCCTCCCTGACTGCACGCCTACACAGGACTCCGTCTGACCCAGGCAATACCTCTGCTGATCTGAGCTATCTGGTTGGTCAGGTAAGACTGCTGGCGTCCATCCAGGCGCAGCAGTTCAATTATTACCTTCTGCCTTACTAGCACTGGGGTATCTTTATTTTGAACCCCTTATATGTATGTACGTCTGTCAATGGTTACATCCTGTGGTGTACTTTTATTGCATACCTTATAAAAGTTAAATTTTAGAAAAGGATATTTCCCCACTAAGTCTCTGTGGGTCCCTGGTAAATTTTGTTTCTTGAAATATCGGTGAGAATTATTTAACCACTAGTTTCACTCATTAACACGAGGATCCTCCTGTCCACATCCCCCCCGTCTAATTCCCAACTTAATTCTTTCAATTCCCGTGAAGGAAAGACAGTCGGGTTTTCCGTCATGTTCAGTATTTACATGTCGTGACACAGGTGTGTCTCTCCGATTTTTAACGTCGCCGACGTGCTCTCCTATCCTCCTCCTCAGTTCTCTGATTGTCTTACCAATATATTCTATTCCACAAATACATGTGATTTTGTAGATCACTCCCATGCTTCTACAATTGATGAAATCTTGTATTGTATAACTTTTGCCTGTGTTGTTACTCCTAAATATTTTTGTCTTGGTCATAAAGGGGCACGCCTTGCAACCTCCACATTTAAAGTTGCCACTGATGCCTCTTTCAAGCCATGTTTTCTTTTGGGCCACTGGTGTATAGTGGCTATGCACCATGAGATCACGAATACTTCTGCCACGCCTATAGGTGATGCTGGGGTGCTCCTTTATGACCTTACAAATGTCTTGGTCCATCCGTAAGACGTGCCAATGTTTAGAGATAATTTCTCTAATAGCAGAGGAACAACCATTGTATGTACTTATAAGGCGGATCTCCCTATTTTCATTTCCGCCAGCGGGTGGAGGGGCCTCCTTCCGGGGGGTAAGTAGTGACACTCTATCCCTGTTTAATGCCATTTGATACGCTGGTGTTAATACACCTGCCGGGTAACCCCGATCCAAAAAACGAGTTTTTAGGTCTGCAGCTTGTTTAATGAAATCGGAACGTCTGGAACAGTTCCTCCTTAATCGCAGGTATTGACCCCGCGGTATTCCCTTCCTGAGGGGGTAGGGATGGCTACTTTCCCACCTCAGGAGGGAATTGGTGGAGGTTGGTTTCCGGTAAATGGAGGTCTCCAGACGACCGCTTTGGTCGATCCCGACAACGATATCAAGGAATGGGAGTTTGGATGGATGACATTCTGATGTAAAGTTGAGGCCTATCTCGTTTTTATTGAGTTCTTGGACCCAATTAGAGAAGGCCTCCAGACTCCCTTTCCATATGACAAACACGTCATCTATGAAACGTGCCCATTTTAAAACACTTTGGAATTCCATCATAGATTTGTCTCTGAATACTATGGTATCCTCCCACCAGCCCAGGAACAAATTTGCGTACGATGGCGCACAGGGACTACCCATCGCAGTGCCCCTGAGCTGGTGGTAGAATCGTCCATTGAAGAGGAAATAGTTCCTCTTCAATGAGAACTCAAGTAGTTCAAGTACAAAGGTGTTATGGGCTTGAAAGTGTCTTCCCCTTGTTGATAAAAAATATGATGCTGCATATAAGCCCCACTTGTGTGGGATGGATGAGTATAGTGCTTCCACATCTACACTTCCCAGTATGCAGCCCTCATCAAGGTGGATTCCCTCCAGTTGTCTAAGTAGGTCACCGGTGTCTTTAACATGGGAGGAAAGAGAGAGAACAAAAGGTGCCAAGATTTTGTCTATATAGACTCCCAGGTTTTGGCTAAGGCTATCGACGCCTGATACTATAGGTTGCCCTTTTAAGGGCTCATAGCCTTTATGCACCTTTGGGAGGCTATAAAACGTCGCAATCTGAGGACATTGGGGAAAGAGAGTCAAATTCTTCTTGATTAATTAATTTGGCGAATTTGGCTCTTTCTAAAATACATTTAAGTTCTTTTTTATAGGCCATGGTCGGATCGCCAGGAAGAATTTCATAACAATCACAAGGGGCCAGTAAACTCTCACATATTGCTTCATAATTACTTGTACTCAAGACAACTGTGTTGCCACCTTTGTCCGATGGTTTGATAACGATATTTTTATTTTTGGATAAATCATCCAATGCACGTAGTTCGTCTGGAGTACAATTTTGTGGTGCAGAGTAAAGGTGGGTAGTCTCTTAATCACTACTGACCAATTTCAGGAAGACATCAACACAGTTTGTCTCACCTATAGGGGGTGTGCAATTAGGGTATTAATAGGATTAGGCCCCTACTCAGGGCAAGGTTCGGTATGGGGTCGCCCCTGTCGGGGCGGGTGCTCCATGTGTGCTAGGCAGGTGTGTGTTTAGCTCCCAGCCCATATGTAGGTAGGAAAGGCCCAATAGGGCTATACAGGAGTTCCCACACTGCCTTAGACATCAGCACCCAGGTCACGCAGATTCTGGTAATCATCGAATACCTGAACCACCCTCCACAGGCCGTGACATCCACCAGACGTGGTAAGATCAAACCATTTTCTTATCTCAACGTGAGACACTATCCGTACAGGTATATGTAATTCTTGGTCTGTGGAGGTTCATGTAATTATTGTTGTAATAATCGTTGTTTTTCACCCATTAGTTATTTCTAATTTTAAATGACCTAGTAAACGTTATATTTTAACAATCCTCATTCACATAAATAATTCAGTAATATTTGGGTGTGATTATATACCGCCACACACAACGTTGTGCGCTGGTATAACCAATCTTGAACTATTTCCTCTTCAATGGACGATTCTACCACCAGCTCAGGGGCACTGCGATGGGTAGTCCCTGTGCGCCATCGTACGCAAATTTGTTCCTGGGCTGGTGGGAGGATACCATAGTATTCAGAGACGAATCTATGATGGAATTCCAAAGTGTTAAAACACTTTTCATAGATGACGTGTTTGTCATATGGAAAGGGAGTCTGGAGGCCTTCTCTAATTGGGTCCAAGAACTCAATAAAAACGAGATAGGCCTCCACTTTACATCAGAATGTCATCCATCCAAACTCCCATTCCTTGATATCGTTGTCGGGATCGACCAAAGCGGTCGTCTGGAGACCTCCATTTACCGGAAACCAACCTCCACCAATTCCCTCCTGAGGTGGGAAAGTAGCCATCCATACCCCCTCAGGAAGGGAATACCGCGGGGTCAATACCTGCGATTAAGGAGGAACTGTTCCAGACGTTCCGATTTCATTAAACAAGCTGCAGACCTAAAAACTCGTTTTTTGGATCGGGGTTACCCGGCAGGTGTATTAACACCAGCGTATCAAATGGCATTGAACAGGGATAGAGTGTCACTACTTACCCCCCGGAAGGAGGCCCCTCCACCCGCTGGCGGAAATGAAAATAGGGAGATCCGCCTTATAAGTACATACAATGGTTGTTCCTCTGCTATTAGAGAAATTATCTCTAAACATTGGCACGTCTTACGGATGGACCAAGACATTTGTAAGGTCATAAAGGAGCACCCCAGCATCACCTATAGGCGTGGCAGAAGTATTCGTGATCTCATGGTGCATAGCCACTATACACCAGTGGCCCAAAAGAAAACATGGCTTGAAAGAGGCATCAGTGGCAACTTTAAATGTGGAGGTTGCAAGGCGTGCCCCTTTATGACCAAGACAAAAATATTTAGGAGTAACAACACAGGCAAAAGTTATACAATACAAGATTTCATCAATTGTAGAAGCATGGGAGTGATCTACAAAATCACATGTATTTGTGGAATAGAATATATTGGTAAGACAATCAGAGAACTGAGGAGGAGGATAGGAGAGCACGTCGGCGACGTTAAAAATCGGAGAGACACACCTGTGTCACGACATGTAAATACTGAACATGACGGAAAACCCGACTGTCTTTCCTTCACGGGAATTGAAAGAATTAAGCCGGGAATTAGACGGGGGGGGGGGGGGTGTGTGGACAGGAGGATCCTCCAATGTGAAGCAAAATGGATCTTCTACTTGAAAACTGTCCACCCCTCTGGTTTAAACGAGCAAGAAAACTATAGTTGCTTCATATGACTGCAGAGCTGTCATAATATATTATAGTATACCACCTGCTCTGTAGGGTTAATCCACGCGCACACCAAGCGTAGGGTAGGTATAGGTTATTTTTAACAAGAAATATTAGCATAGCACTGCCAGTAAAAACATAGTTTATCCTGGATTTTGTTGGCGCGATTATACCGGGATCGAGGCTTGTGCTTGGTCATTCTGTCAGATTAATATCCTAGTTTCATTTATATTTGCGATTGAGCAATACTAAAATAGCAGGCAAGCTATCAATTGCAGCGTATGGGCCTTGCAGGTGCGAGCTGGGCAGTTGCCAAGCAACCGGTGACGCTCAGACGCAGGCCCTGACCTCACTTCCGGTGAGCCCGCACCATGTGATGCCAGCTTCCGGTCCGGGAGCCGCGAGCGGCGTGCGTTCCACAGACTATTCCAGATACTATGGCCGTTGCGGACAGGTGAGACGGGTAATCGGGGGGCGTACTTGTACCGGGAGGTGGGGTATATTAAGAGGTGGACAGCAACCAACAATTGCTCACCCAGATGACCATTTTGGGTGAGACAGACAGCTTACATGGGACACTTCCCATGTCATGGCGTGGATATGACCCATTGAATATCCAGAGTGGAAGTACGAGGCTAAACATTACCTTCTTCTTTCAGAAAGTAATCTGAGTCTTTAATACACCTATTTAGAGTTACCACTCAGAGTATTTAGTGATCTATAATTAGTATATATTTGTAATTTGTTTCCAGTTACCCTTGAATACATCGTTGAAGTCCCCTGATGAGGTCTGGACATTGAGACCGAAACATGGCGTGTAGGGCTGTGCAATTAGGGTATTAATAGGATTAGGCCCCTACTGAGGGCAAGGTTCGGTATGGGGTCGCCCCTGTCGGGGCGGGTGCTCCATGTGTGCTAGGCAGGTGTGTGTTTAGCTCCCAGCCCATATGTAGGTAGCAAAGACACAATAGGGCTATACAGGAGTACTCACACTGCCTTAGACATCAGCACCCAGGTCACGCAGATTCTGGTAATCATCGAATACCTGAACCACCCTCCACAGGCCGTGGCATCCACCAGACGTGGTAAGATCAAACCATTTTTTTATCTCAACGTAAGACACTATCCGTAGAGGTATATGTAATTCTTGTTTGTCTGTGGAGGTTCATGTAATTATTGTTGTAATAATCGTTGTTTTTCACCCATTAGTTTTTTCTAATTTTAAATGACCTAGTAAACGTTATATTTTAACAATCCTCATTCACATAAATAATTCAGTAATATTTGGGTGTGATTATATACCGCCACATACAACGTTGTGCGCTGGTATAACCAATCTTGATTCTGCTACCCCCTCCAGCAGCCATGGCAAGTTCTTCTTGCGGTAACTATGGCCTCTGTCGCACTAAACACCCTATCTGATGCCTCACTACTGGCCAGGCAGGACCGCTTTTCCAGGACAAACTCTGCCAGTTGCGGTCACAAATCCAGTTTGGCTGCCCAGTAGTCCAGCGGAACTTCAATTTGGGGTGGCAGGGTACTGTTCAAGTATGCCACCACCTGCTGGTTCAGGTTTGCATCTGAGTAGTGAAAATGTGGGAGCCACACATATTTAATTAAATCCATTTCCAACTTTGTTTGCCTTGATTTTAGAGACTTGAACTTCAACACATCAAAACAAATTTAGGCAGCATTTACAAGTTAAAAATAAATAAATATTAAAGCTTGGTTTTCTAACTTATTATGCCTGTGTCTGCATTGTAATATAAAATATATATTGTTCACAAAGTATAGTAAGATCCAAAAGACTAATGCTGCTAACATCCGGTGTTTTGCTCGCTTTGCACAAATTTCCTATTACAAATGTAAAACTATCTAGAATAAGAACCAATAATCCTGCATTGCTTGGTTTGACATACCTACTTAAATAAACTAATAGTGACATATTCTTAATATTTTATCATACTTCATTATGAAATATTTATAAAAGTTAATGTAAGCAATCTATAGTTGCACTTGAGTAAAAACCATTATCGGATCCTGACCTTTGTAGAAAGCTGTTGAGAACTTAAATGTCCTTCTGATTCCAGATTCCTTGGTAGCAGCCACTATTAAAAAACAAGATATTAGTTGTCACTTGTTTTGATCTATGACATATTTCATGGTTCTCAATACATGGAAATTATATATTTATTTGTCTTTACTGGCTGCACATCCAAGGTGCCTTTCAAAGTATTGAAATACTGTAACCTTTTCAATATTTAGAAGCATAATTCAGGCTATGGGAACTTTTTAGCCAGTAACCAAAGCTGTGTTATGAATTATAGATGTCCATAATAGATATATAATTTTGAAATCCCACCAGATGTATAATACACTTATATTTTAGGGTTTAATAATATAAGAAATATCTTTAACTTAAACTACTGATATGAGGGATAGCCATTGAATACTAGAACTTCTTTATAGGAAATATGTCAATTTTGTATATTGTCTGTATATGCTTTAATGTATTAAAAGTATTTTCTCTACTGAAAATACAAAATTAAAATTACTGTAATCTGTTAAGAATCTTGGTCGACATTTATAGAAAGCATAAGGCAGAATAGTAATGTTCAAAATAATCTCCATCGACAACTCCAAATATACTGCATTATTCACAATAGAGCTAAATATCTCCTATCACCAAAATCCAAGTAATTATAATGTTAGCTTTGCAGTAAGTGGCCACTGCCCTCCTGCTCTCCCCTGGGTGTAGGTGCAGACACAACACCCCTTACCATGCCATGGACTTACCCTTATATACAGTGCCTTGCAAAAGTATTCACCCCTTTGACTTTTTTGTGTCTTGGTGCCTCACAACCTGGATTGTTTGAGGATTTGCATCATTTAATTTACAGAACATGCCCACAACTTTGAAGATGTTTTATTTTTTAAATTTTTTTATTGTGAAGCAAACAGCAAACAAATAGGACAAAGTAACAGAAAAAGTCATTTTGCATAACTTTTCCCCTTCCTAAAGTCAATACTTTGTAGAGCCACCATTTGCGGCAATAACAGCTCCAAGTCGCTTTGGATAAGTCTCTATGAGCTTGCCACATCTTACCACTGCAATTTTTTCCCATTCCTCCTTGCAAAACTTCTCCAGCTCCTTCAAGTCGGATGATTTGCACTTGTGAACAGAAATCTTTAAGTCTGAACACAGATTTTCTATTGGATTGAGATCTGGGCTTTGACTAGGCCATTCCAACACATTTACATGTTTCCCCTTAAACCACTCAAGTGTTACTTTAGCAGTGTGTTTGGGGTCATTGTCCTGCTGGAAGGTGAACCTCCGTCCTAGCCTCAAATCACGCACAGAGTGATATAGGTTTTGCTCAAGAATATCCCTGTATTTATCACCATCCATCTTTCCCTGAACTCTGACCAGTTTCCCAGTCCCGGCTGCTGAAAAATTGTGTTCTTTGGGTGATGCGATGTGTTGTATTTGCACCATACATAGAGTTTTCTTTGATGGCTTAAAAAATTTCAATTTTAGTCTCATCAGACCAGAGCACCTTCCTCCATACATTTTGGGAGTCTTCCACATGCCTTTTTGCAAACTCACAATGTGCCCTTTTGTTTTTATCTGAAAGTAATGGCTTTTCTCTGGCCACTCTGCCATAAAGCCCAACTCTATGGAGCGTACGGCTTATTGTTGTCCTATGTACAGATACTCCAGTCTCTACTATGGAACTATGCAGCTCCTCCAGGGTTACCTTAGGTCTCTGTGCTGTCTTTCTGATTAATGCCCTCCTTGCCCGGTCTGTGAGTTTTGGTGGGCGGCCGTTTCTTGGCAGGTTTGCTGGTGTGCCATGTTCTTTCCATTTGGTTATGATAGATTTGATGGTGCTCCTGGGGATCATCAAAGATTTGGATATTTTTTTTATAACCTAACCCTGACTTGTACATCTCAACAACATTGTCCCTTACTTGTTTGGAGAGTTCCTTAGTCTTCATGGCAGTGTTTGGTTAGTGATGCCTCTTGCTTAGGTTTTGCAGCCTCTGGGGCCTTTCAAAAAAGGTGTGTATATGTAATGACAGACCATGTGACAGATTGCACACAGGTGGATATCATTTCACTAATTATGTGACTTCTGAAGGTAATTGGTTGCACCAGGGCTTCCAAACAAAGGGGGTGAATGCATATGCACATGCCAGTTTTCTGTTTTCTATTTCTAAACAATATTTATTTTATTTTTTTCTCATTTCACTTCACCAACTTAGACTATTGTTTTTTGATCCATAACATAAAATTCAGATCAACAAAACATTGAACTTAAGGCTGTAATGTAACAAAACACAAAAAAGTTGAGGGGGGGGGGGTGAATACTTTTGCAAGACATTGTAAGCTTTATGAGACACCCAGATAAATGTAATTGAGTTTAAGAAGGGCTTCTGATGTAAAATAATTGTGAAATAATTGTTTATACAGATTTTAGGTTGAACATTTAATAAGGTGTCATTAAAACTCTGTGTCTTGTCAATGCCATACAGTGGCAAAAATTGTAGGAAAAATCAACTACAAAGAGGGAGTTGATCAGATATAGACATATTGTCAATGTGAAGAGATATTTTCTGGTGTATATTTTTGCTTCAGTATTCATAATCTAGAATTCATCATACCATAAATTATGTACTGTACTGTTAATATATTCTTAAAGGAGTTTTCAAAATGTTTAATACTGATAGGTGGGGGTCTGACTCCCAGCTGTTTGAAGAGTCCACTATGGTCTAGTGAGAGCCGTGGCCTCTTTTTAAGCCAGTTCATAGGTCAAATGGCCAATGGATTAATCTGTGCTTGGTAAGCTATAAAGAAGCATCATCCTTTATAAGACAACTACAGCCTTTTCAGAATGCTGATCAGTGAGGGTGCCTGGAGTCTGACCCCTACAGATAAGATGCTGATAACCTCTTTCATAGCATAACAGTACAATAAACGCAAGACATTATGTAATACTGTATTATGTTATTATACAAAAATATCTTTTTTCCCCACTTTTCACCTTCCCTGCCTTCAACACAAGTGGGATTGTAAATTCATCTTAATTTACTGCAAAAATATATTGCTAGAGACTAAATGGATTATCAGCTCTCCACACATGCTGCTGCCACCTCCACACTATGTCACCTTGCCTTTCTGTGGTCTCCTAATGCTGCTTCCACCTCTACACTGTCATTGTGCCACTCTGTGGCCTCCTGATGCTTCCGCCACCTCCACACTCTGGTATTGTGCCACTCTGTGGCCTCTTGGTGCTGCTTCCAGCTCATCACAATGTCATAGGGCCACTCTGTGGACTTCTCATGCTGTACCCACCCACCCCACTTCATGACTGGGCCACTATTTTGCATTTTGGCCTGGCTGACATCATCATTCATTTGACCCTTCTTCTGATCTGTCAGGAAGGAAAAATGAGACTCACAACGGATCCTGTCTGTGTAACAGCTGTAAGGCCTGTATGGTCCCATCAGAACTGGCTTGTGGTTTGATAGCCAAAAGCAACAGTGGTTACAAAACACAGAAGATATTCAAATATTTCATTCATGTGTCATCACTGTTTTGGATCCACTTCAGTTTTTTTTTTTTTGCATTAGCAATACTGATGGATTACTGACCAAATGCTGACCGAGTGAAGGCAGTCCACAGACAGGATCTGTTCTTTGGGGATTATTGTTCTGACGGATCAGAGGAAGGGCAAAATAGCGACGTTAACACAAACTTACTGCTGACACCCTCTCCACTCTGTCAGGGGGGCTCTACTTGTATAAGCGTTTAATAGAACAGTTTCTGTAGACATCTTTATGGAATCAGCTGATAACGTTCTAAAAGAAGTGGGCTCTTTCACACTATAGTTGGATCTTGGGCATCTGCTCGGTTCTTTATTAGTGTTGAGGAGCATGGGCAATATTCGATTTCTCAACATTTCACAAATATATGGGCGACCATTCACCATATATTCGTGAATTCACTATATTAGTTTCCTGTGGTTTTTTTACATTATGAAAATCGCAATGTAAAATTTGCATAAAGGGGTGTGGCCTTAATCTAACTACTTGAAGTTTGAGAAGACTTAAAAAGATGGTGGGAAGCAATTTTCGTGACAATGAGGAAGAACTACAGATCGCTGTAAGTAATTTGACAGCACTGTATTCGATTAAATGTCACATGCATGTCAGAACATCTCTTTATATGTAGTTAGAGTGTTATAAAATATTAGAGAATGTGAAAATCGATACTTATGATGCAAATTTATTTTTGCAACACATAAAAGTTCACATTTGTTCAAGTCTAAGTATATATTACTGATTGTTGAAGTAAATATTTTTGTGACATTACAGCACTATATCAGTAGCATGTATGTATTGTGGCAGTGGAGCTGCTTGAGGGCCACATGAGGCCATTGAAAGGGTATATCTCACCCAGAGGAGCCTGGGTGAGAACAGAAAAGCATGAAAAAGGGGTGTTGTTTGCACCAGGTGTGTGTCACCAAGTGGCCTGGCCTTAGTGGAGTAAAGGCCCTAGATATAGGTGGCCACTAAGCTAGTTGGTGGACACCAAACTACTTAGCTTAGCTGGCTCCAGCTAGTCCAGGGCAGGTTTTTAATGGGAATAGGCAATGTGTTGGGTGGGTGCCTGTTCCCCATGCTCCACTCTGGGATTTAAGAATGTGTCCATGTCCAGGGATGCTATTTAATCCTGTTGCTGGACTTGGGTGGGGCTCTCAGTCTGAGGAAGGAGCAGGCTGTGCTAAAGTCTGTGGGAGCTGAGACCCTCTGACCCTATGTGGGGTAAGCACTGCGTTTTTTTTGGGGGGAGCTGGTTGGTACACCGGGATCCTGCTAGAGAGGGACTTTAGTCAATTTAGTCAGGCAATTTAGTCAGTGGCCAGACGGCTGAGGCTTTGTTTTGATTTATGTTTTGGTTGTTGTTTGTGCATGAAGACTGTTTGGACACTAAAGCCTTTGTCTGGAAGAAGTCTGTGAGAATGACCCCCGAATAAAAAGACGATCCCTTACATATGGTGTCGGATGCAGGCAAGTTGTCCAGAAAAAAAAAGAGCACCACGCTGAAGTTCAGGGAGTGATTATAGTGCAAGTGAGAGTGCCAAGAAGAAGGCTGCTTCGGACAGTGAGGAAGAAAATGATGAGCAAATTTCAAAGAGGAAAACTATTCTTTCTGACAGTGAAGATGAAGCAACATCCGATAAACCAGCCAATAAAAAGAGTTGAATCCTCTCAGATGGTGATGGTTCTGACAGTGACGCGTCCTCCAAGAAAACTACAAAAAAAAAGAAGGCAATGTCATCTGACAGTGAAGTGGAGGATGAAGCCCCTGCCAAGGGTATGGGCAGTGATTTGGAGGATGAAGCCCCTGCCAAGCATGTGGACAGTGACTCGGAGGATGGGCAGTGACTTGGAGGATGAAGTCTGTAAGAAGCGCAAGAAGCGTGTAGCCAGTGACTCAGAAGATGAGTTTGCTAACAAGCGTGCAGCCAGCTCTGGAGATGAAGCTCCTGTCAAGCGCATGGTCACTGACTCTAATGATGAAGCTCCTGCCAAGCGTGTGGCCAGTGACTCTGAGGATGAGAGACCTGTTAAGCGCCCTCCTGGGCGTGCTGTCAGTGGATCAGATGATGATGCCTCTAAAAAAAATGCTAGTGGGTCAGAAGATTAAGCCCCTGCTAAATGAAAAATTGTTGACTGAGATGATGAAGTTCCTACTTAGGCCTCATGCTCACGACCGTTGTGTGCATCCGTGTCCGTTGTTCCGTTTTCCATGATTTTCTGCGGACCCATTGACTTTCAATGGGCCCGTTGAAAACTTGGAAAATGCACCGTCTGACATCCGCGTCCGTGATTTGTGTTTCCTGTCCGTCAAAAAAATAGGACCTGTCCTATTTTTTTGACGGACAATGGTTCACGGACCCATTGAAGTCAATGGGTCCGCAAAAAATGCGGATGCACATTGGAAGCCTTCCGTATGTCTTCCGCGTCCGTTTTTCTTGCGGATCTGTTGCCTGGCAACCTGTCTCCAAGTCCTTTTTGGCAATAAAAAAAAAATTACAGGAAGTTTAAAATACCAGATTGGCGAGCCTAGTGTGGTGATTAGGCACACAAATATTTTTCATATTTTGACTAGTTTACTGTACAAACTAAAAATGCCAAAATGGAATGTGAACAAACTTATCAGTCTGGTCCATGAAAGGCCCGAGCTCTGGGACACACGGTCCCCTGTGTATCTGGACCGTGTAAGGAAGGAAGTTTCATGGGAGAAAGTGGCCCATCGCTTAAAGCCACGCGAATGGGAGAAAGCGGATAACCGAGGTCGTGCAGAATTTGGTACGTGCAAGCAATGTCGTTTAGTGGTTCGGTCCTTGTGTTGTCCCTTATGACATAGAAAAGTACTTCAGTGACTTCAGAATCATGTTCCTTTTGTGGCCAGGCTTAATTGTGCAGTGCAGGGATGCTCAACCTGCGGCCCTCCAGCTGTTGTTAACATGCCCTGCTGTAGCTGTAGGCCTGCTGGGAGTTGTCAGTTTGCAACAGCTGGAGGGACGCACGTTGAGCATCCCTGCTCTAGTGGTATGTACATGTAGGGGCCTAGTTATAGGGGAAGCAGGTGAAGCAGCTGCTTTTGGAGCCTGACCCTGAAGTTGCCCATCCTGGAGGAAGAGAAAAATACTTTGACAGGGCCCCCTCAACATTTATTGCACATTTATATATACAGTAACAGTATAGAATTGTGTCAAACTGTAGAAACTGCGGCCGAGTATAAGAGAGTGCTCTTTACTAGCCACAGGACTGGTGGCGGCTTGAAAGGAAGGTGTTGCAAAAAAATTACTGTGGCACGGGGGGCCTCCTTTTCAAATTTATGATTGGGCCCAGTCATTTCTCTGTACGCCGCTGTGTCCATGTTTTGTTCAATTTTCATGAACTTTTTACCACACCACACCATGTTTTAATGTCTGTTCAGACCTTACCTACTGGCCACAGTCGTAATGTATACCCTGCCTGTGTTTTTCAGGAAATTTGGACACATGTTCCCTGTTAGAATTGATCATTAAACATCTGTCTACTTCCAATATCATAAAGTAGTCTTTTTTATAGTAAATCTACAAATAATTTCCTCCATCAAATAATTGACAAACATTATATAACACCCACAACTGACCGACTGTTTTATGTCCCTTCCAGTATCCCCTTTTGGCGTTATCTTTTTTTTTTTTTTTTTTTTACTTTTGTACTTTGGTTTACCATTTTTTTGGCAAGCAAATATTGATAAACATTTTTTGATTGTTTTTGCAGTTAAAAACACAAAGATGCGGTGGAATAGCTGCAGGGACCAGTTCCGGAGGGAGCTTAACGAAAAGAGCCGCAGTGGGGATGGGGCATCCAGGAAGCGGCCATACATCTATACTGAACAACTCAGTTTTCTTCGCCCTGCAATGGAGTTGAGGCCGTAAGTCTTTTTTATTTAACAATCAATGTATTGAACTGTATATATGTCATTGTACACAATGCAAATATATCTAGCAGATCTTTCTTCAAAGTTTGCTCTGCTATATATGATGTTGCTGGAGTATTTTATACTTGTTAGTGGTGCTTTTAGACAGAATGGCCTGATCCACCAATGTGTCAAAAATTTATGTCTAAAATCTCACTTCACCTTTGTTGTTGCTCCATTTTTGTGGCTAGGCCCAAAATGATGACCAGACATTGTTCGTAGTTAATGTCCAAAGTTGTTCAAAAGGTGTTTACTCATCTCATCAAATGGGGGCATATTGATAGGATATGCAGCCATTGTCTTTCAGGTCCACGTCTCTACACTGGGAGTTGCATGTAAAGATGAAGAAGGTCACGGCACTCCAAAAGCTTCCTTGTTCAATGTTCTTTATTGCACCAAAATGACAGCAGCAACGTTTCGACAATATAGTCTTTATCAAGCTACATAAGAAGACCTATATTGCAACCATAGCCATGAAAGAGAAGTAGGCCACATTGCTCTTGCGCCACATCCCTATATTCATTTCTTTGGGGACGCCTAAAATAGCTGTGTGCATGTTCCGCTAATAGTGTCTGACCAATTTAAATGAATGGGAGCATGGGCTGTGCATGTGCGCCACCCTCCCATTCAGTTCTTTTGTAGAGCCGGGGATTAGTGCATGATGGTGGACGGATCGTGGCAAATATGTGGTCCTCCTGCAACCGCACTCCGTGCTCTGTTCACCATAAATAGTTTGACGTTCGAGCGTTGGGACACACACTAATCAGACAATGTGCCCATATCCAAGCAATAAGACGACATTGTGTGATAAGTTGCAAAACCACCTTTCTAATTTCTATACTTCAATTGGAGATGCACCATTTTTTTGGGGTTCAAAGAAAAAAACCTGGTTTTAGTGTAATCTACAAAAAAGGCAATTCCACTAGCCCATTTAAAATTAAACCAGGGTTGCTCTCCCAGCATTGTTCTAGTTTTTGTTACAATACAAGTCCCACCAGGCCATTGTGTAGTCTGATTCAATTACGCCAGGCTTATCCATAGTGCGGCACTCAGGCTGTGGTTAAACTACAACTCCCAGCATGTCTGGAGAGCTTACAGCTGTTCGGACATGCTTGGAGTTACATTTTACTAACATATGGAGGCACATTGCTTGAGCACGCGAGATATGGAAGGACAGAATATCAGCACTTGGTTAGCTCCTGACCTACAAGTTTCTAAACAGGCTACCAACCAACACCCGAACAAATTTATCCCAAAACATTTGATATACATGAATCGCGTATAATGTTGTATACCAAACATGATTTTAAACACCCTATGTCAGTGGTGGCAACCCTATGGCACGGGTGCCAGATGCAGCACTCAGGACCCTCTCTGTGGGCACCTGCACCCTAGAAAAAGTCTATGGTGTACCAATATACCTTAGACTTTTCATACTATTCATCAGCACAGGGCACACTATGAACAGAACAGGCAGCACTGAATGTAGACAGGCTATTATAGTTAAATGATCAAATACATGGAAGCTAGGACTATAGTATTCAGGTTAAATTGTCGTGTTGGCACTTTGCAAAAAAAAACAAGGGTTTTCGGTTTAAGTTTGGGAACTCAGTCTGTAAAAGGCTCGCCATCACTGCCCTATGTCCATTGTCGACTAAACAAATTTTAAAAAATTAGAATTGGTGTGTATGAGCTAAACAATACCAGCTATTGGGGTGTGGGCAGTACTACCACAACTAAATTGCAACAACTGTGTTTAGCCCCTTTGAAATGCTGTAAGTTATGGGATCATTTTAAATTTTGTGAACATTATGCATGATGAGGACGTTAGCAGCAAATCTCAGGGGTTGGCAGCACCACAATCCCACAAAATAGGTTACAGACTGGTAAATAGGCTTCTAGCCGGGTTGTGCACGCAGATAGCGATCCTGACCGAGGGTCCCAATTCTTCCAGACACTCCAATAATCCGCAGCACTCGCCAGTAAGTAAAGGTAAGGAAAGTACGTAGAGACGACAGCAAGCGATCAAAGGTAGTGACTCACATCCGACAGAAGGAAAAAACTTCTCAGGATGCAGCCGCAGATCTTTGTAGAGGGTATGAAAGTGTCCTTTTCCGGTAACGTTGTGAAACTATCGGATGGACCCAAAATCGCTGCCTTCTACTAGGTTCCTCATCCAACAAAGGAGTGCGCTGTCCCCATCGCCGAGAAACAAGCCAATGCAGTAAGACCTCTTCCTCAGAGTCATCCGCCATGGTGAAACAGCAAAGACAAGCAACCAAAAGCACCTCTGTACCCTGTAAAGACTACAGAAAATGGCCACAAAACCATACTCAGATGACCTAGTGTTCTGTTATTAAAATTATTATTTTTTCACCATTCCTTGTTTTCTGACGGTCCACAAAAAAAATGGACACACGGAAGCACAACGGAAGAAAAAACAAACACTGATCATGGAACAACGGAACCCCGTTTTGCGGACCAAGAAAAAATACTGTCATGTGCACGAGGCCTAAGAGAAAGAAAACAAGAGCAAGTAAAGTGGAAACAGGAGCATAAAAAACTCATGAAGGAGTTGGACAGACAAAGAGAAGTCCTATCCCACGGCATTTCCCACGGGAGCAGTTGTGCTGAGGAACTGGGCAGTGACCTCATGCCTAAGAGGTGTGCAGTTACCAAGGGCAACCGACGGGAAGAGAGTGAGATGGAGAGCGGTGAAGCTCTCAAGAGTTCCAGTGTTTACGGCCAGTGTGTACCAAGTCCCAGAGAGGAAGTGCGGAGGTGCCATAAGACCGTTGCTGGGAGAAACCAACCATGACAGCATCCAGCTGTCCCACAACAGAGAGAGTGCTAAAGATGATATATCCAAGAAATGAGGTAGCACTCCAATAGATATAGCGAAAAAGGTGGATTCTTTATTGACCCCTCTGCAACGTTTCAACCGCTCAATGCAGTCTTTATCAAGCATAAAAAATGGTGTCTCACAGGGGTATATATACCCTAAATGCATAGCAGTAAATTAAGTGACAATTACATAATCATTTAATATAATTATGTATAAAAACTGTAAAAAATGTAAAAAATAAAGATACAATCACATGTGAGGAGTAAATACAGCATAAATGGCTATGTGCAAAATGTGCAAATCATTGACAAGCATGATTCATTCATACAACATATAATGTATAAATTGAACCCAATCAATCACATGTGCATGTGTTTAATACCAACAGCAGGGTTCTAAAAGGGTAGCCAACCAAAAACCCATCCCTCTCCTTAATTTTCCTAATCCGGGGGTCCCTCCTAAGGCATTGCAGCATGTGGGCAGCTATGGGGAAGAGGACAGCCCGCTGTGACTCTTCTTGGCTGCCCGGGACCATGACTTCTTGATCCTCCTCCTGCTGCTGCTGCTCCCTATGGGAGCCGCCCCACCCCCGGACTAACGGTGCCCCCAGCATCGGCTCTCCCTCCTGACCAGGCCTAGACTCCTGGACGTCAGCAAAATCCTCAACAAATTCTTCCTCCTTCTCATACTGGGCCTGGTCTTGGTGGAACAGCGTTGCTTCATCTTGCTCCACCAAGGCATTCTCCCCAGCCTTGAGCAGGTGATCTAGTGTTCTGTCGAGCAGGAACACTATGGGAAGCACGTCATTGAGGCCGACATTCTCCCCGCTGACCATCTTTGTTGCCTGCTCGAATGGGGCCAACACGTGGCAGACCTGGTGTATCTGCCCCTACTCCACATTGGTGATGTAGGTGAGTGGGTGTGATGGCCCGGAAGTGCCTTGATCCAGCAGGTATTCCTTGACTGCTTGTTGCTGCTCCCACAACCTCTCAAGCATATGGAAGGTGGAGTTCAACCGCATCACACTGTCCACAATCAGCCTGTGAGGGGACAGGCTGTTGTCCTGCTGCAGTTTGGACAGGGATGTGATGGCGGTTGGGGAGCATCGAAAGTGGCAGGCAATCCTACGTACCCTTTGCACAATGTCACTCAACCATGTGTATGTGCGTAGGAACTTTTGTACCACAGGGTTGAGGACATGTGCCATGCAGGGCATGTGCGTGAGACTGCCAACATGGAGGGCGGCCGGGAGGATGTTGCCATTGCCACAGACAACCTTACCTGCCTCTAGCCTTCGGGGTGTCGGCCACTTCTGGACCTGAATCTGTAGTGCAGCCAGAACATGAGGTCCAGAGTGTCTCAGTTCCCCTAAGCTCACAAGCTGGAGAACGGCCTGGCAGCGGACGTGCCCCACACTTGCGTAGCTACGGGGACGTTTTCTGGGGGGCTCAGCAGCGGTGGAGACAGTGGCTTGAGTGAGAGCAGCAGTTCTCCTCTGGACACCCCGGGGCGGTACCACAAACTCAGATGCCGCCACATGTGATGATCCCTCCCGGGCGCCTTGGAGGGACACCCAATGGGCAGTAAAATTGATGTATCGTCCCTGACCATGTCTGCTGTTCCAGGCATCCATTGTCAGATGCATTCTGTCGCTGACAGCATGATCCAGCAAAAGTGATGCATTCTGCACAATGTGCTGGTGTAGGGCAGGGACGCCAATCCTGGCAAAGAAATATCGGCTGGGGACACGCCATCTGAGCCAATTGGGTGAATGCAGGCGTTGTTCCCCTGGGGTGCAGTGCGTTCAAATGCGTCTGCAACAGACGGCTGGTGCTAGAGGAGGGTCCAGTGGAGGAAGAGGTCTGGCTGCTGGTACCAGTACCTCTAGGGGAGTGGGTATGAATTGTTGGAAGGGGTTTCTGCAGTACAGTGGCAGGTGCTGCTGTCCCCTGCGCACTGCTGGTGGCGTTTCTGCTACGACCACCCTTCATCTGTTCCCATTCCCGCCAGTGGTTTACTCTCATGTGCTGGGTAAGGGTAGTGGTATCCAGCTGAACTGAACAGACCTCCCCCTCCTCACCCTGTCATGGCAGAGCTGACAGAAGGCAATTGTCACATCGTTTGCTGCCAGGGTTAAGAAAGCCCAAACAGGCGACTTATGTAATGACCTCCTGTCAGATGTGGTGGTGCTGACTTGCGCCTGTTCAGGCTCGGTGCGCACAGGTGGAGCTGGCTGCTGATGCTGCTGCCTCCTCCTGCTGCCATTACCAGTGGAGACCCTGACACTGGGCTCACTGGTGACCTGACGCACCATTTCCCTCAGGTGCCAACCTTCCTCATCAGTGCTGTCACCTGACAAGGGAGGTGGCACCCATTCTGGATCACCCTCCTCTTCGCCCCCTGATATGTCAGACTCAAGGCCAACCTGTGGTGGACTGAGGGGAACAACATACTTGGAGCACCTGACCTGGCTCCACTGTCCGCTCGCTGATACCTGGGTCTGACTAGGTGCGGGGCTTCTGTGGCTGAAACCACCCGCACCAGTTGGAAGGGATGTCACAGGGGTACTGATGGGGAGTTACCCCCTTCTCCTCCTCCTCCATCCCTTCCAAAAGGTCCTGACCATCCGGACCACTCTCCTGCATTACCTCCCCCAAGATGTCTCTTTCACTGTCGCTGTCAAACAGCATCAGGGACAAAATTGGGGGCTGGTCCAGCAGGAGGCAGCGAGCTGCTGCTGCTGCTGACAGCTGGGGCAGAGGACTCCATGCCACTGGTATGGGTCACGAATGACACCACTGCATCGGCGTCCTGCAATTAAATAGGGTGGTTGCCACGGCCGAATAAATCACTCCCCTCCAAGGGTAGAGGAGCGGCCCCGTGCTGGCAGCGGTCCAGCACTGGAACCAACTCCCCTACCACGACCACGGCTGCCTGCACGCCCATGTGCACTCATTATGAATATGTGGGTTTATATTATTATATATACAACCCAATTTTATTTTTTTTATAAAGAGGGAATTTGGCCAAACTTTATTGGGGTGGGGACAATGAAGCAATAATGACATGTAATTTACAATAAAACAAAAACCAGAAAATTATTTTAAAAAAACACTAACTAAAGTCTAAAACAATAAGACAAAAATAAATTTTTTGGGTATTTTTTTTAATTTTTTTATTTTTAACTAACAAAAGACAAAAACACTAATTACTATACAAACTAAAGAATAAAAAAACTAAGGCTATAAACCTTTTTTTTTTTCCTTTTTTTCCCCACACAAAAGACAAAGGCACTTACTAAAGTCTAAAACATTGAGACTAAAAACTTTTATTTAGTTTTTTTTTCAGTCACAAAAGACGAGAACAATAATTACTACACAAACTGTATATTAAAAAAATTAGACTAAAACTTTTTTTTTCTTTTTTTTTCTTTTTTTTTCACACACAAAAGATGCAGACACTAACTAAAGCCTAAAACATAGAGACTAAAATGCTTCTTTTTTTTTTACTAACAAAGGGCGAAAACACTAATCACATTCACTACACAAACTGGACACTAAAACATTAAGACTAGTAACTAGAGTTGAGCGAACACCTGGATGTTCGGGTTCGAGAAGTTCGGCCGAACATCCCGGAAATGTTCGGGTTCGGGATCCGAACCCGATCCGAACTTCGTCCCGAACCCGAACCCCATTGAAGTCAATGGGGACCCGAACTTTTCGGCACTAAAAAGGCTGTAAAACAGCCCAGGAAAGAGCTAGAGGGCTGCAAAAGGCAGCAACATGTAGGTAAATCCCCTGCAAACAAATGTGGATAGGGAAATGAATTAAAATAAAAATTAAATAAATAAAAATTAACCAAAATCAATTGGAGAGAGGTTCCATAGCAGAGAATCTGGCTTCCCGTCACCCACCACTGGAACAGTCCATTCTCAGATATTTAGGCCCCGGCACCCAGGCAGAGGAGAGAGGTCCCGTAACAGACAATCTGTCTTCATGTCAGCAGAGAATTAGTCTGCATGTCATAGCAGAGAATGAGGCTTCACGTCAGCCACCACTGCAACAGTCCATTGGCATATATTTAGGCCCAGCACCCAGGCAGAGGAGGGAGGTCCCGTAACAGAGAATCTGTCTTCATGTCAGCAGAGAATTAGTCTGCATGTCATAGCAGAGAATGAGGCTTCACGTCAGCCACCACTGCAACAGTCCATTGGCATATATTTAGGCCCAGCACACACACAGGCAGAGGAGAGAGGTCCCGTAACAGAGAATCTGGCTTCATGTCAGCAGAGAATCAGTCTGCATGTCATAGCAGAGAATGAGGCTTCACGTCAGCCACCACTGCAACAGTCCATTGGCATATATTTAGGCCCAGCACACACACAGGCAGAGGAGAGAGGTCCCGTAACAGAGAATCTGTCTTCATGTCAGCAGAGAATTAGTCTGCATGTCATAGCAGAGAATGAGGCTTCACGTCAGCCACCACTGCAACAGTCCATTGGCATATATTTAGGCCCAGCACCCAGGCAGAGGAGGGAGGTCCCGTAACAGAGAATCTGGCTTCATGTCAGCAGAGAATCAGTCTTCATATCATAGCAGAGAATCAGGCTTCACGTCACCCACCACTGTAAGAGTCAATTTTCATAAATTTAGGCCCAGAACCCAGGCAGAGGAGAAAGGTCCCGTAACAGACAATCTGGCTTCATGTCAGCAGAGAATCAGTCTTCATATCATAGCAGAGAATCAGGCTTCACGTCACCCACCACTGTAAGAGTCAATTTTCAAAAATTTAGGCCCAGAACCCAGGCAGAGGAGAAAGGTCCCGTAACAGACAATCTGGCTTCATGTCAGCAGAGAATCAGTCTTCATATCATAGCAGAGAATCAGGCTTCACGTCACCCACCACTGTAAGAGTCAATTTTCATAAATTTAGGCCCAGAACCCAGGCAGAGGAGAAAGGTCCCGTAACAGACAATCTGGCTTCATGTCAGCAGAGAATCAGTCTTCATATCATAGCAGAGAATGAGGCTTCACGTCAGCCACCACTGCAACAGTCCATTGGCATATATTTAGGCCTAGCACACAGGCAGAGGAGAGGTTCATTCAACTTTGGGTAGCATCGCAATATAATGGTAAAATGAAAATAAAAATAGGATTGAATGAGGAAGTGCCCTGGAGTCCAATAATATATGGTTATGGGGAGGTAGTTAATGTCTAATCTGGACAAGGGACGGACAGGTCCTGTGGGATCCATGCCTGGTTCATTTTTATGAACGTCAGCTTGTCCACATTGGCTGTAGACAGGCGGCTGCGTTTGTCTGTAATGACGCCCCCTGCCGTGCTGAATACACGTTCAGACAAAACGCTGGCTGCCGGGCAGGCCAGCACCTCCAAGGCATAAAAGGCTAGCTCTGGCCACGTGGACAATTTAGAGACCCAGAAGTTGAATGGGGCCGAACCATCAGTCAGTACGTGGAGGGGTGTGCACACGTACTGTTCCACCATGTTAGTGAAATGTTGCCTCCTGCTAACACGTTGCGTATCAGGTGGTGGTGCAGTTAGCTGTGGCGTGTTGACAAAAGTTTTCCACATCTCTGCCATGCTAACCCTGCCCTCAGAGGAGCTGGCCGTGACACAGCTGCCTTGGCGACCTCTTGCTCCTCCTCTGCCTTGGCCTTGGGCTTCCACTTGTTCCCCTGTGACATTTGGGAATGCTCTCAGTAGCGCGTCTACCAACGTGCGCTTGTACTCGCGCATCTTCCTATCACGCTCCAGTGCAGGAAGTAAGGTGGGCACATTGTCTTTGTAGCGTGGATCCAGCAGGGTGGCAACCCAGTAGTCCGCACACGTTAAAATGTGGGCAACTCTGCTGTCGTTGCGCAGGCACTGCAGCATGTAGTCGCTCATGTGTGCCAGGCTGCCCAGGGATAAGGACAAGCTGTCCTCTGTGGGAGGCGTATCGTCATCGTCCTGCCTTTCCCCCCAGCCACGCACCAGTGATGGACCCGAGCTGCGTTGGGTGCCACCCCGCTGTGACCATGCTTCATCCTCATCCTCCTCCACCTCCTCCTCATCCTCGTCCTCCTCGTCCTCCAGTAGTGGGCCCTGGCTGGCCACATTTGTACCTGGCCTCTGCTGTTGCAAAAAACCTCCCTCTGAGTCACTTCGAAGAGACTGGCCTGAAAGTGCTAAAAATGACCCCTCTTCCTCATCCTCCTCCTCCTCCTCCTGGGCCACCTCCTGTTCCATCATCGCCCTAAGTGTTTTCTCAAGGAGACATAGAAGTGGTATTGTAACGCTGATAACGGTGTCATCGCCACTGGCCATGTTGGTGGAGTACTCGAAACAGCGCAACAGGGCACACAGGTCTCGCATGGAGGCCCAGTCATTGGTGGTGAAGTGGTGCTGTTCTGTAGTGCGACTGACCCGTGCGTGCTGCAGCTGAAACTCCACTATGGCCTGCTGCTGCTCGCACAGTCTGTCCAGCATGTGCAAGGTGGAGTTCCACCTGGTGGGCACGTCGCATATGAGGCGGTGAGCGGGAAGGCCGAAGTTACGCTGTAGCGCAGACAGGCGAGCAGCGGCAGGATGTGAACGCCGGAAGCGCGAACAGACGGCCCGCACTTTATGCAGCAGCTCTGACATGTCGGGGTAGTTGTGAATGAACTTCTGCACCACCAAATTCAGCACATGCGCCAAGCAAGGGATGTGCGTCAAACCGGCTAGTCCCAGAGCTGCAACGAGATTTCGCCCATTATCACACACCACCAGGCCGGGCTTGAGGCTCACCGGCAGCAACCACTCGTCGGTCTGTTGTTCAATACCCCGCCACAACTCCTGTGCGGTGTGGGGCCTGTCCCCCAAACATATGAGTTTCAGAATGGCCTGCTGACGTTTACCCCGGGCTGTGCTGAAGTTGGTGGTGAAGGTGTGTGGCTGACTGGATGAGCAGGTGGAAGAAGAGGAGGAGGAAGCCGAGAAGGAGGAGGTGGCAACAGGAGGCAAAGAATGTTGCCCTGCGATCCTTGGCGGCGGCAGCACGTGCGCCAAACAGCTCTCCGCCTGGGGCCCAGCTGCCACTACATTTACCCAGTGTGCAGTTAGGGAGATATAGCGTCCCTGGCCGTGCTTACTGGTCCACGTATCTGTGGTTAGGTGGACCTTGCTACAGATGGCGTTGCGCAGTGCACACTTGATTTTATGGGATACTTGGTTGTGCAGGGAAGGCACGGCTCTCTTGGAGAA
Source organism: Bufo gargarizans (assembly GCF_014858855.1). NCBI lineage: Eukaryota > Metazoa > Chordata > Amphibia > Anura > Bufonidae > Bufo > Bufo gargarizans. The sequence continues at coordinate 421,703,061 of NC_058080.1, read as the reverse complement.
GTAGTGGCGGCTGGGAACAACATACTGTGGGACAGCAAGCGACATGAGCTGTTTGAAGCTGTCTGTGTCCACCAGCCTAAATGACAGCATTTCATAGGCCAGTAGTTTAGAAATGCTGGCATTCAGGGCCAGGGATCGAGGGTGGCTAGGTGGGAATTTACGCTTTCTATCAAATGTTTGTGAGATGGAGAGCTGAACGCTGGCGTGTGACATGGTTGAGACGCTTGGTGACGGAGGTGGTGGTGGTGGTGTTGGTGGTACATCCCCTGTTTGCTGGGCGGCAGGTGCCAACGTTCCTCCGGAGGCGGAGGAAGAGGCCGAGGCGGCAGCAGCAGAATAGGCCGAGGCGGCAGCAGCAGAAGAGGTAGCAGGGGGAGCCTGAGTGACTTCCTTGGTTTTAAGGTGTTTCCTCCACTGCAGTTCATGCTTTGCATGCAGGTGCCTGGTCATGCAGGTTGTGCTCAGGTTCAGAACGTTAATGCCTCGCTTCAGGCTCTGATGGCACAGCGTGCAAACCACTCGGGTCTTGTCGTCAGCACATTGTTTGAAGAAGTGCCATGCCAGGGAACTCCTTGAAGCTGCCTTTGGGGTGCTCGGTCCCAGATGGCGGCGGTCAGTAGCAGGCGGAGTCTCTTGGCGGCGGGTGTTCTGCTTTTGCCCACTGCTCCCTCTTTTGCTACGCTGTTGGCTCGGTCTCACCACTGCCTCTTCCTCCGAACTGTGAAAGTCAGTGGCACGACCTTCATTCCATGTGGGGTCTAGGACCTCATCGTCCCCTGCATCGTCTTCCACCCAGTCTTGATCCCTGACCTCCTGTTCAGTCTGCACACTGCAGAAAGACGCAGCAGTTGGCACCTGTGTTTCGTCATCATCAGAGACATACTGAGGTGGTATTCCCATGTCCTCATCATCAGGAAACATAAGTGGTTGTGCGTCAGTGCATTCTATGTCTTTCACCGCTGGGGAAGGGCTAGGTGGATGCCCTTGGGAAACCCTGCCAGCGGAGTCTTCAAACAGCATAAGAGACTGCTGCATAACTTGAGGCTGAGACAGTTTCCCTGGTATGCATGGGGGTGATGTGACAGACTGATGGGGTTGGTTTTCAGGCGCCATCTGTGCGCTTTCTGCAGAAGACTGGGTGGGAGATAATGTGAACGTGCTGGATCCACTGTCGGCCACCCAATTGACTAATGCCTGTACCTGCTCAGGCCTTACCATCCTTAGAACGGCATTGGGCCCCACCATATATCGCTGTAAATTCTGGCGGCTACTGGGACCTGAGGTAGTTGGTACACTAGGACGTGTGGATGTGGCAGAACGGCCACGTCCTCTCCCAGCACCAGAGGGTCCACTAACACCACCACGACCATGTCCACGTCCGCGTCCCTTACTAGATGTTTTTCTCATTGTTATGGTTCACCACAACAACAAATATATTATTTGGCCCAATGTATTGTATTCAAATTCAGCGGGATATAAATTTGAGGCCTAGTATTTAGGCGCTGGGTGACCGGTATGGATTTAGTGACAGAATTAGACTTGGAAATTCACAGAAGCGTGTGTGTGTGAAGTTATTCTGAATGACCCAATGTGCACCTTGAATATTATATACCCTTTTAGGGATAGATTTCAAATAGCTCTGATATAGCAGAAACCACTAAATTATGAAATTGCTAAATTGGGAATTGTATTTCAACCCAGAACAAGAAATGTGCTTGAACGGACACTAAATAACTCGCCCAGCTACAGCACTAGGACAGATTTAGCGGGATATAAATTTGAGGCCTAGTATTTAGGCGCTGGGTGACAGGTATGGGTTTAGTGACAGAATTAGACTTGGAAATACACAGTAGCGGGTGTGTGTGAAGTTATTCTGAATGACCCAATGTGCACCTTGAATATTATATACCCTTTTAGGGATAGATTTCAAATAGCTCTGATATAGCAGAAACCACTAAATTATGAAATTGCTAAATTGGGAATTGTACTTCAACCCAGAACAAAAAATGTGCTTTGACGGGCACTAAATAACTTTCCCAGCTACAACAGGACAACGGTAACGAGAGATTTAGAGGGATTTAAATTTGAGGCCTAGTATTTAGGCGCTGGGTGACAGGTATGGGTTTAGTGACAGAATTAGACTTGGAAATACACAGTAGCGGGTGTGTGTGAAGTTATTCTGAATGACCCTATGTGCACCTTCAATATTATATACCCTTTTTGGGATAGATTTCAAATAGCTCTGATATAGCAGGAACCACTAAATTATGAAATTGCTAAATTGGGAATTGTACTTCAACCCAGAACAAAAAATGTGCTTTGACGGGCACTAAATAACTTTCCCAGCTACAACAGGACAACGGTAACGAGAGATTTAGAGGGATTTAAATTTGAGGCCTAGTATTTAGGCGCTGGGTGACAGGTATGGGTTTAGTGACAGAATTAGACTTGGAAATACACAGTAGCGGGTGTGTGTGAAGTTATTCTGAATGACCCTATGTGCACCTTCAATATTATATACCCTTTTAGGGATAGATTTCAAATAGCTCTGATATAGCAGAAACCACTAAATTATGAAATTGCTAAATTGGGAATTGTACTTCAACCCAGAACAAAAAATGTGCTTTGACGGGCACTAAATAACTTTCCCAGCTACAACAGGACAACGGTAACGAGAGATTTAGAGGGATTTAAATTTGAGGCCTAGTATTTAGGCGCTGGGTGACAGGTATGGGTTTAGTGACAGAATTAGACTTGGAAATACACAGTAGCGGGTGTGTGTGAAGTTATTCTGAATGACCCTATGTGCACCTTCAATATTATATACCCTTTTAGGGATAGATTTCAAATAGCTCTGATATAGCAGAAACCACTAAATTATGAAATTGCTAAATTGGGAATTGTACTTCAACCCAGAACAAAAAATGTGCTTTGACGGGCACTAAATAACTTTCCCAGCTACAACAGGACAACGGTAACGAGAGATTTAGAGGGATTTAAATTTGAGGCCTAGTATTTAGGCGCTGGGTGACAGGTATGGGTTTAGTGACAGAATTAGACTTGGAAATACACAGTAGCGGGTGTGTGTGAAGTTATTCTGAATGACCCTATGTGCACCTTCAATATTATATACCCTTTTTGGGATAGATTTCAAATAGCTCTGATATAGCAGGAACCACTAAATTATGAAATTGCTAAATTGGGAATTGTACTTCAACCCAGAACAAAAAATGTGCTTTGACGGGCACTAAATAACTTTCCCAGCTACAACAGGACAACGGTAACGAGAGATTTAGAGGGATTTAAATTTGAGGCCTAGTATTTAGGCGCTGGGTGACAGGTATGGGTTTAGTGACAGAATTAGACTTGGAAATACACAGTAGCGGGTGTGTGTGAAGTTATTCTGAATGACCCTATGTGCACCTTCAATATTATATACCCTTTTTGGGATAGATTTCAAATAGCTCTGATATAGCAGGAACCACTAAATTATGAAATTGCTAAATTGGGAATTGTACTTCAACCCAGAACAAAAAATGTGCTTTGACGGGCACTAAATAACTTTCCCAGCTACAACAGGACAACGGTAACGAGAGATTTAGAGGGATTTAAATTTGAGGCCTAGTATTTAGGCGCTGGGTGACAGGTATGGGTTTAGTGACAGAATTAGACTTGGAAATACACAGTAGCGGGTGTGTGTGAAGTTATTCTGAATGACCCTATGTGCACCTTCAATATTATATACCCTTTTTGGGATAGATTTCAAATAGCTCTGATATAGCAGGAACCACTAAATTATGAAATTGCTAAATTGGGAATTGTATTTCAACCCAGAACAAGAAATGTGCTTGAACGGACACTAAATAACTCGCCCAGCTACAGCACTAGGGACAGATTTAGCTGGATATAAATTTGAGGCCTAGTATTTAGGCGCTGGGTGACCGGTATGGATTTAGTGACAGAATTAGACTGGGATATGGCCAAAAAATGAACAGACTATTGCTGGTTAAATGCACTTGGTGTGACAGCTTCACCCTGATGTAGGCTTTAGCCAAAAAACAACCACACCATTGAGGGTTAAATGCACTTGGTGACAGGCGCAGCTTGCCCCTGATTTTGTATATGGCCAAAAAATGAACAGACTATTGCTGGTTAAATGCACTTGGTGTGACAGCTTCACCCTGATGTAGGCTTTAGCCAAAAAACAACCACACCATTGAGGGTTAAATGCACTTGGTGACAGGCGCAGCTTGCCCCTGATTTTGTATATGGCCAAAAAATGAACAGACTATTGCTGGTTAAATGCACTTGGTGTGACAGCTTCACCCTGATGTAGGCTTTAGCCAAAAAACAACCACACCATTGAGGGTTAAATGCACTTGGTGACAGGCGCAGCTTGCCCCTGATTTTGTATATGGCCAAAAAATGAACAGACTATTGCTGGTTAAATGCACTTGGTGTGACAGCTTCACCCTGATGTAGGCTTTAGCCAAAAAACAACCACACCATTGAGGGTTAAATGCACTTGGTCGCAGCTTGTGCTGGCGCACCACAAGACACAAAATGGCCGCCGATCACCCCAGAAAAATGAGACTGACAAACGGTCTGTGCAGCCTAAAAACAGTGAGCAATTGAGGATCAGCAGCTCAATGGTCCACAGCTGCAGATCGATCAGTTAATCAAGTCCTTTGGAGGAGTTAATCTGCCTAATCTCGCCCTACTGTCGCAGCCGCAACCTCTCCCTACGCTAATCAGAGCAGAGTGACGGGCGGCGCTATGTGACTCCAGCTTAAATAGAGGCTGGGTCACATGGTGCTCTGGCCAATCACAGCCATGCCAATAGTAGGCATGGCTGTGATGGCCTCTTGGGGCAAGTAGTATGACGCTTGTTGATTGGCTGCTTTGCAGCCTTTCAAAAAGCGCCAAGAAAGCGTCACAAAAGCGCGAAGAAAGCGACGAACACCGAACCCGAACCCGGACTTTTACGAAAATGTCCGGGTTCGGGTCCGTGTCACGGACACCCCAAAATTCGGTACGAACCCGAACTATACAGTTCGAGTTCGCTCATCCCTACTAGTAACCTTTTTTCTTTTTTTTTTTTACATACGGATGAAACAGACAGCTATACCCTACACTATCTTATATCCCTATCTAACCTAAAGTACACCCAGCCCTGGAAACTATCAGCTAAACTATTTCCTAACTCCCACTAACTAACTATATGGATTATATGTTTAAGTTAACTAACTCTATAACCTAGACTACACCCAGCACTGGACCCTATAAGCTAAGATAAATTATTCCCTAACTAACCTACACTATCTAGCACTATCTGTATTATACACTACGTGCAGAATTATTAGGCACATGAGTATTTTGACCACATCATCCTCTTTATGCATGTTGTCTTACTCCAAGCTGTATAGGCTCGAAAGCCTACTACCAATTAAGCATATTAAGTGATGTGCATCTCTGTAATGAGAAGGGGTGTGGTCTAATGACATCAACACCCTATATCAGGTGTGCATAATTATTAGGCAACTTCCTTTCCTTTGGCAATGGGTCAAAAGAAGGACTTGACAGGCTCAGAAAAGTCAAAAATAGTGAGATATCTTGCAGAGGGATGCAGCACTCTTAAAATTGCAAAGCTTCTGAAGCGTGATCATCGAACAATCAAGCGTTTCATTCAAAATAGTCAACAGGGTCGCAAGAAGCGTGTTGAAAAACCAAGGCGCAAAATAACTGCCCATGAACTGAGAAAAGTCAAGCGTGCAGCTGCCAAGATGCCACTTGCCACCAGTTTGGCCATATTTCAGAGCTGCAACATCACTGGAGTGCCCAAAAGCACAAGGTGTGCAATACTCAGAGACATGGCCAAGGTAAGAAAGGCTGAAAGACGACCACCACTGAACAAGACACACAAGCTGAAACGTCAAGACTGGGCCAAGAAATATCTCAAGACTGATTTTTCTAAGGTTTTATGGACTGATGAAATGAGAGTGAGTCTTGATGGGCCAGATGGCTGGATTGGTAAAGGGCAGAGAGCTCTAGTCCGACTCAGACGCCAGCAAGGTGGAGGTGGAGTACTGGTTTGGGCTGGTATCATCAAAGATGAGCTTGTGGGGCCTTTTTGGGTTGAGGATGGAGTCAAGCTCAACTCCCAGTCCTACTGCCAGTTTCTGGAAGACACCTTCTTCAAGCAGTGGTACAGGAAGAAGTCTGCAAGGTAAGAAAAACATGATTTTCATGCAGGACAATGCTCCATCACACGCGTCCAAGTACTCCACAACGTGGCTGGCAAGAAAGGGTATAAAAGAAGAAAATCTAATGACATGGCCTCCTTGTTCACCTGATCTGAACCCCATTGAGAACCTGTGGTCCATCATCAAATGTGAGATTTACAAGGAGGGAAAACAGTACACCTCTCTGAACAGTGTCTGGGAGGCTGTGGTTGCTGCTGCACGCAATGTTGATGGTAAACAGATCAAAACACTGACAGAATCCATGGATGGCAGGCTTTTGAGTGTCCTTGCAAAGAAAGGTGGCTATATTGGTCACTGATTTGTTTTTGTTTTGTTTTTGAATGTCAGAAATGTATATTTGTGAATGTTGAGATGTTATATTGGTTTCACTGGTAAAAATAAATAATTGAAATGGGTATATATTTGTTTTTTGTTAAGTTGCCTAATAATTATGTACAGTAATAGTCACCTGCACACACAGATATCCCCCTAAAATAGCTAAAACTAAAAACAAACTAAAAACTACTTCCAAAAATATTCAGCTTTGATATTAATGAGTTTTTTGGGTTCATTGAGAACATGGTTGTTGTTCAATAATAACATTTATCCTCAAAAATACAACTTGCCTAATAATTCTGCACTCCCTGTATATTTCAGCTAAATAACTCTATAACCTACACTACACCCTGCACTGGACCCTATCTGCTACACTCTGCCCTAACACTAACTATATGGATTATATATTTCATCTAACTATCTCTATAACCTATACTACACCCTGCATTGGACCCTATCAGCTATTCAGCTACACAATTCCCTATTACTATCTGACACTAACTATATGGATTATATATTTCAGCTATCTCTATAACCTATACTACACCCTGCACTGGACCCTATCAGCTATTCAGCTACACAATTCCCTATTACTATCTGACACTAACTATATGGATTATATATTTCAGCTATCTCTATAACCTACACTAGACTCTGCACTGGACCCTATCAGCTATTCAACTGCATTTTTCCCTAATTACTATCAGACACTAACTATCAAGAGTATTTATATTTGATTTGAGATTATATCAGACCAAGCATAGCACTAGAATCAAGCTCCTCTCTCTCTCACATCAAACTCCACAAAATGGCTGCTGGGGGGTGTCTTCATTTATATAGTGAAGGGGTAAGTAACTTTTCTATTGGTTGCTAGGGATGTTGCTAAGCTGTGACATAGCCTTCTCATTGGCCCTTCAAGCTAGGAGAAGGGAGGGATTGATCACCTGATGTGTACTGTGTAAAAAAAAAAAAAGTGAATATTCATCATTACGAATATATTGAACTATATTCTAAATATTTGCAAAATCTCGAAGTGCCGATATTCACGATAAAAAATTAGCTTTTCGAATATTCGTGCTCAACACTATTCTTTATACTTGACACTAACATTGACCTGTATGATTGAGTTTACACTTGAGTTATTTGGTCATTTTTGGCCCCGTAACTGCCGAAAGAAGTGAAGAGTGCAGTGATTCTAAGAGCGTTGCCTGTCATCTGCATGTCATACTGACTCACATTATTGTTTCACTACCACAGCAGACTCACTATGCGTGTTGCTTCAAGGCACAGTGTTCTACACCACTATACAGGCTCTCTGCATCCAGGAAATAGCTGTTTTTTTTTAATTTGGATCAAATCAAATCTTTTCGGAAAATTCGTCGAACTGACCGAATCAAATTTTTTTTGAAATTCTCTCATCTCTACATATAAATAAATCATCGATTTTATATAAATTACAACTTCCGTGTAATTGGCACCAAGAAGAGTTTCTGATAATTGGAGAATGTAAATATAGGTGTATTGAATGGGTGTACAGATAATGCAATGAATAATCAGCGCTAGAAATATTCAGCTGTAGCTATATTGGTCTAATACTAGTTACAGTATATTCATTAAGGCAAATGCATAAGTAGTTCATTGTAAAGTTATCTGTATGACCTCTCCAATGTGTAATGCTGTTTTATGAGCGTTGAAATCCTTATCATAATATCTTAATGGACCACAGTTCAATATGTAGATTTGTGTGAACCGTGCAACATTCATATGATATATAAAATGCTTCTTAGTTCTTACACATACAAAGTCTTAGAGGAAACATAGAAATGTAATTGCCACATGTTCTTTTTAGCAAAGAATTTAGAACACAGGTGCTAAAGAAAATGAGACGTTTCATAGATGAGCAACTAAGCTGGTAATAGGTTGAGGATATTAATCCAACTGTGAAAGGCTTGCAAAGATTATGTTTATTTTTCGAATCTAGGCTTTAATGAACCAATTAAAATGAAAGATTTATGATAGTGAAAACGTTTTCTGCATTCACTTTATGTAAAAAACAGTAGGAAGTGTTCTGAATTATTGAAACAATATATTAAATACACTAGAACTTTTTACTCTGGTCAGAAATTATAAACTGAGAAGATTTACAAAGTAAAATGTGCCATAATTCTGGTTAATTTGCATTAATAAAAAGGTATACATGACATGATCCAGACTTACTCTGTGTTTTAGACACTTTAACAAATTGTCTATAAAAGGGGCATGGCTAAGAAGAATTTTAAATCACCTCTGTCAGCACGATCAACTGTATTAAACAAGACACACTGCCTGGTAGGGTTGATCATGCTGATTAAAGTGATATCTTTCATTTTTTTGTGTGTTAAATAGCTGCGGAGCAGAGTTGCCAACCTTCCATAAAAAAAATTCTGGACAACTGAACCAGAAATCACGGACAGGCCAAAAAAATTTCTGACATATACCCCGCCCCTTTTTAAGAGACCACACCCCCATTATACACCCTCAAAATGTCCTAAACATAATGTTCTTGAATATTTAACATGCCTGAATTAAAGGGGTTGTCCAGTAGTTACAAATAAAATATGAAAATAAATCCACAATTCTCCTCTGTTACATCCCTGCCACTCTAGTATGAGTGCTTTGCTGCGGTGATGATGCATGACACATACTGGACTGTATAGCATCATTGCTGCGGCCATTGCTGCGGCAAGTACACTGTTGGTGATGTGCACACTGATGTGCAGGGGTATGGCATGTGACCAGTGCAGCTAATCACTGTCCTCAGCATTAGGCCACTGATTGGCTACAACTATGAGAGACAGAATGGGGGGAAATAATACAGGAAATCACATTGGAGGGTATCTAATGAATGAATTGGTAAATTCCTTGATAAAGTAAGTATTTGGTCACCTACACACAAGCAAGATTTCTGGCTCTCACAGACCTGTAACTTCTTCTTTAAGAGGCTCCTTTGTCCTCCACTTGTTTCCTGTATTAATGGCACCTGTTTAAACTTGTTATCAGTATAAAAGACACCTGTCCACAATCTCAAACAGTCACACTCCAAACTTTACTATGGCCAAGACCAAAGACCCGTCGAAGGACACCAGAAACAAAATTGTAAACCTGCACCAGGCTGGCAAGGCTGAATCTGTAATATAAATGTCCAGCTTAATCAATGTAAATCAATGAAAAGGATCTGAAAGTCAAAGTATAATGTCCAGCAGTATTGATCCCTTTAAAACATAACTTTTACTCTTCGAATTATAAAAAAAATACCACCGTAGTGGTTCACCAGTGAATAAGTGAAAAGACGAACAACAATAATAATAGATACAAAAGATGTGTCTGGGAGCTAATAGTCAATCCACTTCTAGAGGGATGAGTGAACACAGGGCAGCTGCGGGGAGCAGTGGGCAAACCTGTACTCTCCCTATGCTCACCCTAGCTATAACCTCAGCCCAGGGATGCCCCCTTGTGGTGGAGACTCCCTGTCCTCGTTCCTGGGCTGACTGCCCTGCGTTTACCCCTCTCTCAAAAAAATAACAAATTAAGCTCCCCAAGACGCTGATGGGTGTAATCATGTGTCCCTGGTAATAAATTACTTACAGGGCCACCGGAATGGATAAAGACCACAATACACAAGGTGAATTGGATAAATATCACCTTTAAACCTATGGAGCCAAACCCTGGGGCATCAAACTGGTGCGTTCCCAGGCTGGTTCCACAAAAGCCCCTACGCGTTTCCCCTATCACTAGGTTCATCAGGGGGCATACATGGTCAGAGATACAACCATCATATAAGGGATAAATTAAAGATACTTAAGATATGGTTGAGGCAACAGGACCAGAGACGCGGATGATGTTAAGTATAGGACCCAGGGACCCAATTGATATGTCCCACTTAGTGTCCTGTGCAGTCAGGATGATACAGAGCCCACAAGATACGGGCCAATACTTCACCCAGGAAGATTTAAGCTGCGTCCTGGTAGGAACAGGACGCTACCAGGACGCAGCTTAAATCTTCCTGGGTGAAGTATTGGCCCGTATCTTGTGGGCTCTGTATCATCCTGACTGCACAGGACACTAAGTGGGACATATCAATTGGGTCCCTGGGTCCTATACTTAACATCATCCGCGTCTCTGGTCCTGTTGCCTCAACCATATCTTAAGTATCTTTAATTTATCCCTTATATGATGGTTGTATCTCTGACCATGTATGCCCCCTGATGAACCTAGTGATAGGGGAAACGCGTAGGGGCTTTTGTGGAACCAGCCTGGGAACGCACCAGTTTGATGCCCCAGGGTTTGGCTCCATAGGTTTAAAGGTGATATTTAACCAATTCACCTTGTGTATTGTGGTCTTTATCCATTCCGGTGGCCCTGTAAGTAATTTATTACCAGGGACACATGATTACACCCATCAGCGTCTTGGGGAGCTTACTTTGTTATTTTTTTGAGAGAGGGGTAAACGCAGGGCAGTCAGCCCAGGAACGAGGACAGGGAGTCTCCACCACAAGGGGGCATCCCTGGGCTGAGGTTATAGCTAGGGTGAGCATAGGGAGAGTACAGGTTTGCCCACTGCTCCCCGCAGCTGCCCTGTGTTCACTCATCCCTCTAGAAGTGGATTGACTATTAGCTCCCAGACACATCTTTTGTATCTATTATTTCTGAATCTGTAATAGGCTAGCAGCTTTGTGTGAAGAAATCAACTGTGGGAGCAATTATTAGAAAATGGAAGACATACAAGACCACTGATAATCTCCCTTGATCTGGGGCGCCACACAAGATCTCACCCTGTGGGGTCAAAATGATCACAAGAACTGTGAGCAAAAATCCCAGAACCACACGGGGGGACCTAGTGATTGACCTGCAGAGAGCTGGGACCAAAGTAACAAAGACTACCATCAGTAACACACTACGCTGCCAGGGACTCAAATCCTGCAGTGCCAGACGTGCCCCCCTGCTTAAGCCAGTACATGTCCGAGCCCATCTGAAGTTTGCTAGAGAGCATTTGGATGATCCAGAAGAGGATTGGGAGAATGTCATATGGTCAGTTGAAACCAAAGTAGAACTTTTTGGTAAAAATTCAACTTGTGTTTGGAGGAGAAAGAATGCAGGGTTGCATCCAAAGAACACCATACCTACTGTGAAGCATGGGGGTGGAAACATCATAGTTTGGGGCTGTTTTTTTTTTCTGCAAAGGGACCAGGACGACTGATCCATGTAAAGGAAAGAATGAATGAGGCTATGTATTGTGAGATTTTGAGTGAAAACCTCCTTCCATCAGCAAGGGCATTGAAGATGAAACGTGGCTTGGTTTCAGCATGACAATGATCCCAAACACACCGCCTGTGCAAGTAGTGGCTTTGTAAGAAGCATTTCAAGGTCCTGAAGTGGCCTTGCCAGTCTCCAGATCTCAACCCCATAAAAAACCTTTGGAGAGAGTTGAAAATCCTTGTTGCCAGGCAACAGCCCCAAAACATCACTGCTCTAGAGGAGATCTGCATGGAGGAATGGGCCAAAATACCAGCAACAGTGTGTGAAAACCTTGTGAAGACTTACAGAAAATGTTTGACCTCTGTCATTGCCAACAAAGGGTATATTACAAAGCATTAAGATGAACTTTTGTTATTGACCAAATACTTATTTTCCACCATAATTTGCAAATAAATTATTTAAAAATCAGACAATGTGATTTTCTGGATTTTTTTTTTCTCATTATGTCTCTCATAGTTGAAGTATACCTATGATGAAAATTACAGGCCTCTCTCATCAGTTTTTTTTGTGGCAACAGGTATATTGTACCAGATGCAATTAGGTATTCCAATAGTGTTTACCCCTCTATATAGCTGCGGTATCGCAGCAGAACCGCACACAACTGCTGCACAATACAAATGCACTATAATATACTTTCTATGTTCGAAAGTATATTATAAGTATATTTCAGCACTCAGTAAGTCACACCTATCGATAACACACCTATACCAGTGCTTAACAGGACTTTTGTGGCCCTATTAGCTAGCGTTTGGTGCCCATAACAGTCTGTCTTCGCTCCACAAAGCAACCTCTTCCTACACTGGCAAAACACAGAATGTAAAATGGCTGCCAGGTCGGGTTCTGTTATAGGGTGGGTCTGTGTCCATGTGCTAAAACGTCTCAATTAGCTGTCCCACCTGATGGATGTGTCATGGGTTCAAGTTCGGCGCAATGCAAAATAATATGGTGCATGCGAACATAGCCATATGTTTGCATGTTTGGCAAATCGTGAATGAGCAAAGGCCATCTCTTGCCACCATCTGCATCTGGTACTGGTATTGCCCCCCACCTCCCCACTGTTTCACTGTGCCACTCTGTGGTCTCCTCATGCTGCTGCTACATCAATACTATGTCTCTGGGGCACTCTGTGGTCTCCTCATGCTGCTGCCACCTCACCACTCTGTGGTCTCCTCATGCTGCTGCCACCTCCCCACTCTGTTACTGGGCCACTCTGTGTTCTCCTCATGCTGCTGCCTCATCACTACTCTGTGGTCTCCTCATGCTGCTGCCACCTCAACACTATGTCACTGGGCCACTCTGGTGTTCTCATGCTGCTGCCACATCACTACTCTGTGGTCTCCTCATGCTGCTGCCAAATCACTATTTGTCTGTGAGAAAATGTCTGCAGAGCATTGGACCAGAACAGGTAGAAGAGAAGATCATGTGTGTATCAGCAATGTCACTGTACTCTGCAGCTGGGACTCATAGTCCCACACATACAACATGAGTATCCGAGCAGTCAGACTTCAGACAGTGCAGCAATTTTATTCACTCCCTTTGCAGAGCAGGGGGAGGGGAAAAGCAGTCCTTGTTGACACCCTCAGAGATTGTTGTTACCTGCCCCCACAGCTCTGCAAGTGCATGTAAACAAAGGGGGCAGAACATAATAAATTACTAAATATATCAGTAAATTAGTAAATATCGTTTTTTGTTTTGTTTTTTTATTTTATTTATTTTTTGCCTAAAACTTGCTTAGTGTATATATATATATATATATATATATATATATATATATATATATATATATATATATATATACAGTACAGACCAAAAGTTACTATATATTTTTTTCTCTACGCATGGTGTAGTGTAAATGCCTCTGAAAGTTTTTGATTTGCACTGACCATCTATATTTATAAGAGGTTAATAAAGTATAAGGGTTGTTACACTATTATTTTTGCTTCAAGCAACCAAAGAAACATGGATCAGCTATCTGTTTTGACAATTGTGTATATAGTTCCCATTAAAAAATAGCCCCAAGATACATTTTATACCAGGCAAGCTATTTTTACTGGTTGTAAAACATAATCAAAAAAATGACTACTGTAAAAGGGAAATATGACTCTGCTATAGGAAAGTATCAAAACAGAATATGTTTATCATACTATGTACAAAACTATATATATATATATATATATATATATATATCCTGGTTTGGACTATAATGGAACAATAGTTATGATTTCACCGGCTTTAAGTGCTATAATTCTACAAATAAAAATCTATTTTAACATACAGTATGTAATTGATTTTTATCTGTGTAGACAAAAAAAAAACACATACCACAATCAGAATATTATTAGCAATTAGGCCTATTTTTTTGTGTTAAGCATTTAGCATCCGTAAAAAAGTGAGGACTTTAATTAGCCCATGTATGACACTTTGGTCCATATAAGGGCTCATGCACACGGGTAGAGATGAGCAAATTAAAGCCAACAAACTGCACTAAAATAATTTCATTTAGTGGTCTATTTTAATACAATACGAGAAATGTATACGCACAGGCTCAGACTGGCCCACAGGGGTACAGGGGAAACCCCTGGTGGGCCCCTGAGGAAGGTGGGCCCCTAGTCTCCTACCCCCTGCACAAGTGGCACATAACACTTCAAACTTACTGCACTACATACATATATTCAGTGTACAGCACCTCAACCAGCCTATGGTCATATAACAAACTTGTTAGATTATTTATTATATTTGAATGTATCTGTAGGGTGGGCCCCCAAAATAAATTTTACTGGTGGGCCCTAGGTACCCCAGTCCGACACTGTATACCCAGGTCACTTTTGTTGTTATTTACGCTAAAATCATTTGCAGTCATTTCTGGTGAAAGAGTATAGGGCGGTATTTCAGTAATACAAGAAAAATATATACCCACTGCACTGTTGCAGTAATTTCTAGTGAAAGAGTATAAGGACATATTTTAGTAATACAAGAAAAATATATACCCACTGCCATAGGCGTGTGCAGCCTATTGCATTAGCGTGTGCACCCTAAAGCACAAACACACACATATATATACATATATACACACACACACACACACACACACATATATGTATATATATATATATATACACAAATACACTAAGGGGTATCAGGGTACATTATTATACAAGCATAAAAATGGAAACATGCTGGTAACCCATGGAGTATGGGCCGGGGTCGTTTGAACACCTATACCCCAAATAACCGCAGTGACAACATAGTATCTAGTATTGGTTGCTCTACTAACAATGCCAGTGATGGTTTTTTATCCGAAACAAGCGACGAGGGCTTGTTAGACGTAAATCCAAGAAAGAGAACATTTGCACAGCAGAGGGGCAACAGCCAATATCCCGTAACTCGCAAAAAAAGCCCCTCAACACTAACAGGGGCACTCGATGTGAGCACCGCAAGTGATGAGGATGCCTTGAAGATTATTAACCTCTAATCTTATACACTCACACAGACGGAAAGATCTGTTCTGGTAAGAGGATTATTATTTTCTCCCATGAACACCTTGGACAAATTTGAATTTATAAAGGATGTTTATTTATTTTGTAGACAATTATGTATTAAGGCTTTATATGCTCCACCCTCATTGGTACAACAACTGCCTGAGGATGAAAAGGGGGTCTTTATGGACTTGATGGACCTACTAAAAGAAAGTGAATGTGAGATAGGAAGGCGTCTATTTACACCGCGCAAACCGTCCACTATTACTCCGTCACTCAGTCTATTCCCTAACATCTACCTGTTTTTCCAGGTCATGATATCAGAAATAAGAAAATTACAACTCAACAGAGTATTTAATACAAACCTATCCAATGCAGAGGTGGCAGCCATCAGGAGTCTACAATGTAATTTGTCATCAAGGAGGCGGATAAGGGAGGCAATGTTGTACTGTGGGACACTGACCTCTATACTCAGGAGGCCAGAAGACAATTGGATAACCGCCATTTTTATACTCCATTACCCACAGATCCAAAACAAAACTTCATGCATAAAATGGAGGATCACTCACCTCTGCATGGCAGCTCAACATTATCACCAAAAAAGAAAGAGTTTTTGGAGGTTAAACAACCCACGGTCCCTACCTTCTACATGCTTCCTATGGTACACAAGGATTTGTTCGACCCTCCAGGACGTCCGATTGTAGCAGGAATAGGAGGGTTGTGTGAACAGGTGTGTATTTATATTGATTTCTTTTTACAGCCTTTTGTCTTAGGCCTCCAGTCACATCTGGTGCAACATCTGCAGGAGATTCAACTGCCTCCGGGGACACTGATCCTGACTTGAGATGTTGAGTCTCTTTATTCAAATATTTCGCACATGGATGGTATACGGGCGACCCAATACTTTCTTCAAAGATCCACCCATGGAGATCCGGCGCATCATACATTTCTGGTGAGTCTTCTTGAGTTTGTTCTGCAGCATAATTATTTTGTGTTTGATCAGACTTTCTACAGGCAGGTCTCGGGGACCACCATGGGGGCGCGCTGTACGCCCTCCTATGCCAACCTGTTTTTAGGTTGGTGGGAGGAGACACACGTGTACCCCACTTCCATGTATGGTGAACATGTTATATACATGATCTCCTCATTTTTTGGCGAGGCACAACTGAACAGTGCACGGATTTTGTTGCCATGTTGAACAACAATCCATTTAATATCTCACTTACCCACAGGATTTCGGATACCAGTGCTGACTTTTTGGATTTACAATTACAACTGGATGATCAGGGCATTCGGACATCATTATTCCGTAAAGAAACAGCAACCAATAGCCTGTTACATTTTAATAGTTTTCACCCGGCTCATTTGAGAAAAGGCATTCCTAAAGGACAGTTTCTGAGATTACGCCGCAACTGTACGACCATGTTGGGTTTTAGTGAAGCTTCAAGGGATCTGACAACCAGATTTCGATCACGTGGTTACCCAAAAAAAGTGATATCAGGAGCATATGAAACGGCAAGGGGGCTGATCGTCTGGAATTGCTTAAACCCAAACCAAGGCCTCGGAGCACTCAGGTACATCTCATTACCAGATATAATAATCAATGGCGTGATCTCTATAAAGTACTAAATACCCTTTTGGTGGCAGACCTCAAGATACGAGACCATGTTAATTCAAGCCCAAAGATTATTATTGCACGACGAGCTCCAAGTCTACGGGACAAATTGGTACGTAGCCACTTCCAGAGGCCCACAAAAGATTTGGGGAGGGGCATCAGACTACGCGGGACATATCCATGTGGTAACTGCAATATCTGTCAATACATGATTTGCACTGATTCTTTTTCTACCCACAGGCACCCAGATGAGGTCTCCCTTGGACAATACATCAACTGTCGGTCTCAGAATGTGGTCTATGCACTGATTTGGGAATGTGATAAAACCTATGTTGGCCAGGCTGGCCAGGAAGTACGGAAGCATATTCAACAGCACCTTTCGAATATTGCTTTGGCTCGACGAGACCGGACCCAAGCCAGGAAACCTTTGACTTCAGTAGCTGCACATTTTCTGGACTGCCACCAATGTATTACATCTGGACTTAGGATTGCTGGACTTGATTTGGGACGCAAAACCGTGAGGGGGGGCTCGGCCACCTATCAACTACTTTGTTTGGAATCCAAATGGATTTTCTCTTTGGATAAGGTGGCCCCCCATGGACTAAATGAAGAACTTACATTTACCGGTTTTTACACTTAATGTATTCAGCATATGGCTTCTCTGTATACAGGTCACCAGGGCTGACATTTATTTAGCACTGTTATTATATACAGAGTAATGACGGGTCATTTATATACTGTATCTATATATGTAACTATTCATTAATTAATAGTGTTTCGTATAATTATGTACATTAAACAGTTTACAGTAATAATAATGTTCTTTCATGGTTACTTTAGTGCAGAGCACTCATTGCACAGCTCTTTAGCACATAGGTCATTATTGCAGATATTTATATCTCTGGCAATATGACGGCACTTTTATGTTGGTTATATACACATTGGACGCATGTGCTCATAGGTGTGTGTATATAATCAATTTTGTTTCGGTCAGGTTCACGTATTATGACTTGTTCATAATTATTTATTTAATCCTTTACAGGTCTTCTTTACTTTATATTTTCACTCAGTGTTGCACCATCACTTCCTTCCCCATCGCCACCTGCACTTATTTATATTGCATGAGTTTTGATACACTTTCACGTCATCTCTTTTAATATTTTTTGTTTTAATGCATTTCATTTATTTATTTATTTATTAATATATATGAATTATTATTCACGGTCTTATCTCTGACTGAGTGCCTGTTTGAACCATGGTTATACTTCTATATATATATATATATATATATATCCAGAAAAAGGACGGCACTCCAGTCTTGAAAAGATAAAATGTTCTTTAATCAACCATGCGGTGCAACGTTTCGGCTCCACTGAGCCTTTCTCAAGCAAAGTTACAATTCAAGTGACTCCAATTACATAGATGAATTAATTGAACTACATATCATGTGATCACACCACACCCCTTGGGGCGTGCTCAAAAATGACATTACATAAAATACACAATGTGAGTGCAAAAATAAGGCAAATGACATGTATCTAGTAATGATATAATATGAAACAACAATCATATATAAACATCAGACATTTGCATGTTAAAGTGAAAGGAAACGGACCCACCGATCTCACCCTTATGCAGGTGCACAATCCGTGGGCACGTTCGGTGAACACAAAAACATATCGTGGGAGGAGCTGAGGGACGATTCAGAGGACACCTGCAAACAATAAAGTATCCCTTCCATGCGTTCGTTAGATTATGTGTACACATACCACATCGGAGCGGCCTGGCATCAAACAGGGAGCAGTGGTGATGTCAGCTGCAGGACGCCGAGCGTCATCAAAACCAGCCCACGCTCCTACGTCACCACAGCGCCACTGCAGTCAGCCGGGGTGTATTACGGCGCATGCTCCGTCCATAGACATTCTCAGGACGCCATCTTGGAAAATGGAAAGAACGCCCTTACCTGTGTTCGGCAATCAATAGGGTATTGCAGATCAGACCAGCACGGACAGCCCGGAAACCAGATTGTCCTCGTGCTGTACCCTGGTCAGAGGCCACTGACAATACGGTGAACCGTTATGTACAGCAAGATCTCCATCAGGGATGTCCGGTCGCATACATACCCAGGAGGGTTCTCCTCCAATAAGTGCCCAGGTATAACAGGGAGCAAAGCCATACCAAAATGATGGAAAAGCAATCGTGGCACCATCACAGCCCAACTATTGTACCCCTGATGCACTCCGGATCCGACAGTGGAAATAATTTTTCATATAAAAAATATATAAATCAAAAACTTCTTTAGTAAAATAAAAAAACGCATAGTCGTTGGAGGTATCAACCTCATGTACAAAAAGACGTGT
This sequence comes from Bufo gargarizans, assembly GCF_014858855.1. Lineage (NCBI taxonomy): Eukaryota > Metazoa > Chordata > Amphibia > Anura > Bufonidae > Bufo > Bufo gargarizans. The sequence goes on along the minus strand of NC_058080.1, from coordinate 421,683,737 downwards.
CCGCTTCATCCTTGAGCTCCACCCACCGATGTGAAAGATGATAGTGATCTATGTGAAAAAAAGATAGAGGATAGAGGATACCCGAAGCGGTTGTTAAACCAACATATGGACAGGGCACGTGGTATGGACAGGGAGGTACTATTGACTCAGCGGAAAACTGCACAAAGATCAGACAGGATTCCGTTTGTGTCGGTCTACAACGAACTAAGCCCTTCTATCAATAAAGTTGTCAGGAAACACTGGGATCTACTTGGATCTTGTTTCAAGGAGATACCAGAGTTTCAAAGCCCGCCATTGTTTTCCTACCGCCGTTCCAGAAATCTTCGTGACCAGCTGGTTAAGGCGGACATTGGCCCCAAGAAGACTTTCAGACAAACAGCATTAACGCAGCCGGGCTTGGGTTGTTTTCCCTGCCTAGGTTGCGTTAATTGCAGGTACATCCAGAAAACCAAAACATTTACAAATCCTCATACAGGTGAATCCTTTGGGATATCATTTCATCTCACGTGCAATTCCAATTACGTGATTTACGTGTTGTCATGTCCATGCCATCTACTCTATGTGGGAGAGACAACAACAGACCTGAAGACCCGCCTTAATAATCACCGCCTGAGCATTCGAAAGAAACGCCTCGATCTACCGGTTTCCAAACATTTTTCTGAGGCCGGGCATAGGGAGGGTGATCTGACAGTTTGGATCATCGACCATGTGCCACAGCCCAGACGAGGCGGTGATAGGTCTAAGTTACTTAAACGTAGGGAATTGTGCTGGATCCATAGGCTCAACAGCCTTAGACCCAATGGATTGAATGTAGAATTTAATTTTGGGGAGGTGGTGTGAGGAGTTGGCTTGCCTCCTGTGTCATGCAGTTTATGCCAAGGTGCCTCTGTGTACACACTGAGTATGCATTTGTCTTAAACTGTTGGATCAACAGTAACTTTTTCTTCCTTTTTTTCACATAGATCACTATCATCTTTCACATCGGTGGGTGGAGCTCAAGGATGAAGCGGACACGTCTTTTTGTACATGAGGTTGATACCTCCAACGACTATGCGTTTTTTTATTTTACTAAAGAAGTTTTTGATTTATATATTTTTTATATGAAAAATTATTTCCACTGTCGGATCCGGAGTGCATCAGGGGTACAATAGTTGGGCTGTGATGGTGCCACGATTGCTTTTCCATCATTTTGGTATGGCTTTGCTCCCTGTTATACCTGGGCACTTATTGGAGGAGAACCCTCCTGGGTATGTATGCGACCGGACATCCCTGATGGAGATCTTGCTGTACATAACGGTTCACCGTATTGTCAGTGGCCTCTGACCAGGGTACAGCACGAGGACAATCTGGTTTCCGGGCTGTCCGTGCTGGTCTGATCTGCAATACCCTATTGATTGCCGAACACAGGTAAGGGCGTTCTTTCCATTTTCCAAGATGGCGTCCTGAGAATGTCTATGGACGGAGCATGCGCCGTAATACACCCCGGCTGACTGCAGTGGCGCTGTGGTGACGTAGGAGCGTGGGCTGGTTTTGATGACGCTCGGCGTCCTGCAGCTGACATCACCACTGCTCCCTGTTTGATGCCAGGCCGCTCCGATGTGGTATGTGTACACATAATCTAACGAACGCATGGAAGGGATACTTTATTGTTTGCAGGTGTCCTCTGAATCGTCCCTCAGCTCCTCCCACGATATGTTTTTGTGTTCACCGAACGTGCCCACGGATTGTGCACCTGCATAAGGGTGAGATCGGTGGGTCTGTTTCCTTTCACTTTAACATGCAAATGTCTGATGTTTATATATGATTGTTGTTTCATATTATATCATTACTAGATACATGTCATTTGCCTTATTTTTGCACTCACATTGTGTATTTTATGCAATGTCATTTTTGAGCACGCCCCAAGGGGTGTGGTGTGATCACATGATATGTAGTTCAATTAATTCATCTATATAATTGGAGTCACTTGAATTGTAACTTTGCTTGAGAAAGGCTCAGTGGAGCCGAAACGTTGCACCGCATGGTTGATTAAAGAACATTTTATCTTTTCAAGACTGGAGTGCCGTCCTTTTTCTGGATATACTAATTTGGGGTAAGAAGTCTATTCCCTTGGATTGTGCACCCATTTTTCTCCACACAGAGTCAGTGCCGCCATTTTTCGTATTTATTTTTGGCCTATTGGCTGAGCACGACTCACATCTCTGTTTAACTTTTCGTCTAATTTTTATGATGTCCAATCCGGAATCCATTTCAACCTACGGTTGTGTGTACACAGCAGAAGACACCGAACGCATATTGCGTGACATAGGGGGAGATGCCACTTTCCTCAACACCCCTTCCATCAAAGAGCTCAAACGTAAGTTTGAGAATGTCTCCAAACGCATGATATCCCTTCGTTTACACATGATGACCTTGGGGGAGTATCATAAAACGCAGAAGATTCCTAGAGGGATGCGGTCTAATATACGACCTAACCTCTTTTTCAACGATTCCATATTTTGTAAAAAGTTTGAAGCGTTATCCAATCGTTACTCCCTTGATTTCATATTACTCAACATAGAGTTCCTACAGCATGAACTTGCTACCTTGAACTGTGAAATACGTGATCTTGAACTTAATCTCCGTACTCTTTTGTCCAATGAGGATTTTACTAAGTTTATGGAGGATATGTCTGCCCATATGAAGTCCTTCCAGGCCGATTCCGAGGAGAACAAGAGAATAAAGTGGTGTAGAGACACTGAAGACTACAAAAAGGGGAACATCTACAATTGGCAGTCGGAGCGACAGTTTAATATGCAGAAGGATGTGAGGAAAAGAAGGAAGACTACACAAATCTCTCCAAATAGTGAGCAGTCTTTTTTAGATCTGGCTCCACAGATCCCGGCGGACCGAGGAGACGCATCAGGAGAGGTGGACGTGGACACAGGGGGTCCAAACAGGCTACGCAACAAGATCCGTCCTGCGGTAACCAGGAGCAACGTGGGGAAGAAAAGATGACCGTGATCAACTTGTCTTCTAAAGAATTGACTTCCACACAAGTGAGTGTCCTGTCTAAAGGATTTTCATTCTGTCCCAGTTCCTCAGTGAACTGGTTTGAACTTGAATCCAACCTGTTTTCTTTTTTTCGCCGCATTAAACTTAAAGTATGGCACCATAGTAGGATCAGCATTGAGAGACCCCAGACTAGTGAATTCACACTGGGATCTCTCAATCTCTTCCTGAAAAGCAATTTCACACCCAACATCCATGAACCAGCCATTGAGGCTTATATTAGTGCAGTCCGACGGGGGCTTTCTGAGCTCAGGTCCTCCGTACAGGGGGGTCCTGACTTCAGACACCCGAACCTGACCAGCTCTGAGGCCAAGGCTCTTGAAACCTTGAGAACTGACTCCACTCTTGTTCTGAAGCCTGCAGACAAGGGTGGAGCTGTTGTGGTGATGGACACCAGCAAATACACACAAGAGGTTATGCGACAGTTAGGTGACCCACATGTCTACAAAGCCCTGGATGCTGATCCCAGGTTTAAAATAGCTGGTGTTATCCGCAATTGCCTGAAGGATGCTATGGCTGCTGGGATTATCGATGGGGGTCTTTGTGAGTTTCTTGAGGTGGCACATCCAGTCACTCCGGTGATCTATGTGCTGCCCAAGATCCACAAGACCCTCATCGATCCCCCGGGACGTCCTATCGTCTCGGGTTCGGATTCCATCCTCAGCAACATAGCTATCTTTCTGGACAAAATATTGCGTGAATTTTCCACTGGTGGATCCTCTTACATACAGGATACATCAGACTTTCTTGTGAAATTGTGGGATACGGATGTATCACAGGTTCATTCAATGATGTTGGCATCATTCAATGTCACATCACTTTATACGTCTATTTCACATGATAGTGGAGTCAAGGCAGTCAGGAAAATGCTCATGAAGTCCCCCCATACCTCGGGTGCTGTGGATTTTATCATTGATTTACTTAACATTGTTCTCCATCATAATTATTTTCTTTTCAAGGATGTGTATTATTTACAACAGCGGGGTGTGGCCATGGGGTCCCATGTGGCCCCCACTTATGCGAATATTTTCATGCGAAGTTATGAGGAGGATGTCGTCTATCCGTCCCACCACTTCAGCCATGTGCTGAGGTGGTGGAGATATATTGACGACATCTTCCTCATATGGACAGGCAACGAGATGGAATTGAGTGGGTTTCATGCCTTTCTTAATGGTCATGACCCTAACTTACAATTCACTCTCGTACATTCTACAACGGATATTCAGTTCCTGGACACCAGGGTTGTGTACAATGAGGGAGCATTACACACGGAATTATATACCAAACCCACTGATACCAATACCTTCCTGTGCTACAATAGCTCCCATCCCAGGAGAATGATACAGTCACTTCCTTTCTCACAGTTCCTGAGAGTTAAACGAGTCGTCTCTGATACGTGTAAATCAAACACAACCCTGGAGTCCATGGCTGTGAGATTCCGTGATAGAGGATACCCGATGCGGTTGTTAAACCAACATATGGACAGGGCACGTGGTATGGACAGGGAGGTACTATTGACTCAGCGGAAAACTGCACAAAGATCAGACAGGATTCCGTTTGTGTCGGTCTACAACGAACTAAGCCCTTCTATCAATAAAGTTGTCAGGAAACACTGGGATCTACTTGGATCTTGTTTCAAGGAGATACCAGAGTTTCAAAGCCCGCCATTGTTTTCCTACCGCCGTTCCAGAAATCTTCGTGACCAGCTGGTTAAGGCGGACATTGGCCCCAAGAAGACTTTCAGACAAACAGCATTAACGCAGCCGGGCTTGGGTTGTTTTCCCTGCCTAGGTTGCGTTAATTGCAGGTACATCCAGAAAACCAAAACATTTACAAATCCTCATACAGGTGAATCCTTTGGGATATCATTTCATCTCACGTGCAATTCCAATTACGTGATTTACGTGTTGTCATGTCCATGCCATCTACTCTATGTGGGAGAGACAACAACAGACCTGAAGACCCGCCTTAATAATCACCGCCTGAGCATTCGAAAGAAACGCCTCGATCTACCGGTTTCCAAACATTTTTCTGAGGCCGGGCATAGGGAGGGTGATCTGACAGTTTGGATCATCGACCATGTGCCACAGCCCAGACGAGGCGGTGATAGGTCTAAGTAACTTAAACGTAGGGAATTGTGCTGGATCCATAGGCTCAACAGCCTTAGACCCAATGGATTGAATGTAGAATTTAATTTTGGGGAGGTGGTGTGAGGAGTTGGCTTGCCTCCTGTGTCATGCAGTTTATGCCAAGGTGCCTCTGTGTACACACTGAGTATGCATTTGTCTTAAACTGTTGGATCAACAGTAACTTTTTCTTCCTTTTTTTCACATAGATCACTATCATCTTTCACATCGGTGGGTGGAGCTCAAGGATGAAGCGGACACGTCTTTTTGTACATGAGGTTGATACCTCCAACGACTATGCGTTTTTTTATTTTACTAAAGAAGTTTTTGATTTATATATTTTTTATATGAAAAATTATTTCCACTGTCGGATCCGGAGTGCATCAGGGGTACAATAGTTGGGCTGTGATGGTGCCACGATTGCTTTTCCATCATTTTGGTATGGCTTTGCTCCCTGTTATACCTGGGCACTTATTGGAGGAGAACCCTCCTGGGTATGTATGCGACCGGACATCCCTGATGGAGATCTTGCTGTACATAACGGTTCACCGTATTGTCAGTGGCCTCTGACCAGGGTACAGCACGAGGACAATCTGGTTTCCGGGCTGTCCGTGCTGGTCTGATCTGCAATACCCTATTGATTGCCGAACACAGGTAAGGGCGTTCTTTCCATTTTCCAAGATGGCGTCCTGAGAATGTCTATGGACGGAGCATGCGCCGTAATACACCCCGGCTGACTGCAGTGGCGCTGTGGTGACGTAGGAGCGTGGGCTGGTTTTGATGACGCTCGGCGTCCTGCAGCTGACATCACCACTGCTCCCTGTTTGATGCCAGGCCGCTCCGATGTGGTATGTGTACACATAATCTAACGAACGCATGGAAGGGATACTTTATTGTTTGCAGGTGTCCTCTGAATCGTCCCTCAGCTCCTCCCACGATATGTTTTTGTGTTCACCGAACGTGCCCACGGATTGTGCACCTGCATAAGGGTGAGATCGGTGGGTCTGTTTCCTTTCACTTTAACATGCAAATGTCTGATGTTTATATATGATTGTTGTTTCATATTATATCATTACTAGATACATGTCATTTGCCTTATTTTTGCACTCACATTGTGTATTTTATGCAATGTCATTTTTGAGCACGCCCCAAGGGGTGTGGTGTGATCACATGATATGTAGTTCAATTAATTCATCTATATAATTGGAGTCACTTGAATTGATGTTGATTAAAGAACATTTTATCTTTTCAAGACTGGAGTGCCGTCCTTTTTCTGGATATACTAATTTGGGGTAAGAAGTCTATTCCCTTGGATTGTGCACCCATTTTTCTCCACACAGAGTCAGTGCCGCCATTTTTCGTATTTATATATATATATATATATATATATATATAGATGTGTGTATATATATATAGATGTGTGTATATATATCCGTTATGTACCTTGAGGAAGCCGGACTGCGCCGGCGATACGCGTTGGGCATTTCTCATTTATCCAAATCCACTGCACCAGCTGCTCATACAGGGTTTGGCTTTCATCATTTGACCCCATTGTGGTCTGTTTTCATTTATTTTTGGCCTTATCCTACTTTACATTTTCTGTATGTTATTTATAGGTGCTTATCTTATATAGCTGGTATTGATTGTATGTTCTTATCTGTGGACGTTCAGTGGAGTCTGCATGTGTCGGTCCCATTTTATTACCGACATGTTGTTTATATTGTATACAATTTTTTTATGTGTTTGTCTTTTGGTGTGATTTAATAAACTTTATATTTTTATCCATGATTACTTTTGGATGTGCATTCATAGGGTGGTTCTTTAGATTCGTTCTTGGGTCTGTTTTTCCTTGATTATTTTAACCACCCCCTTGCACTCCTTGGATTATTTGTACCTATCAGTGTGCCCCCCTCCTTCCGTTTTTCACCCATGTAAAATACAAAACTCCCCCTGCCTTCAGCCTTTCCAGCATACAGTCCCATGTAAATAATATCACCCTTCCTCTCTTCACCATACAGTCCCATGTAAAAATACATCACTCGTCGCCTTCAGCCCCTCCAACATACAGTCCCCATGTAAAATAATATCACCCCTCCTGCCTTCAGCCCCTCCAGCATACAGTCCCCATGTAAATAATATCACCCCCACTACCCTCTCTTCAGACCCCTCTAACATACAGTCTCCAGTACAAGGATTATTCCTCCTCCCTTCAGCCCCTGCAAAAAGCCCCCCCCTTCTCTCCAACAACATGCTCTGTTGAATCTCCTGCACATCTTGAGGCCCTTCTCCCTGTATGATGAGACTCCGCCTCTTCCTCCAATCATCATACCTCCCTGGAGCAAATCTATTCTAGGGTTCTACTGTCTCATAGGCTTCAGACCACTCGCCTGAAGCCTATATGAAGGATCGCATCAGGAGTTGGCAGATGGCAGTACAGCACAGAGGTGATGATTAGGGTGTGCCCAGGCACACCCGGCACACACCGTGCGCACGCCTATGCCCACTGCACTGTTGCAGTTATTTCTATTGAAAGTGTATAGGGTAGTATTTCAGTAAAAAAATAGAAATATTTACCCACTGCACTGTTACAGTTATTTCTGGTAAAAGCGTATAGTGGCCTTATTTCAGTAATGCAAGAAAAATATATATCCACTGCACTGTTGCAGTAATTTCTAGTGAAAGCGTATAGTGGCCTATTTCAGTTCAACAAGAAATATATTTACTCAGGTCACTTCTGCAGTTATTTCATACACACAGTTGACATTTGGTGTTATTTGCGTTCAAACCATTTATTGCCAGTTCAGTACAATAAGAGAATATACGCAGTTCACATTTTGGTGTTATTTGCGCTAAAAACATTTATTGCCATATGTAAGAAACAAAAGTTAAAAATATACGCAGTTAACTTTTCCTGTTATTTACACTAAAATCATTTATTGGCCTTTTTCAGTCGAATACAAGAAATATATACGCAGGTCACGTTTGTTTTTATTTCCACTATAATAATTTAGTGGCCTATTTCAGTCCAAAACGAGAAATATATAGGCAGTTCACATTTACTTGTACAGGTCCTTCTAAAAAAATTAGCATATTGTGAAAAAGTTAATAATTTTTTGTAATGTACTGATAAACATTAGACTTTCATATATTTTAGATTCATTACACACAACTGAAGTAGTTCAAGCCTTTTATTGTTTTAATATTGATGATTTTGCCATACAGCTCATGAAAACCCCAAATTCCTATCTCAAAAAATGTGCATATCATGAAAACGTACTCTAAACGAGCTATTAACCTAATCATCTGAATCAACTAATTAACTCTAAACACCTGCAAAAGATTCCTGAGGCTTTTAAAAACTCCCAGCCTGGTTCATTACTCAAAACCGCAATCATGGGTAAGACTGACGACTAGGGATGAGCGAACCCGAACTGTATAGTTCGGGTTCGTACCGAATTTTGGGGTGTCCGTGACGCGGACCCGAACCCGGACATTTTCGTAAAAGTCCGGGTTCGGGTTCGGTGTTCGTCGCTTTTTTGGCGCTTTTTGAAAGGCTGCAAAGCAGCCAATCAACAAGCGTCATACTACTTGCCCCAAGAGGCCGTCACAGCCATGCCTACTATTGGCATGGCTGTGATTGGCCAGAGCACCATGTGACCCAGCCTCTATTTAAGCTGGAGTCACATAGCGCCGCCCGTCACTCTGCTCTGATTAGCGTAGGGAGAGGTTGCAGCTGCGACAGTAGGGCGAGATTAGGCAGATTAACTCCTCCAAAGGACTTGATTATTGATCGATCTGCAGCTGTGGGTCATTGAGCTGCTGATACTCAATTGCTCACTGTTTTTAGGCTGCCCAGACCGTTTGTCAGTCACTTTTTTCTGGGGTGATCGGCGGCCATTTTGTGTCTTGTGGTGTGCCAGCACAAGCTGCGACCAAGTGCATTTAACCCTTAATGGTGTGGTTGTTTTTTGGCTAATTCCTACATCAGTGTGAAGCTGTCACACCAAGTGCATTTAACCAGCAATAGTCTGGTTATTTTTTGGCCATATACTACATCAGGGGCAAGCTGAGCCTGTCACCAAGTGCATTTAACCCTCAATGGTGTGGTTGTTTTTTGGCTAAAGCCTACATCAGGGTGAAGCTGTCACACCAAGTGCATTTAACCAACAATAGTCTGGTTATTTTTTGGCCATATACTACATCAGGGGCAAGCTGCGCCTGTCACCAAGTGCATTTAACCCTCAATGGTGTGGTTGTTTTTTGGCTAAAGCCTACATCAGGGTGAAGCTGTCACATCAAGTGCATTTAACCAGCAATAGTCTGTTTATTTTTTGGCCATATACTACATCAGGGGCAAGCTGTCACCAAGTGCATTTAACCCTCAATGGTGTGGTTGTTTTTTGGCTAAATCCTACATCAGGGTGAAGCTGTCACACCAAGTGCATTTAACCAGCAATAGTCTGTTCATTTTTTGGCCATATACTACATCAGGGGCAAGCTGCGCCTGTCACCAAGTGCATTTAACCCTCAATGGTGTGGTTGTTTTTTGGCTAATTCCTACATCAGGGTGAAGCTGTCACACCAAGTGCATTTAACCAGCAATAGTCTGTTTATTTTTTGACCATATACTACATCAGGGGCAAGCTGTCACCAAGTGCATTTAACCCTCAATGGTGTGGTTGTTTTTTGGCTAAATCCTACATCAGGGTGAAGCTGTCACACCAAGTGCATTTAACCAGCAATAGTCTGTTTATTTTTTGGCCATATACTACATCAGGGGCAAGCTGCGCCTGTCACCAAGTGCATTTAACCCTCAGTAGTGTGGTTGGTCAAGCTGTCACACCAAGTGCATTTAACCAGCAATAGTGTGGTAATTTTTTGGCCATATCCCAGTCTAATTCTGTCAGTAAACGTATACCTGTCACCCAGCACCTAAGTACAAGGCCTCAAATTTATATCCAGCTATATCTGTCGTTACTGGTGCAGCTGGTCAAGTTATTTAGTGTCCGTCAAAACACATTGTTTGTTCTGGGTTGAAATACAATTCCCAATTTAGCAATTTCCTAATTTAGTGGTTTCTGCTGTATCAGAGCTATTTAAAATCTATCCCTAAAAGGGTATATCAGATTCAAGGTGCACATAGGGTCATTCTGAATAACTTCACACACACGCTACTGTGCATTTCCAAGTCTAATTCTGTCCGTAAAACGTATACCTGTCACCCAGCGCCTAAGTACAAGGCCTCAAATTTATATCCAGCTATATCTGTCGTTACTGGTGGAGCTGGTCAAGTTATTTAGTGTCCGTCAAAACACATTGTTTGTTCTGGGTTGAAATACAATTCCCAATTTAGCAATTTCCTAATTTAGTGTTTTCTGCTGTATCAGAGCTATTTAAAATATATCCCTAAAAGGGTATATCAGATTCAAGGTGCACATAGGGTCATTCTGAATAACTTCACACACACGCTACTGTGCATTTCCAAGTCTAATTCTGTCCGTAAAACGTATATACCTGTCACCCAGCGCCTAAGTACAAGGCCTTAAAATTTATATCCAGCTATATCTGTCGTTACTGGTGCAGCTGGTCAAGTTATTTAGTGTCCGTCAAAGCACATTGTTTGTTCTGGGTTGAAATACAATTCCCAATTTAGCAATTTCCTAATTTAGTGGTTTCTGCTGTATCAGAGCTATTTAAAATCTATCCCTAAAAGAGTATATCAGATTCAAGGTGCACATAGCGTCATTCTGAATAACTTCACACACACGCTACTGTGCATTTCCAAGTCTAATTCTGTCCGTAAAACGTATACCTGTCACCCAGCGCCTAAATACTAGGCCTCAAATTTACATCCTGCTAAATCTGTCGTTACTGGTGCAGCTGGTCAAGTTATTTAGCGTCCGTCAAAACACATTGTTTGTTCTGGGTTGAAATACAATCCCCAATTTAGCAATTTCCTAATTTAGTGGTTTCTGCTGTATCAGAGCTATTTAAAATCTATCCCTAAAAGGGTATATCAGATTCAAGGTGCACATAGGGTCATTCTGAATAACTTCACACACACGCTACTGTGCATTTCCAAGTCTAATTCTGTCAGTAAACCGATACCTGTCACCCAGCGCCTAAATAATAGGTCTCAAATTTATAGTCAGCTAAATCTGTGGTTACTGCTGTGCCTGTATTAGTGTAATACGGTACCTAAATAGATAGCCAGATAGTGTGAGTTGTCTTTAAAAAAAGGCCTGAATTTGAATTCAATACATTGGGTCAAATAATATTTTTGTTGTGGTGAACGAAAACAATGAGGAAAACATCTAGTAAAGGACGCGAACATGGTCGTGGTGGTGTTAGTGGACCCTCTGGTGCTGGGAGAGGACGTGGCCGTTCTGCCACAGCCACACGTCCTAGTGTACCAACTACCTCAGGTCCCAGTAGCCGCCATAATTTAAAGCGATATTTGGTGGGCTTTAGGTACAGGCATTAGTCAATTGGGTGGCCGACAGTGGATACAGCACGTTCACATTATCTCCCACCCAGTCTTCTGCAGAAAGCGCAAAGATGGCGCCTGAAAACCAAGCCCATCCGTCTGTCACATCACCCCCATGCATACCAGGGAAACTGTCTGAGCCTCAAGTTATGCAGCAGTCTCTTATGCTGTTTGAAAACTCCGCTGGCAGGGTTTCCCAAGGGCATCCACCTAGCCCTTCCCCAGCGGTGGAAGACATAGAATGCACTGACGCACAACCACTTAAGTTTCCTGATGATGAGGACATGGGAATACCACCTCAGCATGTCTCTGATGATGACGAAACACAGGTGCCAACTGCTGCGTCTTTCTGCAGTGTGCAGACTGAACAGGAGGTCAGGGATCAAGACTGGGTGGAAGACAATGCAGGGGACGATGAGGTCCTAGACCCCACATGGAATGAAGGTCGTGCCACTGACTTTCACAGTTCGGAGGAAGAGGCAGTGGTGAGACCAAGCCAACAGACCTACTGACCGCCGCCATCTGGGACCGAGCACCCCAAAGGCAGCTTCAAGGAGTTCCCTGGCATGGCACTTCTTCAAACAATGTGCTGACGACAAGACCCGAGTGGTTTGCACGCTGTGCCATCAGAGCCTGAAGCAAGGCATTAACGTTATGAACCTTAGCACAACCTGCATGACCAGGCACCTGCATGCAAAGCATGAACTGCAGTGGAGTAAACACCTTAAAACCAAGGAAGTCACTCAGGCTCCCCCTGCTACCTCTTCTGCTGCTGCCGCCTCGGCCTCTTCTGCTGCTGCCGCCTCGGCCTCTTCTGCTGCTGCCGCCTCGGCCTCTTCCTCCGCCTCTGGAGGAACGTTGGCACCTGCCGCCCAGCAAACAGGGGATGTACCACCAACACCACCACCTCCGTCACCAAGCATCTCAACCATGTCACACGGCAGCGTTCAGCTCTCCATCTCACAAACATTTGAGAGAAAGCGTAAATTCCCACCTAGCCACCCTCGATCCCTGGCCCTGAATGCCAGCATTTCTAAACTACTGGCCTATGAAATGCTGTCATTTAGGCTGGTGGACACAGACAGCTTCAAACAGCTCATGACGCTTGCTGTCCCACAGTATGTTGTTCCCAGCCGGCACTACTACTCCAAGAGAGCCGTGCCTTCCCTGCACAACCAAGTATCCGATAAAATCAAGTGTGCACTGCGCAACGCCATCTGTGGCAAGGTCCACCTAACCACAGATACGTGGACCAGTAAGCACGGCCAGGGACGCTATATCTCCCTAACTGCACACTGGGTAAATGTAGTGGCAGCTGGGCCCCAGGCGGAGAGCTGTTTGGCGCACGTCCTTCCGCCGCCAATGATCACAGGGCAACATTCTTTGCCTCCTGTTGCTACCTCCTCCTTCTCGGCTTCCTCCTCCTCTTCTTCCACCTGCTCATCCAGTCAGCCACACACCTTCACCACCAACTTCAGCACAGCCCGGGGTAAACGTCAGCAGGCCATTCTGAAACTCATATGTTTGGGGGACGCTCCCCACACCGCACAGGAGTTGTGGCGGGGTATAGAACAACAGACTGACGAGTGGTTGCTGCCGGTGAGCCTCAAGCCCGGCCTGGTGGTGTGCGATAATGGGCGAAATCTCGTTGCAGCTCTGGGACTAGCCGGTTTGACGCACATCCCTTGCTTGGCGCATGTGCTGAATTTTATGGTGCAGAAGTTCATTCACAACTACCCCGACATGTCAGAGCTGCTGCATAACGTGCGGGCCGTCTGTTCGCGCTTCCGGCGTTTACATCCAGCTGCTGCTCGCCTGTCTGCGCTACAGCGTAACTTCGGCCTTCCCGCTCACCGCCTCATATGCGACGTGTCCACCAGGTGGAACTCCACCTTGCACATGCTGGACAGACTGTGCGAGCAGCAGCAGGCCATAGTGGAGTTTCAGCTGCAGCACGCACGGGTCAGTCGCACTACGGAACAGCACCACTTCACCACCAATGACTGGGCCTCCATGCGAGACCTGTGTGCCCTGTTGCGCTGTTTCGAGTACTCCACCAACATACAATACCACTTCTATGTCTCCTTGAGAAAACACTTAGGGCGATGATGGAAGAGGAGGTGGCCCAGGAGGAGGAGGAGGAGGAGGAAGAGTGGTCATTTTTAGCACTTTCAGGCCAGTCTCTTCGAAGTGACTCAGAGGGAGGTTTTTGGCAACAGCAGAGGCCAGGTACAAATGTGGCCAGCCAGGGCCCACTACTGGAGGACGAGGAGGACGAGGATGAGGAGGAGTGGAGGAGGATGAGGATGAAGCATGGTCACAGCGGGGTGGCACCCAACGCAGCTCGGGCCCATCACTGGTGCGTGGCTGGGGGGAAAGGCAGGACGATGACGATACGCCTCCCACAGAGGACAGCTTGTCCTTACCCCTGGGCAGCCTGGCACACATGAGCGACTACATGCTGCAGTGCCTGCGCAACGACAGCAGAGTTGCCCACATTTTAACGTGTGCGGACTACTGGGTTGCCACCCTGCTGGATCCACGGTACAAAGACAATGTGCCCACCTTACTTCCTGCACTGGAGCGTGATAGGAAGATGCGCGAGTACAAGCGCACGTTGGTAGACGCGCTACTGAGAGCATTCCCAAATGTCACAGGGGAACAAGTGGAAGCCCAAGGCCAAGGCAGAGGAGGAGCAAGAGGTCGCCAAGGCAGCTGTGTCACGGCCAGCTCCTCTGAGGGCAGGGTTAGCATGGCAGAGATGTGGAAAAGTTTTGTCAACACGCCACAGCTAACTGCACCACCACCTGATACGCAACGTGTTAGCAGGAGGCAACATTTCACTAACATGGTGGAACAGTACGTGTGCACACCCCTCCACGTACTGACTGATGGTTCGGCCCCATTCAACTTCTGGGTCTCTAAATTGTCCACGTGGCCAGAGCTAGCCTTTTATGCCTTGGAGGTGCTGGCCTGCCCGGCGGCCAGCGTTTTGTCTGGACGTGTATTCAGCACGGCAGGGGGCGTCATTACAGACAAACGCAGCTGCCTGTCTACAGCCAATGTGGACAAGCTGACGTTCATAAAAATGAACCAGGCATGGATCCCACAGGACCTGTCCATCCCTTGTGCAGAGTAGACATTAACTACCTCCCCTTAACCATATATTATTGTACTCCAGGGCACTTCCTCATTCAATCCTATTTTTATTTTCATTTTACCATTATATTGCGAGGCTACCCAAAGTTGAATGAACCTCTCCTCTGCCTGGGTGCCGGGGCCTAAATATATGCCAATGGACTGTTGCAGTGGTGGCTGACATGAAGCCTGATTCTCTGCGATGACATGCAGACTGATTCTCTGCTGACATGAAGACAGATTCTCTGTTACGGGACCTCTCTCCTCTGCCTGGGAGCTGGGCCTAAATATATGCCAATGGAATGTTGCAGTGGTGGCTGACGTGAAGCCTGATTCTCTGCTATGACATGCAGACTGATTCTCTGCTGACATGAAGCCAGATCCTCTGTTACGGGACCTCTCTCCTCTGCCTGGGTGCTGGGCCTAAATATATGCCAATGGACTGTTGCAGTGGTCGCTGACGTGAAGCCTGATTCTCTGCTATGACATGTAGACTGATTCTCTGCTGACATGAAGCCAGATCCTCTGTTACGGGACCTCTTTCCTCTGCCTGGGTGCTGGGCCTAAATATATGCCAATGGACTGTTGCAGTGGTGGCTGACGTGAAGCCTGATTCTCTGCTGACATAAAGACAGATCCTCTGTTACGGGACCTCTCTCCTCTGCCTGGGTGCTGGGACTAAATATATGCCAATGGACTGTTGCAGTGGTGGCTGACATGAAGCCTGATTCTCTGCTATGACATGCAGACTGATTCTCTGCTGACATGAAGCCAGATCCTCTGTTACGGGACCTCTCTCCTCTGCCTGGGTGCTGGGCCTAAATATATGCCAATGGACTGTTGCAGTGGTGGCTGACGTGAAGCCTTATTCTCTGCTATGACATGCAGACTGATTCTCTGCTGACATGAAGACAGATCCTCTTTTACGGGACCTCTCTCCTCTGCCTGGGTGCTGGGCCTAAATATATGCCAATGGACTGTTGCAGTGGTGGCTGACATGAAGCCTGATTCTCTGCTATGACATGCAGACTGATTCTCTGCTAACATGAAGCCAGATCCTCTGTTACGGGACCTCTCTCCTCTGCCTGGGTGCTGGGCCTAAATATATGCCAATGGACTGTTGCAGTGGTGGCTGACATGAAGCCTGATTCTCTGCTAACATGAAGCCAGATCCTCTGTTACGGGACCTCTCTTCTCTGCCTGGGTGCTGGGCCTAAATATATGCCAATGGACTGTTGCAGTGGTGGCTGACATGAAGCCTGATTCTCTGCTATGACATGCAGACTGATTCTCTGCTGACATGAAGCCAGATCCTCTGTTACGGGACCTCTCTCCTCTGCCTGGGTGCTGGGCCTAAATATATGCCAATGGACTGTTGCAATGGTGGCTGACATGAAGCCTGATTCTCTGCTATGACATGCAGACTGATTCTCTGCTGACATGAAGCCAGGTCCTCTGTTACGGGACCTCTCTTCTCTGCCTGGGTGCTGGGCCTAAATATATGCCAATGGACTGTTGCAGTGGTGGCTGACATGAAGCCTGATTCTCTGCTATGACATGCAGACTGATTCTCTGCTGACATGAAGCCAGATCCTCTGTTACGGGACCTCTCTCCTCTGCCTGTGTGCTGGGCCTAAATATCTGACAATGGACTGTTCCAGTGGTGGGTGACGTGAAGCCAGATTCTCTGCTATGGGACCTCTCTCCAATTGATATTAATTAATTTTTATTTATTTAATTTTTATTTTTATTCATTTCCCTATCCACATTTGTTTGCATGGGATTTACCTACATGTTGCTGCCTTTTGCAGCCCTCTAGCCCTTTCCTGGGCTGTTTTACAGCCTTTTTAGTGCCGAAAAGTTCGGGTCCTCATTGACTTCAATGGGTTTCGGGTTCGGGACGAAGTTCGGATCGAGTTCGGATCCCGAACCCGAACATTTCCGGGAAGTTCGGCCGAACTTCTCGAACCCGAACATCCAGGTGTCCGCTCAACTCTACTGCTGACCTGACTGCTGTCCAGAAGGCCATCATTGACACCCTCAAGCAAGAGGGTAAGACACAGAAAGAAATTTCTGAACGAATAGGCTGTTCCCAGAGTGCTGTATCAAGGCACCTCAGTGGGAAGTCTGTGGGAAGGAGAAAGTGTGGCAGAAAACGCTGCACAACGAGAAGAGGTGACCGGACCCTGAGGAAGATTGTGGAGAAGGACCGATTCCAGACCTTGGGGGACCTGCGGAAGCAGTGGACTGAGTCTGGAGTAGAAACATCCAGAGCCACCGTGTACAGGCGTGTGCAGGAAATGGGCTACCGGTGCCGCATTCCCCAGAAACAGCGGCAGAAGCGCCTGACCTGGGCTACAGAGAAGCAGCACTGGACTGTTGCTCAGTGGTCCAAAGTACTTTTTTCGGATGAAAGCAAATTTTGCATGTCATTTGGAAATCAAGGTGCCAGAGTCTGGAGGAAGACTGGGGAGAGGGAAATGCCAAAATGCCTGAAGTCCAGTGTCAAGTACCCACAGTCAGTGATTGTCTGGGGTGCCATGTCAGCTGCTGGTGTTGGTCCACTGTGTTTTATCAAGGGCAGGGTCAATGCAGCTAGATATTAGGAGATTTTGGAGCACTTCATGCTTCCATCTGCTGAAAAGCTTTATGGAGATGAAGATGTCATTTTTCAGCACGACCTGGCACCTGCTCACAGTGCCAAAACCACTGGTAAATGGTTTACTGACCATGGTATTACTGTGCTCAATTGGCCTGCCAACTCTCCTGACCTGAACCCCATAGAGAATCTGTGGGATATTGGGAAGAGAAAGTTGAGAGACGCAAGACCCAACACTCTGGATGAGCTTAAGGCCGCTATCGAAGCATCCTGGGCCTTCATAACACCTCAGCAGTGCCACAGGCTGATTGCCTCCATGCCACGCCGCATTGAAGCAGTCATTTCTGCAAAAGGATTCCCAACCAAGTATTGAGTGCATAACTGAACATAATTATTTGAAGGTTGACTTTTTTTGTATAAAAAACGCTTTTCTTTTATTGGTCAGATGAAATATGCAAATCTTTTTAGATAGGAATTTTGGGTTTTCATGAGCTGTATGCCAAAATCATCAATATTAAAACAAAAAAAGGCTTGAACTACTTCAGTTGGTGTGTAATGAATCTAAAATATATGAAAGTCTAATGTTTATCAGTACATTACAGAAAATAATGAACTTTATCACAATATGCAAATTTTTTGAGAAGGACCTGTATTTGTGCTAAAATTGGGTTAGCGGCCTATTTCTGTCCAAAAAGAGAAAGATATTCTGGGCTTTTAGTTTTTTTTATTCATTTGCTTTTAATTATTTTAGTTCAGCTAAAAGTCAGAGAAGTGCCAGGACATGCACAGAGGAGTGGCAGAGGCATAAATGTTTCTGGTGCAGGCAAAGGTTGCAGAAGATTAAGGGCCGTGCCAGCAGGAGTCGCAGCGAGAGGCCAGAGCTCCCGGTGTCATCTACTGGTTGTGTATTGCCCAGCAACCAAGCGGTTATTGATTGGTTATCTCGGTCATCCAATTCATCCCAAGTGACATCAGACACCCCCAGACAACAGTCGGTGGGTTTGTCAGTCACAACCCTAAGTTGGCATGGCCCTGTGCCCTCACCTATCCTCAAACTGTCTCTGTCCTTTGGTGTTCCCTCAGCCACTGAAGTACTAGCTGCTGTGGTCTCAGCTCTACTATTCAGCGAGGACGAGATACTTGAGGACAGTCAGCAGCTAATGCCAGCCAATATTTGTAGGAGACATCCGCCTCTTCCTCCGCCAGGCGGGCATGTAGTGACAATGAGAGTGGTGTAGGAGGTGGTGTTGCGAGCGGTCAGGCTCCTGACCCAGAGAGCATTGAGGATGACACCAGTGACTTGCAGACACTACTTGACGATGATGAAGTCGATCGCACTTGGGAGCTGGGTGAAGAAGGGGCTTCATCATCATCGGGAGAAGAGGGTGGCAGCTTGCCCACGAGGCAGCGGCTGAGCCAGCAATCTGGTAGCATGGCTGGGAGTCAGCAGGGTGGCAGCAGTGGGAAGTTGGCAGCCAAATGGGCCCAGGGTAGACCACCCCCTTTGCAGCAGCCTAGCTGCCCGGAAAGGAGTGGTGCACGGGTTCACGCAAGCAGTGGCACTAGCAGCCAGTCAGTCAGTGCGGAGTGTTGGGGGGAAAATCAGCTACTCGGTGGTGGTGGCAGTTTTTTGTCAAGACTCTGGAGGAGGTGAACATGGTCATATGTCGAATCTGTGGGCAGAAGGTGAAGCATGGCCAGGGGTTCAATTTTGGCACCACTGCCCTGCGACAGCAAATGCAGTGACACCATAAAGTGGCCTGGGACAATCATGGCTCTGATGTGGTGGTCCAGCCTGCCGCAGCCACCACTGCATCACCTAGTGGCACGCACCACCGGCTCCACCGGCTCAGCAGAAGGGAGCTGTCTGTCTGTCCCATCGTCTGCTAGACCTGAAGCTCCTGCTCCTCCTCCTTATACTCCTCGTTAGTCATTCCACCAGCAATCAGTCACTGAAGCGATTGCCAAGAGACAGCAGTATGCATGCATGTATCCAACGGTGCAGAAGCTAAACGTGCTCCTGGCCAAGTTGCTGGTGCTGCAGTCCCTCCCTTTCCAAGTGGTGGACTCTGCACCTTTCATAGAACTGATGTCTTGTGCTGAGCCAAGGTGGAGAGTCCCAAGCCGTCATTTATTTTCACAAAAGGCAGTACCAGCCCTGCACACGTATGTAGAACAGAAGGTGGGCCAGTTCTTGAGCCTGTCTGTGTCTGCCAAAGTGCACGGTAGCTCCGACGTGTGGAGCTATAACTATGGTCAGGGAAAATACATGTCCTTTACGGCCCACTAGGTTAATGTGGTTCCAGCATAGCCACACCAGCAACTTGGCCAGGTGACGCCGCTTCCGCCTCCACGTTGTCACACCATTTGTCCGGCGACAATGTCCGCCTCTGCCTCCTCAGCCTCCACTGCAAGGTCAAGTCACAGTACCCCTGCAGCATTCCACATGTGCAGGGCACGGCGGTGTCACGCGGTTCTGAACCGTATCCTTCAGAAAGAAATCGACTGCTGGCTTCCTCCGCGACAACTGAAAATTGGAACCATGGTGACCGACAAAGGAAAGAACATGTTGTCAGCACTGCGTCAAGGAAGGCTGAGCCATTTGCCCTGCATGACATGTGTGTTTAATCTGGTTGTCAAGCGGTTCCTAAAGTCTTCAACACATCTTCAAGACACCCTAAAAATGGCCAGGAAACTTTGCATGCACTTCAGCCACTCATACACCGCAAAGCACACCCTCCTTGAGTTGCAGCAGCAGAACGGCACCCCCCAACATAGCCTGATATGCAACATTTCCACCTGTTGGAATTACACCCTCCATATGTTGGACCAACTGTACAAACAGAGAAAGGCCATCAACGATTTCTTGATGATCCAAGCGGATAGGAGTACTCCCCTTTGTAACTTCGATGTCAGCCAGTGGCAGCTCATGCGTGACACATGCCATTTGCTAGTGCCTTTTGTGGAGGCCACGTTATTTGTCAGTCGCCAGGACTACAGGATAAACGCCGTCATTCCAGTGTTTAATGTCCTGGAACAGATGCTGGTGAATATGGCTTGTCAGGTGACTGGAGACGTGGCGCCTAGATCTCAGGGCCACATAGCCCTGTGAGGGCTGAATTGGAAGAGGAGGAGAAGGAGTACATTGGAGCACAGGCAATATGTAGCCAATTGAGTGGTTTTTCTACTGCAGTGACAGGAGAGGAAGAGCAGGAGCAGTCGGAGGAGCAAGAGGGCAAAAAGGAAGACGAGACACAGGACCCAGACACACCGTGACAGTATGCAGTTGAGATTGATGCAGGGAATCCCTAAGAGTCACTTGCACAAATGGCCCGCTGCATGCTCACTTGTTTGCGTAGCGACAGCAGAATTGTCACCATTCGGCAGAGGGACCAGTTCTGGCTCTCCACCATGTTGGACCCTCGCTACCGTTCCAAAATGGGGGCCTTTTTTAGACCCCCTGAGAGGGGGGACAAACTGAAGTACTATAGAGACATCCTATGAAGTCAGTTGGCCTCTGCCTATCTGTGCCATCGTCCATACTCTCCCATGTCTGACCGAGGGGGTCCTCTGTACTCACATTCCATTGCCATGGATGATGGGGAGGGGTGCGGTGGCAGGAACAGTAGCAGCTCCATCAGTAGCAGCCTGAGTCTAGAGTCCATGATGAGCAGCTTTCTTCACCCGCATAGTGAAGAAACTAAAAGAACTAAAGGGGCAGTAGACTAAATAAAACTTTACTTTTAATACATCAGGAGATAAAAAAGCCCCTACTAGACAAACAACGATTAAGACATGCCCGGTGGGTGTACGCACCGAACAGAAATGCCACGGGTGAGAAGGGCAGGGGCGGTAATGGACGGGCGGCGGGTACGTGAACGCAAACCACTAGCCCTAGTACCTCCCTGCTTGACCTGTGACACCCTATAAGTATCCAAGTGACGGGGTCCAAAAAAACCCCGCAAGGGGTGGCCCAGACAGGAACTCTGTTCCTAAATACAATTCCCTGGTAAAGCCCTATTGGAGCAGTGCCAGAAAAAATAGGTGGGGTTCCCACTTGAGGATACTGCAGGGTATAAGTGAACACAAAAAAAGAAAAAAAAGGGGTATAACACCACCCGAATATGAGAGGTCAGAGTGAGTGCATACCTATATAGTCCCGACGCGTTTCTTCAGTTTATAGCCCCAAGATTCTTCAGGGGACACGGGGCTGCGTGTTCATGTAAGTCAGACCTTGACTACGCCTAAGGACAAAGACATGTACATCTAAGAATATGTCACTATAGCAAAAGTCAGAGAGTGAGCCTCCCCCATTGACTGTGTGAGGTCTAGGAGAGGTATAAAACTTACTTAGTTTGCGGCTGCGGTCGAGAGTGGCTGTTAGCACACTGTATGGCGAAGACCCAGTGTGGTGGTGTCTGCTGCAATTGTGACCGGCCGGTCACAATTGCAGCAGACACCACCACACTGGGTCTTCGCCATACAGTGTGCTAACAGCCACTCTCGACCGCAGCCGCAAACTAAGTAAGTTTTATACCTCTCCTAGACCTCACACAGTCAATGGGGGAGGCTCACTCTCTGACTTTTGCTATAGTGACATATTCTTAGATGTACATGTCTTTGTCCTTAGGCGTAGTCAAGGTCTGACTTACATGAACACGCAGCCCCGTGTCCCCTGAAGAATCTTGGGGCTATAAACTGAAGAAACGCGTCGGGACTATATAGGTATGCACTCACTCTGACCTCTCATATTCGGGTGGTGTTATACCCCTTTTTTTTCTTTTTTTGTGTTCACTTATACCCTGCAGTATCCTCAAGTGGGAACCCCACCTATTTTTTCTGGCACTGCTCCAATAGGGCTTTACCAGGGAATTGTATTTAGGAACAGAGTTCCTGTCTGGGCCACCCCTTGCGGGGTTTTTTTGGACCCCGTCACTTGGATACTTATAGGGTGTCACAGGTCAAGCAGGGAGGTACTAGGGCTAGTGGTTTGCGTTCACGTACCCGCCGCCCGTCCATTACCGCCCCTGCCCTTCTCACCCGTGGCATTTCTGTTCGGTGCGTACACCCACCGGGCATGTCTTAATCGTTGTTTGTCTAGTAGGGGCTTTTTTATCTCCTGATGTATTAAAAGTAAAGTTTTATTTAGTCTACTGCCCCTTTAGTTCTTTTTGTTTGCAATTTGAGCAGTATACCAGGAGGCCCTAACGGTCCTTCCTGTAAAGACCACCATTCATTGTAGTGAAGAAACTACTCAACAGCAGCAGAAGGTAGACTTGGAGCAGGACCTGAACCAGCAGGTGGTGGCATACTTGGACAGGTCCCTGCTGCCCCACATTGAAGATCCGCTGGATTTGTGGGCGCAACTTGCAGAGTTTGCCCTGGAAAAGCTGTCCTGCTCAGCCAGTAGTGTGGCATCAGAGCAGGTGTTTAGTGCAGCGGGGGCCAAAGTTACCCCAAGAAGAACTCGCCAGTCCACTCAAAATGTAGAAAGACTCACTTTTTTCAAAATGAATCAGGTGTGGATCAACAAGGATTTCTACCCACCGATGCCTAATGCAGATTAGATCATCCATGCTGCCTTTACAAATTATATAATATAATGTGGTCTCAAATAGCAGGAAATGCTCAACCCCATATGCAGTTGTGCATTTATAACTGGGGGAGCAAATCCTGCACTTGTGGTCCGTTGCTAATGGCAATCCCCAACAAGAAATGCGTACAATGGAGGATGCCCGCAGCAGACCACAAGTGCCACATAGACAACCTACATCAACAAAATCTGACTAAACCCTCACACTGATGTTAAAAAAGACTTTAGCCAATATATCCTTATATGAAGGACATACCGGAGCCCGCGCACCACGTCAAGGTATCTCAGGTGGCATGGGACCTAACGCTAACGTACCTGTGCCATATGGGCAGTACCAGGGGCCAGTGTGCGAATTACAAAAGCGTAAGGTCCGGCTCACCTATTCTTCTAAATGTTTACATCCATGCTGCCTTACCCAAACCTTGAGAAAAGAGACGGGTATCTTCTGGCTACCTGCTACTATTCTAATGCTGCCACCTGCCTGATGCCACACATTTGATGCCAAGTGTTCCTTCTTACACCCACAATTGTCAGCGGGTACTGTTAGAGCCACACAACTCCTTACTCTGCCACCGGGTCACTCTTTGGTCTTCTGATGCTGCTGCCACCTCCACACTATGTCACCTTGCCACTCTGTCACTAAAGAATACTTTTGTCTACGTACTGGCTGGGGTGACTGATTTAGGTGGACTATGAGGCATTTTAGTTAGGTCTATATGCCCCCGCCCCACTATGTATTTACCCCTTCCACTTGTGGGATTGTTCTCTGTCTCTTCTCTCATCTGTCACCAATAAGTGTTATTATAATCAGACACCCCATCTGATTGAGTAGTGGTTACTACCACCTCTTATAAAAGTCATAAGGCATTTAAGTTAGGTCTATATGCCCCCACTCCACTATGTATTCACCCCTTCCACTTGGGGGTTGTTCTCTGTCTCTTCTCTCATCTGTCACCAACAAGTGCTATTATAATCAGTCACCCCATATGATTGAGTAGCGGTTACTATCACCTTATATAATAGTTAATGTACCCTATCTAGGTCCAGGGGTCTGACTGCCAAAAATGCCCCCTCCTAGGTCCCATGCTGGAGGTGATGCCTATAACCCTCTCCAGTACTAGCAGGAATGTAGCTGTAGGAGCCGCTTTGTTTTAACCACGACTCCTCCCACTCCTGATACCTCCCTTGGACAGCCAACGCTGCGCTCCGCCTTGATCACACCCTCATGCGATGACGCCTATGAGTGCGCCGTGACGTCATTGAAGCCGCGCGGCGAATGGGCTGCCCTCATGGCAGGTGCGCATGTGCAAGTAGGCACGTGGTTCACCGCGTCAGGTGAAACACACCTTATCACATGGGCGGCGGCCACGCCCATCACGCATGCGCACAGCCACCCCTCTCCTTCCATTTAAACTAAACCGCGCCCACTCACG
Organism: Bufo gargarizans; assembly: GCF_014858855.1. Lineage (NCBI taxonomy): Eukaryota > Metazoa > Chordata > Amphibia > Anura > Bufonidae > Bufo > Bufo gargarizans. The sequence continues at coordinate 421,659,310 of NC_058080.1, read as the reverse complement.
CTGACAGACGCCGGCAGGTTGGCGGTACGTTTCTCTGCCTTGCTGTGATACAGTAAGTAAACCAACTTGGCATGTCATCAGTAAGAGTCACCGCTATTTCCTCAACCTGAATGGATCCTTTTTGTTGTTCTCGATTTGCAGGTATCTGGGTTGATTTGGACTAAATATGTCCTTCTAAGTGTGCACAACCTTAATTCTATCCCCCCCCCCCCTCCATCTGTTAGAACCATTCAGCTGGTTTGGGAGTGGGGGCTCTCTCTCCACCTGAGACCCTTGTCCCCTGATGAGTTAAGGGGTCTTCTACAAGTAGAGGCTTTTATCCTTTAGAGTAGGATATATTCCCATATGAAATGCGTAGGGACTTTGAGTATATCTTTATAATAGTTCTCCACCCTTGCTATCTTCATGATACACCCTGGGTGTTTCAAGCCCCTAATAGGGCCACCTCCCCTGTCCTGACAGCGTCACCTAGGGTCATCTATTTAGGGTTAGGTTCCAGACGGTGCCACCCCTTGCGGGGATAGGACCCCGTGTTAGGAGGTTTAGCTTAGGGCACAACAGGCCAAGTAGGGCATAAACAGGGACAGACTCTCCCTGTGGCCCTCCTGCACCAAGGTACAACCCACTGGAGGATGTATTCAAGCATGAGAACATCCTCCCCTTCGGTACTGGACTAGACGGTCCTGACGTCCACCACCGGTAAGATCCACCCTGTTTTTCTGCCTATTGGCATGTCTTTAGATCTCTGGCACACCGTCGTGGCCTCAACACTGTGCATGTTTATTGATCATATATTCCCACCCCCGCCCCCCGCCCAGAGGCGTCAATGTGGACTTGATCACCTGGTGACCTGTTAACCCAGGTTCCCTGCCATTGTTTGTACTGTTTGTCTGGTAGGGTTTTTTCCTTCCCAGTCTTGGGATCTTAATTGTCCTAATAAACGTTAGGTTTTAATACGTTACTGCCCCTTTGTCTCACTTCACTCTGTGGTCTCCTAATGTTGTGCCATCTCCACACTATATTGTTTATTAAATAAAGTCCCTTTTAGGAACCCTCGGGCTATTATTAATAATAACGCATCTATGGTCTATTCAGACCCTAAATTCCCTGTAGGGGTCCCTAACTGAAAATAAAAATATTTCTTTATTGGTTATTATTTTAAAATAGATGAACCAAACAACTATAGAAAACTATTAAAATTATCAGTGTCTGATGGAGGGTACAATTGGAGTGTATAAATGTATTTGTCTTTGTCACATGTAGCCACTATGGAGTGCAGTGCCTCCCATTCATTTATATGGGGTATAGCTGCACCTACAAGCCTCTGCTGTTACTTTGTTTGTGCATTCATACAATGTGATGGCAGATTGGGCGCTCCTATTAAGATTAGAGTTGAGCGAACACCTGGATGTTCGGGTTCGAGAAGTTCGGCCGAACATCCCGGAAATGTTCGGGTTCGGGATCCGAACCCGATCCGAACTTCGTCCCGAACCCCATTGAAGTCAATGGGGACCCAAACTTTTCGGCACTAAAAAGGCTGTAAAACAGCCCAGGAAAGAGCTAGAGGGCTGCAAAAGGCAGCAACATGTAGGTAAATCCCCTGCAAACAAATGTGGATAGGGAAATGAATTAAAATAAAAATTAAATAAATAAAAATTAACCAAAATCAATTGGAGAGAGGTCCCATAGCAGAGAATCTGGCTTCACGTCACCCACCACTGTAAGAGTCCATTTTCATAAATTTAGGCCCAGCACCCAGGCAGAGGAGAGAGGTCCCGTAACAGAGAATATGGCTTCATGTCAGCAGAGAATTAGTCTGCATGTCATAGCAGAGAATGAGGCTTCACGTCAGCCACCACTGCAACAGTCCATTGGCATATATTTAGGCCCAGCACCCAGGCAGAGGAGGGAGGTCCCGTAACAGAGAATCTGGCTTCATGTCAGCAGAGAATCAGTCTGCATGTCAAAGCAGAGAATGAGGCTTCACGTCAGCCACCACTGCAACAGTCCATTGGCATATATTTAGGCCCAGCACACACACACAGGCAGAGGAGAGAGGTCCCGTAACAGAGAATCTGTCTTCATGTCAGCAGAGAATTAGTCTGCATGTCATAGCGGAGAATGAGGCTTCACGTCAGCCACCACTGCAACAGTCCATTGGCATATATTTAGGCCCAGCACCCAGGCAGAGGAGGGAGGTCCCGTAACAGAGAATCTGGCTTCATGTCAGCAGAGAATCAGTCTGCATGTCAAAGCAGAGAATGAGGCTTCACGTCAGCCACCACTGCAACAGTCCATTGGCATATATTTAGGCCCAGCACACACACAGGCAGAGGAGAGAGGTCCCGTAACAGAGAATCTGTCTTCATGTCAGCAGAGAATTAGTCTGCATGTCATAGCAGAGAATGAGGCTTCACGTCAGCCACCACTGCAACAGTCCATTGGCATATATTTAGGCCCAGCACACACACAGGCAGAGGAGAGAGGTCCCGTAACAGAGAATCTGTCTTCATGTCAGCAGAGAATTAGTCTGCATGTCATAGCAGAGAATGAGGCTTCACGTCAGCCACCACTGTAACAGTCCATTGTCATATATTTAGGCCCAGCACACACACAGGCAGAGGAGAGAGGTCCCGTAACAGAGAATCTAGCTTCATGTCAGCAGAGAATCAGTCTGCATGTCAAAGCAGAGAATGAGGCTTCACGTCAGCCACCACTGCAACAGTCCATTGGCATATATTTAGGCCCAGCACACACACAGGCAGAGGAGAGAGGTCCCGTAACAGAGAATCTGGCTTCATGTCAGCAGAGAATCAGTCTGCATGTCAAAGCAGAGAATGAGGCTTCACGTCAGCCACCACTGCAACAGTCCATTGGCATATATTTAGGCCCAGCATACACACAGGCAGAGGAGAGAGGTCCCGTAACAGAGAATCTGTCTTCATGTCAGCAGAGAATTAGTCTGCATGTCATAGCAGAGAATGAGGCTTCACGTCAGCCACCACTGCAACAGTCCATTGGCATATATTTAGGCCCAGCACCCAGGCAGAGGAGGGAGGTCCCGTAACAGAGAATCTGGCTTCATGTCAGCAGAGAATCAGTCTGCATGTCAAAGCAGAGAATGAGGCTTCACGTCAGCCACCACTGCAACAGTCCATTGGCATATATTTAGGCCCAGCACACACACAGGCAGAGGAGAGAGGTCCCGTAACAGAGAATCTGTCTTCATGTCAGCAGAGAATTAGTCTGCATGTCATAGCAGAGAATGAGGCTTCACGTCAGCCACCACTGCAACAGTCCATTGGCATATATTTAGGCCCAGCACACACACAGGCAGAGGAGAGAGGCCCCGTAACAGAGAATCTGGCTTCATGTCAGCAGAGAATCAGTCTGCATGTCATAGCAGAGAATGAGGCTTCACGTCAGCCACCACTGCAACAGTCCATTGGCATATATTTAGGCCCAGCACACACACAGGCAGAGGAGAGAGGTCCCGTAACAGAGAATCTGTCTTCATGTCAGCAGAGAATTAGTCTGCATGTCATAGCAGAGAATGAGGCTTCACGTCAGCCACCACTGTAACAGTCCATTGTCATATATTTAGGCCCAGCACACAGGCAGAGCAGAGAGGTCCCGTAACAGACGATCTGGCTTCATGTCAGCAGAGAATCAGTCTGCATGTCATAGCAGAGAATGAGGCTTCATGTCAGCCACCACTGCAACAGTCCATTGGCATATATTTAGGCCCAGCACACACACAGGCAGAGGAGAGAGGTCCCGTAACAGAGAATCTGTCTTCATGTCAGCAGAGAATCAGTCTGCATGTCATAGCAGAGAATGAGGCTTCACGTCAGCCACCACTGCAACAGTCCATTGGCATATATTTAGGCCCAGCACACACACAGGCAGAGGAGAGAGGTCCCGTAACAGACAATCTGGCTTCATGTCAGCAGAGAATCAGTCTGCATGTCATAGCAGAGAATCAGGCTTCACGTCACCCAACATTGGAACAGTCCATTGGCATATATTTAGGCCCCGGCACCCAGACACAGGAGAGGTTCATTCAACTTTGGGTAGCCTCGCAATATAATGGTAAAATGAAAATAAAAATAGGATTGAATGAGGAAGTGCCCTGGAGTCCAATAATATATGGTTAAGGGGAGGTAGTTAATGTCTAATCTGGACAAGGGACGGACAGATCCTGTGGGATCCATGCCTGGTTCATTTTTATGAACGTCAGCTTGTCCACATTGGCTGTAGACAGGCGGCTGCGTTTGTCTGTAATGACGCCCCCTGCCGTGCTGAATACACGTTCAGACAAAACGCTGGCTGCCGGGCAGGCCAGCACCTCCAAGGCATAAAAGGCTAGCTCTGGCCACGTGGACAATTTAGAGACCCAGAAGTTGAATGGGGCCGAACCATCAGTCAGTACGTGGAGGGGTGTGCCCACGTACTGTTCCACCATGTTAGTGAAATGTTGCCTCCTGCTAACACGTTGCGTATCAGGTGGTGGTGCAGTTAGCTGTGGCGTGTTGACAAAAGTTTTCCACATCTCTGCCATGCTAACCCTGCCCTCAGAGGAGCTGGCCGTGACACAGCTGCCTTGGCGACCTCTTGCTCCTCCTCTGCCTTGGCCTTGGGCTTCCACTTGTTCCCCTGTGACATTTGGGAATGCTCTCAGTAGCGCGTCTACCAACGTGCGCTTGTACTCGCGCATCTTCCTATCACGCTCCAGTGCAGGAAGTAAGGTGGGCACATTGTCTTTGTAGCGTGGATCCAGCAGGGTGGCAACCCAGTAGTCCGCACAGGTTAAAATGTGGGCAACTCTGCTGTCGTTGCGCAGGCACTGCAGCATGTAGTCGCTCATGTGTGCCAGGCTGCCCAGGGGTAAGGACAAGCTGTCCTCTGTGGGAGGCGTATCGTCATCGTCCTGCCTTTCCCCCCAGCCACGCACCAGTGATGGACCCGAGCTGCGTTGGGTGCCACCCCGCTGTGACCATGCTTCATCCTCATCCTCCTCCACCTCCTCCTCATCCTCGTCCTCCTCGTCCTCCAGTAGTGGGCCCTGTCTGGCCACATTTGTACCTGGCCTCTGCTGTTGCCAAAAACCTCCCTCTGAGTCACTTCGAAGAGACTGGCCTGAAAGTGCTAAAAATGACCCCTCTTCCTCCTCCTCCTCCTCCTCCTGGGCCACCTCCTCTTGCATCATCGCCCTAAGTGTTTTCTCAAGGAGACATAGAAGTGGTATTGTAACGCTGATAACGGCGTCATCGCCACTGGCCATGTTGGTGGAGTACTCGAAACAGCGCAACAGGGCACACAGGTCTCGCATGGAGGCCCAGTCATTGGTGAGTGGCTGTTCTGTAGTGTGACTGACCCGTGCGTGCTGCAGCTGAAACTCCACTATGGCCTGCTGCTGCTCGCACAGTCTGTCCAGCATGTGCAAGGTGGAGTTCCACCTGGTGGGCACGTCGCATATGAGGCGGTGAGCGGGAAGGCCGAAGTTACGCTGTAGCGCAGACAGGCGAGCAGCAGCAGGATGTGAACGCCGGAAGCGCGAACAGACGGCCCGCACTTTATGCAGCAGCTCTGACATGTCGGGGTAGTTGTGAATGAACTTCTGCACCACCAAATTCAGCACATGCGCCAAGCAAGGGATGTGCGTCAAATTGGCTAGTCCCAGAGCTGCAACGAGATTTCGCCCATTATCGCACACCACCAGGCCGGGCTTGAGGCTCACCGGCAGCAACCACTCGTCGGTCTGTTGTTCTATACCCCGCCACAACTCCTGTGCGGTGTGGGGCCTGTCCCCCAAACATATGAGTTTCAGAATGGCCTGCTGACGTTTACCCCGGGCTGTGCTGAAGTTGGTGGTGAAGGTGTGTGGCTGACTGGATGAGCAGGTGGAAGAAGAGGAGGAGGAAGCCGAGAAGGAGGAGGTGGCAACAGGAGGCAAAGAATGTTGCCCTGCGATCCTTGGCGGCGGAAGGACGTGCGCCAAACAGCTCTCCGCCTGGGGCCCAGCTGCCACTACATTTACCCAGTGTGCAGTTAGGGAGATATAGCGTCCCTGGCCGTGCTTACTGGTCCACGTATCTGTGGTTAGGTGGACCTTGCTACAGATGGCGTTGCGCAGTGCACACTTGATTTTATCGGATACTTGGTTGTGCAGGGAAGGCACGGCTCTCTTGGAGAAGTAGTGGCGGCTGGGAACAACATACTGTGGGACAGCAAGCGACATGAGCTGTTTGAAGCTGTCTGTGTCCACCAGCCTAAATGACAGCATTTCATAGGCCAGTAGTTTAGAAATGCTGGCATTCAGGGCCAGGGATCGAGGGTGGCTAGGTGGGAATTTACGCTTTCTATCAAATGTTTGTGAGATGGAGAGCTGAACGCTGGCGTGTGACATGGTTGAGACGCTTGGTGACGGAGGTGGTGGTGGTGGTGTTGGTGGTACATCCCCTGTTTGCTGGGCGGCAGGTGCCAACGTTCCTCCAGAGGCGGAGGAAGAGGCCGAGGCGGCAGCAGCAGAAGAGGCCGAGGCGGCAGCAGCAGAAGAGGTAGCAGGGGGAGCCTGAGTGACTTCCTTGGTTTTAAGGTGTTTACTCCACTGCAGTTCATGCTTTGCATGCAGGTGCCTGGTCATGCAGGTTGTGCTCAGGTTCAGAACAGTTAATGCCTCGCTTCAGGCTCTGATGGCACAGCGTGCAAACCACTCGGGTCTTGTCGTCAGCACATTGTTTGAAGAAGTGCCATGCCAGGGAACTCCTTGAAGCTGCCTTTGGGGTGCTCGGTCCCAGATGGCGGCGGTCAGTAGCAGGCGGAGTCTCTTGGCGGCGGGTGTTCTGCTTTTGCCCACTGCTCCCTCTTTTGCTACTCTGTTGGCTCGGTCTCACCACTGCCTCTTCCTCCGAACTGTGAAAGTCAGTGGCACGACCTTCATTCCATGTGGGGTCTAGGACCTCATCGTCCCCTGCATCGTCTTCCACCCAGTCTTGATCCCTGACCTCCTGTTCAGTCTGCACACTGCAGAAAGACGCAGCAGTTGGCACCTGTGTTTCGTCATCATCAGAGACATGCTGAGGTGGTATTCCCATGTCCTCATCATCAGGAAACATAAGTGGTTGTGCGTCAGTGCATTCTATGTCTTTCACCGCTGGGGAAGGGCTAGGTGGATGCCCTTGGGAAACCCTGCCAGCGGAGTCTTCAAACAGCATAAGAGACTGCTGCATAACTTGAGGCTGAGACAGTTTCCCTGGTATGCATGGGGGTGATGTGACAGACTGATGGGGTTGGTTTTCAGGCGCCATCTGTGCGCTTTCTGCAGAAGACTGGGTGGGAGATAATGTGAACGTGCTGGATCCACTGTCGGCCACCCAATTGACTAATGCCTGTACCTGCTCAGGCCTTACCATCCTTAGAACGGCATTGGGCCCCACCATATATCGCTGTAAATTCTGGCGGCTACTGGGACCTGAGGTAGTTGGTACACTAGGACGTGTGGATGTGGCAGAACGGCCACGTCCTCTCCCAGCACCAGAGGGTCCACTAACACCACCACGACCATGTCCACGTCCGCGTCCCTTACTAGATGTTTTTCCTCATTGTTATGGTTCACCACAACAACAAATATATTATTTGGCCCAATGTATTGTATTCAAATTCAGCGGGATATAAATTTGAGGCCTAGTATTTAGGCGCTGGGTGACAGGTATGGGTTTAGTGACAGAATTAGACTTGGAAATGCACAGTAGCGGGTGTGTGAAGTTATTCTGAATGACCCTATGTGCACCTTCAATATGATCTACCCTTTTAGGGATAGATTTCAAATAGCTCTGATACAGCAGAAACCACTAAATTTTAAATTGCTAAATTGGGAATTGTATTTCAACCCAGAACAAAAAATGTGCTTTGACGGACACTAAATAACTTGCCCAGCCAGAACAGTACAGCGGTAACGAGAGATTTAGCGGGATATAAATTTGAGGCCTAGTATTTAGGCGCTGGGTGACCGGTATGGATTTAGTGACAGAATTAGACTGGGATATGCACAGTAGCGTGTGTGTGTGAAGTTATTCTGAATGACCCTATGTGCACCTTGAATATTATATACCCTTTTAGGGATAGATTTCAAATAGCTCTGATATAGCAGAAACCACTAAATTTTAAATTGCTAAATTGGGAATTGTATTTCAACCCAGAACAAAAAATGTGCTTTGACGGACACTAAATAACTTTCCTAGCCACAACAGGACAGCGGTAACGAGAGATTTAGCGGGATATCAATTTGAGGCCTAGTATTTAGGCGCTGGGTGACAGGTATGGGTTTAGTGACAGAATTAGACTTGGAAATGCACAGTAGCGGGTGTGTTTGAAGTTATTCTGAATAACCCTATGTGCACCTTCAATATGATCTACCCTTTTAGGGATAGATTTCAAATAGCTCTGATATAGCAGAAACCACTAAATTATGAAATTGCTAAATTGGGAATTGTATTTCAACCCAGAACAAAAAATGTGCTTTGACGGACACTAAATAACTTTCCCAGCCACAACAGGACAGCGGTAACGAGAGATTTAGCGGGATATAAATTTGAGGCCTAGTATTTAGGCGCTGGGTGACAGGTATGGGTTTAGTGACAGAATTAGACTTAGAAATGCACAGTAGCGGGTGTGTGTGAAGTTATTCTGAATGACCCTATGTGCACCTTGAATATTATATACCCTTTTAGGGATAGATTTCAAATAGCTCTGATATAGCAGAAACCACTAAATTATGAAATTGCTAAATTGGGAATTGTATTTCAACCCAGAACAAAAAATGTGCTTTGACAGACACTAAATAACTTTCCCAGCCACAACAGGACAGCGGTAACGAGAGATTTAGCGGGATATAAATTTGAGGCCTAGTATTTAGGCGCTGGGTGACAGGTATGGGTTTAGTGACAGAATTAGACTTGGAAATGCACAGTAGCGGGTGTGTGTGAAGTTATTCTGAATGACCCTATGTGCACCTTGAATATTATATACCCTTTTAGGGATAGATTTCAAATAGCTCTGATATAGCAGAAACCACTAAATTATGAAATTGCTAAATTGGGAATTGTATTTCAACCCAGTACAAAAAATGTGCTTTGACGGACACTAAATAACTTGCCCAGCAACAACAGTACAGCGGTAACGAGAGATTTAGCGGGATATAAATTTGAGGCCTAGTATTTAGGCGCTGGGTGACCGGTATGGATTTAGTGACAGAATTAGACTGGGATATGCACAGTAGCGTGTGTGTGAAGTTATTCTGAATGACCCTATGTGCACCTTGAATATTATATACCCTTTTAGGGATAGATTTCAAACAGCTCTGATATAGGAGAAACCACTAAATTTTTAAATTGCTAAATTGGGAATTGTATTTCAACCCAGAACAAAACATGTGCTTTGACGGACACTAAATAACTTGCCCAGCAACAACAGTACAGCGGTAACGAGAGATTTAGCGGGATATAAATTTGAGGCCTAGTATTTAGGCGCTGGGTGACAGGTATGGATTTAGTGACAGAATTAGACTGGGATATGCACAGTAGCGTGTGTGTGAAGTTATTCTGAATGACCCTATGTGCACCTTGAATATTATATACCCTTTTAGGGATAGATTTCAAATAGCTCTGATATAGCAGGAACCACTAAATTATGAAATTGCTAAATTGGGAATTGTACTTCAACCCAGAACAAAAAATGTGCTTTGACGGACACTAAATAACTTTCCCAGCCACAACAGGACAGCGGTAACGAGAGATTTAGCGGGATATAAATTTGAGGCCTAGTATTTAGGCGCTGGGTGACCGGTATGGATTTAGCGACAGAATTAGACTTGGAAATGCACAGTAGCGTGTGTGTGAAGTTATTCTGAATGACCCTATGTGCACCTTGAATATTATATACCCTTTTAGGGATAGATTTCAAATAGCTCTGATATAGCAGGAACCACTAAATTATGAAATTGCTAAATTGGGAATTGTACTTCAACCCAGAACAAAAAATGTGCTTTGACGGACACTAAATAACTTTCCCAGCCACAACAGGACAGCGGTAACGAGAGATTTAGCGGGATATAATTTTGAGGCCTAGTATTTAGGCGCTGGGTGACCGGTATGGATTTAGTGACAGAATTAGACTGGGATATGGCCAAAAAATAACCACACTATTGCTGGTTAAATGCACTTGGTGACGGGCGCAGCTTGCCCCTGATGTAGTATATGGCCAAAAAATGAACAGACTATTGCTGGTTAAATGCACTTGGTGTCACAGCTTGACGAACCACACTACTGAGGGTTAAATGCACTTGGTGACGGGCGCAGCTTGCCCCTGATGTAGTATATGGCCAAAAAATGAACAGACTATTGCTGGTTAAATGCACTTGGTGACGGGCGCAGCTTGCCCCTGATTTAGTATATGGCCAAAAAATGAACAGACTATTGCTGGTTAAATGCACTTGGTGTGATAGCTTGACCAACCACACTACTGAGGATTAAATGCACTTGGTGACGGGCGCAGCTTGCCCCTGATGTAGTATATGGCCAAAAAATGAACAGACTATTGCTGGTTAAATGCACTTGGTGTCACAGCTTGACGAACCACACTACTGAGGGTTAAATGCACTTGGTGACGGGCGCAGCTTGCCCCTGATGTAGTATATGGCCAAAAAATGAACAGACTATAGCTGGTTAAATGCACTTGGTGTGACAGCTTCACCCTGATGTAGGCTTTAGCCAAAAAACAACCACACCATTGAGGGTTAAATGCACTTGGTCGCAGCTTGGATGCACTTGGTCGCAGCACCGCACAAGACACAAAATGGCCGCCGATCACCCCAGAAAAAAGTGACTGACAAACGGTCTGGGCAGCCTAAAAACAGTGAGTGAGCATTTGAATTTCAGCAGCTCAATGATGCACAGCTGCAGATCGATCGATTAATCAAGTGAAGTCCTTTGGAGGAGTTAATCTGCCTAATCTCGCCCTACTGTCGCATCCGCAACCTCTCCCTACGCTAATCAGAGCAGAGTGACGGGCGGCGCTATGTGACTCCAGCTTAAATAGAGGCTGGGTCACATGGTGCTCTGGCCAATCACAGCCATGCCAATAGACTGGGATATGCACAGTAGCGTGTGTGTGAAGTTATTCTGAATGACCCTATGTGCACCTTGAATATTATATACCCTTTTAGGGATAGATTTCAAATAGCTCTGATATAGCAGGAACCACTAAATTATGAAATTGCTAAATTAGGAATTGTACTTCAACCCAGAACAAAAAATGTGCTTTGACGGACACTAAATAACTTTCCCAGCCACAACAGGACAGCGGTAACGAGAGATTTAGCGGGATATAAATTTGAGGCCTAGTATTTAGGCGCTGGGTGACCGGTATGGATTTAGCGACAGAATTAGACTTGGAAATGCACAGTAGCGTGTGTGTGAAGTTATTCTGAATGACCCTATGTGCACCTTGAATATTATATACCCTTTTAGGGATAGATTTCAAATAGCTCTGATATAGCAGGAACCACTAAATTATGAAATTGCTAAATTGGGAATTGTACTTCAACCCAGAACAAAAAATGTGCTTTGACGGACACTAAATAACTTTCCCAGCCATAACAGGACAGCGGTAACGAGAGATTTAGCGGGATATAATTTTGAGGCCTAGTATTTAGGCGCTGGGTGACCGGTATGGATTTAGTGACAGAATTAGACTGGGATATGGCCAAAAAATAACCACACTATTGCTGGTTAAATGCACTTGGTGACGGGCGCAGCTTGCCCCTGATGTAGTATATGGCCAAAAAATGAACAGACTATTGCTGGTTAAATGCACTTGGTGTCACAGCTTGACGAACCACACTACTGAGGGTTAAATGCACTTGGTGACGGGCGCAGCTTGCCCCTGATGTAGTATATGGCCAAAAAATGAACAGACTATTGCTGGTTAAATGCACTTGGTGACGGGCGCAGCTTGCCCCTGATTTAGTATATGGCCAAAAAATGAACAGACTATTGCTGGTTAAATGCACTTGGTGTGATAGCTTGACCAACCACACTACTGAGGGTTAAATGCACTTGGTGACGGGCGCAGCTTGCCCCTGATGTAGTATATGGCTAAAAAATGAACAGACTATTGCTGGTTAAATGCACTTGGTGTCACAGCTTGACGAACCACACTACTGAGGGTTAAATGCACTTGGTGACGGGCGCAGCTTGCCCCTGATGTAGTATATGGCCAAAAAATGAACAGACTATAGCTGGTTAAATGCACTTGGTGTGACAGCTTCACCCTGATGTAGGCTTTAGCCAAAAAACAACCACACCATTGAGGGTTAAATGCACTTGGTCGCAGCTTGGATGCACTTGGTCGCAGCACCGCACAAGACACAAAATGGCCGCCGATCACCCCAGAAAAAAGTGACTGACAAACGGTCTGGGCAGCCTAAAAACAGTGAGTGAGCATTTGAATTTCAGCAGCTCAATGATGCACAGCTGCAGATCGATCGATTAATCAAGTGAAGTCCTTTGGAGGAGTTAATCTGCCTAATCTCGCCCTACTGTCGCATCCGCAACCTCTCCCTACGCTAATCAGAGCAGAGTGACGGGCGGCGCTATGTGACTCCAGCTTAAATAGAGGCTGGGTCACATGGTGCTCTGGCCAATCACAGCCATGCCAATAGTAGGCATGGCTGTGATGGCCTCTTGGGGCAAGTAGTATCACGCTTGTTGATTGGCTGCTTTGCAGCCTTTCAAAAAGCGCCAAGAAAGCGTCACAAAAGCGCCAAGAAAGCGACGAACACCGAACCCGAACCCGGACTTTTACGAAAATATCCGGGTTCGGGTCCGTGTCACGGACACACCAAAATTCGGTACGAACCCGAACTATACAGTTCGAGTTCGCTCATCTCTAATTAAGATCCTTTTATCGTTCGGCCTTTATATTCAGGCTGGACAACAGTGAAACAATGTTGCTAGGTTTATGTGTACTTTTGAAGCTGCCACTAGTCTGCTCCATTAACTTGTCTCTAGGCTACACTCTACACTTTTGTGCTACTGACTGCTCTATTTCATCCATAGAAGTCACTGTTCGCGCTAAACCGCTCATGTGGCATGCTCAATTCCACTCCTCAATGTCTGGTGCTGTCTCTGCAGCGTACTCTTTTATTACTAGTCCCTAACATTTCAGGCACTGTTTAAAATACAGGACGTCATACCACCCCTCCCGACATGTTTCGCCACACTCGGTGGCTTCGTCAGGGGATGTGGGGTATGTGGACGCCGCGCGCATGTCTCGACCCTCCTAAATAACTTTCTAGGTCCCGCCCACCTATCCCAAGTTTCCCTACAGCCAATCACTGTGGGCGCTCCGGTAAGGTCCTCAAGTCAAAGCACATGATGTCTCTCTGACACACATCCTGTGCACTATTCTCCTCCCCCTTGATGACTCACTGCTGACGTCACATTTGTTTCGTCAGATGACTAATGGGGAGGTACCCACCAGGGCGGTACCCGGTAAGGTCCTCAAGTCAAAGCACATGATGTCTCTCTGACGCACATCCTGTGCACTATTCTCCTCCCCCTTAGTGACTCACTGCTGACGTCACATTTGTTTCGTCAGATGACTATTGGGGCGGTACCCACCAGGGCTGGTACCCGGTAAGGTCCTCAAGGTCAAAGCACATGATGTCTCCCTGACGCACATACTGTGCGCTATTCTCCTCCCCCTTTGTGACTCACTGCTGACGTCACACTTGTTTCGTCAGATGACTAATGGGGCAGTACCCACCAAAGCGAATTAGGTGAGATCGTCACTTCTCTCCACCTTTTGTTCGCCCAACCCCATCTCCTTCTCCTTAATTACACTTTTAACCCATCCATGTCCCTCACTGACATACTATATTTAATGCATGCCACCTTACTATATACACCATTAGGTGCAGAATTAGTCTGCAATTTACATTCTGTATGAGGGGGACGGACAAGCAGCGTTTTTGGAGTATGGGGTTTAACACTCTGTCAGTCACAATGGATTAATGTTTTAATATTAATTATATTTTCAATATAACATATGGAGTCCCCACTATTTTTAAGGATATGTCCACAAGGGCTCCACAGACATCTGACCTGTATTTGGACCCATTCTCGGAGCTGCCTATATCAGTTGTCCACCATACTTTATACATGACCAAGAGAGCTCTTTTGCTCTAATTCATATATATCCATCCATGCGTATGATGCTACGGCTGTCTCTTTTAATATGGATTAGGTGGTATTTTGATAATCGGGCCGCAATAATTCCTCAATTAAACTGGGGTCTGAGATGCAATTTTTCCTAGTTTATTGCTTCAATTTTTTATATCACAAATTATTTTAGTTTGCAATCAAGTATGTATATTTCCTTAAATTGTGCTATGTCAGATAAAGGCCGTATATGAGAAACCCTCATTTAGGCCGCCCGGACTCATAGTTTGTAATCTGTGTATCCATCTGGCCTCCTCCTGCAGAAGCTTTATGTCCAAATTCCCACTCCTAGGTCCCAGGGTTTTTCTCTCCAATCCCCAGAACTTAAGGACTTCCAAATTACCACCATGTACATATGTTATATGCCTGTAGAGTGACGTATCTTTACCCGTGTTGATGGTGCTGATGTGACCAGATATTCTACGCCTCAATTCCTGAGTGGTTTTACCCACATATAACTTGGGGCAGTTGCATGATGCAATGTAAATAATGCCACTGCTTCGGCAATTAAAGAACTCTCTGATCACATAAGTACGTCCATCCATGGGGTTTTTGAATTGTTTTACTTTAGGTAGGAATTTGCAAAAGGTACAGTTCCCACAGGGGAAGGATCCAGTGATACTGGATTTCAGCCAGCTTGTGTTTGTCATTTGTCTTTCAGGTAGGAAGCTATGGACGAGTTTGTCCCTCAGATTTGGTCCTCTCCTATACGTCACACTGGGGTATGATGGTAATACGTCTCGCAGTTGTTCATCACTGGTAAGTACCTGCCAATGTTTCTTAAGAATCTTCATCACCTGTTGGTTGCCACAATCATAAGTTCCTATGCATCTGATCCTTTTGTCTTTTCCTTCTCTCTTCTGATTGGTTTTATATTCCTGAGATAGTAATTCATCCCTATTTGTGCTTTTAGCACGATTGAATGCCTTCTTAAGGCATTTGCGTGGGTAACCCCTGCTCCTAAATCTATTATAGAGCTCATCTGCCTCTTTCTTAAAAGTCTCTTCGGTGGCACAATTCCTTCTGGCTCTCAAATATTGCCCCGTTGGTATTCCTTTTCTTAATGCCACTGGGTGCCAGCTCGTCCAGTGCAGGAGACTGTTTGTAGAGGTAGGTTTTCGAAAGATCTCTGTAAGGATTTGCCCATCTGCATCCTTCTGGATCAACAGGTCCAGGAAGCATATTTGATTTGGATGAATTTCGGAGGTAAAGTGCATTCCAATGTCGTTGTGGTTGAGTCTATCCACAAAGGTGATGAATTCATCCTTCTCCCCCTCCCAGAAAATCAAAACATCGTCGATGAATCGTCCCCAAAATAAAACGTGACTGGTGAATGGTGCCATGTTATCTGTAAAGACTACAGTGTCTTCCCACCACCCCAAAAATAAATTTGCGAATGTCGGTGCACAGGGAGTCCCCATAGCGGTACCCTTCATCTGTTGATAAAAGGTACCGCTACAGAGAAAATAATTGTGAGTTAAAATAAATCTTAATAGTGATAAAATGAAATCATTGTGCTCCTGAAAATTTGTGCTCTTGGTGTCCAGAAAGTGCTTTGTAGCCCGGATGCCCAGTTCATGATCTATATTGCTATAGAGGGCCTCTACGTCTAAGCTTGCCAGGTATGTGGACGAAGATAGGGAAATTCCCCTTATTTTCGTTAGTACGTCAGTGGTGTCTTTAATGTACGAAGGGAGAGATGACACAAAAGGCCTCAATATTTCATCCACATACTCACTGGCAGGTTGGCTTAGGGAGTCGTTACCCGAAACTATCGGGCGTCCCGGTATTGGGTGCTTCCTCTTGTGCACCTTAGGTAGTGCATAAAAGGTAGGAATAGTGGGGCTTTTATTGTATAAGAAATCCAACTCATCCTTGGATATTAATTATTTACTCTGGCTGTTGTCAAGATCTTTTTAAGATCTGCCAAATATCTCTTGGTTGGATTCTCCAATAAAATATGATAGATTTCTTTATCCCCCAATAGTTTGTTGACCATGCTCTCATAGTCCTTCCTATTTTGGATGACTATGTTGCCCCCCTTATCACTTGGTTTCACTATTATGTCTTTGTTGGTTTTTAACTCATCCAATGACTCAAGTTCTTCCTTGGTTAGGTTCCCAGGGCTCAAGTCCCTGTTTATTCTGACCTTATTTATGTCATGGGATACCAACTGCACAAATGTGTCAATTTTTTGAAACTGTGAGAAGGGGGGAGTCCATTTGGACCTTGGTTTGAGGTCCGTTAATGGGGGCATGATCTCTACACTGGCACCTTCACTTTCCAAGTATAGACTCTCCAATATATCTAGAGCTTGCTGCTCTTTCTGGATAAGTTTACCAGTTTCTATGTTTGTGCTTGAGAATTGCTTATGCAATGCCAATTTTCGTGCAAATAAATTGATATCTTTTATCCAGTTGAATTTATCAAAATTCGGTACTGGCGTGAACGTAAGACCTTTCTCTAATACAGTAATTTGTGTTTCTGTGAGATTCTGTGATGAAAGGTTTATAATCTGGGTCGATTCAATATTTCCACTCTGGGCTACTTCATATTGTATCCCCACTTTTCTCTGTCCCTCTGTTGGACATTGCTCTGTCCTAAAAAAAGAGGGGCAATAGGTGGTGTACCATACAGGTTTGATGGTCCAGCCGCAATTGGACCTTGATTTTGTGATGCCACTGCATTTGTGCCACCTGTATTTCCATGTGTGGGTACCAATGCTGTGGTTTCCAAGGGGGTCGATGCAACAGGAGGTACTTTGGATCTCACGGAGGCCACTTGATCTATCTTGTTCTGAGTCCCCATATTTAGGTTGGAAAATGCAAAACCACCCAAAAAGGAAGATGTACCACTTGCTTGTGGTTGGGCACATTCTAATGTGTCTGTTTTGGGATTACCCGTTTTTTTCTGATTTCTGAATCTGTTGTGTCGCACCTTTCTTTTAATCCCCCCCCCCCTATTTCTAGGGTCTTGATTGTTTGTACTCTCAGTGCCAGATGTATCAGATTCTGAGTAATCCGTATATCGTGCACGTCTAATTGGGTTGTTTTGCCTATTTCTCCAACTGTAAATGCGATTGGTGTCAAAATCCAGCCTGTCCCGGATATATTTACGATGTTTCCTCTCTTTTATTTCCTCTTTTAGGATTTCCAGATCCTTCTGCAATTTTGACTCCTGATTTTTAAAATCCGGATGTAGTCCAAAGGTGAGTATCTCTTTAACTTCCTGATTTAATTGCTCTGCTGTACGTTCCAGGCACTTTTTCTCATACTCGACCATAAATCTCATGAGCTTCAAAGAGCTCTCTGTTTGGATTTCCTCCCACCCTTTGATGTAATCAGGATCCTCAGTATGGACGTTAGGTCTCAGGGTGCTTCTCAGGCCTCTATACACTATTTTCTGATTCAAGTATGTCTCAAGGACTGGCTATTTCCCACCAGGATCGATAATATTGCTTATAGGTCTTACTGAGATTTTTGAAACCTGTAACAATGTCCGTACTGCTCAAGGGAATTGCCTGTTGTGAGAACACCTGTGTGGCTTCTAGGTTAAATATATCTTTGCTAATGCCTTGGGCTAGAAATCCCGCCATAGCACAATATTGGAGATGGAATAGATTTTCCAAGGTTGGAACTTAATATAAGTGGGGGGTAACCCCTGTATTAAACAGTTTATTGAAATAAAGTCTCTTTTAGGAACCCTCGGGATATTATTAGTAATGACAGCATCTATGGTCTATTCAGACCCTACATTCCCTGTAGGGGTCCCTAACTGAAAATAAAAATATTTCTTTATTAGTTATTATTTTAAAATAGATGAACCAAGCAACTATAGAAAACTATTAAAATTATCAGTGTCTGATGGAGGGTACAATTGGAGTGTATGAATGTATTTGCCTTTGTCACATGTAGCCACTATGGGAGTGCAGTGCCTCCCATTCATTTGTATGGGGTATAGCTGCACTTACAAGCCTCTGCTAGTACTTTGTTTGTGCATTCATACAATGTGATGGCAGATTGGGCGCTCCTATTAAGATCCTTTTATCGTTCGGCCTTTATATTCAGGCTGGACAACAGTGAAACAATGTTGCTAGGTTTGTGTGTACTTTTGAAGCTGCCACTAGTCTGCTCAATTCACTTGTCTCTAGGCTACACTCTACACTTTTGTGCTACTGACTGCTCTATTTCATCCATAGAAGTCACTGTTCACGCTAAACCGCTCATGTGGCATGCTCAATTCCACTCCTCAATGTCTGGTGCTGTCTCTGCAGCGTACTCTTTTATACTAGTCCCTAACATTTCATGCACTGTTTAAAATACAGGACGTCATACCACCCCTCCCGACATGTTTCGCCACGCTCGGTGGCTTCGTCAGGGGATGTGGGGTATGTGGACGCCGCGCGCATGTCTCGACCCTCCTAAATAACTTTCTAGGTCCCGCCCACCTATCCCAAGTTTCCCTTACAGCCAATCACTGTGGGCGCTCCGGTAAGGTCCTCAAGTCAAAGCACATGATGTCTCTCTGACACACATCCTGTGCACTATTCTCCTCCCCCTTGATGACTCACTGCTGACGTCACATTTGTTTCGTCAGATGACTAATGGGGAGGTACCCACCAGGGCGGTACCCGGTAAGGTCCTCAAGTCAAAGCACATGATGTCTCTCTGACGCACATCCTGTGCACTATTCTCCTCCCCCTTAGTGACTCACTACTGATGTCACATTTGTTTCGTCAGATGACTATTGGGGCGGTACCCACCAGGGTGGTACCCGGTAAGGTCCTCAGGTCAAAGCACATGATATCTCCCTTACGCACATACTGTGCGCTATTCTCCTCCCCCTTTGTGACTCACTGCTGACGTCACACTTGTTTCGTCAGATGACTAATGGGGCGGTACCCACCAAAGCGAATTAGTCATCTGACGAAACAAGTGTGACGTCAGCAGTGAGTCACAAAGGGGGAGGAGAATAGCGCACAGTATGTGCGTCAGGGAGATATCATGTGCTTTGACCTGAGGACCTTACCGGGTACTGCCCTGGTGGGTACCGCCCCAATAGTCATCTGACGAAACAAATGTGACGTCAGTAGTGAGTCACTAAGGGGGAGGAGAATAGTGCACAGGATGTGCGTCAGACGAGACATCATGTGCTTTGACTTGAGGACCTTACCGGGTACCTGCCCTGGTGGGTACCTCCCCACTAGTCATCTGACGAAACAAATGTGACGTCAGCAGTGAGTCATCAAGGGGGAGGAGAATAGTGCACAGGATGTGTGTCAGAGAGACATCATGTGCTTTGACTTGAGGACCTTACCGGAGCGCCCACAGTGATTGGCTGTAGGGAAACTTGGGATAGGTGGGCGGGACCTAGAAAGTTATTTAGGAGGGTCGAGACATGCGCGCGGCGTCCACATACCCCACATCCCCTGACGAAGCCACCTGAGCTGTGGCGAAACATGTCGGGAGGGGTGGTATGACGTCCTGTATTTTAAACAGTGCCTGAAATGTTAGGGACTAGTAATAAAAGAGTACGCTGCAGAGACAGCACCAGACATTGAGGAGTGGAATTGAGCATGCCACATGAGCGGTTTAGCGTGAACAGTGACTTCTATGGATGAAATAGAGCAGTCAGTAGCACAAAAGTGTAGAGTGTAGCCTAGAGACAAGTGAATTGAGCAGACTAGTGGCAGCTTCAAAAGTACACATAAACCTAGCAACATTGTTTTACTGTTGTCCAGCCTGAATATAAAGGCCGAACGATAAAAGGATCTTAATAGGAGCGCCCAATCTGCCATCACATTGTATGAATGCACAAACAAAGTAACAGCAGAGGCTTGTAGGTGCAGCTATACCCCATATAAATGAATGGGAGGCACTGCACTCCATAGTGGCTACATGTGACAAAGACAAATACATTTATACACTCCAATTGTACCCTCCATCAGACACTGATAATTTTAATAGTTTTCTATAGTTGTTTGGTTCATCTATTTTAAAATAATAACCAATAAAGAAATATTTTTATTTTCAGTTAGGGACCCCTACAGGGAATTTAGGGTCTGAATAGACCATAGATGCGTTACCTCCACACTATGTCACCTTGCCACTCTATGGTCTCCTGATGCTGTTGCTACCTCAACATTATGTCACCTTGCTACTCTGTGGTCTACTGATGCTGCTGCCAACTCCCCACTCTGCCACTGGGTCACTCTGTGGTCCCCTGATGCTGCTGCCACCTCCACACTCTGTCATTGTGCCACTCTGTGGTCTCCTGATGCTGCTGCTACCCCCACACTATGTCACCTTGCTACTCTGTATTCTCCTGATATTGCTGCTACCTCAACACTATGTCACCTTGCTACTCTGTGGTCTCCTAATGATGCTGCTACCTCAACACTATGTGACCTTGCCACTCCGTGGCCTCCTAATGCTGCTGCTGCCACCTCCACACTCTGTCATTGAGCCACTCTGTGGCCTCCTCATGCTGCTGCTACCTCCACACTAGTTAACCTTGACACTCTGTGTCCTCATCATGCTGCTTCTGCCACCTCCACACTCTGTCATTGTGCCACTCTGTGGTCTCCTGATGCTGATGTTACCTCAACACTATGTCACCTTGCCACTCTGTGGTCTCCTGATGCTGCTGCCCCCTTCACACTATGTCATCTTGCCAATATGTGGTCTCCTGATGCTGATACTACCTCAACACTATGTCACCTTGCCACTCTGTGGTCTCCTGATGCTGCTGCAACCTCCACACTATGTCACCTTGTCTCTCTGTGGTTTCCTGATTCTGCTGCCGCCTCCACACTATGTCACCTTGCCACTCTGTGGCTTTCTCATGCTGCTGCTACCTCCACACTTTGTCACCTTGCCACTTTGTGGTCTCCTGATGCTGCTGCTTCCTCAACACTATGTCACCTTGCCACTCTGTGGCCTCTGTATGCTGCTGCTGCCAACTATACACTTTGTCATTGTGCCACTCTGTGATCTCCTGATGCTGCTGTTACCTCCACACCATGTCACCTTGCCACTCTGTGGTCTCTTGATGCTGCTGCTGCCACCTCCACACTATGTCATTGGGCCACTCTGTGGACTTCTCATCCTGTTCCCACCCTCCCCACTATTTTGCCTTTTTGGCCCTTCTTATGATCTGTCAGAAGGAAGGAAAAATGAGACACACAGCAGATCCTGTCTGTGTAATAGCTGTAAGGCCTGTGGGGTCCCATCAGAATTGGCTAATAATTTGGTAGCCAAAAGAAGGAGTGGGTACAAAACACAGAAGGTATGCAAATATTCCATTTATGTGTCATCTCTGTTTTGGATCCACTCCTGTTTTTTTTGGCATTATCATAACTAATGGATTACTGACCAAATGCTGACCGTGTGAAGGCGGATGCTCAACAGACAGGATCTGTTTTTTTGAGAGTTATTGTTCTGATGGATCAGAGGAAGAAAAAAATAATTAGTGACGTCAACACAAACTTACTGCTGACACCCTCTACTTATATAAGCGTTTAATAGAACAGGTTCTGAAGACATCTGCATGGAATCAGCTGACAACATTCTAAAAGAAGTGCGCTCTTTTAAGCTATAGAAGGATTTTGGGCCTCTGCAAGATTCTTTATACCTGACGCTAACATCGACCTGTAAGGTTCAGTTCACACTTGAGTTATTTGGTCAGTTTTGGCCCTGTAACTGCTCAAAAAAGTGAAGTGTGCAGTGATTCTAAGAGCGATGCCTGTCATCTCCGTCTGATACTGACTCACAGTAATATTTCACTACCACAGCAGACTCACTATGCGTGTTGCTGCAAGGCACAGTGTTCTACAGCACTATACAGGCTCTCTGCAGCCAGGAATAGCAGTTTTTTAACGTAATTCCCCACAAATTATTTTGGATCAAATCAAATCTTTTCAGAAAATCGGGCAAACTTACCGAATCAAATTTTTTGGGAAATTCGCTCATCTTTAGTGATGGCAGCAATAAAGAGCAGAGGCAACATATCTCCCAAAACATAGCCATGGCCACATCTGCTTCGGGATCTGTTGATGTAGCTGACACTTTGGGTTGGTTAGGCCCAAAATCACTAGTGATGAGTGAAGTATTAAAAAATTTGATTTGGTTGCTTCGCCGAATTTTACAAAAAAATTAGCTTTGTAGCAAAGGGATTTCTTTGTAAGTAATGGGTGCAATAACAGAAATAATACAGTGTAAGATAAAAAAAATTTAAAAAATCATACTTGCCTCATACATTTGACTGCAAATAGCCGGCCGCTGCCATCTTGATTCAATATCTATCGCAAAATCACGTCTGCCAGCATGGTGACGTCTATCAAGATGGCGGTGGTCGGCTCTTCATGCTCAAACGGATGAGATAATCGAAAATCGATTCGCTACCACGAGGAAATTCGGCTTGAATTCCACTTTGTGGAGTTTGATTCAACACTAATTATCACCTTCTTTTTTCCCTGCTAAGATTTTTCTTTGTCCTCTCCTTCATCGTGAGACATCTATAACAGAATGTTTGACCATAAAATGTATTTTTCCCTTTTCCCCACCTGGCTAATCCTTGCAATTCTCACTGGGCAGCAAGCTACACTCCACTTTGGACACCTTGAGCAGTTGTTACTAGAGATGGCCTTGCAGTTCGCCCGGTGGTCGTTTTGCGGCGAACTTTGCTTGTTCGCGGTTCGCCAAATGGGCAAACATATGGAGATGTCCATCGGCGCCATATTCTTTTACATTGTGAAGAACTATAAATCATTACACATCTATCATGTGGTACAGGACAGCAAATTGAGACATTTCAGCACATGGACATACCCCCCTACCTTATAAATAAACCTAATCTGTCCATTTTACATTCAGTCTTTTGCCAGTGTATGGAGAGGTTGCTGTGTGGAGCAGGGACAGACTGTTAGGGACACCAAACGCTAGCTAATAGGGCCACAAAAGTCCTTTTAAGGCCTGGAATAGGTGTGCTATTGGTAGGTGTGACTTACTGAGGGGTGTAATATACTTATAATATATTTTCTAACATAGAAAGTATATTTTAGTGCATTTGTATTGTGCAGAAGTTGTGTGTGATACTGCAGCTACACAGAGTGCCAAACGCTATTGGAGCAAATCATTTATACTGGTGTGATATACCAGTTGCCCCCCCCCCCAAAAAAAAACTGATTGAAGCAGGGGTGTTATATACCAATTATATACGTTCTATATACTGCAGTTGGGTAGTGCAGCATTTGTTTGCGGTTTAGCTACGT
Organism: Bufo gargarizans; assembly: GCF_014858855.1. Lineage (NCBI taxonomy): Eukaryota > Metazoa > Chordata > Amphibia > Anura > Bufonidae > Bufo > Bufo gargarizans. The sequence continues at coordinate 421,635,757 of NC_058080.1, read as the reverse complement.
TACCTCAGCTACAGATAGGGACAAACGCTATTGGAACAAATAATTTCTACTGGTGTGATATACCAGTTGCCCCCCCAAAAAAACTGATTAAAGCAGGGGTGTGATATACCAATAATATACTTTCTATATAGTGCAGTTGGGTAGTGCAGCATTTGTCTGCGGTTTAACTATGTTACCTCAGCTCACAGAGTGACAAACACTATTGGAACAAATAAATTTTACTAGTGTGAAATACCAGTTGCCCCCCCTAAAAAAAGTGATTGAAGCAGGGGTGTTATATACCAATTATATACTTTCTATATAGTGCATTTGGGTAGTGCAGCATTTGTTTGAGGTTTTACTGTGTTACCTCAGCTACAGATAGTGACAAATGACATTGGAACAAATAATTTCTACTGGTGTGATTTACCAGTTGCCCCCCAAATAAAGTGAAAACAAAAGTGGGCTACAGTAAAATTGTTATTCAGTGACCGCATAATGTTCCTCGAGCCACATAATCACAATTTCTTTTATGTCAGGTGAATGCCTAATTTTTAAGGCCCGTACTCCTGTGGCCTAAAATAAAAAATTTCTAGGCTCCAACAGAGCACATTTCAGAGAATTTTCTAAATTATAGTATACGGCATATAGAATTTGGCACAGGTCAAAATATATGGTGATCTTTGCACAGTAAAAAAAGAGCATCCATTTTTCATATATGTTAAATGTAAGACAAAGACTTGATGTGAACCCGGCCAAATTTCACAATTGTAATTCCATTACCAGGTCTTTACCTTAAGTTCAGGTATTTAGCTAGTAAAACAATGTGCCACCTCCTGTTTGAACGTTGTATTGCAATTTGTCCAATTTAGATATAACGTCATTTCGAGACCACATCTCAGGACATGTTAAGATAAGTGATCAGTTAAGTGTGGACACATCTGTATATGCTTGATAGGATTCTCCAGCAGAAACGTGCCGTTAACGATTACCTGTACGAACTCTGCGGCAGTACAGGTTCTGGGGAGCTTGTTTTTTTCACCTCGCCAGTGGCTGCTGATGCGCGACGCATGCAGACTTCTGTGGTCATTTGATGAGATCACCAAACTGGTAAGTCGCAGCCAGAGTGCCATCAGTGACATTGTACCTTATGCCTTCTTTCTGGAGCGTGCATTGCATCGTGTCATTGATCAAGCCGTCGAGGAGCAGGAAGATCAAGAAGTTGCAATGCTGAATGAACTCCCAGGGGGGCTAGTCCATCTGAGACAAGTCAGCAGGAATCTGAAGAGGAGTCAGAGGAGGATGGTACCTGGGCAGAGGAGGAGGAGCCGATGTTGATGCCCTCCAAGTCTCTTGCCTCATCGATAGGTCCGGACTTGGAGGGCGGGCAAAGGCAGAGGCTGGGAGGAGAAAAGTGAAAATAAGGCTGAGCAGCCAGGGCACCTACACACTGAACGCCACCCCTGGGCACTTGCGAGTGATCATTTGCATATGAATTAAACTTTTGTTTTTCCTGCTGGTGCAAGTCTAAAGACAAAGACAAAGGTACCATTACAATCCTGTATAGGTGTGCTACAGAGCCATGTAAGCACTGTATATGGCCATATGGAAGTGACAGACTCCCTTTGAAATGGCAACCTTCTGCAATATGAGGCATTCAAAACCAGCTCCCCCCCTCCCCTCAGATAGGAATATTTGTGATCTATCACTCATAAACATTCCATTCCATCATCATCAGACTTTATTGCATACTTTTGCAAAACTATGCACATTTCAGAGTGGTCTTTTATTGTTGGCAGTCTAAGGCACACCTATGCAATATTCATGCTGTCTAATCAGCACCTTGATATGAAAAAAATGTTTCAGATCTTTCAGTTTAGCTTATGCAAAATGGGAGCAAAACCGAAATTGTTGTGTTTATATTTTTGCTCAGTGTATATCAAACTATTTTTTTAAACACTTTATTAATCGTCCAACAATAACAATTATATAAAACATATCATTATTAACATATATCAACATATATATTTTTTTTTTACCCTTCAAAACCCCCTCCCCCTGCGATGCGTCTTCCTTCACCACCACCCCTCAGTCCCAAGACCGAGGGGTAGTGGTGACGGGTGGAAGAGCGGAGGAAGCTCTACGAATTCCAGTCTCCCCAGATTCCAATCCATTTTTTCTCAGTATTTCTCTGCTTATACAAAATATATTCATATCTCTTAGTAGTATTCACCAAATGTAATCATGTGTTCATAGTGGGACTGTTTCACGAAAACCAAGAATGTTGCCAAAAACATTATCTTAAATAAAAGATATTTTTTTTATATTGCTGACAGCTCACCTTGGCCAGCTCACCCAATACCCAACATTCAGCGGAGAAAGGGATCTGCACCTTCAATTTTCCCTTAATATATTTATGAATAGCCCCCCAATATTGTTTCAACTCTGAACAGGACCAGAACATATGCAAATAATCCACTTTAGGAACATCGCACCTAGGACAGTTGGAGTCACTCCTAATAATCCCACATCTTTTAAGCCAAAGAGGTGTAACATAAAGTCTATGTAGAATATTAAACTGCACCAAAACGTGATTAAAATTATCTGAGACCTACTGATCCCACATCTACTCCCGATCTATAATGCGTCCCTACTGAATAAACCCCTATCGGCAGATATGACCAAGGCCCACATAATCCTTATCCAGAAAGAAGGCAAAGACCACACCCAATGTCCAGATTTTAGACCCATTTCCCTTCTCAACATTGACTTAAAATTTCTAGCCAAGCTGCTAGCTAACAGACTAGCAAAAATCCTCCTTTCACTTATTCATAGGGACCAAGTGGGTTTTATCAAAGGCAGAGAAGGTATGGATAATACGGCTAGAGTCCTGAACATTTTACACTATGTTAAAAAAAAAATCACTTCCTGTGGTCCTACTCAGCACAGACGCTAAGAAAGCCTTTGATAGAGTCAACTGGTCCTTCATTAAACAGGTTCTATCATCCCAGAACTTCCTGTGCGCCTTTATGTATGCTATCGACACCGTGTATACCAACGCATCTGTCTCTATCTCAGTTAATAGCACAATATCCTCCCCTTTTAACATTAGGAACGGCACTAGACAGGGGTGTCCCTTGTCCGCCCTTTTATTTGTCTTAACGTTAGAACCCCTCCTACAAACTATCAGGAAAGACACAGTCATTAAAGGTATCACCCTTGGAGACCAGGAACATAAAACAGCAGCCTTTGCTGATGATATGCTTGATGTGATTAGCAACCCAGAATCCGCTCTTCCTAGGATTTATCAACATGTGGAAAATTATGGACTTTGTTGCAACTTTAAAGTAAATCACAGCAAATCACTTATCATTTTGCTCAGGCTTATCTGCCTCTACAAAACAAAAATTAGCCCAAGCATTATATGGGAAAGCGATCCTCCTAGCTAGAGTGATAGACTGGTTGAGGGAACCTCCCCACAAATCGTGGGTTTCCATGGAACAAGCAATATTGGGCTGCACATTTAGGGCCTTTTTATTAGGCCACAGAACAGACCAATTCCTACCCCCACTAGCTTCCCCATTAATCAGAGCTACCTTTTCTGCCTGGAAAGGGCTCAGGGACACCCAACATTCTATACCTTTTCCTTCTATAACCTTATAAATTAGAGATGTCATGAACGTCGTCCCCAAAGCACTGTTAGATAGTGTGTTGGGATCCCTTATAAACTCCACGACTCCTATTAGAGACATCATGGAAGACTCCCGACCTTACTCCTTAACAGATCTGAGGACCAAACTTAACTATCTTCACTCTAATATCTCCCCAGTACTTTTTCTTCGTTCATACCTCCAACAAAACATTAACACTCTAGACTTTTCCCACCCACAAGTATGGCTGGAAAGTCTTTTAGAATGTACCCAGACCCCAACCAACTTAATCTCTCAACTTTATAATAAATTAAGACTTCCGGACGCTCTCTTTACCCCGTTGTTCATTAGAATCTGGGAAAGAGATCTGAATAGAACGTTTTCCAGACAGGAAATAGACCAAATCCTGATTTCCCCACACAGAGCCTCAAAATGCATCAGAATTCAGGAGAACTGCTACAAAGTGGTAACCAGATGGTATAAAACCCCAGATAAAATGTGTTTATATTCAACGTCTGCTTCAGACACATGCTGGAGATGCTCCAAATCTAGAGGCTCCTTCCTACACATATGGTGGGAATGCCCTCCCTAAAGGGACTGGTGGAAACAGATTTTTGAGATATGCAACCGAGTTTGCGAGACCTCTCTCATTCCTCAGCCGGAGGTTGCTTTGTTAAATTTATATCCTACAGCAAGTAGGACTCCAAACGTGGGCCTCTACAGACAGTTAATCAACGCGGCTAGATTTTTAATTCCGCTCTACTGGCTCTCGCAGGATACCCCTGCTATTGAAAAATGGTGCTCTAGAGTAGACCAGGTATACAGACTTGAGGAAATTTCTCACTGGGAATGCAGATCTATTCATAAATTCAAGGTCACTTGGCTTGCTTGGGAAAAATATAGAGGGTTTAAGGGTCGATAGATCCCATGTGTTCATACTCCACCTTAAGCCCACTCTAATTATTACCCAGTTATGCAACACTTCAAGCAGGCTCCCGACTAGCTACTGTAGCACTGACCAGAGGCTGTCTCTCTTGGAAATTGGACTCTCGCCCGAATATTGGACTCTATTTAAAATATTCTAGTACTTTATGCAATATGTCGAAATGTCTCTTAAATGACTTGTGATCTTTTATGCATCATACTATTGTTGACTTGTTAGTTAATATACTAGAGCTCAGGAGGTCTGTCTTCATCCTCCTATGTGATTTCATTATTCTTTACTCCTGCTTTTATAAATAAAGCTTTAGAAAATTTTAAAAATAAAAATAAAAAATTATGTGAGAACAATTTTAAATTCAAAGTTACCTTCTCCTGGTCATCCAAATGGATCATTGGACATTCATTTTGCCAAGTCCTCTGGCCAGCAGAAGAAACACCTCCAAATTGTGTTATGAGTACATTTTTATAAAGGTGAGAAATCTTCATCTTCTGATCCAAGTTCACTATCCACTCATTAAATTGTATTGAAGTGTGTATTTGAAGCCAATTTTTTTTTCCTTTATACTCAAAAGTGCCAAAACCATAATAATTTCTGTGCTTTTTCTCTCTGTGATAATTCTACAAATGAAATAATATCTCCATTACTTACTACCAGTGTAAAATATAAAATATTACTTTTTTTCCAATATTGTTCCTTAGCTAATTCATCTAAAGTTTGTAAATGCTGGTTATACCACAAAGGAGTGCATCCTAATGAACCTTTCACTCTACACCGTAGTCTAATAGAGTACCATGATTTCATAAAAAGGTTCCTGGCAGATCTAAATTCTCTATCAGAGTTAATCAATTGATCAGACTCCAATAGAGTAAAAAAGTTATCATATGGAGATCTATTCACGTAATCCCTACAAAGTGGACTATCTTTCCATTCACAGAGAAAACAAAACTGTGCAGCTAAAAAATAGCCCCTGAAACAGGTGAGATTAACTCCCCCCCTCTCCAAGGGCTTATACCAATGCTCTAATTTATGTCTTACCCGTCTCCTCCCCCAGAGTAAATTATTAATGATCCTTTTGATTACCTTGAAAAACCTATCCGGAATCCAAACTGGAGAATTCCTAAAGAGATAGAGTAACTGAGGAAGAATCACCATCTTAACTAGAGATATTCTATCAGCCTTTGATAAAGGTTAACAAAGCCACGTTGTTATTTTTAACCTTAACTAATTTATCAATGGCATCAAGTTAAGTGGAATAAAATCTGCCACCCTAGGGGAGACTGTGATACCAAGATACTCAAAGGTAGTGGCGTCGCTACGGGGGGGCAAGGGGGGGCAATTGCCCCCCCTAGGTCATTCCTTGCCCCCCCTGGTGCCCCCCTGCTGATTCGCTGAATCGCATTAGTAATCGCTGCCTGCTGCTGCTGCCTGCGCCCGGCCGGCCGCCCGCACTACTCAGTGAATAAAGTTAAAGTACACAGAACAGAACACAGATACATACACAGTCAGTCTCAGATGAGAGTCACATGACAGATGGGGGTGGGGGCGGCGTTCGGACCCAGCAGACTCGCGTAGGCAGAGCGTGCAGGGCGGGCGCAGGCTGGGAGTGTGGCAGCAGCACAGACGAGTTAACGACTTGACGTCACGATTGTCAACACGTAAAGCTGCGCTGCTGCATGCCTGCCCGCCCGCGCGAACGGACTTTACTGCCTAAGCTGCCTTCATGTTCTGCTCTGCTCCTGCGCCACAGTGGCTGTCTAAGCCTGTCTACAGGTGCCCACTGCCTAGGGCTAGGCCCCAGCTTTGGACTGTAAGGAGAGGACTCGGTCGACTGTGTCTTTGACTGCTGTGGCAACTTCCCAACTCTGCCTGCCTGGCCCTAGAGAAAAGAAAAGAAAGTAAGAACAAAAAGTTAAAAAAAAAAGTATGTACCTGTCACGGTGGTGAGTGGGGAAAAACCCCCCACCGTGCAATAGCTGTTGCTGCAACGCCAGATAGCAGGGGACAGGGAGCTGGTCACCTCCTCACGTAACCCTAAACGCTCTCCCTGGACTCCTAGCGTATGAGCCGCCTCATAAGGTAAGGGGGCTCATACTCTCCAACCTAGGACCCTGCTATCCCTGCTACACCCTAGGCCTGATGACAGGGCAGAGAATGTCTGTGCATCCACAACACGGATGACAGGCGTCTCCAGAGGCCCAGTAGCTGACAGGATGCAAGGCAATGGGGGAAGCCGTACGGCAGGTAAGACACAAAGCACAACAACAATGTTATCTACTCTTACCTGCCGCAGCCAAGATGGAAAGAGGCTCCGGGCTGGGAAACCCACGGTCTTGCCTTCACTTAACCCCTCCGGGTAAGCACGCCCCTTCCGGAGCCATCACACACCATAATCAAACCTCTCAGACAAAACCCACACCACAACTACATACACCAGGTGGGGAGAGGAATGACAAACACACCGGAGGGGACAACAGACACAGCAAGGGAAACAGAATAATAAATAAGGGTGACTCACACAGACAGGATCACAAGCAGCCCAGGAGCAGAGCTCCGCACCAAGCTGAGCCAAATCCAAACTGAACCTTCAGACTCCAACACACCAACATATAAGGAGGCCTGAGGTCACACCCACATAGAGACACACCCAATGTTCACACACACAGAAGGGAATTAACCCTTCCAACACCAGTGGAAGGGAAGACAGCAACTAAAAGGGGAAGTGCATACAACTCAAACCCTGTGGACACCAAACAGGGAATGTGCACACATATAAAACACGTTGCCAAGGGCAACCGCACGCATGACTGTTGTCCGCGACAACCGCACCTGAGGCAACCACTAAGTGCCCCCAGCTGCGGTTGACGAACTCCAAAACGCGGGCAACCGCATGCGGCCCCCAAGGAGTCACGACCAAGACCGAGGGTCGTGACACTCCCTCCCCTCAAAGCCCCCCCCAACCGAAAAGGGAGGCTGGTGGGACCAAACAACAGGGAGGGGGGGAGGGGCAATGCCTAAAAACCACCAGTGTCTCCCTCCAGAGCTGCCGCCAACAAACCTGGACCGTACACAACAGCCCCAGGTTGCCAGCCAACAAAGCAGACTGGAAGGGAGAACAACTGAAGGCACTGCCGGATAGATGCCCATAACTCCCCCCGGAACTGCCGCCAACAGACCTGGACCGTACACAACAGTCCCCAGGTCGCCAGCCAACAAAGCAGTCCGGAGGAGGAAAACAGGACACCGCGTCCAACTCAGGTGGACGTTCCTACTCCAGGTCGCTGCCAGCAGACACTCCCCAACCAGCACACCTGCCGGAACACCGAAGGAATGCTGCCAGCAGACGACCAGAGATAGGAACCCTGAGAGGGACGAGGGGTCACCAACACGGACACGGTTAGCAAGGTGGCGGGGGAAAGCCACCAACCGTGCCGTTAACGGCGAACCCCATAACGCTCTCCCTCCGGAGAACGCGCATGCACCCCAACGGCCTATGGAGGTGCATGCTCCACCCTCTTTCGAGGGACCTGCGACTGCGGAGCCGTTATTTATTATTATGTCACGGTGGTGAGTGGGGAAAAAAAACCCCACCGTGCAATAGCTGTTGCTGCAACGCCAGATAGCAGGGGACAGGGAGCTGGTCACCTCCTCACGTAACCCTAAACGCTCTCCCTGGAGTCCTAGCGTATGAGCCGCCTCATAAGGTAAGGGGGCTCATACTCTCCAACCTAGGACCCTGCTATCCCTGCTACACCCTAGGCCAGATGACAGGGCAGAGAATGTCTGTGCATCCACGACACGGATGACAGGCGTCTCCAGAGGCCCAGTAGCTGACAGGATGCAAGGCAATGGGGGAAGCCGTACGGCAGGTAAGACACAAAGCACAACAACAATGTTATCTACTCTTACCTGCCGCAGCCAAGATGGAAAGAGGCTCCGGGCTGGGAAACCCACGGTCTTGCCTTCACTTAACCCCTCCGGGTAAGCACGCCCCTTCCGGAGCCATCACACACCATAATCAAACCTCTCAGACAAAACCCACACCACAACTACATACACCAGGTGGGGAGAGGAATGACAAACACACCGGAGGGGACAACAGACACAGCAAGGGAAACAGAATAATAAATAAGGGTGACTCACACAGACAGGATCACAAGCAGCCCAGGAGCAGAGCTCCACACCAAGCTGAGCCAAATCCAAACTGAACCTTCAGACTCCAACACACCAACATATAAGGAGGCCTGAGGTCACACCCACATAGAGACACACCCAATGTTCACACACACAGAAGGGAATTAACCCTTCCAACACCAGTGGAAGGGAAGACAGCAACTAAAAGGGGAAGTGCATACAACTCAAACCCTGTGGACACCAAACAGGGAATGTGCACACATATAAAACACGTTGCCAAGGGCAACCGCACGCATGACTGTTGTCCGCGACAACCGCACCTGAGGCAACCACTAAGTGCCCCCAGCTGCGGTTGACGAACTCCAAAACGCGGGCAACCGCATGCGGCCCCCAAGGAGTCACGACCAAGACCGAGGGTCGTGACAGTACCCCTATACCCCCACTACCTCACCTCATGGCCTTCCCACCTGCTTGGCTTGCGCCCAGCCCCTCCTCAACCCTGATACCCCTATAACTTAGGGGTATCAGGGTACATTATACAGGGGTAATATAACTGAGGACCCTTTTATAATGTCCTCACTCCCCTGATAGCACTAAGTCCTCCTCAGTTATATTACCCTTGTATAATGTACCCTGATACCCCTTAGTTATAATATTACCCATAATGTCCCCTGACTGATACCCCTCAGTTATATAACTGAGGGTAATGAGGGTACATTATACAGGGGGTAATAAAACCAAGGGGTATCAGGGTACATTATACAGGGGGTTAATATAACTTATATTACCACCGTATAATGCCTGATAGGCCTCCTGAGTTATATTACCCCTGTATAATTATGTACCCGGATACCCCTTAGTTATATGATCCCAGCGGGGTCATATAACTAAGGGGTATCAGGGTACATTATTATACAGGGGTAATATAACTCAGGAGGCCTATCAGGCATTATACGGTTGCAATATAGCTTACATTACCCCTGTATAATGTCCCATGATAGCCCTCCTCAGTTATATTACATTTACCCTTGTATAATGTACCCTGATACCCCTCAGTTATATTACCCCTGTGTAATGTACCCTGATATCCCTTAGTTATATAATATAACTAAGGGGTATCAGGGTGCATTATACAGGGGTAACATAACTGAGGAGTGCTATCCTATCAGGGACGTAATACAGGGGTAATGTAAGCTATATTACCCCTTTATAATGTCTGATAGCCCCCCTCAGTTATATTACCCCTGAGTAATGTACCCTGATATCCTTTAGTTGTATAATATAACTAAGGGGTATCAGGGTGCATTATACAGGGGGTAATATAACCAAGGGGTATCAGGGTACATTATACAGGGGGTAATGTAACTTATATTACCACCGTATAATGCCTGATAGGCCTCCTGAGTTATATTACCCTTGTATAATTATGTACCTGGATACCCCTTTATAATGTCTGATAGCCCTCCTCAGTTATATTACACCTAATGTACCCTGATACCCCTTAATTATATTACCCCGGGGCGTAGCTGCAGGGCAAGCGGCTGCTTTAATATTTTTCAGTAGTATGATTAGCTGGTGAAAATTATTAGTGCCCCCCCATTTATGACTATGTATCTTCTGTGCCCCCCCTATATATTGATCCTAGAGTCGCCACTGCTCAAAGGAGTCATGAATTTTCAGGTTGTTTAGAGGACTCTCATTGGGGAATGCAAATTTATCTAAGGGCATAGTTGTTGTATCTAGTGGCATAATCATGGTGTTATCCCAATTTACATCCAGACCTGAGGCTTCTCCAATAGAGTTTATCGCTTGCATAATAGTTAAAAGAGTAGATTTTGTCTGTTGGACATAAAATAAAATATCATCAGCATATAAAGAAATGTGATCTTCCGTTCCCAATACCCCAAACCCTAGTATCCTAGGATCTTGTCTGACCCTGGCAGCCAGAGGTTCAATACAGGGAGTGCAGAATTATTAGGCAAATGAGTATTTTCACCGAATCATCCTCTTTATGCATGTTGTCTTACTCCAAGCTGTATAGGCTCGAAAGCCTACTACCAATTAAGCATATTAGGTGATGTGCATCTCTGTAATGAGAAGGGGTGTGGTCTAATTACATCAACACCCTATATCAGGTGTGCATAATTATTAGGCAACTTCCTTTCCTTTGGCAAAATGGGTCAAAAGAAGGACTTGACAGGCTCAGAAAAGTCAAAAATAGTGAGATATCTTGCAGAGGGATGCAGCACTCTTAAAATTGCAAAGCTTCTGAAGCGTGATCATCGAACAATCAAGCGTTTCATTCAAAATAGTCAACAGGGTCGCAAGAAGCGTGTGGAAAAACCAAGGCGTAAAATAACTGCCCATGAACTGAGAAAAGTCAAGCGTGCAGCTGCCAAGATGCCACTTGCCACCAGTTTGGCCATATTTCAGAGCTGCAACATCACTGGAGTGCCCAAAAGCACAAGGTGTGCAATACTCAGAGACATGGCCAAGGTAAGAAAGGCTGAAAGACGACCACCACTGAACAAGACACACAAGCTGAAACGTCAAGACTGGGCCAAGAAATATCTCAAGACTGATTTTTCTAAGGTTTTATGGACTGATGAAATGAGAGTGAGTCTTGATGGGCCAGATGAATGGGCCCGTGGCTGGATTGGTAAAGGGCAGAGAGCTCCAGTCCGTCTCAGACGCCAGCAAGGTGGAGGTGGAGTACTGGTTTGGGCTGGTATCATCAAAGATGAGCTTGTGGGGCCTTTTCGGGTTGAGGATGGAGTCAAGCTCAACTCCCAGTCCTACTGCCAGTTTCTGGAAGACACCTTCTTCAAGCAGTGGTACAGGAAGAAGTCTGCATCCTTCAAGAAAAACATGATTTTCATGCAGGACAATGCTCCATCACACGCGTCCAAGTACTCCACAGCGTGGCTGGCAAGAAAGGGTATAAAAGAAGAAAATCTAATGACATGGCCTCCCTGTTCACCTGATCTGAACCCCATTGAGAACCTGTGGTCCATCATCAAATGTGAGATTTACAAGGAGGGAAAACAGTACACCTCTCTGAACAGTGTCTGGGAGGCTGTGGTTGCTGCTGCACGCAACTGTTGATGGTGAACAGATCAAAACACTGACAGAATCCATGGATGGCAGGCTTTTGAGTGTCCTTGCAAAGAAAGGTGGCTATATTGGTCACTGATTTGTTTTTGTTTTGTTTTTGAATGTCAGAAATGTATATTTGTGAATGTTGAGATGTTATATTGGTTTCACTGGTAAAAATAAATAATTGAAATGGGTATATATTTGTTTTTTGTTAAGTTGCCTAATAATTATGCACAGTAATAGTCACCTGCACACACAGATATCCCCCTAAAATAGCTAAAACTAAAAACTACTTCCAAAACTATTCAGCTTTGATATTAATGAGTTTTTGGGGTTCATTGAGAACATGGTTGTTGTTCAATAATAAAATGAATCCTCAAAAATACAACTTGCCTAATAATTCTGCACTCCCTGTATAGATATCAAATATAAGAGGAGAAAGTGGACATCCCTGGTGAGTGCCTCTAGTCATGGGGAAACTTCTTGTAAGATGTCCATTTATATTGAGTCTTGCGATAGGAGATCTATAAAGAAGTTTAACCATATTAATAAACCTAGGACCAAAGCCCATACTATGAAGCACTCTCCATAGAAATCCCCACTCAACTCTATCAAAAGCCTTAGACGCATCTATAGACAAAATAGATCGTGAAGGCCTTCCAGAGGTCTATATATTAGAAAAAAGACGATGTAAATTATAGTGAGTCCCCTTATTAGGAATAAGCCATTTTGGTCTGGATTAATAATTGATGTCATAACACTAGATAGCCTCATAGCTAAGATTTTAGAATAAAGTTTAACATCTGTGTTAAGGAGAGAAATTGGTCTGTAAGACCCCAACTCATTAGGGTCTTTACCCTTGTTTAATATTACTGTTATTGCGGCCTCTGTCATTGTTTCTGGGAGATTGCCTCTTTTATTGAATCAGAGAGTGTTCTCCACAGAATGGGAAAGACAACCTCCCCATATTTACGATAAAACTCATACGGGTGCCCATCCAATCCGGGGGAAGAATTACCTGAACAGGCCTTCATTGCATCCTCTATCTCTTGGGGACATAGGTCCATCTCCAAACGTTCTTTTTGCCCATCTGGAAAAACCGGAAGGGAAATAGAGTCCAAGTATGAGTCCATTGCATCTGAGAGGACACTCTCTGATTCATATAATTCACAAAAATATTTTATAAATACTTCTATTATTTCCTCCTGATCTTCCACAATATTACCATCAGGCATACAGATACTATGGATCTCTTTCTTTGAATCCTGGCTTGCTATTACTCTAGCCAGCATCTTCCCAGGGCGGCCTGCCTCTGAGAAATATTTTTGTCCTCTAAAGAACAGCCTCTGTTGTGCTTTATCCAGAAGAAAGTCAGAAAAAGCCTGGCTTGTCCTCTGCATAATCTCTCTACCTTCATATGTTTTTCCCTTGACATAACTAGCCATTCCTACAGTGGCTGCTTCCTCTAGTTCTTTCTCCTTCATAGCATAGCGTTTGCTCAGATTTGCAATTGTACTGATAAAAATCCCTCTCATAAATGCTTTAAACGCATCCCAGATATATTGAGATTTAGTTGAGGCATAATTCCTATCTCAAAAGGAAATATTCACCTTTTCTATCTGATTATGATTATCAATTATTAATAGCCAATGGGGATTCAATCTAAATGGGGGTTTCACTCTAGAATCATTCCCAATCATACATAGCTCTATTAAGAAGGGAACATGATCTGAAACTGATCTGGCCTCGTATTTCATCCGTTTAACACAATTTAAGTAACCTTTATAAATCAAGGTCAGATCAAGTCTAGACATAGAGCTTCCAGATTTACTAACACAGGAAAAAGCTCTTTTTTCTTTAAATAGATATTCCCAAACATCCACGAGGCTCACCTCTTGGCAAAAACGAGCCTGGGGGGACCCCTGGACCGGAGAACAACCATTCCCTCCAGTAGAGATCCTATCTATCTCTGGATTCATCACACAATTGAAATCCCCATTGACTATCACCAAGCAATCAAGCCACTGATCCACAAAGGCCATCAAATGATTCAGTACCTGCCTAGAAAACGGAGGGGGGATATAGATAAAAGCCAAGATACATAGCTTTCCATCAAGCGTACCATGAAGAAAAACATATCTTCCCTGTTTATCCATAGAGGATGCCATACATAGAAAATGTATCTGTTTGTGAATCAATACTGTGACTCCTCTGGAATAGGTAGTATACTGTATGTGGAATTATAAACCTGTGTAGCCCACCTCCCCCCAAGTCGGGGTATCCTCTCCTGTGAGAATTGAGTTTCAACCAAAAAAACAATAGCTGGCAGATGTCTCCTTATCAAATCTAATACCGCCTGTCTTTTTACCTTCTCTCCTAGACCCCGAACATTCCATGTAAGTATTCTTATAATTATTAATTAATCCTAAAGTGCCCAAGTACCACTCTCCTCAAGCCTCACTCCGTTCCCCATCTCAACGTTGGACACATCGCAGCCCACCCTCCCCTCCCCTCTAACCCCCCCAACCCTAACCCCCCCCCACCCTTGCGTCATCACGTCCTCACGTCCACCAATGAGTGTATATCAAACTTAAAAAAGTATTATCTGCTCACAGCAATTTATTAGTGTAGGAATAGTGGTATCCATTTATTTTGGACAAACAGTAGCTTTCCACTTACAACTCCTTGCATACAACTTTGAGCATACACCCCTCCAATACCACTCACAGTGATCCCTTCATTAACCTTCATGAATGCCAGATATTCCTCTGGTTAGTGTTCTAAATTTTTTAAGTGTATATCAAATTTAAAAAATTCAGAACACTAACCAGAGGAATATCTGGCATTTATGAAGGTTAATGAAGGGATCACTGTAAGTGGTATGGGAGGGGTGTGTGCCCAAAGTTGCATGTAAAGAGTTATAAGTGGAAAGCTACTGTTTGTCCAAAATAAATAGATACCAATATTCCTACACTAATAAATTGCTGTGAGCAGATAATAATATTACTCCAACAAGAATAGCCAGCACTATACCTGTTCTTGCAATTTGCACTATACATAGAAAGCTGTCCTGTAATTTCCCCACCATAGTGACTAAGATGAATAGCCTCAATGAGACTGAGAATGCTCTGAGATAGCATTCTGTATAGTTATCAATAGAAAACACCCTGAAAGTTTACTATGAAATCAGACAAACACACTATTGTCCCTGTGCTGATATGTTACAGCATAGGTTACAACCTGCCTTGTTTTTTGTCTATGCGTTATTGCACTTTGATCACTCATACAGTGTGTCATCATGGGTAGTATAGAACATAACACAGTGTTATAAATGCAATCTCGGCATACAAAGCGCAACCTATGGTTTTAATGCCCTCCTCAAATAATGCCTTTAAATTGAGCTAGTCCCCACCCACACCTCCTGTGATGTCATACCAAGGTCGGAACAATGGCAATACAAGGTGTAAGATGTGTGGAGAGCCTATCCGCTACGTCAACGTAATGAAACAGCTGACTAGTAGGTAGCATGCATATCATCTTTCCTGGGGGACCCTAAGGCCCCTTTCACACAAACGAGTTTTCCACGTGGGTGCAATGCGTGAGCTGAACGTATTGCACCCTCACTGAATCCGGACCCATTCATTTCCATGGGACTGTGCACACGAGCGGTGATTTTCACGCATAACTTGTGCGTTGCGTGAAAATAGCAGCATGTTCTATATTCAGCGTTTTTCGTGCAACTCAGGGACCATAGAAGTGAATGGGGCTGCGTGAAAATCGCAAGCATCCGCAAGCAAGTGTAGATGCAGGCCAATTTTCACACATGGTTGCTAGGACCCAATCATTATTATTTTCACTTATAACATGCTTATAAGGGAAAATAATAGCATTCTAGGGCTGGAGGGGTTAAAATAAAAATAATATAACTCACCTTAATCCACTTGATCACGCAGCCCAGTCTTCTTCTTTGCTGTGCACAGGAAAAGGACCTTTGATGATGTCACTGCGCTCATCACATGGTAAAAGATCATGTGATGGACCATGTGATGAGCTCAGTGACGTCATCAAAGGTCCTATTCCTCAAAGAAGAAGCTGGGCTGCACGATCAAGTGGATTAAGGTGAGTTAAATTATTTTTTATTTTTTTTAACCCCTCCAGCCCTATTGTACTATGCATTCTGTATTAAGAATGCTATTATTTTGCCTTATAACCATGCTATAAGGTAAAATAATAAAATCTACACAACACCTAACCCAAACCCGAACTTCTGTGAAGAAGTCCGGGTTCGGGTCTGGGTACCAAACATGACGATTTTTCTCACGCGTGGAAAAAACGCAAACATGCAATCGCAGTGAAAACTGACTTGTTTTAGTGTCAAAATCGCACCATTTTTCATGAACGCTTTCGGCCCCAATCCGCAACGCCCATGTGAAAGGGGCCTAAGGCCTCTTTTAAATGAGTGAGTTTACTGCGCGGGTGCAATGCGTGATGTGAACACATAGCACTCCTACTGAATCCTGACCTATTCATTTCAATGGGTCTGTGTACATGAGCACTTTTTTTCATGCATCACTTCTACATTGTGTGAAAAACGCAGCCCTGGCCCCATAGAAGTGAATGGGGCTTCAGTGAAAAACACATGGCATCTGCAAGCAAGTGCGGGTGCAATGCTTTTTTCACTGATGGTTGCTAAGAGATGTTGTTTGTAAACCTTCAGTTTTTTATCACGAGCGTGAAAAACGCATCAAAACGCATTGCACCCGCGTGGAAAAAACTGAACGCAATCACAGACAAAACTGACTGAACTTGCAAAATGGTGTGAGTTTCACTGAATGCATCTGGACCTAATCCATCACTTTCATGTGAAAGAGGTCTAAGGCAGAGAGATAAGACATGTTTGAAACTAGACACATAAGGCCCCTTTCACATGAGCAAGTTTTCCGCGCAGGTGCAATGCATCACGTGAACCCATAGAACCCGCACTAAATCCTGATTTCAATGGGTCTGTGTACATAAGCATTTTATTTCACGCATCAGTTCTGCGTTGCATGAAAAATGCAGCATGTTCTTTATTCTGCAGTGAATGGGGCTTCAGTGAAAAACCCATCGCATCCACAAGCAAGTGCGGATGCAATGCGTTTTTCACTGATGGTTGCTAAGAGATTTTCTTTAAACCTGTTTTTTTCAAGCGTGTAAAAAACGCATCAAAACATATTGCACCCACGTGGAACAACTGAACGCATTCGCAGACAAAACTGACTGAACTTGCTTGGAAAATGGTGCGTCACACTCGTGTGAAAGAGGCCTAAGGCAAATGTGTTTTGAAATGTCAGATAAGTGAAAAATATAGCTGTCATTATCAGACATATGCAAATATAAGACTGTGGCCCATTGGCACGCGCCAGGTAGGTTTAGATTAATGGAGGGGGGGGACGGGGGGACTACATATAGCAGAAATGCACATTCTATTAAAATGGTATGCAAGAGAAATATCCATAGAATGGTATAAAAACCTATGTAATGTAACCTGAAATAACCCCTATACGGTAAAAAGAGAGAGTTGTTATTTACAAAACAAGCAGCTCACAAAGCAATTTGAGGTGACGGGGAAACAAGATAGTAATTGGGACCAGTACCTTGCTGTGTATCTTGCAGAGGAAGCAAGCAAAAAAAGGAAACAGAGCAAGTGAGGCTAGTTGTAAATAGAGACAACCGTTAGCTCTCCATGCTTAGGGACAGACATCTCCCAATATCCCTCTAGAGACTGGTGGCAATGGGATTTGCAAAGGATAGCCGCTGTTCATTGAGACCACACGGTCTCACCATCCCTAACCAGAAAATCCAGTGGTACTTCTGCTAAAGGATCTTTTGATCAAGGTTGCTCCCTGTAGCGGATGGTGTGAATAATTTAATTCCCTTAAAACTAAGCCTGGGAAGCCGCTGGAATGAAAAACAATGGGAAATGAGAATATGGCTCTCATCTGATATCAATGTCATCGAGTCTTTTGGGATTACATGAAGAGACAGAAGAATTTGAGCAAACCTACATCCATAGAAGATCTGTGATTAATTCTCCAAAATACTGGAAATAAACTCCTTGTCAAGCATATCTTGGCTGGATACAAGGTGCTCTTTTGAAGTCAAAAGGTGGTAAAATTGATTGGATTTATTCTGAAAAAGGGAAACGTGGATCGCTTATCAAATCCTATGTAATAATCTAATTCTCAGCATAATTTATAAACAGGACATGAGGTACTTTGTATACTTTTTGATCAAAATGCATAAGCCCACTCACCACATCAAGGTTGTCTTTTTCGAGTGGGTCTCTAATCTAAAAAGGTGCTGCACCACACGATGACCAACCAAACATAGCACCAGCAGGCAGCGCAACTCAGCAGCCCAACAACACCTATGCTGTCAGGCTAAACCTCCCATGCACACCAACCCACAGGCACCGTGCCATGGCAACAGCAGCCACATTGCACCATCTCAGAAGCTAACCAAAACCAAGTAGAGATTAATCCTTATGCAGTTTCCTGCTAATTTAAAACACCTGAGTGGAATGAGAAAAAAGTTGAATAATCAGCAAACTTCCATGCAGCTTAGGAGGTTTTTAATTACCAGGAGACTGCATAAAGGTGAATCCCTACTTGATTTCAGTTAGCTGTTGCCATGGCACTGTTATTGTGGGGTTGGTGTGGCCCAGTGCTATACAAGGCTTAGTCTGACAGTATGGATATTGTTGGGCTGCTGGGTTTTGTTGCCTGCTGGTGCTGTGTTGTTGAGGCAGTGGTCACCGTGTGGTGTTGTGTCATTTTAGCTTTGAGACCAACTCAAAACAGATCACCTTGACATGGTGATTTGGCTTAGGCATTTTGATCAAAAATTATACAAAGCCCCCCCCCCCCATGCACTGTTTAAAAATTATGCTGAGAAAAATTAAATAAATATTTATTTGATTTCAACTTTCCGTTTCTTCATTTACTTTTCTGTAATGACCGGCAACACACACAGGGAGGAAAACAGGGAAAGCCCTGCCCAAGGGAGAGGGAAAGGTGGTGACCCCTAACTCACCTTGCGGCTGGCACCTGACTGCCCTGACGTCCCTAGACGGGTTCCTCACCCGTGCGGCGATCACGTGCCTAAACCCTGGCTTTCCCTGAAATGAGCCCTAGATAGTGAACGGGCCGGTGGGATCGCTAGTCCGCACCACTGCACTAAGAGGGAAACACCAGGGAGAGGACAGACAATACAGACAAACACATAAACCCAGGTGGGCGACCACAGCAGTCCACAAAGGTTCAACAGGGATCCGGAGGGTAGCGTTCTGAAACAACAATCAGAGAACGCAGCAACACAGCTCCAGTGGGTCAGAATAGATGTCCAGGCAGGAAGCTCTATCTCTGGCAACCAGAGAAGTGTGAGAGAGGAATATAAGGAGGTTTGGGAGTGCTGGACAAGGAACAGCTGAGGAGAAGGAGCTACGGATCCCTGAGTGAGCCAAAAGGGTTTGCAAAGCAAACCCAGAAAGCTACCATAAGGAAAACAGCCCTATCTTAAATAGAGCGTGCAGCCAACCGCTGCGACTTCCTGACCCCGGGTATAACGGAGTCAGGCGTGGTTCTCGATACCCTCGTGACATTTTCATTTTGTTAATTGATAAAAATAAACTATTAAAACTTGTATATTTGAAAGCAATTTTACCTAGCAGTATATTTTCCACACCTAGCTATAACTATTGCACAGCATGTAAATATACAGCATATATCCACAACTTTTGTACCGTAGTTGAAAGTTATTCAGTGTTCATAAAGTGCTTATAAAGGTACTGAAATATTTATCATCCAGTTACAATGAAGTTGGATCACCGGTCTTTGTTTTGAATGCTCAGCTGCTTAGATCAATGTAAATCACAATACACTGTCATTTAGATGGCAGAAAAAAATGTTATTTTTCCTATATTTGCATGTTTTAGCATGCTATGAAATTTGAGCATTTCCCAGGTGACATTTGAATTTATTTACAGAAGCATAAATCTTCAAGTATTTTTATTTTTTTTTCACATTACAATTGAAAGCCACTCTGATACCAATAAAAGAAGACTGAGAAGATGTGGGACAAAATGTAGCAAATGCATTACTGAACAAGGAAATTAAACAGGCTAAATTGTATCTTATAATATGGTATGTACAGGGGTTATCACACAAAATTTACTATCTATTTGCAAGTGATAAATATTGCAGTGGGGGGGGGGGGTCCAACACCCGAGACCCCTCTCTAAATGGAGCAATAAGGCACATGTCCACCACTGTGAGAGTCAATGGAGAAATCCAGCACTCCTCATACTACCTCTCGTGCAAGTACCCGGTCCAGTCCGTAGATAATCTAGAAAAACAACAAAGGATGTCAAGCAGTAAGATAAATAAAAAGTCTTCAATCTTTATTTAATAAATCTAATAAAATACACTTATTCCCATGGACAGCGGTAACATTACCAAAGCGTTTCGATCTAACAGATCTTAATCATGGTATAGGTTGAATGCAAGTATGGTTCTCTCATATACTGTACCTGAATAACGTGTAGTTGCTCAAACCAGTTTGGAGTTGCCATTGCCTCACTGGTGATTATGGTGTCAACCACTCCTTGCATTTAACCCTTGCTGTAACACATATGCTTATAAAAACCAATACAATATAGAATGAATAATATAAAACATCTAACAACCATTACTATGTTTTTTTAAGCTTTGATAAAACAAATTTGAACGTCTATAGATCCAATATAAAAGGGGAATAGAACATACAGGGCAGAATCACATCGGCGAACATAGATTCAAAGACTGACGGCATTTAAATAAAGCTTACTGGGGCACGTAGATGTATTAGGACTAGGGATGAGCGAACCCGAACTGTATAGTTCGGGTTCGTACCGAATTTTGGGGTGTCCGTGACACGGACCCAAACATTTTCGTAAGAGTCCGGGTTCGGGTTCGGTGTTCGTCGCTTTCTTGGCGCTCTTTGAAAGGCTGCAAAGCAGCCAATCAACAAGCGTCATACTACTTGCCCCAAGAGGCCATCACAGCCATTCCTACTATTGGCATGGCTGTGATTGGCCAGTGCAGCATGTGATCCAGCCTCTATTTAAGCTATAGTCACGTAGCGCCGCCCGTCACTCTGCTCTGATCAGTATAGGGAGAGGATGCAGCTGCTGTTAGGGCGAGATTAGGCAGTGATTAACTCAGCAAAAACACTTAATTCAGTGATCGATCTACAGCTGTGGATCATTGAACTGCTGCTATTTAATTGCCCACTGTTTTTAGGCTGCCCAGAGCGTTTTTATGTCACTTTTTTCTGGGGTGATCGGCGGCCATTTTGTGTCTTGTGGTGCGCCAGCACAAGCTGCCACCAAGTCCATTTAACCATCAATAGTGTGGTTATTTTTTTGCTATATCCTACATCAGGGGCTTGGCTGTGCTTGCTATTTTATTGAGGGGTGAAATACAATTGCCAAAATAGCAGTACCCTAAATCTGGTGTTTCAGCTGTGGCTAGCCAATTGTAATACTGTCTGCTGTCTGGCAAAGGATATATTTTTGTTCTGGGGTGAAATACAATTCCCAACTTAGCAATTCCCTAAATCAGTGGTTTCTGCTGTATCAGGCCAAGTTTAAATCTATCCATAAAAGGGTATATTAGATTGAAGGTGCGGATAGTGTCATCCTCAATAAATTCACACGCTACCGTGCATTTCCAAGTCTAATTCTGTCCGTAAACGTATACCTGTCATCCAGCGCCTAAATACTAGGCCTACAATTTATATTCAGCTAAATCTGTCATTATTGCTGTGGCTGGTCAAATTATTTGGTGTCCGTCAAAGCACAGTTTTTGTTCTGGGTTGAAATACAATTCCCAACTTAGCAATTCCCTAAATCAGTGGTTTCTGCTGTATCAGGCCAACTTTAAATCTATCCATAAAAGGGTATATTAGATTGAAGGTGCGGATAGGGTCATCCTCAATAACTTCACACGCTACCGTGAATTCCCAAGTCTAATTCTGTCCGTAAACGTATACCTGTCATCCAGGGCCTAAATACTAGGCCTACAATTTATATTCAGCTAAATCTGTCATTATTGCTGTGGCTGGTCAAGTTATTTGGTGTCCGTCAAAGCACAGTTTTTGTTCTGGGTTGAAATACAATTCCCAACTTAGCAATTCCCTTAATTAGTGGTTTCTGCTGTATCAGTCTTACTTTAAATCTATCCAGAAAAGGGTATATTAGATTGAAGGTGCGGATAGTGTCATCCTCAATAACTTCACACACTACCGTGCATTTCCAAGTCTAATTCTGTCCGTAAACGTATACCTGTCATCCAGCGCCTAAATACTAGGCCTACAATTAATATTCAGCTAAATCTGTCATTATTGCTGTGGCTGGTCAAGTTATTTGGTGTCCATTAAAGCACAGTTTTTGTTCTGGGTTGAAATACAATTCCCAACTTAGCAATTCCCTAAATCTGTGGTTTCTGCTGTATCAGGCCAACTTTAAATCTAACCATAAAAGGGGATATTAGATTGAAGGTGCGGATAGGGTCATCCTGAATAACTTCACACGCTACCGTGCATTCCCAAGTCTAATTCTGTCCGTAAACGTATACCTGTCATCCAGGGCCTAAATACTAGGCCTACAATTTATATTCAGCTAAATCTGTCATTATTGCTGTGGCTGGTCAAGTTATTTGGTGTCCGTTAAAGCACAGTTTTTGTTCTGGGTTGAAATACAATTCCCAACTTAGCAATTCCCTAACTTAGTGGTTTCTGCTGTATCAGGCCAACTTTAAATCTATCCATAAAAGGGTATATTAGATTGAAGGTGCGGATAGGGTCATTCTCAATAACTTCACACGCTACCGTGCATTTCCAAGTCAAATTCTGTCCGGAAAAGTATACCTGTCATCCAGCGCCTAAATACTAGGCCTACAATTTATATTCAGCTAAATCTGTCATTATTGCTGTGGCTGGTCAAGTTATTTGGTGTCCGTTAAAGCACAGTTTTTGTTCTGGGTTGAAATACAATTTCCAACTTAGCAATTCCCTAAATCAGTGGTTTCTGCTGTATCAGGCTTACTTTAGATCTATCCATAAAAGGGTATATTAGATTGAAGGTGCGGATAGTGTCATCATAAATAACTTCACACGCTACCTTGCATTTCCAAGTCTAATTCTGTCCGTAAACGTATACCTGTCATCCAGCACCTAAATACTAGGCCTACAATTTATATTCAGCTAAATCTGTCATTATTGCTGTGGCTGGTCAAATTATTTGGTGTCCGTTAAAGCACAGTTTTTGTTCTGGGTTGAAATACAATTCCCAACTTAGCAATTCCCTAAATCAGTGGTTTCTGCTGTATCAGGTCAACTTTAAATCTATCCATAAAAGGGTATATTAGATTGAAGGTGCGGATAGGGTCATTCTCAATAACTTCACACGCTACCGTGCATTTCCAAGTCAAATTCTGTCCGGAAAAGTATACCTGTCATCCAGCGCCTAAATACTAGGCCTACAATTTATATTCAGCTAAATCTGTCATTATTGCTGTGGCTGGTCAAGTTATTTGGTGTCCGTCAAAGCACAGTTTTTGTTCTGGGTTGAAATACAATTCCCAACTTAGCAATTCCCTTAATTAGTGGTTTCTGCTGTATCAGTCTTACTTTAAATCTATCCATAAAAGGGTATATTAGATTGAAGGTGCGGATAGTGTCATCCTCAATAACTTCACACGCTACCGTGCAAGTCTAATTCTGTCCGTAAACGTATACCTGTCATCCAGGGCCTAAATACTAGGCCTACAATTTATATTCAGCTAAATCTGTCGTTACTGCTGTGCCTGTATTAGTGTAATACGGTACCTAAATAGATAGCCAGATAGTGTTAGGTGTCTGTAAAAAAAGGCCTGAATTTGAATTCAATACATTGGGCCAAATAATTTTTTTCTTATTGTGGTGAACAGTAACAATGAGGAAAACATCTAGTAAGGGACGCGGACATGGTCGTGGTGGTGTTAGTGGACCCTCTGGTGCTGGGAGAGGACGTGGTCGTTCTGCCACAGCCACATGTCGTAGTGAACCAACTACCTCAGGTCCCAGTAGCCGCCCGAATTTACAGCGATATTTGGTGGGGCCCAATGCCGTTCTAAGGATGGTAAGGCCTGAGCAGGTACAGGCATTAGTCAATTGGGTGGCCGACATTGGATCCAGCACGTTCACATTATCTCCCACCCAGTCTTCTGCAGAAAGCGCACAGATGGCGCCTGAAAACCAAGCCCATCAGTCTGTCACATCACCCCCATGCATATCAGGGAAACTGTCTGAGCCTCAAGTTATGCAGCAGTCTCTTATGCTGTTTGAAGACTCTACTGCTAGGGTTTCCCAAGGGCATCCACCTAGCCCTTCCCCAGCGGTGGAAGACATAGAATGCACTGACGCACAAGCACTTATGTTTCCTGATGATGAGGACATGGGAATACCACCTCAGCACGTCTCTGATGATGACGAAACACAGGTGCCAACTGCTGCTTCTTTCTGCAGTGTGCAGACTGAACAGGAGGTCAGGGAGGAAGACTGGGTGGAAGACGATGCAGGGGACGATGAGGTCCTAGACCCCACATGGAATGAAGGTCGTGGCACTGACTTTCACAGTTCTGAGGAAGAGGCAGTGGTGAGACCGAGCCAACAGTGTAGCAAAAGAGAGAGCAGTGGGCAAAAGCAGAACACCCGCCGCCAAGAGACTCCACCTGCTACTGACCGCCGCCATCTGGGACCGAGCACCCCAAAGGCAGCTTCAAGGAGTTCCCTGGCATGGCACTTCTTCAAACAATGTGCTGACGACAAAACCCGAGTGGTTTGCACGCTGTGCCATCAGAGCCTGAAGCGAGGCATTAACGTTCTGAATCTTAGCACAACCTGCATGACCAAGCACCTGCATGCAAAGCATGAACTGCAGTGGAGAAAACACCTTAAAAACAAGGAACTCACTCAGGCTCCCCCTGCTACCTCTTCTGCTGCTGCCGCCTCTGCCTCTTCTGCTGCTGCCGCCTCGACCTCTTCCTCTGCCTCTGGAGGAACTTTGGCACCTGCCGCCCAGCAAACAGGGGATGTACCACCAACACCACCACCTCCGTCACCAAGCATCTCAACCATGTCACACGGCAGCGTTCAGCTCTCCATCTCACAAACATTTGAGAGAAAGCGTAAATTTCCACCTAGCCACCCTCGATCCCTGGCCCTGAATGCCAGCATTTCTAAACTACTGGCCTATGAAATGCTGTCATTCAGGCTGGTGGACACAGACAGCTTCAAACAGCTCATGTCGCTTGCTGTCCCACAGTATGTTGTTCCCAGTCGCCTCTACTTCTCCAAGAGAGTAGTGCCTTTCCTGCACAACCAAGTATCCGATAAAATCAAGTGTGCACTGCGCAACGCCATCTGTGGCAAGGTCCACCTAACCACAGATACGTGGACCAGTAAGCACGGCCAGGGACGCTATATCTCCCTAACTGCAATGAGGTGGCGGTTGGGCCCCAGGCGGAGAGCTGTTTGGCGCACGTCCTTCCGCCGCCAAGGATCGCAGGGCAACATTCTTTGCCTCCTGTTGCCTCCTCCTCCTACTCGGCTTCCTCCTCCTCTTCTTTCACCTGCTCATCCAGTCAGCCACACACCTTCACCACCAACTTCAGCACAGCCCGGGGTAAACATCAGCAAGCCATTCAGAAACTCATATGTTTTGGGAACAGGCCCCACACCGCACAGGAGTTGTGGCGGGGTATAGCACAACAGACCGACGGGTGGTTGCTGCCGGTGAGCCTCAAGCCCGGCCTGGTGGTGTGTGATAATGGGCGAAATCTCATTGCAGCTCTGGGACTAGCCAGTTTGACGCACATCCCTTGCCTGGCGCATGTGCTGAATTTGGTGGTGCAGAAGTTAATTCACAACTACCCTGACATTTCAGAGCTGCTGCATAAAGTGTGGGCCGTCTGTTCGCGCTTCCGGCGTTCACATCCTGCCGCTGCTCGCCTGTCTGCTCTACAGCGTAACTTCGGCCTTCCCGCTCACCGCCTCATATGCGACGTACCCACCAGGTGGAACTCCACCTTGCACATGCTGGACAGACTGTGCGAGCAGCAGCAGGCCATAGTGGAGTTTCAGCTGCAGCACACACGGGTCAGTCGCACTGCGGAACAGCACCACTTCATGCGAGACCTGTGTGCCCTGTTGCGCTGTTTCGAGTACTACACCAACATGGCCAGTGGCGATGATGCCATTTTCAGCGTTAAAATACCACTTCTATGTCTTCTTGAGAAAACACTTAGGGCGATGATGGAAGAGGAGGTGGCCCAGGAGGAGGAGGAGGAGGAAGAGGGGTCATTTTTAGCACTTTCAGGCCAGTCTTTTAGAAGTGACTCAGAGGGAGGTTTTTTGCAACAGCAGAGGCCAGGTACAAATGTGGCCAGCCAGGGCCCACTACTCGAGGACGAGGAGGACGAGGATGAGGAGGAGGAGGATGAGGATGAAGCATGTTCACAGCGGGGTGGCACCCAACGCAGCTCGGGCCCATCACTGGTGCGTGGCTGGGGGGAAATGCAGGACGATGACGATACGCCTCCCACAGAGGACAGCTTGTCCTTACCCCTGGGCAGCCTGGCACACATGAGCGACTACATGCTGCAGTGCCTGCGCAACGACAGCAGAGTTGCCCACATTTTAACCTGTGCGGACTACTGGGTTGCCACCCTGCTGGATCCACGCTACAAAGACAATGTGCCCACCTTACTTCCTGCACTGGAGCGTGATAGGAAGATGCGCGAGTACAAGCGCACGTTGGTAGACGCGCTACTGAGAGCATTCCCAAATGTCACAGGGGAACAAGTGGAAGCCCAAGGCCAAGGCAGAGGAGGAGCAAGAGGTCGCCAAGGCAGCTGTGTCAATGCCAGCTCCTTTGAGGGCAGGGTTAGCATGGCAGAGATGTGGAAAACTTTTGTCAACATGCCACAGCTAACTGCACCACCACCTGATACGCAACGTGTTAGCAGGAGGCAACATTTCACTAACATGGTGGAACAGTACGTGTGCACACCCCTCCACGTACTGACTGATGGTTCGGCCCCATTCAACTTCTGGGTCTCTAAATTGTCCACATGGCCAGAGCTAGCCTTTTATGCCTTGGAGGTGCTGGCCTGCCCGGCGGCCAGCGTTTTGTCTGAACGTGTATTCAGCACGGCAGGGGGCGTCATTACAGACAAACGCAGCCGCCTGTCTACAGCCAATGTGGACAAGCTGACGTTCATAAAAATGAACCAGGCATGGATCCCACAGGATCTGTCCGTCCCTTGTCCAGATTAGACATTAACTACCTCCCCTTAACCATATATTATTGGACTCCAGGGCACTTCCTCATTCAATCCTATTTTTATTTTAATTTTACCATTATATTGCGAGGCTACCCAAAGTTGAATGAACCTCTCCTGTGTCTGGGTGCCGGGGCCTAAATATATGCCAATGGACTGTTCCAATGTTGGGTGACGTGAAGCCTGATTCTCTGCTATGACATAAAGCCTGAATCTCTGCTATGGGACCTCTCTCCTCTGTCTGGGTGACGGGGCCTAAATATCTGACAATGGACTGTTCCAGTTTTGGGTGACGTGAAGCATGATTCTCTGCTATGACATAAAGCCTGAATCTCTGCTATGGGACCTCTCTCCTCTGTCTGTGTGCCGGGGCCTAAATATCTGACAATGGACTGTTCCAGTTTTGGGTGACGTGAAGCATGATTCTCTGCTATGACATAAAGCCTGATTCTCTGCTGACATGAAGCCTGAATCTCTGCTATGGGACCTCTCTCCTCTGTCTGGGTGCCGGGGCCTAAAAATATCTGACAGTGGCCTGTTCCAGTGTTGGGTGACGTGAAGCATGATTCTCTGCTATGACATAAAGCCTGAATCTCTGCTATGGGACCTCTCTCCTCTGTCTGGGTGCCGGGGCCTAAATATCTGACAATGGACTGTTCCAGTTTTGGCTGACGTGAAGCCTGATTGTCTGCTATGACATGAAGCCTGATTCTCTGCTGACATGAAGCCTGAATCTCTGCTATGGGACCTCTCTCCTCTGTCTGGGTGCCGGGGCCTAAAAATATCTGACAGTGGCCTGTTCCAGTGTTGGGTGACGTGAAGCATGATTCTCTGCTATGACATAAAGCCTGAATCTCTGCTATGGGACCTCTCTCCTCTGTCTGGGTGCCTGGGCCTAAATATCGACAATGGCCTGTTCCAGTGGTGGGTGACGTGAAGCCTGATTGTCTGCTATGACATGAAGCCTGATTCTTCGAGCAGGCACCCAGGTGGCATCCACGGACACATCGTCATCATCAACCACTTCACTTGCATCTGACACCTCAGCAAAGGAAGCAGCAGCGGGTACAACATCATCATCATCACACTGTACGTCCATGTTTGTAATGTTGCCTGACTTATGGTCACCACCAGAATACCGTCAGGCAGCATTACCACCAGGACGTACAGTGTGATGATGATGATGATGATGATGATGTTGTACCCGCTGCTGCTTCCTTTGCTGAGGTGTCAGATATCCCTGTTAGCTACATCCCTTGGCAATAATGGTTGCGCATCACTAATTTCATCCAACTGATGTGCAAATAACTCCTCTGAGGGATAAAGTGAAGCGGCTGTGGTGTCTGTGGTGGTAGTGGTGCTGGTGGAGGCGGGCGGGAGAGTGGTAACTTGAGAGCAGGTGACCAAAGCTTAGCTGGAGGAGGATGGTGCGTCAAGGTTCTTAGTGGAAGCTGTTGAAGATTGGGTGTCCTGTGTAAGCCAGTCAACTATTTTCTCAGAATTTTTTGGGTTCAGGGTACGTGGCCTCTGAACACTGGGCATTATTCCAGGGCCAGTGGAAATCACAGCACCATGACCACGGCGGCCCCTGCGGGGTGGCCTGCCTCTGCCTGACATTTTTTTAGATAAGTGGTACTATGCGTACAAGGTACTGTGCCACCCTATATAAGTTGTGGGCAGTGTGCACAGTACAGTCTGTGTGGGCCTGACACACACGGGCTTGCAATTTGCAAATGTGACAATATCAAAGAAATTTTTTTTATAGATTTTTTTTTATCTGCAAGGTATTTGAGTGAATGACACCCTGTAACGGTATGAGTGGAGGCCTAGCCAGTGGCCACAATACAGTCTGTGTGGGCCTGACACACACGGCCTTGCAATTTGCAAATGTGATTATATCACAGAACATTTTTTAATAGAATTTTTTTTATCTGCAAGGTATTTGAGTGAATGACACCCTGTAACGGTATTAGTGGAGTCCTAGCCAGTGGCCACAGTACAGTCTGTGTGGGCCTGACACACACGGGCTTGCAAATGTGATTATGTCACAGAAAAATATTAAATATATTTTTTTTTTATCTGCAAGGTATTGTCTGTCATACCCTGTATGAATGGTGTGCATGTGCTGTCTGTGACTGAGCCTGCAGCCTCTCACACACGGGCAGCCAGGCAACTGCAATATATATATAAAAAATAAATAAATAAAAAGCACACTGATGTACCAGCCCTGAAAAGGGCTTTTTGGGGTGTTGTCAGGACGCTGTCCTTACAGCAGATGAGTCTGTGGACACAGAACAATGCCCTAGCTAACGCTTTCCCTATTGAATCAGCAGCAGCAGCACTCTCCCTCCTCTCACTGTGAATGCAGCTTCCGAATTAATCTAAAATGGATGCTGTCCAGGAGGTGGGAGGGTCTGGGAGGGAGGGTCTGCTGCTGATTGGCTGGAATGTGTCTGCTGACTGTGAGGTACAGGGTCAAAGTTTACTTTGCCGTGGCGAACGCGAACAAGTTATGTCCGCCGGGAACTATTTGCCGGCGAATAGTTCAGGACATCACTAGCGCACGCTGGTAGATGCGCTGCTGGTGGCATTCCCACCTGACAGCGGGGGCACTGTGGAAGTACAAGGCGAAGGCAGAGGAGGAGGAAGAGGTCGCCAATGCAGCTGGGGCACCACCAGCACCTCAGAAGGCAGGGTTAGCATGGCCGAAATGTGGAAAAGCTTTGTCAGAAAGCCACAACAACCAGCACCACCAGCTGATATAGAACATTTTAGCAGGAGGCAGCATTTCAGCAACATGGTGGAGCAGTATGTGTGCACACGCCTACACGTACTGAGTGACGGGTCTGCCCCCTTCAATTTCTGTGTCTTCAAATTGGGCACATCGCATTAGCTTGCCCTTTACGCATTGGAGGTGCTGGCCCTGCAGCCAGTTTATTGTCTGAACGTGTGTTTAGCACAGCAGGGGGCGTTATCACAGACAAGCGCAGCCGCCTGTCCACAGCCATTGTGGACAAGCTCACGTTAATTAAAATGAACTAGGCATGGATCCCACAGGACTTGTCCGTACCTTGTGCAGAATAGACATGTATACCGGCCTTAACCAGCCATTGTTACACTACAGCGCAATTGCTCATTGTTGTATTTTGGATATTTCACACTCTTTTGGAGTGTACCCTAATAAAAAAATATTAAATAAATTAAAACAAAACAAACTGTGTTGGCTACCTCGTCCTCCTCCACTGCCGCTTCCACCTACACTGCTATGTCCACCGCCTCCTCAAACTCCTACTCAATATGGACCTCCACCTCATAAATCAAGTTAATTTTTTTACTTTGTACATATTTTATTTGATGTCATTTCACTAATTTGTCTGTTACATATTCGGGTAAATTCACAATTTTTTGGGTCTGATATACCCTGGCTGTACCTAGTAGACAGGTAAAACCATTTCACTAATTTGTCTGTTACATTTGTGTGTGATACTTGACCATTTTTGCTGTGATTAAACCCCTGCTCTGCATAGGTGATAGGGACATAAATTTTAAAAAATCGTCTGTTACAAGGTGACATTTTACCAACTTTGCCGTATACAAACCTCTGCTCTGCATAGGTGACAGGGCATTAAATTTCTAAAATTCTTATTTAATTGATGCGCGCCCCCTCTTTTCATTCAATGCTTAAACTTTAACAACTTGTCCCACATTTGCACTTTAATAATTTGTCCCACTTTTTCACTCGATTATATTTAATCTAAAAAAATTACCCTCCCTTGGATGTCGTCTCTCTTTCTCATGCTCCCTCTCCGGCGTGGAACCCCGATTCGCCGATAACTGTGATCAACATGGTAGGCTCAGAAAAAAAACATTGCAAGTTGATAGAGAAGATATCCAAATTGATTGTGGCTGTCATGGTGACGTGCAATCAGGCAGAAGTTATCTAGGGTCAACAAAGCGGCAGCAGGGCCTCTCCTCTCTAACGTTTCCAAATCCTAAATACCCCAGTGACATTCCCTATAATTTTTTTATAATCATTCCAATAACAGGGCATCTTAAGAGTCCTGTATTGCTATTTATCGTCACTACCCCCCCAAGTCGGGAGTGGGTAATTGCCACGCGCCCCCTCCTTAACGTAGAAGCTTCTGCTTCAATTCTTTGCCCCACATTTCCGCTCGATCACATTGACTTTCATCCATTGACCTCCCTTGGATGTAGTATCCCTTTCTCACGCTCCCTCTCTGGTGTGGAATCCTGATTCGCCGCTAACCGTGATCAACATGATAGGTGCAGAAAAGAACATTGAAAGTTGATAGAGAAGAAATCCAATTGTATCGTGAACATCACAGGGACGTGCGACATGGTGGGGCAGTATGTGTGCACACGCCTATACGTATTGGATGACGGGTCTGCCCCCTTCAACTTCTGGGTCTCCAAATTGGGCACATGGCCTGAGCTTGCCCTTTACACCTTGGAGGTGCTGGCCTGCCCTGCAGCCAGTGTATTGTCTGAACGTTTATTTAACACTGCTGGAGGGGGTTATCACAGGTTACATTTCCCAATGTTTTGGGGTGTACCCTAATTTAAAAAAATAAAAATAAATTTAAAACTAAAAAGCAGTGTAGGCTACCTCCTCCTCCTCCACCGCCGCTTCCACCTACACCGCCACATCCACTGCCTCCTCAACCTCCTACTCCACATGGACCTTGTCTTCCTAGATCAAGATTATTATTTTTTTGTATTTTATGTTATTTAAAGTAATTTCCCTATACACATTTGTTTGCAGAGCACTTGCCATGCTCTTAACCACATTTTGCTGCCATTTGCAGCCCTCTAGCCCTTTCTTTTTAGAACCATTTTAGTGCTCAAAAGTTCGGGTCCCTATTGACTTCAATCGGGTTCGGGTTCAGGGTCAAGTTCGGGTCCCGAACTCGAACATTTTTGTGAAGTTCGGCCGAACCCCTCGAACCCGAACATCCAGGTGTCCGCTCAACTCTAATAGTGATGCATGTCCACCGCTTCATTTTCTTATATGGGACTGATGGGTCTTATATGGGACTATATCAATCTTGTAAGATTATTAGTAAGCTAACATGTACACTGCTGCTTCATTCATAAAGGGGATCCCTTATTCTTGGGTTGGACTTCCCCAAAATCTCATATTTATCCTCTATCCCCTGGATAGGTGATTTTCATTAGATAACCCCTTTAAAATAGCAATTTGGGCATATGAGAATGATAGGGAGCATTTGGATGGGTGTTAAAAGGGCAAATTACCAAGCATTTGATAATGTCCACAATGGGCAGTTTAGGAGGCTGCTTGATATTATAGAATTGCTCTACTGTAGAAAGCCTTATCATATGAATAGATTCCCTATGCTTTTTATACTGTAAGGCATTATTGTTTGCATATATGGAACATAAGTAGCATAATTTTCAAGATTTGACAGCAAAACATTTTTCCTTAAGTATCATAAAATGAATGAAATAGATCAGTAACCAGACCATTACATTAATATATTCTAGCTTGTTAAGCAGCTCCACCATCTTGTGTTATCCTATCCATCCGCTGCCCATTCCGAACAGTTCAATTTTTGTCTATTATTTGCTAATGACTATTGAAGACTTTATGTACTGTTGCAGTCAGTCTTTTATAGAATTTATAAGGTCTCATTTCTATTGACCAAGCTATCCTGAAAATGTGCATTTGTCTTTTTTGTCATTGACATAATTGACAATACCTACATGGACACTATTGAAAGCTTTTCTTTTCAATCACTCTGTTGTTAGAAAAAATCTGCGCTTTTTAATACAATGAAGCAAGCATTATGTACCATTTATAGTAGAAATAAACTGCTTACATGAATTGTTCACCTGTATGGACCATTTCTACAGATCCCACTGTGTGGCCAGACCTGCTATGGTAATTATACAGACCTAATTAACTGCTCTATTGCTGCCACTCTGGCTCTGCAGGTCCCTGGTCTCTACACATCAACATTCAGTTTGATGCCGAGGCACGTGATTGCTGCAGCCAATGACTGGTCGCAGAGGCAATGTGTCACGTATCATGTCACTGGGTCACATAATGCAACAATGACGTGTCACTGCATTGCCAGTCTTTGACCTGTGGGGTCTGTAGAAAAGGTCCACAATTGTGAACAACTCTTTTAAGGATGGTGCCTATGTTTTAGGTGAGGTATATACATATACTGTATTTACCTTATCTAAACAAAATGAGCCTATTCTTAAATGAGTTGTTCATCTTTTGGACCGTTTCTACTGATGTTTTTAGCATCCCCCGAAGTATTATTTATACATTTTAAGAGCTGTGCTTTCTCATTTAATGATGTACCTTTTTAGGACTTGTTTTTCAAGAAGAGTTAAAGGCCATATACACCTTCAGAGCCAATTTTTCTGATTGCATTTTACTCATTTTTGGCTAAAAATATTTTTTTCAATTGGTCCTTATTAAAAAATATTAAGCTGTTCTGTCACAAAGGGTTAACTGTTTTACTGTGTGACTGGTACTTTCACTTTGTGCAAGTCATCTAAGGCTACTTTCACACCTGCGTTAGGTGCGGATCCATCTGGTATCTGCACAGACGGATCCACACCTATAAATGCAAACGATGGTATCCGTTCAGTACGGATCCGTCTGCATAACTTAGTAAAAAAAAGTCTAAGTCAAACGGATCTGTCCTGACTTTACATTGAAAGTCAATGGGGGACGGTTTAATTTACAATTGCACCAATATTGTGTCAATGTAAACGGATCCGTCCCCCTTGACTTACATTGTAAGTCAGGACGGATCCGTTTGGCTCCGCATCGCCAGGCGGACACCAAAACGCTGCAAGCGTTTTGGTGTCCGCCTCATGAGCGGAATAGAGGCATAACGGAGCCAAACTGATGCATTCTGAATGGATCCTTATCCATTCAGAATGCATTGGGGCTAAACTGATCCGTTTGGAGCCGCTTGTGAGAGCCCTGAAACAGATCTCACAGGCGGACCCTGAAACGGCAGTGTGAAAGTAGCCTAATAATCCTTGTCTCTAAACTACTGAGAGGTTGACATTAAGCCACATTCTTATCAGTAAGATAAGAAGTGAGCTGTAATGAGTGTTTAGGAGGTCAGAGAGCAGAGATAAGGAGTCTATCTGCTGAAAATCCAAAGGGTGCTAGTAGAGCATTCAAGCTATGTACAGGAAAAATTATGCCATTTCTTTTTAAAATAAAGACCAATTAAAAAATATATGTTTAGCTCAAAGTGAGAACAATGCAATAATTATTTTAAAAAAAGTCCCCAAAAGTGTACATAGCCTTTAAAGTTTTCATTTGGACAATTTTTACGTACATAGAGTATATTGATTATCTTATAACTGGAGTGGTTAAAGAAGATTGGTAACAGTTTTTCAGTTTACTGGTTGTGGTTTCGGATGGTTGCCTTGGTAGTTCCCTTACATTTACTGCTTACTTTATTGTTTCCTCAGTCATAGATAAAAGAAAACCTTTGGCAGTCAAACATTGGGGCTCATTTATAACAACTGCTATAAAGGGTTTTTGGATGGGATATAGCTAAATTTCTAAGGCAAATGTCCCATTTTCTAAAGAACTATACATTATGTGGTATATTTCTTCTTAATTTTCTCTCTACAGCGAATGTGCCTAGTTAAAAGAGAAAATAACACATATCCCTTTTTCTAATCTGCCTTTGTTTTTTAGTAGATTTTTATTCTGTTACCTGATCATCATCAGGGGTGGAAGCCATCTTGCCTGAGCTGTTATTAACGGGGAGGGGGGGGGGGGGTGTCGGGATCATTACACTTACATCTTACTCCACTTTTGCATATGTGCAAAGTCACTTTTGTCTAAATAAGATTTATTATTGGTCATTTAATACTATGACAAATATGGTCTCTTGATTGTAGTTCTCCTTCAGTAAGTTATTTTCAAAAAGGTGTTTCAACAATAGTCTACTAAGAAATAAAAAAAAGTTGAACAATGATTTAAAAAAGGTTTTGGAAACTCAATTTAAAAAACAGGGGCTTGTTCACAAAATAACTGAACGAATACTGGGGAGTTCTTCACAAAGGCCTTGTTCATTTTTATAAGAGTCAAATGGTCAGCATTTTCAGTGGACAGGCAGATGCACTTATCAGTTATTATGTTATTATAGATTGAAAAAATAGTGGTTCTCCTTAAATTCTTTACCAGACAAATCTGAAGAACAAAAAAGGAAAAAGAAGTTAACCGAAGAACAAAAAATATATTAGTTGAAAAGGTAAGTTAAACACAAATAATTGATGGAAACACCACTGAAATGGTTCGGGAACAGCATGGGGAGGATGTCTGGATGCATCTTGGACTCCCAGGTCTTTGCTGGGATTGATGTTGTCCGAGTAGTATGCAAATTTGACAGACTGTAAATACACCCTTTATTACACATAAACGAGGGCATCATACACACCCTTGAAAAATGATGATTGATGGCCTGCTGGTGACCCTGAAAAACTATTGGATCAAGGGTCTGCTGATCTGACCATCTAAAACATTAGGGGCAAGGGCATGATGCTGAGCTGACCCTTTTAAAACATTAGGGGCGAGTGCCTGCTGCTGATCTGAACATCTAAAACATTAGGGGCAAGGGCATGATGCTGAGCTGACCCTTTTAAAACATTAGGGGCGAGTGCCGGCTGCTGATCTGACCATCTAAAACATTAGGGGTGAGGGTCTGCTGCTGATGTTACCATCTAAAACTTTAGGGGTGAGGGTCTGCTGCTTTGCTGACCCTCTAAACCATTAGGGGTGAGTGCCTGCTTCTCATCTGACCATCTAAAACATTAGAGGCAAGGGCCTGCTGCTGAGATGACCCTCTAAAACATTAGGAGTGAGGGCCTGCTGCTGATCTGGCCATCTAAAACATTAGGGGCGAGGGCCTGCTGCTGAACTGACCCTCTAAAACATTAGGGGGGAGTGTCTGCTGCTGATCTGACCATATGAAACATTAGGGCGAGGGCCTGCTGGCGACCCTCAAAAACTTTATGGGTGAGGGCCTGCACCCTCTAAAACATTATGGGTGAGGGCAGACTAATAAGCATGTTGATATGATGGAGGAGGAGGAGGACGAGAAAAGGAAGATTGAACCATATACCCTTTTTAGTAGGGGAAGGGGTGCATAGGAATACAGTGTATTCAATGCACCATAAAAGCCACATTTAGAGTGCCTTTATGTACAGCTGCTTTCCTCTGGTGAAGTAGAGAAGTCAGGGGCTATCACAAAGCCTGGCCAACATGTGGAACGTGTAGTTCCCGCACGTGCTCACGTCGCACAACAATCGGTGAGCTGGCAATTGCAAATGCTGCTGCAGCATTGCCAGACTGGCGGAAGCTATCGATGAATTGCAGAAATAGGCACTCATGCAGCCCACCTTCACCAGTAGCTCAGGCAAATTGGGGTAGGTTGTGATAAACTGCTGAACCACTAGGTTGAACACGTGGGCTAGGCATGGAATGAGTGTGAGCTTGCCGAGCTCCAAAGCCGCCACCAAGTAACGGCCATTATCAGACACAACCATGCCTAGTTCTAGGTTGAGTTGCGATATCCGCAGCTCAGTATGGTTCGTTATCTCCTGCCACAGCTCTGCGGCGGTGTGCTGTTTGTCACCTAAGCAGATCAGTTTAATCAAAGAGTTAAATCAAAGACAACCACTTTAACTCATATTTGGTGATCAAGATTAAAGAATTTGAAATAATATCATTCAAAAATATTAATGTAAATGTTGAAATTATTACAATTATTTTTCAAACAGGGGTTGTATGTATATTAATATTAATTTAAAAAAAAATTACAGGAAAGATTATTACTATTAACTTGGTCCTCAAAATTTCAAAACTGTAACTAGATGGTGTCGTTTCTGAAGAAACCACAGGATGTTGGCTTGAAAACGCTAGAGAGATATAAGCAAAGTCTGTTTAACCTGGTTTATTAAAATTTGAACCCAAGTCACCCAATGACTGACTGTGCCAAATTTGAGAACCCTGCCATTAATAGTCTAAGAGTGGCAGCAATTGAAATGTTCCCATTTAAAACAAATTTCTGAAATATAATTCGCCTCTCGCTTTAAAACTGCCTCTGGCAGTCTTTGAAAGTTTTACATTTAAGACAATAGGTTCAATCTGATTGGCTGTTTTAGGCTCCACCCACTTTTCCTAAATTTTGACCACAGTCACCCAGTGAGTAGTTGTGCTAAGTTTGGGACACTTGGCATTTAAACTGTTATAATAGCAGCAGTTTATCTGCTTTTCAATAAGGTCAAAGGCTGAAATCTTATTGACTGTTGTTGCCCCTCCCCTTTTTTTTCTAATTGTGAACCACAGTCACCCAGTGTCTAACATGTTAAGGTTTGGGAATTATGGCATTTAACATGTGAAAATGGCAGCATTTTTTTTTTTTCTATTGAAAATCAATGAGTGAAATTTGATTGGCTGTTGGTGGCTCCACCCACTTTTTCTAATCTTGAAGTGAAAACACCCAATGACCACATTTGTGATATTTGAGGTCCATGACATCAATTATGTGAGAATGGCAGCATTTTTAGTTTTTCCATTGACCAACTGTGCCAAGTTTCAGAACTCTGCCTAGTTTGGATGCTGTGGCTTCCTGCTTGCATCACTTCCTGTCAGCTGACCAGTGTGACATCATCCCAGGTCCTGGAAGATGAGAGCTGCAGGAAAGGCGTGGAGGCAGGGCCTGGAGGCCAACGGTGTTTGCCGGGGGGAGCGCTGCCCTTTCCCCAGGGGGTGGCGTTCTCTCCCGGTATGGACACCCGGGCTGCGGCCGTCCGGCGTTCTATATCGGGCGGCCGCAACAGTGGCATGGCGATGGAAGCAGTGGATCTGACACAGGATACGCCTGCACCTGTGGTGTATGAAGTGGAGGTGGAAATTGAAGGCACAGAGAGACCATGCAGTCCTGAGACATTGGACACAGCGTCTGAAGGTATGCAACGATCGGGGGTAGTGTCGCAGCCAGGAGGAGGTAAGCGACATGGGACCTTTGTGAACATTTTGCAATCCAGCGCCCCAGAGAGGAGCGCAGTGGGAAGGATTGGCCCGGAGACCCGACTCCCGGGGAAGACCCGGGGAAATATTAAAAAAGGCAGGAGCTTGGACTCGACCCTTGACCAGGCCGGCGTCCATGTGGTTAAGCCCTGTAATGCAAAAATGTCCACTGCTGAACAAGTGGTGGGCAAGGTTAAAAAAGGTTTTGCTGCTGAACAAGCAGCGCGGAGGGTGGCTGGCCCTAAAGTGTTAATGGACAAAGAGATGGGAAAGATGCCGGTAAAGGAGTCTAGAAATGTGATTTCCAGTGGAGCAAGTATATCTCGCCCTGGAGAGTCTGGTTTGTCTCACCTAGGTGGGGCTGGTATGGATATGACCAAGGAGATCCGCAACTGGGGTGTGCAAGGCCCCACAGATACTGCAGACATTTTTGCTTCAAGAGTAGTTTTTTATTTAAATCTATATGATGAAATTAAAAAAGACTTGAGAAAAGTTAAATTGGAACAAAAAAATATGAAGCTACAGGAGGGCTTATTGCCTAAGCGTAAAAAAACTTTTCTCTCCTCTAAGCTGGATAAGCTAGAGGAGGAGATAATGACACTGGAAGAAAGGAAACTGGCCATAGAAAAAAATGGCGGTCCATTTATGGAAAAATTCCAAAATGATAAACGGTTTAAAAACATGTCAGATGCTGAGTCTGGCTCTCCTGGTCCGTCAGGGCTGCGGATCAGGAGCCCGAGAAAAACAGTAATGGCTGAAAATTCTGGGCAGGACTCCTTGCCAGCAGGGCAGGGGGAACCCTCTTGGAGTCAGGGAGCAGCCTCCGGGGATGAAGGTGAGTCTGGTGGTTTGATATTGCAGAGCATCAGGCAGCTGGAATCCCCGGTAGGTAGGCTCTATTTTGGAGATGAGGAGATACCTGAAGAGGAGAAAGTAAAGGAAAAAAAATAGAACCAAAGTTGTGGAGAGAGAGGTGTTGGTGTATGGCCCTTCAAACACTTCAAAACCCGCTGCTGAGCCCAGCCTAGCTCCTGATGTGGAGCTAGGTTGTACAGAGCGGGAGATTATGGCTGCGGACAAGGTAAAGACGGACAAGGTGAGGGCGGACAAGGACGCGAAAAGGGCGGACCAAGGTGGCTCCTTCTGCGGTAGAGGGGGTGGTGGTGCCTGGCACCACTGAGGTCAGGAGAGACAACAGTAAGGAAAGATAAAAAAAAGTGATTGCAAAGTAATGGAGCCAGTACAAAATACAGTGGTGATTAATGGTAGAAGTGGGGAGAACTCGGCCAGTCTAGGGTGAGTGAGTGGTGGTTCCCGGGGAAAAAGTAATAAGCATGTGGTGAAAAGTGGAACGATGCAAAAAGAGATACGAAAGGTAGTATGAAAGAAGGGGAGAATGGAATCAGTAATGCAGGACCAAGTGAGGATGCAAGTGGGAATGCAAATATAAGTGAAAATATGTAAGTGAGTGGAAATTATGTAAGTGGGAATATTGTAGGTGGTGAAAATGTGGATATGAAAGAATATGACGCAAGGATTTTGACTGCTGAGGATATGGAGAAGTTGAGAAAAGAGGAGGAAGAAAAGGAGAGACAGGAAAAAAAGGCAAAATGTACTTTTTCAAATATCGTTCGGCAGGGAACAAGGGACTCTTTGCCCACAGGATCTGGCAAGGGTAACTTGCAACGGCGCTTCTTGGGGGCCTTGAAAGAGGGTGCAGAGACCTCCATACAAGTAGAGGGTGAATCGGTTGACCTGTCTTTCTGGACGGAGAGACACGGGCTGAGAACCTTCCGAGAGCAGAAAGGGGGTGAGACCGTCTGGACTCACCCCACACCCGGGGGGGACCGTAGGAATGTGGCCCGTCTGTTTTGGAAAGATAAGGAAGCAACACCTTCTAGGAAGACTGTTGTGGAGCTTTTCCTGCAGATGGGTTTTGAGGCGAAAGACATCTATGCCCTCATCCATCCCTACGGGACCAAGTTCTTTGATGTTAGCTTTGTCCGACCAGAGGGGCTTGAGCTCTTCTGGTCCAGATATGAGCTGATAAAGAGCACCCCGGAGTGGCAGGGTTTTGCCGTCCAGGCTATCACCCGCCAGAACAAGGTGAAGAAAGTGACTGTGTTAACTTGTAATGAGTCTCTTTCTAGTGTAGACATAGCGACCTGGCTGGGTCGCTACGGTGAAGTGGGCTACCCAGCCAAGGTCCTGGACGAGCACAGTATTTGGTCTGGGGCCTGGACCTTTAACGTGATGTTAAGGGCCCAGGGAAATTCTGTTACCCATATCCCCTCCTCGGCCTTCATAGGGAGGGATCGGATAATGTTTTTTTACCAGGGGCAGCCAAAGGTCTGCCACAGGTGCGGCGACCCCACACACTTCAGTGCACAATGTAAGACCCAGAGGTGCGTGAGGTGTGGAGGGAGTGACCATCTTGCCGCAACCTGTCGGAAGATCAGGTGTAACCTGTGTGGAGACCTGGGTCACCCGTTTAGTCGCTGTCCGCTTGCCTTTGCCAACCAGGCTCAGGGACAGGCTCAGAACCAGGCAGATACTAGCCGCAAGGCTGGGCCTGCAGTTGGTGAAGAGTCTGCTGCCGGGACTGGGCTGGCTGGTGAGGGGACAAGTGTCGGGGATCCCAGCACTGGAGGAAGCAAAAAGGATTCTGATAAGGTAAAAAAAAATTACGGCAGCTAGGGCCAGGCGGCAGGAACAACAACGCAAACAGAGGGAGCAGGAGGCAGCTGATCCCTCAACTGGTACCCTAGTTGAGAATCCGGCCAATAGTGGCCAAGATGACAGAGATGATGATGGGAACCCCGGAGTTCATCCCGAAGAGGCCAACCTCTCCGCTGTCTCTGTCTCCTCAGGTGGGGATAGTGTGGATGAGGAGGACAGTGAATGGTTGGTGAGGAGGAGTAACAAGCAGGGTAAGAAGAGAAACAGCAAGAGAGAGGGCAGGAAGGCCTCTCTTGAGTGGGATCCGTCCATCCCACTCTCCCTTGACCAGATACCAAGGAAGGTTTCGGCTGGTGCCCCTCTTGTGGAGGTCTCCAACCGGTATGGCGTCCTAAGCGATACCTCCGAGGCTGGCTTGGCTGAGGGGGAAGCGAGGGATGCAGTGCCGGAGGGTGAGAAGGCCTCCTCGCGGGTTGCCGGGCCTTGCCCTTCAGAGGGGAAACCTTCTGGAGGGGGGGCCAAGTCAGATCCTGTGGGCAAAGAGAAATGTGATATGGATGTCTCCAAATGCCTGAAAAGGCAGAAAGAAAGTGAGGAGTCAGATGGTTGTGATGGTGATGGTGAGGGTGGCGGTGGGGTTAAGAAGAAAGCTATCTAGTTCAATCACTTATGATGGCGGAACTCACCCTGTTGACGCTAGCAAGCATTAACGTTGCTAGCATTAAGTCAGACGTGGCTCGTTATGTGGCCTTTGATTTTTTCAGCCATTTTGATGCTGATATTTTATTTTTGCAAGAGACCTGGTTGACTTCCATGGAGTTGATGGAAAAAGCAAAGAGAGAGTGGAGGCATGGTCCATCTTTCTGGTCTCTTGCGGCCGAACCACGTAGCGGGGTAGCGGTACTTTTTAAAACCGCTGGAAGAGTGGAATGCAGGAAAGTAATTGAACTAGAAATGGGAAGGTGCCTGATCCTGGATGTGCTCATGGGAGGACAAGAGCTGAGGCTCATTAACATCTATGGTCCACAAACTGTGTGGGATCGTAAATGTCTCCTCATGAGGATTAAACCTTACCTTTTTTCCAGCCGTCAGGTGATCTTTGGTGGAGACTTCAACAATGTGACAAGAGTCTGTGATAGGGGAGGCTCCAAAGTCAGGCTGGATACTGATGGCGTCGTATTGAGTAAGATAGTTGAGGAAGCTAGTCTGGTGGATGCTCATTTAAAGCATAAGCCAGACCACGTGGACTTCACTTTCATCAAGGTAGCCATAGGTCTAGAATAGATAGGTTTTATTTGAAGGGGGAAGCTGTTTTCTCAGGTCTTGGAGACTGAGGAAGTGGTTTTCTCCGATCACTGTTTAATTTGTTTTTCTTTGAATGTTGCAGAGACCCCCTGTATGGGCAGAGGTTTGTGGAAGTTGAATTCATCTCTCCTGGAAGATGCGACAATAAGACAATCCTTCGAGGAGTTCTTTCAGGGCCAGGAACCGTTAGTGGACCTCTGCAACAGTAAGTCAGAGTGGTGGGAGATGTTTAAAACAAGGACGGCGAGGTTTTTCCGAGAGCTTTCGTACCTCAGGTGCCAAGACAGAAATAATCTGTACCAGGAACTGAGGAAGAAACTTGAAAGTCTGGTCTCGACGGGAGGTAGCCGCGAGGATATCTCTCGTGTGAAGTCCTTGCTTAAGAGGTGTCAGTACGATAGGTACGCATCTTTGGTTGTCGAGAGGGATTTTGGGAAGTACCGCTCGCCCAACCCTTACGGCAACTGTAAGATGTCAGTAAAACGTAAGCTAGGTGACAGGCCTGATTGATAGTACAGGATCCCTGAATAGGTCCAAATCAGGGATCCTGGAGGTGGTCAGGTCTTTCTACTCTCACCTCTTGAGTAGGAAAGAACTAGATTGGGACAAGTTTTCAGCTTTCTTGGCTGAAGCTGTTCCCAAGGCAGGAATGGACCCCTCTCTTGACGTTTTGTCTGAACTAATCAGGGAAGAGGAAGTGAGACTGGTCATTGAAGGGCTTAGGCCCAAGAAATCGCCAGGTCCGGATGGCTTAACATCTGAGTGGTACAGGACTTTCAAGGAACAGTTAGTTCCTCCTTTGACTGAGGTCTTTAATGAGTGTCTTTCCTCGGGCACTTTACCAAAGTCAATGGGTAAGTCAGCCCTGATTATTCTGTCAAAGGGCAAAGATCCATCCCGTATTGAGAATTGGAGACCCATATCGCTTCTCAATACGGACAGAAAGATCCTGGCAAAAATACTTTTTAATAGATTGGTGAAGTTTGCACCGAGACTTCTTTCAGGGGCTCAGCACTGCACAGTTCCCGGTCGGAGCACTTTTAGCGCCGTTCTCAGTGTCCGAGAGGCCGTGGAGCGAGGCAGGGCAGGCCTTTGGAAAGGGTTTCTTTTGACTTTGGATCAGGCTAAAGCTTTTGACTGGGTGAACCACGAGTACCTGTGGTCCGTCCTTTTGTGGTACGGTCTGCCGGGGAGGTTTGTGAATTGGCTAAAGGCTTTGTACAAAGGGGCTGAGAGTTTCCCGTTGGTTAATGGTTGGTCAGGACAGCCCTTCGAGGTGACTTCCGGTGTCCGTCAAGGATGTCCCTTAAGCCCCTTGCTGTATGTGTTTGCGATCGATCCCTTCATTAGAAGGGTAGATCGTGGACCGTTAGCAGGGGTGGGGATGGAACTGGCGGGGGCAAGGGGGGCCGTCTTTGAGGGTGGTAGCGTATGCGGATGATGTCACCATTTTCACCTCTTCTGGTAAGGAGGTGGGGTGGGTGATGTCGGAAGTGGACCGCTATTCAGAGGTTTCTGGGTCTCAGATCAACCGTGATAAATGCGAAACTCTCTGGTTGGGAGAAGGAGATCCTGCTTTTGATCTCCAGGGCACTCTCCCAGAGCCTCAGAAAACTGTCAAAGTTCTCGGCATCAATTTTGGCCAGGATGAGGACTATCATCAGAAAAATTGGGAAGGCAGACTGAAAGATGTCGGTCAAAAGGTGGACCGCTGGAAGGGTTGGTCTTTGACCCTCAGGGAAAGGGTTCACCTGTGCAAGGCTTATCTGATCCCGGTACTATTGTACTTGGGCACTGTCTGTGTCCTGCCAGGCTCTCTCTGGGCAACGGTCTACAGCCTGTTTTTCCAGATGTTATGGGGAAACAGGCTGAACCTAGTCAAGAGAGATGTCACTTACCGACCAAGGAGACTAGGTGGGTTGGATATGGTCAACCCAGTGGTATTCCTAACGAATACCTTCTTAAAAGCTAACATTGCAATCCTCTGGATGGATAGGGCTCCTTGGTGGGTGAATTCCTGTAGGGAATGGTTTCGGCCCTTCTTCCAGGAATGGGAGACAGGAGGGCGTGTGAAAGACCTACGCTCGTCAAGGCAGAGATATCTCCCGGCTTATGTTGCCCCGGTCCTGAGAATTATAAAGCGATGGGGACTCGGGAGGGGAGAGATAGAGACCAAGTCGAGGTTCGACCTTGATTTTAAGGTCCTGTCTACCTTCTTCCAGCCTCCGTTGGCCTTGAGGGATTGCCCAAGTCGGGATCTAGAGGGTGGGTTGACTTTATTAAATTCGGTGAGGATCCCCTTGAAAGTTTGGGATGTGGCTTGGCGCTGCTTCCATGGTAAGCTATATGTAAGGGATAATGTGAAGTGTAGAAACTCTGAGGAAAGGGGTTGTCCCCGGGAGGAGTGCGGTGCTGTGCTGGAAAGTATGGACCATTTCTTGCTTCACTGTCCTTTTAATATAGAGGTCTACAAAAGGGTGGGGACTTCCATCGGCTGGCCTAGGCTGGCTGCCCTATCCTATGCAGAGTGGGCCTATGGTGCGTTCAAAGACCTGGGTGGACGGAC
Source organism: Bufo gargarizans (assembly GCF_014858855.1). Classification (NCBI taxonomy): domain Eukaryota; kingdom Metazoa; phylum Chordata; class Amphibia; order Anura; family Bufonidae; genus Bufo; species Bufo gargarizans. The sequence continues at coordinate 421,590,948 of NC_058080.1, read as the reverse complement.
CGTTGCACTTTATTCCTAGTTAGTGCAGTGGTCAGGTATCACATTTGGTGCGCAAGGTGTCTAGTGTCGACGAGTTCTAAAGTCCTCCCAGTGGAGACGGTATATAGGAACATCATGGGTGACCTGGATAAAGTGCGCTCTCTTGAGAATGAAAGGTTGGGTGGCCCTAAAGTCTCTCATCTGTGGAGGGACTTTTGTTTCAGGGTACACTAACCGAGTAACTCTCAGCCCTGGTGGTGGGCTGGCATGACACTATTAGATTTTTGTTTTGTTTTATGATAAAGCAGGATGGTTTGGTTTACAGGCACTGAACCATAGCTGAAAAAGTCTGATTTTGTGTTATGTATTATATGATAAGTATATTGTATATGTATAAGTTGATTATATAGGGACTTAATGTTGGGGTTAGTCAGGTTGGGAGGGGGGTTTGGGGGGGGGGTGGTTATGTATATATATTTATATGTGTGTGTGTATAGAATAAAAAAAAAAATATATATATTTTCCCTTACAAACCGGTCAGCCCCAGTCCGACTGGGGAGAACTATGGAACTGGAGAAGCTCGGGGTTATCCTCTTGAACTTCTGTGGGAGACCGGTTTGGTGAGTTATGTGGGGACGGTGATGGGTTATAAGTAGGGATGAGCGAACTCGAACTGTATAGTTCGGGTTCGTACCGAATTTTGGGGTGTCCGTGACACGGACCCGAACCCAGACATTTTCGTAAAAGTCCGGGTTCGGGTTCGGTGTTCGTCGCTTTCTTGGCGCTTTTGTGACGCTTTCTTGGCGCTTTTTGAAAGGCTGCAAAGCAGTCAATCAACAAGCGTCATACTACTTGCCCCAAGAGGCCGTCACAGCCATGCCTACTATTGGCATGGCTGTGATTGGCCAGAGCACCATGTGACCCAGCCTCTATTTAAGCTGGAGTCACATAGCGCCGCCCGTCACTCTGCTCTGATTAGCGTAGGGAGAGGTTGCGGATGCGACAGTAGGGCGAGATTAGGCAGATTAACTCCTCCAAAGGACTTCACTTGATTAATCGATCGATCTGCAGCTGTGCATCATTGAGCTGCTGAAATTCAAATGCTCACTCACTGTTTTTAGGCTGCCCAGACCGTTTGTCAGTCACTTTTTTCTGGGGTGATCGGCGGCCATTTTGTGTCTTGTGCGGTGCTGCGACCAAGTGCATCCAAGCTGCGACCAAGTGCATTTAACCCTCAATGGTGTGGTTGTTTTTTGGCTAAAGCCTACATCAGGGTGAAGCTGTCACACCAAGTGCATTTAACCAGCAATAGTCTGTTCATTTTTTGGCCATATACTAAATCAGGGGCAAGCTGCGCCTGTCACCAAGTGCATTTAACCCTCAATGGTGTGGTTGTTTTTTGGCTAAAGCCTACATCAGGGTGAAGCTGTCACACCAAGTGCATTTAACCAGCAATAGTCTGTTTATTTTTTGGCCATATACTACATCAGGGGCAAGCTGCGCCCGTCACCAAGTGCATTTAACCCTCAGTAGTGTGGTTCGTCAAGCTGTGACACCAAGTGCATTTAACCAGCAATAGTCTGTTCATTTTTTGGCCATATACTACATCAGGGGCAAGCTGCGCCCGTCACCAAGTGCATTTAACCCTCAGTAGTGTGGTTGGTCAAGATAACACACCAAGTGCATTTAACCAGCAATAGTCTGTTCATTTTTTGGCCATATACTAAATCAGGGGCAAGCTGCGCCCGTCACCAAGTGCATTTAACCAGCAATAGTCTGTTCATTTTTTGGCCATATACTACATCAGGGGCAAGCTGCGCCCGTCACCAAGTGCATTTAACCCTCAGTAGTGTGGTTGGTCAAGCTATCACACCAAGTGCATTTAACCAGCAATAGTCTGTTCATTTTTTGGCCATATACTAAATCAGGGGCAAGCTGCGCCCGTCACCAAGTGCATTTAACCAGCAATAGTCTGTTCATTTTTTGGCCATATACTACATCAGGGGCAAGCTGCGCCCGTCACCAAGTGCATTTAACCCTCAGTAGTGTGGTTGGTCAAGCTGTGACACCAAGTGCATTTAACCAGCAATAGTCTGTTCATTTTTTGGCCATATACTAAATCAGGGGCAAGCTGCGCCCGTCACCAAGTGCATTTAACCAGCAATAGTCTGTTCATTTTTTGGCCATATACTACATCAGGGGCAAGCTGCGCCCGTCACCAAGTGCATTTAACCCTCAGTAGTGTGGTTGGTCAAGCTATCACACCAAGTGCATTTAACCAGCAATAGTCTGTTCATTTTTTAGCCATATACTACATCAGGGGCAAGCTGCGCCCGTCACCAAGTGCATTTAACCCTCAGTAGTGTGGTTGGTCAAGCTGTGACACCAAGTGCATTTAACCAGCAATAGTCTGTTCATTTTTTGGCCATATACTACATCAGGGGCAAGCTGCGCCCGTCACCAAGTGCATTTAACCAGCAATAGTGTGGTTATTTTTTGGCCATATCCCAGTCTAATTCTGTCACTAAATCCATACCGGTCACCCAGCGCCTAAATACTAGGCCTCTAATTTATATCCCGCTAAATCTCTCGTTACCGCTGTCCTGTTGTGGCTGGGAAAGTTATTTAGTGTCCGTCAAAGCACATTTTTTGTTCTGGGTTGAAGTACAATTCCCAATTTAGCAATTTCATAATTTAGTGGTTCCTGCTATATCAGAGCTATTTTAAATCTATCCCTAAAAGGGTATATAATATTCAAGGTGCACATAGGGTCATTCAGAATAACTTCACACACACGCTACTGTGCATTTCCAAGTCTAATTCTGTCGCTAAATCCATACCGGTCACCCAGCGCCTAAATACTAGGCCTCAAATTTATATCCCGCTAAATCTCTCGTTACCGCTGTCCTGTTGTGGCTGGGAAAGTTATTTAGTGTCCATCAAAGCACATTTTTTGTTCTGGGTTGAAGTACAATTCCCAATTTAGCAATTTCATAATTTAGTGGTTCCTGCTATATCAGAGCTATTTGAAATCTATCCCTAAAAGGGTATATAATATTCAAGGTGCACATAGGGTTATTCAGAATAACTTCACACACACCCGCTACTGTGCATTTCCAAGTCTAATTCTGTCGCTAAATCCATACCGGTCACCCAGCGCCTAAATACTAGGCCTCAAATTGATATCCCGCTAAATCTCTCGTTACCGCTGTCCTGTTGTGGCTGGGAAAGTTATTTAGTGTCCGTCAAAGCACATTTTTTGTTCTGGGTTGAAATACAATTCCCAATTTAGCAATTTCATAATTTAGTGGTTTCTGCTATATCAGAGCTATTTGAAATCTATCCCTAAAAGGGTAGATCATATTGAAGGTGCACATAGGGTCATTCAGAATAACTTCACACACACCCGCTACTGTGCATTTCCAAGTCTAATTCTGTCACTAAACCCATACCTGTCACCCAGCGCCTAAATACTAGGCCTCAAATTGATATCCCGCTAAATCTCTCGTTACCGCTGTCCTGTTGTGGCTGGGAAAGTTATTTAGTGTCCGTCAAAGCACATTTTTTGTTCTGGGTTGAAATACAATTCCCAATTTAGCAATTTAAAAATTTAGTGGTTTCTGCTGTATCAGAGCTATTTGAAATCTAGCCCTAAAAGGGTAGATCATATTGAAGGTGCACATAGGGTCATTCAGAATTACTTCACACACCCGCTACTGTGCATTTCCAAGTCTAATTCTGTCACTAAACCCATACCTGTCACCCAGCGCCTAAATACTAGGCCTCAAATTTATATCCTGCTAAATCTCTCGTTACCGCTGTCCTGTTGTGGCTGGGAAAGTTATTTAGTGTCCGTCAAAGCACATTTTTTGTTCTGGGTTGAAATACAATTCCCAATTTAGCAATTTCATAATTTAGTGGTTTCTGCTATATCAAAGCTATTTGAAATCTATCCCTAAAAGGGTAGATCATATTGAAGGTGCACATAGGGTCATTCAGAATAACTTCACACACACCCGCTACTGTGCATTTCCAAGTCTAATTCTGTCACTAAACCCATACCTGTCACCCAGCGCCTAAATACTAGGCCTCAAATTGATATCCCGCTAAATCTCTCGTTACCGCTGTCCTGTTGTGGCTGGGAAAGTTATTTAGTGTCCGTCAAAGCACATTTTTTGTTCTGGGTTGAAATACAATTCCCAATTTAGCAATTTAAAAATTTAGTGGTTTCTGCTGTATCAGAGCTATTTGAAATCTAGCCCTAAAAGGGTAGATCATATTGAAGGTGCACATAGGGTCATTCAGAATAACTTCACACACCCGCTACTGTGCATTTCCAAGTCTAATTCTGTCACTAAACCCATACCTGTCACCCAGCGCCTAAATACTAGGCCTCAAATTTATATCCAGCTGAATTTGAATACAATACATTGGGCCAAATAATATTTTTGTTGTTGTGGTGAACGATAACAATGAGGAAAACATCTAGTAAGGGACGCGGACATGGTCGTGGTGGTGTTAGTGGATCCTCTGGTGCTGGGAGAGGACGTGGCCGTTCTGCCACATCCACACGTCCTAGTGTACCAACTACCTCAGGTCCCAGTAGCCGCCAGAATTTACAGCGATATATGGTGGGGCCCAATGCCGTTCTAAGGATGGTAAGGCCTGAGCAGGTACAGGCATTAGTCAATTGGGTGGCCGACAGTGGATCCAGCACGTTCACATTATCTCCCACCCAGTCTTCTGCAGAAAGCGCACAGATGGCGCCTGAAAACCAACCCCTTCAGTCTGTTACATCACCCCCATGCATACCAGGGAAACTGTCTCAGCCTCAAGTTATGCAGCAGTCTCTTATGCTGTTTGAAGACTCCGCTGGCAGGGTTTCCCAAGGGCATCCACCTAGCCCTTCCCCAGCGGTGAAAGATATAGAATGCACTGACGCACAACCACTTATGTTTCCTGATGATGAGGACATGGGAATACCACCTCAGCATGTCTCTGATGATGACGAAACACAGGTGCCAACTGCTGCGTCTTTCTGCAGTGTGCAGACTGAACAGGAGGTCAGGGATCAAGACTGGGTGGAAGACGATGCAGGGGATGATGAGGTCCTAGACCCCACATGGAATGAAGGTCGTGCCACTGACTTTCACAGTTCGGAGGAAGAGGCAGTGGTGAGACCGAGCCAACAGCGTAGCAAAAGAGGGAGCAGTGGGCAAAAGCAGAACACCCGCCGCCAAGAGACTCCGCCTGCTACTGCCCGCCGCCATCTGGGACCGAGCACCCCAAAGGCAGCTTCAAGGAGTTCCCTGGCATGGCACTTCTTCAAACAATGTGCTGACGACAAGACCCGAGTGGTTTGCACGCTGTGCCATCAAAGCCTTAAGCGAGGCATTAACGTTCTGAACCTGAGCACAACCTGCATGACCAGGCACCTGCATGCAAAGCATGAACTGCAGTGGAGTAAATACCTTAAAACTAAGGAAGTCACTCAGGCTCCCCCTGCTACCTCTTCTGCTGCTGCCGCCTCGGCCTCTTCTGCTGCTGCCGCCTCGGCCTCTTCCTCCGCCTCTGGAGGAACGTTGGCACCTGCCGCCCAGCAAACAGGGGATGTACCACCAACACCACCACCACCACCTCCGTCACCAAGCGTCTCAACCATGTCACACGGCAGCGTTCAGCTCTCCATCTCACAAACATTTGAGAGAAAGCGTAAATTCCCACCTAGCCACCCTCGATCCCTGGCCCTGAATGCCAGCATTTCTAAACTACTGGCCTATGAAATGCTGTCATTTAGGCTGGTGGACACAGACAGCTTCAAACAGTTCATGTCGCTTGCTGTCCCACAGTATGTTGTTCCCAGCCGCCACTACTTCTCCAAGAGAGCCGTGCCTTCCCTGCACAACCAAGTATCCGATAAAATCAAGTGTGCACTGCGCAACGCCATCTGTGGCAAGGTCCACCTAACCACAGATACGTGGACCAGTAAGCACGGCCAGGGACGCTATATCTCCCTAACTGCACACTGGGTAAATGTAGTGGCAGCTGGGCCCCAGGCGGAGAGCTGTTTGGCGCACGTCCTTCCGCCGCCAAGGATCGCAGGGCAACATTCTTTGCCTCCTGTTGCCACCTCCTCCTTCTCGGCTTCCTCCTCCTCTTCTTCCACCTGCTCATCCAGTCAGCCACACACCTTCACCACCAACTTCAGCACAGCCCGGGGTAAACGTCAGCAGGCCATTCTGAAACTCATATGTTTGGGGGACAGGCCCCACACCGCACAGGAGTTGTGGCGGGGTATAGAACAACAGACCGACGAGTGGTTGCTGCCGGTGAGCCTCAAGCCCGGCCTGGTGGTGTGCGATAATGGGCGAAATCTCGTTGCAGCTCTGGGACTAGCCAATTTGACGCACATCCCTTGCTTGGCGCATGTGCTGAATTTGGTGGTGCAGAAGTTCATTCACAACTACCCCGACATGTCAGAGCTGCTGCATAAAGTGCGGGCCGTCTGTTCGCGCTTCCGGCGTTCACATCCTGCTGCTGCTCGCCTGTCTGCGCTACAGCGTAACTTCGGCCTTCCCGCTCACCGCCTCATATGCGACGTGCCAACCAGGTGGAACTCCACCTTGCACATGCTGGACAGACTGTGCGAGCAGCAGCAGGCCATAGTGGAGTTTCAGCTGCAGCACGCACGGGTCAGTCGCACTACAGAACAGCACCACTTCACCACCAATGACTGGGCCTCCATGCGAGACCTGTGTGCCCTGTTGCGCTGTTTCGAGTACTCCACCAACATGGCCAGTGGCGATGACGCCGTTATCAGCGTTACAATACCACTTCTATGTCTCCTTGAGAAAACACTTAGGGCGATGATGCAAGAGGAGGTGGCCCAGGAGGAGGAGGAGGAGGAGGAAGAGGGGTCATTTTTAGCACTTTCAGGCCAGTCTCTTCGAAGTGACTCAGAGGGAGGTTTTTGGCAACAGCAGAGGCCAGGTACAAATGTGGCCAGACAGGGCCCACTACTGGAGGACGAGGAGGACGAGGATGAGGAGGAGGTGGAGGAGGATGAGGATGAAGCATGGTCACAGCGGGGTGGCACCCAACGCAGCTCGGGTCCATCACTGGTGCGTGGCTGGGGGGAAAGGCAGGACGATGACGATACGCCTCCCACAGAGGACAGCTTGTCCTTACCCCTGGGCAGCCTGGCACACATGAGCGACTACATGCTGCAGTGCCTGCGCAACGACAGCAGAGTTGCCCACATTTTAACCTGTGCGGACTACTGGGTTGCCACCCTGCTGGATCCACGCTACAAAGACAATGTGCCCACCTTACTTCCTGCACTGGAGCGTGATAGGAAGATGCGCGAGTACAAGCGCACGTTGGTAGACGCGCTACTGAGAGCATTCCCAAATGTCACAGGGGAACAAGTGGAAGCCCAAGGCCAAGGCAGAGGAGGAGCAAGAGGTCGCCAAGGCAGCTGTGTCAATGCCAGCTCCTTTGAGGGCAGGGTTAGCATGGCAGAGATGTGGAAAACTTTTGTCAACATGCCACAGCTAACTGCACCACCACCTGATACGCAACGTGTTAGCAGGAGGCAACATTTCACTAACATGGTGGAACAGTACGTGTGCACACCCCTCCACGTACTGACTGATGGTTCGGCCCCATTCAACTTCTGGGTCTCTAAATTGTCCACGTGGCCAGAGCTAGCTTTTTATGCCTTGGAGGTGCTGGCCTGCCCGGCGGCCAGCGTTTTGTCTGAACGTGTATTCAGCACGGCAGGGGGCGTCATTACAGACAAACGCAGCCGCCTGTCTACAGCCAATGTGGACAAGCTGACGTTCATAAAAATGAACCAGGCATGGATCCCACAGGATCTGTCCGTCCCTTGTCCAGATTAGACATTAACTACCTCCCCTTAACCATATATTATTGGACTCCAGGGCACTTCCTCATTCAATCCTATTTTTATTTTCATTTTACCATTATATTGCGAGGCTACCCAAAGTTGAATGAACCTCTCCTGTGTCTGGGTGCCGGGGCCTAAATATATGCCAATGGACTGTTCCAATGTTGGGTGACGTGAAGCCTGATTCTCTGCTATGACATGCAGAATGATTCTCTGCTGACATGAAGCCAGATTGTCTGTTACGGGACCTCTCTCCTCTGCCTGTGTGTGCTGGGCCTAAATATATGCCAATGGACTGTTGCAGTGGTGGCTGACGTGAAGCCTCATTCTCTGCTATGACATGCAGACTGATTCTCTGCTGACATGAAGCCAGATTCTCTGTTACGGGACCTCCCTCCTCTGCCTGGGTGCTGGGCCTAAATATATGCCAATGGACTGTTGCAGTGGTGGCTGACGTGAAGCCTCATTCTCTGCTATGACATGCAGACTAATTCTCTGCTGACATGAAGACAGATTCTCTGTTACGGGACCTCTCTCCTCTGCCTGTGTGTGTGCTGGGCCTAAATATATGCCAATGGACTGTTGCAGTGGTGGCTGACGTGAAGCCTCATTCTCTGCTATGACATGCAGACTGATTCTCTGCTTACATGAAGCCAGATTCTCTGTTACGGGACCTCTCTCCTCTGCCTGTGTGTGTGCTGGGCCTAAATATATGCCAATGGACTGTTGCAGTGGTGGCTGACGTGAAGCCTCATTCTCTGCTATGACATGCAGACTAATTCTCTGCTGACATGAAGACAGATTCTCTGTTACGGGACCTCTCTCCTCTGCCTGTGTGTGTGCTGGGCCTAAATATATGCCAATGGACTGTTGCAGTGGTGGCTGACGTGAAGCCTCATTCTCTGCTATGACATGCAGACTGATTCTCTGCTGACATGAAGCCAGATTCTCTGTTACGGGACCTCCCTCCTCTGCCTGGGTGCTGGGCCTAAATATATGCCAATGGACTGTTGCAGTGGTGGCTGACGTGAAGCCTCATTCTCTGCTATGACATGCAGACTAATTCTCTGCTGACATGAAGCCAGATTCTCTGTTACGGGACCTCTCTCCTCTGCCTGGGTGCTGGGCCTAAATTTATGAAAATGGACTCTTACAGTGGTGGGTGACGTGAAGCCAGATTCTCTGCTATGGGACCTCTCTCCAATTGATTTTGGTTAATTTTTATTTATTTAATTTTTATTTTAATTCATTTCCCTATCCACATTTGTTTGCAGGGGATTTACCTACATGTTGCTGCCTTTTGCAGCCCTCTAGCTCTTTCCTGGGCTGTTTTACAGCCTTTTTAGTGCCGAAAAGTTCGGGTCCCCATTGACTTCAATGGGGTTCGGGATGAAGTTCGGATCGGGTTCGGATGCCGAACCCGAACATTTCCGGGATGTTCGGCCGAACTTCTCGAACCCGAACATCCAGGTGTTCGCTCAACTCTAGTTATAAGTTAGATTTAGGGTTATGGATAGGTCTTGTATATATTGTATATATTATTGTATTTTAATTTATTTATTCTTTTAGTTTCGTCTTAGTTATCTAAATATGTTGATATGTAAATATGTAAATAGTGTATGGATGTGCATGAATGGGTACTATGAATGTAGAAGGGGGGGTGGGGTGGGAGTCTGGCCGGGTTAAGTCCATTATTGGTAATTGTATTTGTTTTGTTTGGATTTAAAATAAAAAGTCCTGCCATTAACAGTCTAAGAGCAGCGGCAGTTTTAAATTCTCCCATTTAAAAAATGGCTGAAATCTGATTGGCCGTTGTAGACTCCACCCACTTTTTATAAATTTTAACCCCAGTCACCCAGTGACCCACGGTGCCAATTTTGGGTATTCTGGCTTAAATACTGTGAGAATGACAGCAATTAAAATGTTCTCATTGAAGTCAATAGGGAAAATCTGATTGATTGTTTGTGGCTCGGCCTATTTTCAGAGTCCCCAAAATGTGACAGAAATTTTCAGGTTGACCCCATGACTAAGTGACCCAAGTTTGGTGAGTTTAACTTCAAAGCTGTACAAGTGGCAAAAGTTTACAATTTTCCAATGAAAATCTATTACAAAAAGTGTGGTCTTCAGGGGCCCGCCTCAGGGGCCCGGAGGGTGGGATTGGTTAATAAAGCACAAGCAACCTATTCGGGTATGTGCCGAAGAAGTGTGCAAAGTTTGGTAATTGTACACCTAAAACTATTGGAGGAGTAACTATAGAAAATAGCTAAATTTTCATTTGCCGTTGTTAGCTCCGCCCACTTTGGGTGTCCCCTCAAAATTTACCCTTTTATTCGGGTTGAAACCAACAATATGTGGTCCGAGGTTGGGGAGTGTAGCTTCAAAACTGTGCAAGTGGGAGCAATTGAAAAATTTTCCCTGTCAAAGTCAATGGCAAAAAAGGGGTCTTCGGGGGGGCAGAGCTAGCGCTGGACTGTGATGGCCGCATAGTCAGGAGCTCTCCGCACTGAATCCTACACAGCACCAGCTAACACAAGCAAACAGACGTGAGAATGGTCAAGATCGGTCACCCCAGGGCCGGAGACAACCCTGGTACCATCTAACCTCCGAACAGCAGTGGAGACATGGACAAATTCATAAAAAAAGCTGCCGCCACTGTTGCGGCCCAGGAAGCTAAGATGGCGCCGACTCCATCTCACAATGAAGTCTCCGAGGGGGAGAGTGATACAGAGGACTCTCATTGCAGAACGGCTCTCCCGATTACTCGCCGCTTCCTGAAGCAATTGCTTAGCAAGGCCATGGAGCCGATTTTGAGTAAACTAACGGCCCTTCGCCACGATGTGCACCAGATAGGAGGCAGGGTTGTAGCCCTGGAAACACGTCAAGCTGCGGTCCTGGATCACCAATCAGCAACCGCTACCTCCTTACAGAAATGTTGCACCTACCTGAACGACCTCCATAATGCTTTGGAGAATCAGGAAAATAGAGGGTGCAGAAACAATTTGCGCTTCAGGGGAATACCTGAATCTGTCCTGGCATCGGACATCCCTGTTGCAGTGACGGCGATCTGCAGCTCCATTCTGGGCCCAGAGCATCAGACAGAGATAATCGTGGAACGGGCACAACGTGCATTGAGACCCAAGCCTAAACAGTCGGAACCACCCAGAGATATCATCTGTAGGTTCCTCAACTATCAAGTCAAAATGGCGGTTCTGGAAGCTGCAAGAAACCTTACGGATCTGATGTACGAAGAGGTCCCTATTTCCATATATCAAGACCTGGCTCCCTCTACCCTAAAGAAGCGAAGGATTCTGAAGCCTTTGACCGACTGGCTCAGAGCTAAGAAGACACCGTACCGATGGACTTTCCCATTTGGAATCTTGTTCTTCCATGAGGGGCGCCGCCTCACTGTCATTTAATTCGCCGATTTAAACGGAGTGTTCGATTATCTTCAAATAGCTCCGTTAGAGATAGAAAATTGGGAACTATACCAAGACCTGACGGAACTGCCAGAACTACCGAAGATCTCACCCTTCGAGCCACCACACACTCCGAAATCTCATAGATTCAAGCGGAGGACCACGCAGATGACACCGTAGAATCTGGCTTCAATACTGTAACTTAAGCATCAGAACTGTTCTGACAACTTACGAACTCCCTTTCCCATCGTTCCCTCTGACTTACCTTTCTTCCTTCACTCACCTAACCCCTCTGCAAACTATTGATTCTTCATTGATGGCTGCAACCTACCCCCAATTCACCCTACCCTGTTATTCCTGATCTATCCTCCCCCCTCCTTCCCTTAACATCTCTCAATTTGTCTGTCGACATGCCTCACTGTTGAGGCTTCCTCTAGTGCTGTGAGGGTCACAATAGGGTTGATAAACCATTTCCCCCCTTGCGATCCTTTCTCTAACTCTCAATATGACCCATCCTAATGGGTTTTGTTACTCAAAAGTTTATTTTGTAGTTACATGTTCTTCTGTTTGCTTTATGTTTAAGGTACTGATCTTCTCCATTCCAATGCAAATGACAACACTAAGAAATCCTCTGGCTCCTACCTCACCCTCCCAGACCTCGCAAAGCAGTCTCAATCAAAAGCTGACCTCCTGGAGGGGAACCTGGCTCCAGCAAGGTAACCCCCTTTGCAATAGACAATATGGCTGATTTATCATTTGCGTCTTACAATGTTAATGGCTTTAACTCTCCTTCTAAGAGGAGCCAAGTCTTCGCATTGATGCGCAAATCTGGGGCCAGTGTCCTTCTCCTCCAGGAAACACACTTCAAATTCAACCATTATCCTAACTTATCCTTCTCCAGATATCCCCAGTGGTATCACTGTGGAGGTGACTCTGCTGCCTCTGGGGGGGTGAGCATTGGATTCCAGAGGAAAGTTCCCTTTAAATACATCTCCCACCTACAAGATCCAGAAGGGAAATACCTATTAGTCAAAGGTTTTATTGGCCCCCAAACTTATACAATAATTAATCTATATGCCCCTAACATTAGACAACATGTATGGTTTTCAATTTTTTTTCCCATTATAGAATCCTTTGCTTAGGGCTTGATAATCGTGGGAGGTGACCTAAATGCCACATTAAACCCACAGCTTGACTCATCAACCTGTAAATCAGCTTTAGCTCACAGAACTTTATGTTTCATAAGAGAGGGCTTTTGGAATTTGCACCTTATTGACGTGTGGCGTACATTAAATCCTTATACGATCGATTATGCGTTCTATTCCCATCCCCACAAAACATACCATCGCTTGGATTACTTTTTTGTGTCTAAGGAACATCTCCAGCTCTGTCACGGGTCAAAAATAGGCTCCATTCTATTATCTGACCACTCCCCTACTTTCATCTCGATTTCTTGCACCCATACCCAACCCAAACAAATTCAAATGGCGTTTAAATGAGTCCCTATTAGGCAAGCAGAATATCAAAGAAAAGATTTCAGATCTTCTCAAGGAATATTTTCTCCCTAAATAAACAACCAGAGATATCAGACCAATCCCTCTGGGATGCCCACAAACCCTACATCAGAGGACATTTCATAAGCCTTGGCACCTTTTAAAAAAAAGAAAGGAATAAAAAGATTGACTCCTGTAAAAAGATACAATCTTTAGAATCCCTACATAAACATTCCTTTTCGGAATTACAACTTCTAGAATGATCAAATCTTAGAGCAGAGGTGAAATCTCGTTTGCAACACTCCACAGCCAGATACTTCTTAAATTCCAACACAAGTTCTTTGCGCACGGAGATAAAGCGTCTAAATTTATGATGCGTAGGGTCAGAAATAGAAGATCAACAAATTATATTCATTAATTAGATTCCCCCCAGGGCAACCCTCTATATTCCTCAAAACTAATAGGTACTCAATTCCGTACATTCTATGAATCACTATATAACCTCCCACAAACACTGAACCCAGAAGCCCACTCATCTCTCCTAGCGTCATTCCTGGACTCAATTACCTTACCAAACATCTCAACCAGCAAAAAACTTGAACTGGCACCCCAGTTTACACTAGAAGAACTGACTGTGGCCTTGAAACAATCCCCTCATGGTAAAAGTCCAGGTCCAGACGGGCTACCTGTATATTATTACAAAACTTACCAACAAATTATCCTACCTCATCTGCTCTCGGTTTTCAACCTGGCGTTACAAGGGAAGCAGCTTTCCAGAGATATGACGATGGCTCATATAACCCTGATACCCAAAGAAGGGAAAAATCGCAAACAATGTGCAAACTATAGACCCATTTCACTCCTCAACATAGACCTCAAACTATTAGCGAAAATGCTAGCACACCGCCTCACAACTCTTCTTCCTTTACTGGTGCATGGGGATCAGGTAAGCTTCATCAGAGGAAGAGAAGGCAGAGACAATACGTCCAGGGTCCTAAACATAATCTGTCATTCTAACTTCCGCTCTAAACCTTTGCTCCTGCTGAGTACGGATGCGGAAAAAGCATTTAATAGAATTAATTGGACATATCTGAAGCAAATCCTGTATGGGTTTGGCCTGCCTGATCCCTATGTACAAGCCACCTTTGCAATGTACTCTCAAGCATCAGCTTCAGTATTAATCAATGGGGACCTATCTGATACTTTTCGCATACAGATTGGCACCCGTCAGGGATGTCCCCTTTCCCCTTTGCTATTCGTCCTAGCTCTGGAACCTCTTCTTATCAAACTGAGAGCAGATTCGGAAATCCAGGGAGTGATGCTAGGGGGCCATGACCACAATATTGCAGCCCTCGCTGATGATATTATGATCATGACCTCTAATCCGAAAAACTCACTTCCTGCAATTCAAAAACATATTGATACCTATAGCCATCTATCCAATTTAAAAATTAATAAACAAAAATCCCTAGTGATATGTATCAAGACATCTCAACATACCCAACAAAGCCTTAAGAAAAACTCTCCATTTGATTGGTCATCTCCTTATTAGGGATGAACGAACCCGAACTGTATAGTTCGGGTTCGTACCGAATTTTGGGGTGTCCGTGACACGGACCCGAACCCGGACATTTTCGTAAAAGTCCGGGTTCGGGTTCGGTGTTCGTCGCTTTCTTGGCGCTTTTTGAAAGGCTGCAAAGCAGCCAATCAACAAGCGTCATACTACTTGCCCCAAGAGGCCATCACAGCCATGCCTACTATTGGCATGGCTGTGATTGGCCAGAGCACCATGCGACCCAGCCTCTATTTAAGCTGGAGTCACATAGCGCCGCCCGTCACTCTGCTCTGATCAGCATAGGGAGAGGTTGCGGCTGCGACAGAAGGGCGAGATTAGGCAGATTAACTCCTCCAAAGGACTTCACTTGATTAATCGATCGATCTGCAGCTGTGGATCATTAAGCTGCTGATACTCAATTGCTCACTGTTTTTAGGCTGCCCAGACCGTTTGTTAGTCACTTTTTTCTGGGGTGATCGGCGGCCATTTTGTGTCTTGTGGTGTGCCAGCACAAGCTGCGACCAAGTGCATTTAACCCTTAATGGTGTGGTTGTTTTTTGGCTAATTCCTACATCAGTGTGAAGCTGTCACACCAAGTGCATTTAACCAACAATAGTCTGGTTATTTTTGGGCCATATACTACATCAGGGGCAAGCTGCGCCTGTCACCAAGTGCATTTAACCCTCAATGGTGTGGTTGTTTTTTGGCTAAATCCTACATCAGGGTGAAGCTGTCACACCAAGTGCATTTAACCAACAATAGTCTGTTTATTTTTTGGCCATATACTACATCAGGGGCAAGCTGTCACCAAGTGCATTTAACCCTCAATGGCGTGGTTGTTTTTTGGCTAAATCCTACATCAGGGTGAAGCTGTCACACCAAGTGCATTTAACCAACAATAGTCTGTTTATTTTTTGGCCATATACTACATCAGGGGCAAGCTGCGCCTGTCACCAAGTGCATTTAACCCTCAGTAGTGTGGTTGGTCAAGCTGTCACACCAAGTGCATTTAACCATCAATAGTGTGGTTATTTTTTGGCCATATCCCAGTCTAAATTCTGTCAGTAAACCTATACCTGTCACCCAGCACCTAAATACTAGGCCTCAAATTTATATCCAGCTAAATCTGTTGTTACTGCTGTACTGTTGTGGCTGGGCAAGTTATTTAGTGTCCGTCAAAGCACATTTTTTGTTCTGGGTTGAAATACAATTCCCAATTTAGCAATTTCATAATTTAGTGGTTTCTGCTGTATCAGAGCTATTTGAAATCTATCCCTAAAAGGGTATATAATATTGAAGGTGCACATAGGGTCATTCAGAATAACTTCACACACCCGCTACTGTGCATTTCCAGGTCTAATTCTGTCAGTAAACCTATACCTGTCACCCAGCGCCTAAATACTAGGCCTCAAATTTATATCCTGCTAAATCTGTCGTTACTGCTGTACGTTTGTGGCTGGGCAAGTTATTTAGTGTCCGTCAAAGCACAGTTTTTGTTCTGGGTTGAAATACAATTCCCAATTTAGCAATTTCCTAATTTAGTGGTTTCTGCTGTATCAGAGCTATTTGAAATCTATCCCTAAAAGGGTATATAATATTCAAGGTGCACATAGGGTCATTCTGAATAACTTCACACACACGCTACTGTGCATTTCCAAGTCTAAATCTGTCAGTAAATCTATACCTGTCACCCAGCGCCTAAATACTAGGCCTCAAATTTATATTCAGCTAAATCTGTCGTTACTGCTGTACTGTTGTGGCTGGGCAGTTATTTAGTGTCCGTCAAAGCACATTTTTTGTTCTGGGTTGAAATACAATTCCCAATTTAGCAATTTCCTCATTTAGTGGTTTCTGCTGTATCAGAGCTATTTGAAATCTATCCCTAAAAGGGTATATAATATTCAAGGTGCACATAGGGTCATTCTGAATAACTTCACACACACGCTACTGTGCATTTCCAAGTCTAATTCTGTCAGTAAACCTAAACCTGTCACCCAGCGCCTAAATAATAGGTCTCAAATTTATAGTTAGCTAAATCTGTGGTTACTGCTGTGCCTGTATTAGTGTAATACGGTACCTAAATAGATAGCCAGATAGTGTTAGTTGTCTTTAAAAAAAGGCCTGAATTTGAATTCAATACATTGGGTCAAATAATATTTTTGTTGTTGTGGTGAACGATAACAATGAGGAAAACATCTAGTAAAGGACGCGGACGCGGACATGGTCGTGGTGGTGTTAGTGGACCCTCTGGTGCTGGGAGAGGACGTGGCCGTTCTGCCACAGCCACACGTCCTAGTGTACCAACTACCTCAGGTCCCAGTAGCCGCCATAATTTACAGCGATAATTGGTGGGGCCCAATGCCGTTCTAAGGATGGTAAGGCCTGAGCAGGTTCAGGCATTAGTCAATTGGGTGGCCGACAGTGGATCCAGCACGTTCACATTATCTCCCACCCAGTCTTCTGCAGAAAGCGCACAGATGGCGCCTGAAAACCAAGCCCATCAGTCTGTCACATCACCCACATGCATACCAGGGAAACTGTCTGAGCCTCAAGTTATGCAGCAGTCTCTTATGCTGTTTGAAGACTCCGCTGGCAGGGTTTCCCAAGGGCATCCACCCAGCCCTTCCCCAGCGGTGGAAGACATAGAATGCACTGACGCACAACCACTTATGTTTCCTGATTATGAGGACATGGGAATACCACCTCAGCATGTCTCTGATGATGACGAAACACAGGTGCCAACTGCTGCGTCTTTCTGCAGTGTGCAGACTGAACAGGAGGTCAAGAAAATTGGGTCAGGAGCAGCACAGCAGACGGCTTGTAAAGGGCGATGTAGTGGTCTTGCAATAGCTGGGCAAGGGGTCACAGATCCAACGTGATCCAAAGGTATATAGAAAAGGTAGGAGGCCACAGCAGCATATCCACGAAATCCTCTTTATTCAAACGAGCGCCTCACGACAAGGCATAAAATTAACAGCGACGTTTCGGCTATGACTAGCCTTTGCTTGATAAAGGCTAGTCATAGCCGAAACGTCGCTGTTAATTTTATGCCTTGTCGTGAGGCGCTCGTTTGAATAAAGAGGATTTCGTGGATATGCTGCTGTGGCCTCCTACCTTTTCTATGAACAGGAGGTCAGGGATCAAGACTGGGTGGAAGACGATGCAGGGGACGAAGAGGTCCTAGACCCCACATGGAATGAAGGTCGTGCCACTGACTTTCACAGTTCGGAGGAAGAGGCAGTGGTGAGACCGAGCCAACAGCGTAGCAAAAGAGGGAGCAGTGGGCAAAAGCAGAACACCCGCCGCCAAGAGACTCCGCCTGCTACTGACTGCCGCCATCTGGGACCGAGCACCCCAAAGGCAGCTTCAAGGAGTTCCCTGGCATGGCACTTCTTCAAACAATGTGCTGACGACAAGACCCGAGTGGTTTGCACGCTGTGCCATCAGAGCCTGAAGCGAGGCATTAACGTTCTGAACCTTAGCACAACCTGCATGACCAGGCACCTGCATGCAAAGCATGAACTGCAGTGGAGTAAACACCTTAAAAACAAGGAAGTCACTCAGGCTCCCCCTGCTACCTCTTCTGCTGCTGCCGCCTCGGCCTCTTCTGCTGCTGCCGCCGCCTCGGCCTCTTCCTCCGCCTCTGCCGCCTCCCCCACAGGAGTTGTGGCGGGGTATAGAACAACAGACCGACGAGTGGTTGCTGCCGGTGAGCCTCAAGCCCGGCCTGGTGGTGTGTGATAATGGGCGAAATCTCGTTGCAGCTCTGGGACTAGCCGGTTTGACGCACATCCCTTGCTTGGCGCATGTGCTGAATTTGGTGGTGCAGAAGTTCATTCACAACTACCCCGACATGTCAGAGCTGCTGCATAAAGTGCGGGCCGTCTGTTCGCGCTTCCGGCGTTCACATCCTGCCGCTGCTCGCCTGTCTGCGCTACAGCGTAACTTCGGCCTTCCCGCTCACCGCCTCATATGCGACGTGCCCACCAGGTGGAACTCCACCTTGCACATGCTGGACAGACTGTGCGAGCAGCAGCAGGCCATAGTGGAGTTTCAGCTGCAGCACGAACGGGTCAGTCGCACTACGGAACAGCACCACTTCACCACCAATGACTGGGCCTCCATGCGAGACCTGTGTGCCCTGTTGCGCTGTTTCGAGTACTCCACCAACATGGCCAGTGGCGATGACGCCGTTATCAGCGTTACAATACCATTTCTATGTCTCCTTGAGAAAACACTTAGGGCGATGATGCAAGAGGAGGTGACCCAGGAGGAGGAGGAGGAAGAGGGGTCATTTTTAGCACTTTCAGGCCAGTCTCTTCGAAGTGACTCAGAGGGAGGTTTTTTGCAACAGCAGAGGCCAGGTACAAATGTGGCCAGCCAGGGCCCACTTCTGGAGGACGAGGAGGACGAGGATGAGGAGGAGGTGGAGGAGGATGAGGATGAAGCATGGTCACAGCGGGGTGGCACCCAACGCAGCTCGGGCCCATCACTGGTGCGTGGCTGGGGGGAAAGGCAGGACGATGACGATACGCCTCCCACAGAGGACAGCTTGCCCTTACCCCTCGGCAGCCTGGCACACATGAGCGACTACATGCTGCAGTGCCTGCGCAACGACAGCAGAGTTGCCCACATTTTAACGTGTGCGGACTACTGGGTTGCCACCCTGCTGGATCCACGGTACAAAGACAATGTGCCCACCTTACTTCCTGCACTGGAGCGTGATAGGAAGATGCGCGAGTACAAGCGCACGTTGGTAGACGCGCTACTGAGAGCATTCCCAAATGTCACAGGGGAACAAGTGGAAGCCCAAGGCCAAGGCAGAGGAGGAGCAAGAGGTCGCCAAGGCAGCTGTGTCACGGCCAGGTCCTCTGAGGGCAGGGTTAGCATGGCAGAGATGTGGAAAAGTTTTGTCAACACGCCACAGCTAACTGCACCACCACCTGATACGCAACATGTTAGCAGGAGGCAACATTTCACTAACATGGTGGAACAGTACGTGTGCACACCCCTCCACGTACTGACTGATGGTTCGGCCCCATTCAACTTCTGGGTCTCTAAATTGTCCACGTGGCCAGAGCTAGCCTTTTATGCCTTGGAGGTGCTGGCCTGCCCGGCGGCCAGCGTTTTGTCTGAACGTGTATTCAGCACGGCAGGGGGGTCATTACAGACAAACGCAGCCGCCTGTTTACAGCCAATGTGGACAAGCTGACGTTCATAAAAATGAACCAGGCATGGATCCCACAGGACCTGTCCATCCCTTGTGCAGATTAGACATTAACTACCTCCCCATAACCATATATTATTGTACTCCAGGGCACTTCCTCATTCAATCCTATTTTTATTTTCATTTTACCATTATATTGCGAGGCTAACCAAAGTTGAATGAACCTCTCCTCTGTCTGGGTGCCGGGGCCTAAATATATGCCAATGGACTGTTCCAATGTTGGGTGACGTGAAGCCTGATTCTCTGCTATGACATGCAGACTGATTCTCTGCTGACATGAAGACAGATTCTCTTTTACGGGACCTCTCTCCTCTGCCTGGCTGCTGGGCCTAAATATATGCCAATGGACTGTTGCAGTGGTGGCTGACGTGAAGCCTGATTCTCTGCTATGACATGCAGACTAATTCTCTGCTGACATGAAGACAGATTCTCTGTTACGGGACCTCTCTCCTCTGCCTGTGTGCTGGGCCTAAATATATGACAATGGACTGTTGCAGTGGTGGCTGACGTGAAGCCTGATTCTCTGCTATGACATGCAGACTGATTCTCTGCTGACATGAAGACAGATTCTGTGTTATGGGACCTCTCTCCTCTGCCTGGGTGCTGGGCCTAAATATCTGACAATGGACTGTTGCAATGGTGGCTGACGTGAAGCCTGATTCTCTGCTATGACATGCAGACTGATTCTCTGCTGACATGAAGCCAGATTCTGTGTTATGGGACCTCTCTTCTCTGCCTGGGTGCCGGGGCCTGAATTTATGACAATGGACTGTTACAGTGGTGGGTGACGTGAAGCCTGATTCTCTGCTATGATATGAAGACTGATTATCTGCTGACATGAAGCCAGATTCTGTGTTATGGGACCTCTCTCCTCTGCCTGGGTACCAGGGCCTAAATTTATGACAATGGACTGTTACAGTGGTGGCTGACGTGAAGCCTGATTCTCTGCTATGACATGCAGACTGATTCTCTGCTGACATGAAGCCAGATTCTCTGTTACGGGACCTCTCTCCTCTGCCTGGGTGCCGGGGCCTAAATATCTGAGAATGGACTGTTCCAGTGGTGGGTGACGTGAAGCCAGATTCTCTGCTATGGGACCTCTCTCCAATTGATATTGGTTAATTTTTATTTATTTTATTTTTATTTTAATTAATTTCCCTATCCACATTTGTTTGCAGGGGATTTACCTACATGTTGCTGCCTTTTGCAGCCCTCTAGCCCTTTCCGGGGCTGTTTTACAGCCTTTTTAGTGCCGAAAAGTTCGGGTCCCCATTGACTTCAATGGGGTTCGGGTTCGGGACGAAGTTCGGATCGGGTTTGGATCCCGAACCCGAACATTTCCGGGAAGTTCGGCCGAACTTCTCGAACCCGAACATCCAGGTGTCCGCTTAACTCTACTTCTTATCTAACCTATTTAGGAATCAAAATAAACCCCAACCCATCTGAACTTTTTGAACTTAATTACTTACCCCTATTGCAATCCATCTCAAATGACATAAATAAACTTAACATTCCTACCATATCTTGGTTTGGATGCAAAAACCTCCTAATGTCACTGATATTGCCTCGCCTCTCCTACCTTTAACAAGTCTTGCCCATCTGTATTCCTAAGTCTTATTATGACTCTCTTAAGAAACTATTCAGATTGTTTATTTGGAACCAAAAGAAACCGAGACTATCATACTCCTTACTTTCACACCCTAAACACACGGGAGGAATAGCATTACCAGATCCTGAATTATACGGTAGGGCAGTTCTGTTATCCAGAGCAATTGAATGGCTCAGAACCACTAACCCCAAATCCTGGGTAGCAATGGAACAGGAACTAGTGAACAGACCTCTGTGCTCACTTCTATTAGGGAATGCGAGTATGACTAACATTCCTTTGTCACCCTTTCCAATTATCCAAGCCACCTTTAATGCACGAAAATGGCTTCAGTACACTCATTGTGCAATACCCTTCCCCTCACCAATTCTCTCAGTGAGAGACATTCTAGGAACAGCTCTACCTGTAGTAATCGATTGCACACCACGTGAAGTAAGGGAATCAACCATATCCATCTTCTCACTTTTTAAGCCTGAAGGTTCAGTACTATCCATTAAAGAAATCCATATAATGCTCACTCCACACAAACAGTCCTTACCTGCTATTTCTTACATTTACTCATATATCTCACAACATATATCCAGCAGTGATTGGTTGTGACCACTAGTATGGTTTGAATCACTTATAACTAACCCTAGTCCCCCAAAAAGGCTAATCTCACAATTATATAAAAAACTAAACCATCCCTCCATATTCATTAAGCCTACATTAATTAGACATTGGGAAAGAGATCTAGGCCAAGACTTACCATTACTTACTCTACCATATATATTTTTATCTCCCCATAGGTCATCCCGCTGCGTCCGCATACAGGAGAACGGTTATAAAATACTAACTAGGTGGTACAAAACACTACATATAACCTCTCTGTACTCGGAAACAGCCACAGATAGGTGCTGGAGATGCCTCGAACATAGAGAAACATTCCTCCACACATGGTGGATGTGCCCTATAATCAGTAAATGGTGGAAAGAAATCTTTGATATAAGCAACCAAATTTGCCACACTAAGGTGCAGATGTCCCCTTTAAAAGCATTACTTGACTTAGATGATTATACAGAGCCATCCCCCTATTCTTTCCTCTTTAAACAACTGCTAATCGCAGCCTGTCTTCTAGTGCCAAAATAATGGTTATCAACTTCACCCCCCCTCGAACAATGGACATTGAAAGTTGATCAATTATACAGATTTGAGGAACTCTCCTCTTGGGAAGCCCGTAATCATTACAAATTCCAAAAGCAATGGCGCTTATGGAGCGAATTTAGACACCCCGATTAATTTATAGAGAAACCCACATCACCTTTGATAGCTAGGATGATTTATAAACTTATTCTATTGTTTTTTTTAAATTGTCTGATGCATAAACAACTCGTGACCAGGAACACAATTTTATTGAACTTCTGTATTTGCCTACATATGTCATTATAGTATGTGTCATTATGGAATGAATCATATTATATATAACATTAACTTCATGCTTGACGTTCAAGATACCTATGTATGTACCGTGTAACATTTTGTTCTTTAAATAAAAATCTTAAACAAAAAAGTGGTCTTCGGTGGTCTGCCGCAGGGGCCCAGAGGCCCCTTGTTGTATTAAAGTACAAGCAATTTACCTCACTATAGGTCAAAGAAGTGTGGAAAATTTGACATTTGTAACCCCAAAACTGTAGGAAGAGTAGCGTATAGAGAGAAGAAGAATAAAATGGAATAATAAGCTGAAACAATCGAATAACAGTATGTTAGAGCATTACAGGATGGTATAGAATAACAGTATGTTACAGAAGAACAGGATGTAACAGAATAACAGAATGTTACAGAATAACAGGATGTTACAGGATAACAGAATGTTACAGAATAACAGGATGTTACAGGATAACAGAATGTTACAGAATAACAGGATGTTACAGGATAACAGGATGGTACAGAATAACAGTATGTTACAGAATAACAGGATGTTACAGGATAACAGGATGTTACAGAAGAACAGTATGTTACAGAAGAACAGTATGTTACAGAATAACAGTATGTTACAGAATAACAGGATGTTACAGAATAACAGGATGTTACAGGATAACAGGATAGTACAGATAACAGGATGATATAGAAGAACAGTATGTTTCAGAATAACAGGATGTTACAGGATAACAGTATGTTACAGAATAATGGGATGTTACAGGATAATAGGATGTTACAGGATAACAGGATGTCACAGGATAACAGGATAGTACAGGATAACAGGACGTTACAGAAGAACAGTATGTTACAGAATAACAGGATGTTACAGGATAACAGGATAATACAGGAAAACAGGATGTTACAGAAGCACAGTATGCTACAGAATAACAGGATGTTACAGGATAACAGTATGTTACAGGATAACAGGATGATATAGAAGAACAGTATGTTACAGAATAACAGGATGTTGCAGGATAACACTATGTTACAGAATAACAGGATGTTACAGGATAATAGGATGTTACAGGATAACAGGATGTTACAGAATATCAGAATGTTACAGGATAACAGGATGTTACAGAATAACAGGATGTTACAGGATAACAGGATAGTACAGGATAACAAGATAGTACAGAATAATAGGATGTTACAGGATAACAGGATGTTACAGAAGAATAGTATGTTACAGAATAACAGAATGTTACAGGATAACTTAATGCTACAGGATAACAGGATGTTACAGAAGAGCAGGATGTTACAGGATAACAGGATGTTACAGAATAACAGGATGTTACAGGATAACAGTATGCTAAAGAATAACAAGATGTTACAGGATAACAGGATAGTATAGGATAACAGGATGTTACAGAATAACAGTATGTTACAGAATAACGGGATGTTACAGAATAGCATTATGTTACAGAATAACAGTATGTTACAGAATAACAGGATGTTACAGGATTTTCAAGACAACATAATTAATCTGTTTGAAGATAAAGTTACAATGCCTTCTCATTTTACATACTTAACTCAGCAGTCACTGTGGTGAGATGAGTCATTAAAAATAAAATAGTGTGGTTTCCCCATTCAATTCTAGGGTACACTGATGTCTGTTCAGGTGCATAAGAAGGAGCAATGCCATATAGTGAAGTGGGACTACATCCTTGAAATTTCCCAGCTTACCACTGAAATTGCTATGGTTATCATGTAAACATTACTAATATTGCTAATTTTTGATGTGCACTGTTTTAGGTCCTAAATGCAAATTGTTGGGCATTTAGAGTGTTGGATCTCGTAATATTATATATTTTGTAAACATTGGGATGACTTGTACCAATTGTCTTTGAGGTTTTCGTTATGAATATTTGTGTGTGTCAACAAAGACTGCCATTACCATCCCCATTCAAAAGAGTGAAGAATAAAAAAAGTGCTACCCTGTCTGCAGTCTGACTGCTGAGATACTCATGTTGTAGGTGTTGGACTATAAGTACCAGTTGAACTATACAAGCACATTGCTGATACACAAAGTATCTTCCCCCTACCTGTTCTTGTGCAATGCTCTGCAAACATTTCCTCACAGCCAGCAGAAGAGTATAGAGAAGAGAACTCCTCCAGTCTTTGCAGCTTTGTATCTGCTGGGTGAGGAGGGAGGGAAGATCCTGTGCACAGCATTTATATCCTTAGTGCTTGTATATGGGAAAATCATTATTCTATTTTTTCAATGCACTAAAGATTCTTTTTATGCCGAATAAGAGTAATTTCAAAAGAAACTTCAATTTTTCTTTATCTATGGATGAGCTGCCGATCGACATCTTGATTGAATATCTCTTCCGAAATACCGCACTTCAACTTATGACATCACCATGGCAGACAACATGATGACATAATCTCAGGCTGCGTGTGATTGGGCGACACACATTCAATGTAGATGGCATCAAATTGCCTGTTTATTGTAAATTGATTAAGCAAATTTTTGTGACAAAGTAATTTTTTAAGAAGGAAATTTTTCCTGAAATTTAGCCTATTTAGCCAATTTTGTATTTTAAAAAGTTTGCCCTTCTCTAATCCATAGCATAATGTTTGTCATCAAAAATAATTTTAAATTTCATTAACATTTACAATAAAATAAGCAGTTACTTTAGTGCTGCACTTTCTCTATACTCACAATTTTTCTGCACTGTCTGCTATAAGAATGTTGGGAGCTGTGCTGTAACAGCACTGTATAAACATGTTTCAGCTATGAGACAACTAGTTTTGCATATTTGAGACACATTTCAGTGCTGTATCAAGATCAGAAATTGTGTATTATTTTCAAGGTTACCATTTTTTTTTTCATCCACTTCTCATTAACCAATATTGCTTTAAATTAAAATTATGACTCACACTAAAGCAAAATATATAATATTTTATATTATAGTAACAATAAAAGAAAGCATCACTATATATTTTTTTTTAATTTTATTAATTTTTAAAAAATGTTGACAAGTGCAAAAGGTAAAATGAACAATTATGATTTACAGTCTTTCTTTAAATAAAAAAAACAACATTTTATTATTTACAATACATTTAAACTTATGGTATAAAATAATATTTGTAAACTTGCTTGAATAATTTTTTTATTGCATAGATTTATTTTTAAATAGATATTTTTAAAATTCTCCTGCTCCTCTTCCTACTCCTCGTCAGTCATTCCGTCAGCAATCGATCACCGAAGCGATTGAAAAAAGAGACAACAGTATGCATGCACTCATCCAACGGCTTACAAGCTGAATGTGCTTTTTCCCAAGTTGCTAGTGCTGCAGTCTCTCCCTTTCCAAGTGGAGGACTCTGCACGTTTCAGAGAACTGATGGCTTGTTCCGATCCAAGGTGGAGAGTCCCAAGCCGTCATTTATTTGCCAAAAAGTAAGTACCAACCCTACACACACATGTAGAACAGAAGTTGGGCCACTCCTTGAGCCTGTCGGTGTTTGCCAAAGTGCACATGTCCTTTACGGCACACTGGGTGAATGTGGTTCCTGCAGAGCCACACCACCACTACCACCTCCACGTTCTCACGCCATTGGTCCTGCAACAATGTACGCCTCTGCCTCCTCATCCTCCACCGTGTTTTCAGGCTCCACTGCAGGGACAATTCATAGTGCCCCTCCAGCATACCACATGTGCAGGGCACGGCGGTGTCATGCTGTTCTGCACCTTGTTTGCCTGGGCTAACGGAGTCACACAGGGGAGGAACTGCTCCATGTCTTTTATCAAGAAATTGAATCATGGCTTTCTCCTCGACAACTGAAAATCGGAACCATGGTGACCGATCCGCGTCAAGGAGGGCTGAGCCATGCGCCCTGCATGGCACACGTGTTCAATCTGGTTGTCACTAGAGATGTCCCGAACGATTCGCCGGCGAACATTTCCCGGCGAACATCGCTTGTTCGTGTTCGCCGTGGCAGGCGAACATATGCGATGTTCGATCCGCCCCCTATTTGTCATCATTGAGCAAACTTTGACCCTGTACCTCACAGTCACACAGTCAGCAGACACATTCCAGCCAATCAGCATACTCTCCCTCTCAGACCCTCCCGCCTCTTTTCAAAAAGCAAGGACAGCATCTATCTTAGATTCATTCTGAAGATGCAGTGTGTCACGAGGGTGTCAAGAACCACGCCTGACTCCGTTATACCCGGGGTCAGGAAGTCGCAGCGGTTGGCTGCGCGCTCTATGTAGAAAGATAGGGCTGTTTCTTTATGGTAGCTTTCTGGGTTTGCTTTGCAACCCTTTTTGGCTCACTCAGGGATCCGTAGCTCCTTCTCCTCAGCTGTTCCTTGTCCAGCACTCCCAACCTCCTTATATTCCCCTCTCCCACTTCTCTGGTTGCCAGATATAGAACTTCCTGCCTGGACTTCTATACTGACCCACTGGAGCTGTGTTGCTGCGTTCCCTGGTTGTTGTTCCAGAACGTTACCCTCCGGATCCCTGTTGGGCCTTTGTGGTCTGCTGGTGTCGCCCACCTGGGATTATATGTTTGTCTATATTGTCTGTCCTCTCCTTCGTGTTTTCCTCTTAGTGTCAGTGGTGCGGACTAGTGATCCCACCACCCCGTTCACTACCTAGGGCTCATCTTAGGGAAAGCCAGGGTTTAGGCACGTGATCGGCGTACGGTTGAGGAACCTGTCTAGGGACGTCAGGGCAGTCAGGTGCCAGCCGCAAGGTGAGTCAGGGGTCACCACCTTTCCCTCTCCCTTGGGCAGGGCCTTACCTTTTCCCTCCCTTTGCGTGACGCCGGTCATTACATTGTGTTAGTGAGAGCAGGGAGAGTGCTGCTGCTGAATGAATAGGGAAATTGTTAGCTAGGCCAGTGTTCTGTGTCCACTCCAGTCCTCAAAGACTCATCTGCTGTAAGGACAGCGTCCTGACAGCACCCCAAAAAGACTGTACTGTGCCCACTGCCAGTGGCCAACACTCATATCGGGTGGAACAGTACCTTGCAGATAAAAAAGTAATACCATTTTTTCACATGTAATATAATTGCAGTTGCCTGCCAGTGTGTGTCAGGCCCACAGACTGTACTGTGCCCACTGCCCACCACTCATATCTGGTGGCACAGTACCTTGCAGATAAAAAAGTAATGCAATATTTTCTTTGTAATATAATTGCAGTTGCCTGCAAGTGTGTGCCAGACCCACAGACTGTACTGTGCCCAGTACCCACCACTCATATCTGGTGGCACAGTACCTTACAGATAAAAAAGTAATACAATTTTATCTCTGTAATATAATTGCAGTTGCCTGCCAGTGTGTGTCAGGCTCACAGACTGTACTGTGCCCACTGCCCACCACTAATATCGGGTGGCAAAGTACCTTGAATGCATAGTAACACTAATCTAAAAATGACAGGCAGAGGCAGGCCACCCCGCAGGGGCCGTCGTGGTCGTGGTGCTGTGATTTCCTTTGGCCCTAGAATAATGCCCAGCGTTCAGAGGCCACATACCCTGAACTCGAACAGTTCTGAGGACATAGTTGACTGGCTAACACAGAACACCTAATCTTCTACAGCTTCCGCTCGGAACCTTGACGCACCATCCTTCTCCAGCTCAGCTTCGGGCACCTCTCAAGTTACCACTCGCCCGACTGCCGCCACCACCAACACTAGCACCACAGTCGCTTCACTTGATCTGTCAGAGGAGTTATTAACACATCAGTTGGAAGAAATGAGTGATGTGCAACCATTATTGCCAGAGGATGTAGATAACAGGGATATGTCTCAGTCAGGCAGCATTACACACATGGACGTACGGTGTGATGATGATGATGTTGTACCCGCTGCTGCTTCCTTTGCTGAGTTGTCAGATACAAGTGAAGATGTTGATGATGACGATGTGTCCGTGGATGTCACGTGGGTGCCCGCTCGCAGAGAAGAAGAACAGGGGTAATGTTCAGCAAGGGAGACAGAGAGGAGGAGGAGGAGACGAGTTGGAAGCGGGGGAGGTCGTTGCAAGGAGCTAGTGGCACAGTCAGACAGCATGTATCGGCACCCTGGGTTAGCCAAACAGCACGCCAATCAATGCATGCTGTTGCCACCACCAGAATGCCGTCATTGCAAAGCTCAGCAGTGTGGCATTTTTTTGTGTGTGTCTGCCTCTGATAACAGCGATGCCATTTGCAACCTGTGCCAAAAGAAACTGAGTCGTGGGAAGTCCAACACCTACCTAGGTACAACTGCTTTACGAAGGCACATGATTTCACATCACAAACGCCTATGGGATCAACACATGATGAGTACAAGCAGCACACAAACTCAAAGCCACCATCCTCCTCCTGGTTCAGAATCTTCAGCCACGTCAACCACTGCTGTCCTCCTTGCTCCCTCTCAACCACCCGCCACTTCGCCTCTCACCTTCAGCAGTTTCTGCTCATCTTCCCACAGTCAGGTGTCTGTTAAGGAAATGTTTGAGCGTAAGAAGCCAATGTCACAATCATCCCCTTGCCCGGCGTCTGACAGCTAGCTTGTCGGAACTCTTAGCCCGCCAGCTTTTACCATACAAGCTGGTGGAGTCTGAGGCCTTCAAAAAATGTGTAGCTATTGGGATACCGCAGTGGAAGGTACCCGGCGAATTTTTTCTTCACAAAAGGCAATCCCCAACCTGTACTCTATTGTTGAAAAGGAAGTCATGGCATGTCTGGCACACAGTGTTGGGGCAAGGGTCCATCTGACCACTGATACCTGGTCTGCAAATCACGGTCAGGGCAGGTATATCACCTACACTGCGCATTGGGTATACCTGCTGATGGCCGCCAAGCATGGAATGCGTGGCTCTGCAGAGGAGTTGGTGACACTGCCACGACTTTCAGGCAGGCCTACTGCCGCCTCCTCTACTCCTCCTACTCCAGCTTCTTTGCTAACCTTCTCAGCTGAGTCCTCTTCTGCTGCTGCGTCTTGCTCCACATCAACTTCACCCCCCCAGCTCCCCAGCGGCTATTCCACATCCAGGATATGACAGTGTCACGCCTTCTTGGGGTTGACTTGCCTGAAAGCAGAGAGTCACACCGGACCAGCACTCCTGTCCGTCCTGAACGTACAGGTGGATCAGTGGCTGACTCCGCACCAACTGGAGATCGGCAAAGTGGTGTGTGACAACGTAAGCAATTTGTTGGCGGCATTGAATTTGGGCAAGTTGACACATGTGCGTGCATGGCACATGTGTTGAATCTGATCGTACAAAGTTTTGTGCATAAGTACCCAGGCTTACAGGACGTCCTCAAGCAGGCCAGGAAGGTGTGTGGCCATTTCAGGCGTTCCTACACGGCCATGGCGCACTTTTCCGATATTCAGCGCCGAAACAACATGCCAGTGAGTCGCTTGATTTGCGACAGCCCGATACATTGGAATTTAACACTTCTAATGTTCGAACGCCTGCTCCAACAAGAAAAATCAGTCAACGAGTATTTGTATGACCGGGGTGCTAGGACAGACTCTGTAGAGCTGGGTATTTTTTTGCCACATTACTGGACGCTCATGCGCAATGCCTGTAGGCTCATGCGTCCTTTTCAGGAGGTGACAAACCTAGTCAGTTGCACTGAAGGCACCATCAGCAACATCATCCCATTTGTTTTCTTCCTGGAGCGTGCCCTGCGAAGAGTGCTGGATCAGGCCGTAGATGAGCCTGAAGAGGAAGAGAAAGAGTTGTGGTCACCATCACCACCAGAAACAGCCTTATCAGCATCGCTTGCTGGACCTGCGGCAACGCTGGAAGAGGAGTATGAGGAAGAGGAGTCAGAGGAGGAATGTGGCTTTGAGGAGGAAGACCAACCACAGCAGGCATCCCAGGGTGATCGTTTTCACCTATCTGGTACCCGTGGTGTTGTACGTGGCTGGGGGGAAGAACAGACCTTCAATGAGATCAGTGAGGATGAGGAACGGGACATGAGTAGCTCGGCATCCAACCTTGTGCAAATGGGGTCTTTCATGCTGTCATGCCTGTTGAGGGACCCTTGTATAAAAAGGCTGAAGGAGAACAACCTGTACTGGGTGCCTATGCTACTAAATCCCCGGTATAAGCAGAAAGTGACTGAAATGTTACCGAATTATTGGAAGTCGGAAAGGATACAGCAATTCCAAAACAAGTTAAAAAGTATGCTTTACACAGCGTATAAGGGTGATGTCACAGCAGAACAGGAATCTAACAGGGGAAGAGGTAAAAGTAATCCTTCTCCTACCATGACCACGCCGGCAAGGACAGGACGCTTTAAATACGTGTTGTTGATAGAGGACATGCAGAGCTGTTTAAGTCCTACGCATCGCCACAGCCCTTCGGGGTCCACCCTCAGAGAATGACTCGACCGACAGGTAGCAGACTACCTCGCCTTAACTGCAGATATCGACATTCTGAGGAGCGATGAACCCCTTGGATACTGGGTGTGCAGGCTTGACCTGTGGCCTGAGCTATCGCAATTTGCGATAGAACTTCTGGCCTGCCCCGCTTTAAGTGTCCTGTCAGAAAGGACCTTTAGCGCAGAAGGAGGTATTGTCACTGAGAAGAGAAGTCGCATAGGTCAAAAAAGTCTAGATTACCTCACCTTTATTAAGATGAATGAGGCATGGATCCCGAATGGACTGACAGTGGGGGATGCATTTGACTAAAAAAGGCCTGATGAGATGCCTTGGGCTAAAAACTGTCCACCCGCTGCTGTATTTAATCTCTGCATGCCGGATGACTTTCGTGAATTCTCCGCCACCAACTAGGGTTCAAGCCACAATGTTTTAGTGTACATGCCTAATTTTTCTGGCCTCTGGTGCTGCACTGTGGCTGCAAAAACAAAACCCCCCAAAAAGGCACATACATGTGTCAATTCCCCTTCGTGATCATTACCTTGTTGTGGTGAAGGGGCTTGCGTATCACAATGAAGCGATTACCTCTATGAGTGTGTTGGCAATGTTGGCACACCCCAGATTATAAGGTCGTTGCTTCATTGTGAACAGACCAAAAGCGATCGGCTGAATAATTTTGCATAGAAAAAACATTAATTTTCTTTGTGATCATCTAAGGTGATCATTAAAGCCTACTAGGCCAACAATGGGCCCACACTGCAGAATCATTGTTTTCTGGGTCACTTAACTGTCACTGAACTACCTCAGAACAACTATTAAAAACACCATCGCCTGCAATCTCCCAACTATGCGCACGAGCACAGTCATCACTACACCAAGATTGACGCATAGAGGAATAAAATTTATGTCATGAGTGTTTCAACTATTGACAACTCTTTGCGGTTGTCTAAAATCTATTCGATACACGTCCCCTGATAGGGGACGTAACAGGGATTAAACTGATAAGAATAGTACTGCTTAACACACCACTCATATAGTGTGGCACAGTGCCCCAAAATGGAAGTAAGAGGACCAACCAAGCATCTTTTTCCATCTCCCGGTTCCTAAAATCTATTCCATACATCGGCCCCTGATAGGGGACGTAACAAGGATTAAACTGATAGGAATAGTACTACTTAACATACCACTCATATAGAGTGGCACAGTACATTGCACGGCGCACGCACAGTGCCCCAAATTGGAAGTAAGAGGACCGACCAGGCATCTTTTTCCATCTCCCGGTTCCTAAAATCTATTCCATACACCGCCCCTGATAAGGGACGTAACAGGGATTCAACTGATAGGAATAGTACTACTTAACATAACACTCATATAGGGTGGCACAGTGCATTGCACGGCGCACGCGCAGTGCCCCAAATTGGAAGTAAGAGGACCGACAAAGCATTTTTTTCCATCTCCCAGTTCCTAAATTCTATTCCATACACCGGCCCCTGATAGGGGACAAAACAGAGATTAAACTGGTAAGAACAGATTTTTTTTATTTAAAAAAAAGAGGACAACCTCTGCAGAGCTGGGTATTTTTTGAACGCTCATGCACAATGGCTGTAGGCTCATGAGTCCTTTTGCGGAGGTGACAAACCTGGTCAAACACAAGGCAACATCATGAACCTCATCCCATATGCATTTTTTGGGGAGCGTGCCCTGCAAAGAGTGCTGGATCAGGCCGTAGATGAGCATGAAGAGGAAGAGTTGTGGTCACCATCACCACCAGAAGCAGCCTTGTCGTCGTTGATTGCTGGACCTGCGGCAACGCAGAGAGAGGAGCCTGAAGAAGAGGAGTCAGAGGAGGAAGGTGGCTTTGAGGAGGTGCAAGACCAACCACAGCAGACGTCCCAGGGGGCTTGTTGTCACCTTTTGGGGACCCTTGGTGTTGTACATGGCTGGGTGGAGGAAGAGACCTTCAATGACGTCAGTGAGGACAAGGAACGGGACATGGCTAACTTGGTATCCAACCTTGTGCAAATGGGGAGTTTGCGGCTGTGCAAATGGACTGTTTGCGGTTGTTTGCGGTGCATTAAACGGGGAGTTTGGTCTGTCAGAGTTTGGTCTGTCACTGTGAAGCGGGCGTAACCCTTACACTACCTGATCGATACAACATCATACCTGATCGTATACACACACTGGATGTTTTAAAGCACGTTATTCCAAACAATTTAGGAATGTTAGGTGATTTATGCCCTTTATGGATTAAAACCCGGCTCTGCGTCAACTACGTAATTTTCCATGGGAGTTTTGCCAGGGATCCCCCTCCAGCATGCCACAGTCCAGTTGTTAGTCCCCTTGAAACAACTTTTCCATCACTATTGTGGCCAGAAAGAGTCCCTGTGGGTTTTAAAATTCGCCTGCCTATTGAAGTCTATGGCGGTTCGCCCAGTTCGCGAACATTTGCGGAAATTCGTGTTCGCCTCTCGCGAACGGAAAATTTTATGTTCGCGACATCTCTAGTTGTCACTCAGTTCCTGCAGTCTTACACCCATCTGCAAGACATCCTTAAAATGGCCAGGAAACTTTGCATGCACTTTAGCCACTCGTACACCGCAAAGCACACCCTTCTGGAGCTGCAGAAGCAGAATGGCATCATCCAACATAGGCTAATATGCAACATTTTCCACGCATTGGAATTCCAACCTCCATAGTGGCAGCTCATGCGTGACACCTGCCGTTTGCTCAGGCCCTTTGAGGAGGCCATGTTATTTGTCTGTTGCCAGGACTATGGGATGAACAATGTCATTCTACTGCTTCATGTCCTGGAACAGATTCTGGTAATTCTGGCTGGTCAGGGGACTCGAGACGTGGCGCCTACATCTCATGGCCACATGAGCCGTGGTGGAGGAGGATGAGGAGGACATTAAAGCACAAGCAATGTCTAGTGAAATGGGTGTTTTTTCTACTCAGGTGCCAGGAGAGGAGAAGATGGAGCGGGAGCAGCCAGAAAAGCTACATGGAAATGAGTAAGACAAGGCAGGTGACCCAAACACACCATGGCAGTATGCAGTGGAGATGGAGGAAGGGAGTCCCTCCAAGTCACTTGCACAAATGGCCCGATGCATGCTCACTTACTTGCGTAGCGACAGCCGAATTGTCACTATTCGGCAGAGGGATGACTTCTGGCTCTCCACCTTGTTGGACCCTCGTTACCGGTCCAAAATGGGGGCTTTTTCAAAACCCGCTGAGAGGGAGAACAAACAGAACTACTATAGAAAGCCGCTGCCTATCTGCACTAAAATAATAATGGGAGTAGTATTCATGTGCACTTTTGCCCCACCTATCTAATATGCAACCTTGATTTAAGGTAGTACATGTAGTTGGGCATGCTCCTCCTCCCACCGGTTGCTGCTGCACATGGAGGTAACTAGGAGCAACACACTATATATGTGGGGTCTGCGCTCCTGAACATAAATGCATAACAGCATAGGCAGGTTTAGCGTAGGACCCTCCTGAACTGAGACCACCTTGTTGCTTGGTAGGTGGGCTTAGATGTGTTTTGATCAAAATGTATTGGCCAAGTGTCTCAGATTTTATTAATAGAGTGAGAGCTTAGTCCATATATTATGCTTGCATCTATTATTATAGTGCATTATTTTCTGTGACTGTATAAATGTAGCCATGTACATCCGCAACATTCATTATCATATCGTGCAGGGTGTTTTATATATATTTTAATCAATGATTTGTTTAAATTGTCTTGAAGGAGTGGTACCTTCATTTGTGAATCCGCTTCTATCTTGGGAGTAGTATTCATGTGCACTTTTGCCCCACCTATCTACTAGGCGACCTTGATTAAGATGGTACATATAGTTGTGTGTGCTCCTCCTCCCACCGGTTGCTGCTGCACATGGAGGTAACTAGGAGCAGCACACTATATGTGTGGGCTCTGCTCTCGTGAACATAAATGCATAACGGCATAGGCAGGTTTAGCATAGGACCCGCCTGAACTGAGAACACCTTGGTAGGTGGGCTTAGATGTGTTTTGATCAAAATGTATTGACCAAGTGTCTCAGATTTTATCTATAGAGTGAGGGCTTAGTCCATATGTTAAATTTGCATCTATTATTATAGTGCATTATTTTCTGTGACTGTATAAATGTAGCCATGTACATCTGCAACATTCATTATCATATCGTGCAGGATCTTTTTTGTTTTTGTTTGTTTTTTTCGTGATAAGAATTGTCATTACCTGAGGATTTAATCCCACAGGAAATACATATCAATATGTATGGAAATTAAAACTGTATTATCAGGGTGATAAGAAAATAGAAACTGTAAAACATGCTTAACTAGTTTTAAGATAAAGAGAAAATCTATGTATTTATATTTTACATATTTTGTAACTATCAAACATCCTCCTGTGAAGTCTTTTATGAGTTTAAGTAAGCAGAAGATTCCACAGACTGCCTTTGGCCTTTCACGTGAGATGGTTTATTATCATAAATGAAAACAGCTGGCATAAAAGTTTCATCTCTCAATTTAGTTTACTGCTTTGCAGGAGGTAAAAATCACTTATCAGACGAAGCAGAAATACATTTAAGATGTAACCTTAACAAACAGCATTTATTTCTCATTCTCATTTTATTCATGGGAAAATGTATTTGAATTTGGAAACAGAAATAATATACTTTACAGATAAATCTTTATATTAAACTTCCAGTTTCACTTACTGGGAGAAATCTGAATTATCATTCACATAGTATGTGGTAAAAATAAAATACATATAATAAAAGAATACATTGTGCACAACACTAACAGTTAATTTATAAAACAGGTAATATACAATTGACAGCCATTAGCAATGCAGTAAAATATCAACCTTTATAATAAATGTCTGTGAAGGTTCTCATTCATTGAAGTCATTTTTAGTAGTAGTAAGTCAGAGCAGCTGGAGTTGTATTTTTCCCTTGAAGACATTTTGCTAGTCATTTAACTGGCTTTCTCATTTAGATTGACTTGTACAATAAATCTCTGGCATTAAATACTGACGACTTATGCTTCAGTTAGTGTGATGTGTTTATCATAACACAAGGCCTAGGAATTCATGAAGGATAAAAGCATTATAAAGTATAAAAAAAATATAAAATTATTGATTTACTTGCGTTGGGGATACATAGCAACTTTGATCGCAACAGGTGCCTCATAATCAAAGATCACTTTCATGTTTGCAGTTCATGCGCACCACCTCCCTGCAGTACCTTTTGGGCGCCACTCAACATGGCATCCAGCGTCCTGGTCACTGGCATCCTCTCCACTTCACAGTCTAGACCATCCTGCCTAGTGAGCCCTTAGGGTGCACACACTCCGTTCAGCCTATCAAATGGCCAATGCACACATTCACTAAACATTCTCCGGCCAATGGCTAACGGTCCCTGGGTATTTAAGGTATCCTCTCAAGGGATGACTGAACTTTAAAGGTGTTCTTATCTGTGTTCCTGCTGAGTAACCATGCTACCTCTGTACCCCTGAACTCCTAGTTTAGTTTCAGTTCAACAACGTGTTTAAGTTATCCTATTCTTTCTGCCCTGTCTGTGCTACAGTCTTGGTTACTGATTGCCCTGTTCCTGTATCCACCACCAACTCACCTCTTCTATAGTCTTCAGTGCATATCTTCAGTTCCTGTACTAGAGATTGTTTTGATTGTTTCTGCTATTGTGATGTGGTTTCCCTGTGTCTGTCACCCAACCAAATTTCCTATAGTCGAGTTCTGCCAAAAGCCATTACAATCAGTATATGATTGTTCAGACAGTACCTGTAGTTTTGGCATTTTTGTGCTTGCATCATAATCCCTGACCCCAGTGGATCAGCTGTCAACTATACTGGGACTATACTAAAAGGTAGCTTTCTGATTGCTTCTTGCAATGAAGTCCAGATGCCCATACAGGGGTCAAAGGGTGAATACTAGTGGAGGGCCAGCTTAATGGCTTTAGGGCTTAGCCCAAAGTTAAACCAATAAGTTAGCACAGTGGGTCCACTAAGTAGGGTTTCAGAATTATTGGCAAATTGCCATGACCCAAGAACTGTAAAAAAAAATCTACACTGCTTTTTTTGTGTGTGATTCTGTTGTCTTCACAACTTGTGAGTCATACTGCAACCCCATTTGTTGCCATGTGAAACGCGCCGCCCACCAGGGCCCTGTCACATCCCAGGTATAGTAGAATGCAGAGTGGTGTGGTGCGGCCTATATGTGTCACGGTGCTCCTACTTGGATACAGCAGGGACCCCAGGCGTAGGCTCTGAAGCAAATAAAGAATAACTTGAGTCCAGACCTTGATATGAAATTCAACAGCAGCTTTCCTTGAATAAACTTTCATCCAAACGATTTGCAGGCTTTGTCTTAGTTCCAGTAGGCTTTGGCATAAACTGGCAGGAAAATTCCATAATTCTGCTTTCCCTCTTTCTCTTCTGTACTGACAGGCTTAAATACTTGGCTTTATTTATCTGTGCTGCACTAAACTCTGCTAATGTCTGGTTTCTATACTTTAGGTCTGTTCTGGTGTCATTGGTTGGGGTGCCATTGACTGTTATTCCCCTCCTGACACTCAGTAAAAAAACTTATTATCAGCCGAATAATTATTCCTCTTGATTACTTATCTTATGGTGGCTGAAGAACTATTCCTCGGGCCCCTATGGCTTCCAGATATTTTCTTCCATAGTCAGCAGAGCTCAGGGTACTCTGGTTGACATAGGCATGCCTGGGTGTGCCTAGCCTTGCTTCTCTCCTCCTGTCCAAACTCAACTGACTCCCTGGCTGCCCTACTCTTCTGACAGGAAGCAGGACTTGCTCACTTCTGGCCAAAGGGGGGAGAATGGAATGGTGAGTTCAATTCTAACTATAGTTCTGCCATTTATGCTGCCAACTGCTGGTGAACTAGGCATATTATATGTAATAAACAGTTGGATAATAGTAAGAGCATTGCACAATGTAAAGGACCTGGACAAAAATACAAAGATAACATGATAATAGACATGGAGGGTCTTAGTTATGAAGAAAGAATAAAAAAAAATATATATTTTATTTAGTCTTGAGAAGAGACGTCTAAGGGAGGACATGATTAACCTATACAAATATGTAAATGAAACATACAAAAATACGGTGAAAAACTGTTCCATATAAAATGCGCTCAAAAGATTGGAGAGGAAAAACCTCAGTCTCCAGAAGCGTCAAAGCTTCTTTACTTTAAGTATGGTGAAGCTAAGGAATAGACTTCCTCAGGACGTTGTCATAGCAGGAACAGTGGACAGTTTTAAAAAGGGTTTAGATGAATTCTTAAAAGTAAACAACATTAATGCTTATGAAAACGTGTAGAAATCTGAGTCTCAATTCCTTCTGGGATTTGCGTCCCCACCTATGTTTTGGTTGAACTTGATTGACATATGTCTTTCTTCAACTGTATTAACTATATAACTATTTAACTATGTAACATTTATGTTAGCCCATTAAAGACAGGAGCAGGGTGTAGGAGTGGTAACACCACTCCGGGGTGTTACACATGTATCCCTAGCCTAAAAGGATTTAGAACCTTTTTTTCCGATTCATTAGGAAACAACTCTTTCTGCCAAAGTAGATCAGTTGTAATAACTTCTAAATTCAATGTAACTTGACAAAGACTGAGAATTAGGCCTCATGCACACGACCGTTGTGTGCATCCGTGGCCGTTGTGCCGTTTTCCGTTTTTTTTCGCGGACCCATTGACTTTCAATGGGTCCGTGGAAAAATCGGAAAATGCACCGTTTTGCAGCCGAGGCCGTGATCCGTGTATCCTGTCCGTCAAAAAAATATGACCTGTCCTATTTTTTTGACGGACAACGGTTCACGGACCCATTCAAGTCAATGGGTCCGTGAAAGAACACGGATGCACACAAGATTGGCATCCGTGTCCGTGATCCGTGGCCGTAGGTTGCTTTCATACAGACGGATCCGAAGATCCGTCTGCATAAAAGCTTTTTCTGATCTAAGTTTTCACTTCGTGAAAACTCATTTCCGACAGTATATTCTAACACAGAAGCGTTCCCATGGTGATGGGGACGCTTCTAGTTAGAATACACTGCAAACTTTGTACAAGACTGCCCCCTGCTGCCTGGCACCACCCGATCTCTTACAGGGGGATATGATAGCACAATTAACCCCTTCAGGTGCGGCACCTAAAGGGGTTAATTGTACTATCATATTCCCCTGTAAGAGATCAGGGCTGCCAGGCAGCAGGGGGCAGACCCCCCCCCCTCCCCAGTTTGAATATCGTTGGTGGCACAGTGTGCGCCCACCATCGCCCCCCCCCGCCCTCCCTCTATTGTAATAAATCGTTGGTGGCACAGTGTGCCCCCACCATCGCCCCCCCCTCCCTCCCTCTATTGTATTAAATCGTTGGTGGCACAGTGTGCCAACCACCATCGCCCCCCCCCTCCCTCTATAGCAGTAACATTGGTGGCAGTGTGCGGTCTCCCATTCCCCCCCCCCCCATCATTGGTGGCAGCGGAGTTCCGATCGGAGTCCCAGTTTAATCGCTGGGGCTCCGATCGGTAACCATGGCAACCAGGAAGCTACTGCAGCCCTGGTTGCCATGGTTACTTAGCAATAGTACAACAGTAGAAGATTCATACTTACCTGCTTGCTGCTGCGATGTCTGTGAACGGCCGGGAGCTCCTCCTACTGGTAAGTGACAGTTCTTTAGCAATGCGCCGCACAGACCTTTCACTTACCAGTAGGTGGAGCTCCCAGCCGGACACAGACATCGCAATATGATTATTTCCTGATATACTATTTTACAAAGATTTTGTTTCCTAGATGCAGTGCTTCTAGGCAAGGATACCCCTGTAATATAGTATATGATGATGTAATCCAAGAAACTCTGCATACCTCTGTATGAATTAGAGACATGCAAAGGTACAAGACAGTTATTTTGAATTCTATGAAGGTCATATTACAGCTCCGTATGACTTCAATGATGCACCAAGGTAAAATACGTCCATGAGCCATAACTCTGCTGCATTAGTAAAAGTTTCTAAGTTATAACTTTGTTTGAAAGAAATTCCCATTTTATGTAAAACATCGGTTAGAGTAACAAGATGTAAAAGGTTAATAAATAAAATAATTGGATCACATTATTTTGCAATTCTATTTTAGTCTAAATAATAGTAAATGTAATTTTATTGCTTGTACAAGTAGATTAAAATTATCACCTTTTATAAACCTTTTAGAAAGTACTGTTACTAGGAAAAGAAATATAAATTGAATGTCATCCTGATAATGTAATTTAATATTTCATTTAACATAAAAAGTTTAATAACTTTGCAAATACTTTGCTTTGCTTTTCTAACAATTTTTTTCTTATTTTGAATTAATTTATATTTATTTTTTTGTCACTTTTAGCAAATTTCTAAGTTTTTACTAAATTGTACCTCTTACCTTGGAATCAGGCATCACCCATCTTGAGTGTCAAATATATGACCTAGCTGTTTATTTTTGATTATATAACTGTTATTTGAGTTATTATAATGCACTGGCTCCTGGTAAAGGGTATCTATAAAAATGTTAAGTTACAATATTACATATTTAGAAGGCATTAGAAATACTCAACTTTTTACATAAAAAGGGGGATAGAAAAGTAACAAAGGGCTAAAAAAAAGGAAATAGTGGAGTGTAGCAAAGGGGTTTTCTGAAACCCCCAAAAATTTAGCTGAAGGCAGGGAGTATTATGAATACAACAAAATAACTCTTGCTCACCTGTCTCTTCTTTCATTAATCCTGTGTTCCACTGTTCCAGTGTCCACATTGGTCTTTTCTTCCAATCAGATGGGATTGTTTGCAATGGCATTGATATAGCACTGGAAACAAGGAATAGTGGGCAGCACCGGATCTGTAACACTGAAACTGGCATATTTGGCTTTTGTTATTTATTAAGGCTTCTTTATTAACTTTACTTGACTTTACCTACATTTGTAGGGTCTTGATTTAACACCCTAATCATGAGAAAGCATTATCGTCCTTTGGCATTTAATCCTATGTGCAATTGGGAGTGAATGATAGGAAAAAGGACAGGAAACAGATGCCCAAATCTGCATGGTACATGAGAAGGCAAAAACAGAAGGGAGTTATATAGTCTGTTTCTGAGTAGTCAGGGTTAAAAAATAAATAAAAAATTCTCTGACCAGTAATGGGAGTCAGTTTCCTTTAGAGCAACTAGACAAAATGTTATTTTTCAACTGGATCATTGTATGCAAAAAGAAAAAAAGATGTTTAGCTTGGTATCAGAAAAGAGAACTCTGACTGCTAAACAATTAGTGACTTACTTAGAGCAAATAAAAATAACTTAAACCTTCCTGCCAATGGCCACCTTTAATTCCTTTACCAAATAATAATAAACTACTGTATAGAATGGCATTATTATATTACAGGATTATCTGGAAATGATTAAAAATGGCTTTTTAGGGATTGGGGGGAGGAAGGGGGCGATGCATACACACAAACTTTGGCACCAGCATCTACCTTCACTCTACATTACAGAGCTGTTAGGCTGCACAGCCTGGGGGCATATCCCATGCATGTTTACTCAATTACTATTTATTATAGAGCAGGAATTCTGCTCTACAATAGATGGTGAAGATGCAATCACAAGTACAATATACCATCATCCTGTACCTGTTGAAAAAAACATAAAAAAAAAAGATATTTCCTTGCTCTCCTCCAATACAGTACACATGCTTGTCATCCAGCCCTCCCCACCCTCTGCACTTGATTGACAGCTCTCTTCCTATAGCAATCAGATAGCACATCATAACACTGGTGACAGATGCTCTTTCATGATACACATGTGCAAAATAAATCTACAGTGGATACTTTCAAATGCCAGTGGTTATAAATGAGAATTCCTACAAATAATGTTTGACAATGCACAGTACTTCTAGGTATTTCCATAGATTTTGACCTTCCAAAAGCTTTCATGGTTATGAATATTGTTCTTTACAATAAATCATTTTAATGACATGTTTTCTGAAATGAATGTCTTAATAAAACAAAAAATAATGATGGTACTGGGAGTTTATATTGTTTCAGAATCCTTAAGATATTTATGTGTGGCTTCACAACGTATTAAAATACATAGGTTGTAGTAATATACTCATATTTGTCTGGAAAAGTCATACACTGTAAATTACCTAGTGCATTGGACGATATAGTAGATAAAAGCTCTCTGGAGGACCATCCTAGAAATAGATCTTTTATGCTGCTACAAGCAAAAAAAATGTCAACAACTCAAAGTAATAATTATAGTGTATCGAAGGGTGAAATATATTAAAACCAGTAATAACATGATTAACTTTGTGTACTGTTCATCATTAAACACTATATATACCCTGCAAGATAAATGTTCATTTATTTGTGTTACGCAATCAGAATAAATTCTTATTGCCATTTAAGAGAGAACATGTACCATGATGTGTTCTGGGTATAGTATGGTTTCAAGAATTTTGCTTGGAAAAGCACATAATACTAACTAAATAAAAAAAATAAAAAAATGCCACCCAAAAAATGAGGTTGTTTGAAGTCTCTACCAGAAGACGTAGCCATGGTGAACTCACTAAACTCATTTTCAGTGAACTCATTAAAAAAGTGAAATAAGTGCATCTTAGCCTTTCTTGAGTGTAATAATACTGTGAGTTATAGTTACCTTTCTATTGGGGACAAGTTGATGATGCAGGAAGTT
Source organism: Bufo gargarizans (assembly GCF_014858855.1). Taxonomy (NCBI): domain Eukaryota; kingdom Metazoa; phylum Chordata; class Amphibia; order Anura; family Bufonidae; genus Bufo; species Bufo gargarizans. Next base: position 421,548,235 of record NC_058080.1, on the reverse strand, counting down.
ATTCAGGTTGTCAGATTTAGAATGTAGAGGCATTTTTACTAATATGAGGAAAATTAGGAACTGCTCTGGGCTTACCTATACTTGATAGGAAGACTGTGTTGCCGTACTTTTAAAGAGGTTTTCTGGAATTGATGACCCACCTAATTGGTCTGACTCTTAGTACCCTCACCGATCAGTTATTTGAAAAGATTGTAGTGCTGACTGCCTTCCCAGGCTGGTGACATTGCATCCATTGATTACATGGCCTTTGTGCAGTTCTCACCGATCGGTTCGGTGAAGATAATTCAACACTCATACCAGTGCTGTGCTCTCCTAACTGTTTATCTGCTTTACTGTACAGCAATGATCAGGTATAATTACAAGGGGTGTTCAATAAGTTATCTACCCAATCATGTTCTGTCAGGGTTAGAGATCTGAGCTTATTTGTCCAGATTGAGACATGTCTGGACATGTCATCCTGTCACTTCCAGTGCTTTTATCAAACTAAACTGCTACTGTATGTGTTGCAAGTGCAGTACAGTGCAGGTTTACAAAGAAAGTGAAGGATGATTGCTATACATGGTAATGATGCACCTTCCTACTGCCAAGTAAAGTTTGTGGCCAAGCAGTTTAACCCGGAAATCAATTGAAGATGACCCTTGTTCAGGGCAAACTGTTGATGTGCGATTTAGATTCTCTCTACAAACCATGATTTATATGCTGTTTTGTCTTCCCCCCCCCCCCCAGGTGCTCTTAACTTAAATTAGCAGTAGTCTTCACAGGGTTTTAATTCCTACCACATCTCAGTTGGAGTTCCTGAGAAGCTGTGAACAGGTGATCCTTTAGCACCAGTTCACATGCGGCACTGGACCGTGGCCGTCACTGCTTCTGTGCGGTGGAGTTGTGGGATCCGAGGCCTGGGTGGCTCCGCCCCGTATAGCGGGATAGTTGTGTGGCTGCTGGATCCCATTGCCTGCTGGAGCAGTGTGGAGACGCGGTGGTCGCCGCACGGCACTGCGCTATGGTTAGAGTAGGTCCCCACTTAACAAGAGGCAACTTTGTCACGGTAAGTGGGCCTATACTCTTTGATCAAACTGTATACTAATGCCTCTTAATAGTGCACAGCAAATGATTGATATTAGTGCTGTATAGCCATGTTTTATCAATAGAAATGCTGCAAATTACGTACAGTAGTCATAAGTATAGGAGTGAGGATGTGCGATTTAGATTCTCTCTACAAACCATGATTTACAAACTGTTGAAGTATCTTCAGAGGAAATGTGTTGTAAAGTGGGGGCTAGTGTTGAGCATATTCAAAGTTAACAAATTGGACTTCGATTAGAATTTCAGAAAAAAATTATATTTTTCACTAAGCTGAATTTCCTTGTGCTTAGTGGTAATTAATCAATTTTTCTTGAAATTGTGCCACTCAGATGGGGATAGTGTGTCGCATAACACTGGAGAGTGTGGTTGACTTGTATGCTGTGGGATAAACATGTTGGGACCGAGATCAAAGGCACATAAAGCTCGCAGGTCCGACAATTTTTTTCTGACCCCCCCCACTACACTGAAGCAAAATTGTCCAGTGGTATTATACGGCAACCATGTAACCATATGCAGATTGGTCACTAAATGAAATGGAGAATCAGTGGAACTGAGTGCTTTATAGCAGCATTTACAGAAGCATACACTACTGGTAGATAAAAAATCAGTAGTTCAAAATAATTAGCCGCAGCGCTCTAGACTTGTCCGCTGCTAGTAGCGCCCCAAAATTTACATATGGTAGTGCACCAGCACTAAATTGCAAGCCGCTGGTGTGTGTGAATTATCACCAAACCATGGCTGAAAAATAAGGCATAATGGCCTTAGCAATGCTGCTCAAGGAAAGAGCCCTGCGGTGCAAAGCTGTTGGTAATGCTCAACGCTTTTCATCTACATTGATAGATTCATCAGTACGGCACCAGACACCACACCACACACTATCAGCTATGGTCACCGTCATGCTCCTGATGAATGTATAAATGTAGACGAAACGCATTGAACTACTGATTTTTTTATCTACCAGTAGTGGATGCTTCTGTAACTGCCGCTATAAAGCACTCAGTCTGCTTTTGTCTGATTTTGCTATACTGATGACCTATCGTTATGTGAATAATAAGGAGAAATCCCATTGAAGTGAATGGTGACAGCAAAGCTGTAACTACCGCTGTTCACTGCTGCATAGTAAGCAGATAAACAGTGAAGACAAAATAGCACTAATATGAGTGCTACGTCATTATCACACAGCTGTTTGACTGGGGTGCATCCCAGCCTTTTAAACATGCTTATGTAGCAAAACTAAGAAAATAGCTAACTTATCTCATATCTATTTATATTACGGAGACCAGTTAATGTACGTGATGACTCTCTTTCATGAAACAAGCGAGTGTTTATGAGCTAGTAGGAAAGTAAAGTCAAAGGTTTCAGATTGGGCTTACAGAGCATATACATCTATTTCTTTATTTTGAACATGTGTAGTAGAATTATAGACTGTTATCTCTTTAAGTCATGCTGGTTTGGGATTTATCCATTTAGATTCTAAATTGTTTCTCCCACATTAATACACTGAACAAAAATATAAAAACGCAACACTTTTGGTTTTTCTACCATTTTGCATGAGCTGAACTCAAAGATCTGAAACATTTTCTACATACACAAAAGACCCATTACTCTCAAATTTTGTTCACAAATCTGTCTAAATCTGTGTTAGCGAGCACCTCTCCTTTGCCGAGATAATCCATCCCATCTCACAGGTGTGGCATATCAAGGTGCTGATTAGACAGCATGAATATTGCACAGGTGTGCCTTATACTCCCCACAATAAAAAAACACTCTGAAATGTGCAATTGGCATGCTGACTGCAGTAATGTCTACCAGAGCTGTTGCCCGTGCAATGAATATTCATTTCTCTACCATAGGCATTTCAGAGAATTTGGCAGTAAACACAACCGGTGGCCCATGGGGCGGTGGGGTTATGTTATGAGCAGGCGTATGTTATTTACAATGAACACGGTTGCATTTTATTTATGGCATTTTGAATGCACAGAGATACCGTGACAAGATTTTGAGGCCCATTGTTGTGCCATTCATCCACGACCATCACCTCATGTTGCAGAATGATAATGCAGAGCGCCATATTGCAAGGATCTGTACACAATTCCTTGAAGCTAAAAACATCCCAGTTCTTGCATGACCAGCATACTCACTGGACATGTCACCCATTGAGCATGTTTGGGATGCTCTGGATCGGCGTATATGACAGCGTGTTCCAGTTCTTGCCAATATTCTGCAACTTCACATAGCTATTGAAGAGGAGTGGACCAACATTCCACAGGCCACAATCAACAACCTGATCAACTCTATGCGACCGAGATGTGTTGCACTGCATGAGGAAAATGGAGGCCATACAAGATACTGACTGGTTTTCTGTTTTTTTATTTGTGTCGTCGGTGGATCGTTTGCTTCTCTCTCTGATCTCCCTCTCAGACTTCTTGTCTGCCGGTGGAACTCTTCTGGAGCTTTGCGGAGGGTGAAATCAGTCTGGAAGACCCTGAGAAGATGCTTGAGTGGTAAGATCCATTCTATCCCAGCTGTCCCCCCCCTGCTCGGGACCCCTTGTTTGCCTCATTTCCCTCCTCTCCTCGTGTTTTTTTCTCAGCCTCATCCTGAACTACCTGACTTCATCTAACCATATGTGATAGTCTTAGTTTTTAACCCTTATTCCCCAGTATTGTAAATTTTTTATTAACCTCCTGTATTGAAGTGGGGGCGAGAAAAAAAAAAAAGAGAAAAAAAGCTTTACTGGGTTACGGGAAAAAAATAAAATAAAAATATTATAAAATAAAAGGGAAAAAATGGAAAAAAAATGAAAAGGGGGCGCTGAGGAGAGTTTGAGGAGAAAAGAGAGAGTAAGAAGAAGAGAAGGAGAAAAAAAAAAAAGATGGCCCATAAACAGAACAGACGCTCAACAGACTTAAGCGCAGTTAAGGTGGGACAGAAACAAACAGAGTCCTCTAAAATTTATCAATTTCTGAGATCCTTCAGAGGTCAGGGCGGAGGAGGCACTTGAAGGAGACTCTCATATTGGAGAGGGGGAGACACCTATGGACAATTCCTCTCCATTAGAAGAAATTTTATCCATCCTTAAAAACAATGGGAAAGCGATACAAAATATTGCCGTTCAAATGGGGTCAGTACAGATGGATCTCCTTATTATAAAAGACGATTTGACAAAGATCCAGGATGGAACTAAAGAATTAGAAAACACAGTGGCTAACCTGGAGCAAGAAGTGAAAGCATTAAAAGCGGAGAATAATACAGTGACAATAGATTATAATTATCTGGAAAAAAAAACTAAAAACTGTGGATCTAGAAGATTGCTCAAGAAGATGTAACGTCTGAATTATGGGTTTAACAGAATCCTCTGATGAAAAAAACCTAGCTGGAATAATACAATCCATTATTTTTGATAATTACAGGAAGGAACATTTTTCATCTTTGTTTCTAATTGAAAGGGCCCATCGAATACCTGATGGCAAACTGATTCCTGGTCGGTGGCCAAAGACGGTAATAGTTAAGATGCTAGCCGCTTTTGATGGAGATATGATTTTGAGGCGAGCACGGGATTACCCCCCCCCCCCCCAATTACGTATAATGGATGTAAACTTTCCTTTTTCCCCGATTTTTCAAAAGAGGTTCAAGATAAGAGACGTCCATTTTTGGATGTAAAAAAATGCCTTCAGAGCAAAGATATTAAGTACTCCTTTATATATCCGGCCAAGTTGAGGATTGTATTTAACCCCTTAAGGACTATTTCACCTTAAGGACTTGGCCATTTTTTGCAAATCTGACCAGTGTCACTTTAAGTGCTCATAACTTTAAAACACTTTGACTTATCCAGGCCATTCTGAGATTGTTATTTCGTCACATATTGTACTTCATGACACTGGTAAAATGAGGTAAAAAAAAATATATATTTTTTTTCATAAAAAAATGCCTAATTTACCCAAAATTTGGAAAAATTTGCAAATGTAAAAGTTTCAGTTTCTCTACTTCTGTAATACATAGTACTACCCCCAAAAATTGTGATGACTTTACATTCCCCATATGTCTACTTCATGTTTGAATTATTTTGGGAATGATATTTTATTTTTTGGGGATGTTACAAGGCTTAGAAGTTTAGAAGCAAATCTTGAAATTTTTCAGAAATTTACAAAAAAAAAATTTTTAGGGACCACTACAGGTCTGAAGTCACTTTGGGAGGCTTACATAATAGAAACCGCCCAAAAATGACCCCATTCTATAAACTACACCCCTCAAGGTATTCAAAACTGATTTTACAAACTTCGTTAACCCTTTAGGTGTTGCACAAGAGTTATTGGCAAATGAGGATGAAATTTGAGAATTTCATTTTTTTTGCCTAATTTTCCATTTTAACCAATTTTTTCCACTAACAAAGCAAGGGTAAACAGCCAAACAAGACTGTATCTTTATTGCCCTGACTCTGCCGTTTACAAAAACACCCCATATGTGGCCGTAAACTACTGTACGGGCACACAGTAGTGCGTAGAGGGAAAGGTGCGCCGTATGGTTTTTGGAAGCCAGATTTTGCCGGACTGGTTTTTTGACACCATCTCCCATTTGATGCCCCCCTGATGCACCCCTAGAGTAGAAACTCCAAAAAAAGTGACCCCATCTAAGAAGCTACACCCCTCAAGGTATTCAAAACTGATTTTACAAACTTTGTTAACCCTTTAGGTGTTGCACAAGATTTAATGGAAAATAGAGATACAATTTCAAAATTTCACTTTTTTGGCAGATTTTCCACTTTAATATTGTTTTTTCCAGTTACAAAGCAAGGATTAACAGCCAAACAAAACTCATTATTTATGGCCTGATTCTGTAGTTTACAGAAACACCCCATATGTGGTCATAAACTGCTGTACACGGCAGGGCGCAGAAGGAAAGGAATGCCATACGGTTTTTGGAAGGCAGATTTTGCTGGACTGTTTTTTTTGACACCATGTCCCATTTGAAGCCCCCCTGATGCACCCCTGATGTAGAAACTCCAAAAAAGTGACCCCATTTTAGAAACTACGGGATAGGGTGGCAGTTTTGTTGACTCGTGTTTGGATTCTAATTTTCTTCCAGTTCTTACAGAGAGTCAAAAAGAACATCTTGAGATGGACCTAGGCCTTCAAGAGATAGATGATGTAATTAAAGGTGGTTCATGGAATTCCTATCCTGGATCAGATGGACTCCCGTATGGGTTTTATTGTAAATATAGGGAGTCTGTTCTTCCTTATCTGTGGAGAACACTCACTGATTCAATAGAGGATGAATCCCTTCCAGAAACAATGACAGAGGCTGTTATTATACTGGCATTAAAGAGGGTAAAGACCCTAAGGATTTGGGATCATATAGACCTATTTCTCTTCTTAATACAGATGTTAAACTTTTTTCTAAGATTTTGGCCAGGAGGTTATCTACTGTTATGACATCAATTATACACCCAGACCAAACAGGTTTTATTATTATCTACATCATCTCTTTACTAATATACAGACGTCCGGAGGGGATACACGATCCATTTTGTCTATTGACGCCTCTAAGGTGTTCAATAGAATGGAATGGAGGTTCCTGTGGAGAGTGCTTCATAAGATGGGCTTTGGCCCTAGGTTTACCAATATAATAAAACTTCTGTACAGATCTCCTACTGCAAGATTGAATATAAATGGTCATCTGACAAGAAGTTTTCCTTTAACTAGAGGCACTTGCCAGGGATGCAAGCTTTCCCCTCTTTGATTTGATATTTATATTGAGCCTTTGGCTGTTAGAATGAGACAGGACCCTAGGATCTTGGGGTTTGGGATATTGGGAAACAAACACCAAATGTCTCTCTACGCAGATGATATTTAGTTTTATGTTCAGCAGACACAATTTGCGCTGTTGAGCAATATTCAAACGATACATCAGTTTGGAGAGGTTTTGGGTCTGGATGTAAACTGGGAAAAAACTACTCTTATGCCCTTGGACAATAGGAATATGCCCTTAGATAACCCGTCATTCCAAATTGAAGCCACAATTAATATTTTAAAAATTGCTGTTTCCTTTGAGTATTTAGGAATTATAATCTCTCCAAGGGTGGAAGATTTTATCCCGCTCAATTTGATTCCTTTGATAAACAAGTTAAGATCTAAAATAACAACTTGGCTTTGCTAACCTTTATCGAAGGCTGACAGAGTATCTCTAATTAAGATGGTGATTCTCCCCCAGTTATTATAGCTCTTTAAGAACTCTCCAGTTTGGATTGGGGATAGAAACGCATAAGACTTAAACTAGAGCATTGGTATAAGCCCTTGGAGAGAGGAGGAGTTAATCTCCCCTGCTTCAGGGGTTACTTTTTTAGCCGCACAGTTCTGTTTTTTCCATGAGTGGACTGATAGACCACTCTGTAGGTATTTAGTTAATACATCTCCGTATGACAACTTTTTCACACTATTGGAGTCTGGTCAATTAACCAGCTCCGATAGAGAATTTAAATCTGCCAGGAACCTCTTTATGAAGTCATGGTATTAGATCAGACTCTGGTGTGCAAAGTATGAAGATTTCTCAACTGTATAAAACTTTACTTATAGTACGATTTGGTGATATTTTGTCTCCTGGTCAGAGGGCTTGGCAAAATGAATGCTCAATGACTCACGTGGAGGATCAGGAGAGGATATTTCAGGATCTTAAAGTGGTTTCACATAATTTCAATCATGTTTTGGTGCAGTTTAATATTCTACATAGATTGTATGTTACTCTGTGATGGCTTAAAAGATGTGGTATTAGGAATCATTCTAATTGTCCTAGGTGTGAGGCTCCGGATGCGGACTACTTGTATTTGCATATGTTTTGGTCATGCCCAAAGTTGAAACAATATTGGTGGTTTATTCATGATTATATACAGAGAAAATTGAATTTGCGGATTCCTTTTATGGTTGATTTTTGGGTATTGGGGGATCTTCCCAGGGTAGCTTGTTATCAATCTAAAAAAAATCTTCTGTTTAAGATAATGTTCCTGGCAAGACTCCTAATAGCACACTCTTGGTTTGCATGAGAGGTTCCAAGTATTAATACATGGTTGAAATTGGTACATACCAAAAAGAGATATGAACATATCCTGTATAAGCAAAGAGATATTGAAATAAAATGGAGTAAAATTTGGAGAGACTGGAATAGATAGATCTTCCTTCGCTCTCCATTCTTCTACATCTTTCCTCGGTCAGGTTACGGAGGACTGGTGCCAAAGGAGGACACATCTGGGGGTGGGACGGGGAGGGGTTTGGGTTGGGTTATATGGGGTTTGAAAATGAAGGTAAAATATATATATATATATATATATATATATATATAGTACAGACCAAAAGTTTGGACACACCTTCTCATTCAAAGAGTTTTCTTTATTTTCATGACTATGAAAATTGTAGATTCACACTGAAGGCATCAAAACTATGAATTAACACATATGGAATTATATACATAACAAAAAAGTGTGAAACAACTGAAAATATGTCATATTCTAGGTTCTTCAAAGTAGCCACCTTTTGCTTTGATTACTGCTTTGCACACTCTTGGCATTCTCTTGATGAGCTTCAAGAGGTAGTCACCTGAAATGGTCTTCCAACAGTCTTGAAGGAGTTCCCAGAGATGCTTAGCACTTGTTGTCCCTTTTGCTTTCACTCTGTGGTCCAGCTCACCCCAAACCATCTCGATTGGGTTCAGGTCCGGTGACTGTGGAGGCCAGGTCATCTGGCGCAGCACCCCATCACTCTCCTTCATGGTTATTATTACACTCCAGAAATACATCCAGGCCCCTCTCTATTAGCTATATCCTGTAATATTATTACACTCCAGAAATACATCCAGGCCCCTCTTGAATCCCTTTATTGTACTCACCATCACCACCTCCTCAGGCAGAGAGTTCCATAGTCTCACTGCTCTTACCGTAAAGAATCCTCTTTTATCTTTGTGTACAAACCTTCTTTCCTCCAGACGCAGAGGATGTCCCCTCGTCACAGTCCTGGGGATAAATAGATGATGGGATAGATCTCTGTACTGACCCCTGATATAATTATACATAGTAATTAGATCTCCCCTCAGTCGTCTTTTTTCTAAAGTGAATAACCCTAATTTTGATAATCTTTCAGGGTACTGTAGTTGCCCCATTCCAGTAATTACTTTAGTTGCCCTCCTCTGGACCCTCTCCAGCTCTGCTATGTCTGCTTTGTTCACTGGAGCCCAGAACTGTACACAGTACTCCATGTGTGGTCTGACTAATGATTTGTAAAGTGGCTGGACTATGTTCTCATCACAGGCATCTATGCCCCTTTTGATGCAACCCATTATCTTATTGGCCTTGGCAGCAGCAGCCTGACACAGTTTTTTGCAGCTTAGTTTGCTGTTTATTAAAATTCCTAGATCCTTTTCCATGTCAGTGTTACCGAGTGTTTTACCATTTAATAAGTACGGGTGACTTGCATTATTCCTTCCCATGTGTATAACTTTACATTTGTCAGTGTTAAACCTCATCTGCCACTGTAGTAGTATACTGTCCTCTTCAGTGTTAATTACTTTACACAGTTTAGTGTCATCTGTGAAAATTGATATTTTACTATGCAAGCCTTCTACAAGATCATTAATAAATATATTGAAGAGAATAGGGCCCAATACTGACCCCTGAGATACTCCACTAGTGACAGTGACCCAATCTGAGTGTGTACCATTAATAACCACCCTCTGTTTTCTATCATTGAGCCAGTTACTTACCCACTTACAGATGTTTTCTCCCAGTCCGAGCATTCTCATTTTATATACTAACCTTTTATGTGGTACAGTGTCAAATGCTTTGGAGAAGTCCAGATACACGACATCCATTGATTCGCTGCTGTCAAGTCTAGAACTTACCTCCTCATAGAAACTGATTAAATTAGTTTGACATGACCGATCCCTCACGAAGCCACGCTGATATGGCGTTATTTGCTTATTTCCGTTAAGATGCTCTAACATTCCAGGCTCTGTTTTTGGACCCTTTTTGAATATTGGCACCACATTTGCCATGCGCCAATCCTGTGGGACATTCCCTGTCAATATAGAATCTGCAAATATCAGAAATAAGGGTCTGGCTATGACATTACTTAATTCCCTTAGGATACGGGTGTGTATGCCATCTGGTCCTGGCGATTTGTCTATTTTAATTTTTTTAAGTCGCTGTTGTACTTCTTCCTGGGTCAGACAGGACACTTTTAATGGGGAATTTATTTCAACATTCAGCATGTCATCTGACAGTTTATTTTCCTCAGTGAATACATTGGAGAAAAAAATATTTAACAGCTTTGCTTTCTCCTCGTCGCTCTCTGCGACTCCCCACTCATTACTCTTTAAAGGGCTGACACCTTCAGATTCATACTTTTTAACATTTATATAATTGAAGAATATTTTAGGGTTAGTTTTTCTCTCTTTGGCAATTAATCTCTTGGTCTCTAGTTTGGACGCTTTTATAAGTTTTTTACGTTCTATTTTTTTCCTTATAGTTTTTCAGTGCTTCCTCGCTACCTTCCTGTTTTAGTGTTTTATATGCTTTCTTTTTGTCATTTATTGCTTTCTTTACAGTTTTATTTATCCACATTGGTTTCTTTTTGTTCCTTTCCCAATGAGATTTTAGGATGCTTTGAAAGATATCCCATTTTGTGGCTGTATTTTTATTTGTGAGGACTTTATCCCATTTAGTTAGGCCTATGGCCTCTCTTAGTTGGCTAAATTTATCTTTTTTGAAGTTTGGTATTTTTGTTCCTCCCTGTAGAAACGCTCTTTTGAATGATAAGTGGAAGGTTATTACTTTGTGGTCACTATTTCCCAGGTGTCCCCCATTCTGCACGTCTGTTGTTCTGTCAGGCCTATTGGTTAATACTAAGTCCAGTATGGCCGTCCCTCTAGTCGGGTCCTGAACCAGTTGGGAGAGGTAATTGTCTTTGGTTATTGCCAAGAACCTTTATGAGATATACAAGTTTCAGTTTCCCAGTCTACATCTGGGTAGTTGAAGTCCCCCATAATAACCACCTCATTATGATTTGCCGCCTTGTCAATTTCATTTAGTAGTAGATTTTCTGTGGACTCTGGTATATTAGGTGGTTTATAGTAAACTCCTATTAGTAATTTATTATTGTTTTTAGCTCCATGTATCTCTACCCACACTGACTCCCCATGTTCATGTCCCTCACTTATATCTTCACGGAGTGTGGGCTTTAGACAGGACTTTACATAAAGGCAGACCCCTTCCCCTCTCTGGTTTTGACGATCCTTTCTAAACAGACTGTAACCCTGTACATTAACTGCCCAGTCATAGCTATCATCCAGCCATGTCTCAGTTATTCCCACTATGTCATAGTCCTCCTCACACATCACTAATTCCAGTTCACCAGTTTTATTAGTCAGGCTTCTGGCATTAGTATACATACATTTGAGAGGTTTATGTATATTTTTTACCCTACACCTTTCCTTCTGAACTGTTCTAGTCTCTCCTTCCATTCCTCCCCCAGTCCCACTACCTTGCCCCCGGTCTCTATCTGCACTATCTTCCCATCCTATAACATAATTACCCAGTCCCTAGTTTAAACACTCCTCCAACCTTCTAGCCATTTTCTTCCCCAACACAGCTGCCCCTTCCCCATTGAGGTGCAGCCCGTCCCTACGATAGAGCCTGTAGCCGATGAGAGAAGTCGGCCCAGTTCTCCAGGAACCCAAATTCCTCCTTCCTACACCAGTTCTTGAGCCACTTGTTAATCTCCCTAATCTCCCATTGCCTTTCTTGTGTGGCTCGTGGTACAGGCAGTATTTCGGAAAATACTACCTTTGAGGTCCTTGCTCTAAGATTTTGACCTAAATCCCTGAAATCATTTTTAAGGACTCTCCACCTACCCCTAACTTTGTCATTGGTTCCGATATGGACCATTTAATAAAGAAAGTTTATAAAAAAATAAATAAAAAAAAACACCTTGATATGCCACACCTGTGAGGTGGGATGGATTATCTCGGCAAAGGAGAAGAGCTCACTAACACAGATTTAGACAGATTTTTTAACAGTATTTGAGAGTAATGGGTCTTTTGTGCAAGTAGAAAATGTTTCAGATCTTTGAGTTCAGTTCATGCAAAATGGGAGCAAAACCAAAAGTATTACGTTTTTATTTTTGTTCAGTGTATATGCTGTGAAGAAGGACTTAGTATGAAATATGCATTACATTATGGGTACCAGACCATATTTTAACTAAGGAATAAAACTTGAAGTTTTATCTAAGAAAGTTCTCAGTTTTTTTTTTCTTCTTTCTATGCACTTTGAATCCCATGAGCACCTGGCTGTTATGGATTGAATTTCTACAGTATGTGAACTGTGTTGAATGTGTGGATAAGCAAACTTTTTCTTAATCCAAGTAAATAAATGCAAAACTAAGCAGTTGTTCTAACCACAATAAAAAAAAAAAATTGTTACACTATTATTTCTATTTAGCTATCTCATGCATGCATGCTGTATGTTAACTTAGCAGATGTATGTCATAAAACCATGCTGCTAAGGGGCTCTCCAGAAATTATTTAAAGTGGCCACCAGCAATCGGTCCTAGAATCTGAGCAGGACTGGTTGCCTCCACTTGCAGAAGCGCAGCAACCCAATGGTTGAGAGAGATAGTATACTCCCTCTGTTAACCCCTTGGATGCCGCTAACAGCGGCATCTATGGGGTTATAGCAGAGTGTCAGCATACCGCTGACACTCGCTGCTGATGGTGGCGCTCAGGAATAGAGCTGCCGCCATCAGATACAGAAGGGGGCACAGATGAGGGCTGGGGAGAAGACATAGAGCGGCGCAGAGGACATGGATGGGGGCAAAGAACATGGATGGGGGCAGGTGGGCACAGTTGCCGACACAGACACCGGGCGGCCAGCAAATTTGGAGGCGGAGCGCACAGAGTGGTGGGGGGCACAGATCGTGGCAGGGGGAACAGATCGGGTGCACATATTGGGGGCACACAGCATCCAGTGCCTGATTTCAGGCTCTGATCTGCAGAGTGCAGATCTGAACCTAAAGCCGGCACTTTTACACTTCAGCGATCAGATTGGTTAGTCTGCACAGACTAACCAATCGGAGCAATCGTCGGCAAGAGACCACTCTGGTCCCTTGCCGGAATTACTGGACTCTGCACTGTCCCTGCCAGTGGCAATGCAGGGGCAGAAGCTTTATTACAAGTGTTTTGCAGCGCTTGGATTAAAGAAAGAGGTGCCATAACATTTATATACAACCTACTGTAGCTGCACGGCGTTAATAGGGAAGTACTTATAGGGATTTAGGGGTTAATAGAAGCACTTATGGCAGACTAAATGTGACATAACTACATAATACTGTAAATCTTCACAGCTTGACATCCACTGGCCTTACCATATGACACATTTATAAAAATAAATAGCAAAAAATTAAAAACTAATTATTGCATGATCATGTTTGTTAGAGTACTAATTGTATGTGTTACAATTAAATGCTTTGCATTTTACTCAAGACTAATAAATGGTGCACTTAATTTTAGACAGTGGTTCCAACAAACATCATTAAAGATCATTAATGTAAAAACAGAAACAATTCAATATCCTCTTCCGTAAGGTTGTCAAAGGGGTGCAGGATAAAACGTCCTTTAGGTACAAAAACAACTACTACAGTCAAGAATATTCCATTAATTAATCACCAAAATTAAAAGTGCCGCAGTGTGTTTGTTATATGTGGGAAGTATTAATTTGCACATTTTACACACCACTAATAAGAGATTTCTATGGCCCTGGGAGGATTGCATGCTGTCTATGCCTATACACATAGCATGCTCAAGTAATATAATTCCCTTTCATAGATTAATATAGAGGCGATACATCATATTCTTAGTGCAAAATCACATCAACTCACTTCTTTCAATTCAAAAGTCTAATTCAGTGACTTTAAATGTGCTACAATTCATTGTGTCCCCAGCCCCCTCCTAAGGCATGTATGCTTTGTATTCTGTGTGAATAAACGCCATAGCACAACACCAGATAAAATCAATAGCGTGTTCATTACAATTACCGTATTTTTCGCCCTATAAGACGCACCGGCCCATAAGACGCACCTAGGTTTTTGGGGAGGAAAATAAGAAAAAAAAAATTTTTAACCAAAAGGTGTGCTTTTGGTGGGTTTGGAACTAATGGCGGTCTGTGGATGGCACTATTTCTGGGGATCTGTGGATGGCACTGTTATGGGGGATCTGTGAAGGACACTTATGGGGGAATCTGTGGATGACGCACTGTTATGGGGGGATCTGTGGATGACAGACACTGTTATGGGGGGATCTGTGGATGACGGTCACTGTTATGGGGGGATCTGTGGATGACGGACACTGTTATGGGGGATCTGTGGATGACGGTCACTGTTATGGGGGGATCTGTGGATGACGGACACTGTTATGGGGGATCTGTGGATGACAGACACTGTTATGGGGGATCTGTGGATGACGGACACTTATGGGGGGATCTGTGGATGACGGACACTGTTATGGGGGGATCTGTTGGTGACAGACACTGTTATGGGGGGATCTATGGATGACGGACACTGTTATGGGGGATCTATGGATGACGGACACTGTTATGGGGGATCTATGGATGACGGACACTGTTATGGGGGGATCTATGGATGACGGACACTGTTATGGGGGATCTGTGGATGACAGACACTGTTATGGGGGATCTGTGGATGACAGACACTTATGGGGGGATCTGTGGATGACGGACACTGTTATGGGGGGATCTGTTGGTGACAGACACTGTTATGGGGGGATCTGTTGGTGACAGACACTGTTATGGGGGGATCTATGGATGACGGACACTGTTATGGGGGATCTATGGATGACGGACACTGTTATGGGGGGATCTATGGATGACGGACACTGTTATGGGGGGAATCTGTGACAGAAACTGTTATGGGGGGATCTGTGGCTGGCACTGTTACAGGGGGGGGGGGATCTGTGGCTGGCACTGTTACAGGGGGGGATCTGTGGCTGGCACTGTTACAGGGGGGGATCTGTGGCTAGCACTGTTACAGGGGGGTCTGTGGATGGCACTGTTATATATGTGCCATCCACAGACCCCCCACCCCATAACAGTGCCATCTACAGATCCCCCACCCCATAACAGTGCCATCCACAGACCCCCACCCCTTAACTGTGCCATCCACAGATGTTCCCCATAAAACTGTCATCCACAGATCCCCCCCCCCACCGCCGCTCCAGTATACAAATATAAAATGTCTTATTCAATTAAAAGTGATTAAACATGCCCCCTCACTCCTAATATTACCGTACATCCTAACAGCTTCTGTACAATGCAGGCAGGCAAGCCGGACTGACGGCGCGTCACTCACTGACGTCACTTGCCTGCGCCGCCTGCTTCATTCATAAAGTAGGCGGCGCAGGCACGTGACATCAGGGAGTTACGCTGCCGCCCACCCGCCTGGCCTGCCTGCATTCTACAGAAGCGTTTAGGATGTACAGTAATATTAGGAGTGGGGGGGCATGTGTAATCACTTTGAATTGAATAAGACATTTTACATTTGTATTGTGCAGCGCTGGAGTGGCGGGGCCGGACTACAGTGACTGCATGTCACGGACGGTGTACAGGAAACAAGGCAAAGCAACATGTATAAATGACTTGCTGGATCCAAAAGCTAAGGAACCAAGGGAGACCCCTGCAGAAAACCTGGCACTTTCCCTGGCTGCTCAGCCTATGCAAAGATCCTAATGGTGGAGGTTTGCATATCCACGAACCTTGACTATAAAGCCCTGAGCACCCTACAATAGTGAGGGGACACGACCACCGGCTCCCTACACAAGATACGGAGGGAGTCAGGGTCACCTGGGATCCAGCAAACAAAAAAAAACAGATAAAGGTACAACACTTAGCTTTGAAGCAAACAGGAGAACAAAGTCAGCATGCACACACACTCCAGGAAGTAGTATAAGCCGCCCAGAAAAGCATTCTGGGGAGGAATTTAAAGGGAAGCAATTAGTCCAACACATGACAGCTGAGAGAGGCTAACGAGAGGAGGAACTGAATACCACAACACAGAAACTCAAGGAGGAGGTTCTGAAAGGCCTCTGTCAGAGCTTCTCAGCTGTCTGGTTGTGACACTGCACCGTCCCGCCGCTATTGCTGGCCCCCAGCATCTCCTCCCAGTCCCTCCCCACTCGCTCGTACATCGCAGCCAGCGATGTAAAAATGTCAGCATTCGCCCCATAGGACGCAGGGGCATTTTTTCCCCCATTTGGGGGGGGGGGTGCGTCTTATGGGGCGAAAAATACGGTAAATACTTTACAGATATATCACAGAACAAATGGATAAGCATCAGCTTGTTATTTTTTGTTATTTTAGAACACACTTCAAGCATTGCAATATCATTTATAATCCCCAATTACACTCAATCTAGGAAGCTAACATGCATAAGGATTTTTATTAACTCTCCATTTGATAAGTGCTAGGAAATTGGTCTCTGGAATAGGTGCCTTATTCTCTAGGCCTTTGTGGCCAATAGCAAAGTGTCATGCCTTCTTTTTTCCCTCCCTGTTGAATTAGTCAGCTAAGCGCATCGAGGCCCGAAGGGTAAGACTGCGTGTACACAAGACTATACATCATCAGCCTGATGGGTCAATGTTAGCGCCAAGAAGAAGATAGTTAGATGTCTACAGAATCTGTTCTATTAAGCGCTTATACAAGTAGAGCCCCCTGAGGGTGAGGGTGTCAGCAGTAAGTTTGTGTTGACATCACTGATTATTTTGCTTTTCCTCTGATCCGTCAGAACAATAACCCCCAAAAAACTGATCCTTTATGTGGAGCAAACGAGGTGTAGAACAGCATGACACCACCGTGCCCTGCACATATGGTATGCTGGAGGGGCACTGTGAATTGTCCCTGCAGTGGAGGATGAGGAGGCAGAGGAGGGGATTGTCACAGGACCAATGACGTGACAACATGGAGGCGGAATCTGCGTCACATGGCCAAATTACTGGTGTGGCTGTTCAGAAACCACATTCACCCACTGGGCCTTAAAGGACATGTATTGTCCCTGACCGTAGTTACAGGTCCACATGTCGGCGCTGCCGTGCACTTTGGCAGATAACGACAGGCTCAAGGACTGGCCCACCTTCTGTTCTACATGTGTGTGCAAGGTACTGCCTTTTTGACAAATAAATAACTTCTTTGGACTCTCCACCTTGGCTCGGCACAAGCCATCAGTTCTCTGAAAGGTGAGTCCACCACTTGGAAAGGGAGAGTGCAGCACCAGCAACTTGGCCAGGAGCATGTTCAGCATCTGTGCTGTTGAATGAATGCACGCATACTGTTGTCTCTTGGCAATCGCTTCGGTGATCGATTGCTTACGGAATGAGTGACAAGGAGTAGGAGGACGAGGAGCAGGAGCATCAGGACCAGTAAAAGATGGGAAGGACAGACAGCTCCCTTCGCCTGAGGTGGTGGAGACTTGACTGCCTGAAATCGGCTGCATGCCACGGTTCTCCCAGGCCACTTTATGGTGACACTGCATATGTTGACGCAGGGCCATGGTGCCAACATTGGCACCCTGGTGACGCTTCACCTTCGGCCCACAGACTCTACATATGGCCATGTTCACTTCCTCCGGCGGCTTAACAAAAAACTGCCACACCGCCGAGTAGGTGATTTTACTCCCAACACTATGCACTGACCGCTGCTGACTCCGTAAACCTATGCACCGCTACTTCAGAGGCAGGTAGTCTTCTGAAAAGTGAGTGGTCTACCCCGGGCACATTTGGCTACCGACCTCCAACTGCTGCCACCCTGCTGACTCCCGGCCATGCTAGTGACTTGCTGGCTCCGCCGCCGCCTCATGGGCAAGCTGCCACCCTCTTCTCCCAATGATGAAGCCTCTTCGTCAGAGGGGGGAAGACGTGATGATGTAAGTTTGCTACGTCGCTCCTCCCTACGACTGTTCTATCCCACCGCACTATGCAAGACACAAGCCTCTCTATCTGATCTGTGGGAAACCCCCTTTGCGTTCTGCTGGACCGGACGCTTGGTGGATTCCCTGCATTTGTTGACCTTGTGTGGCAGTGTCTGCTTGCTGCCTCACTCGCAGACGGAGCGGTCGCCCTCCTTCTGATGTTTCGGTCTCCACTAGAGTTGAGCGAACACCTGGATGTTCGGGTTCGAGAACTTCCCGGAAATGTTCGGGTTCGGGATCCGAACCTGACCCAAACTTCGTCCCGAACCCGAACCCCATTGAAGTCAATGGGGACCCGAACTTTTCGGCACTAAAAAGGCTGTAAAACAGCCCAGGAAAGAGCTAGAAGGCTGCAAAAGGCAGCAACATGTAGGTAAATCCCCTGCAAACAAATGTGGATAGGGAAATTAATAAAAATTAAAATAAAATAAATAAAAATTAACCAATATCAATTGGAGAGAGGTCCCATAGCAGAGAATCTGGCTTCACGTCACCCACCACTGTAACAGTCC
Organism: Bufo gargarizans; assembly: GCF_014858855.1. Classification (NCBI taxonomy): domain Eukaryota; kingdom Metazoa; phylum Chordata; class Amphibia; order Anura; family Bufonidae; genus Bufo; species Bufo gargarizans. The sequence continues at coordinate 421,529,631 of NC_058080.1, read as the reverse complement.
ATTGTCATATATTTAGGCCCAGGCACCCAGGCAGAGGAGAGAGGTCCCGTAACAGAGAATCTGGCTTCATGTCAGCAGAGAATCAGTCTGCATGTCATAGCAGAGAATCAGGCTTCACGTCAGCCACCACTGTAACAGTCCATTGTCATATATTTAGGCCCAGGCACCCAGGCAGAGGAGAGAGGTCCCGTAACAGAGAATCTGGCTTCATGTCAGCAGAGAATCAGTCTGCATGTCATAGCAGAGAATCAGGCTTCACGTCAGCCACCACTGTAACAGTCCATTGTCATATATTTAGGCCCAGGCACCCAGGCAGAGGAGAGAGGTCCCGTAACAGAGAATCTGGCTTAATGTCAGCAGAGAATCAGTCTGCATGTCATAGCAGAGAATCAGGCTTCACGTCAGCCACCACTGTAACAGTCCATTGTCATATATTTAGGCCCAGGCACCCAGGCAGAGGAGAGAGGTCCCGTAACAGAGAATCTGGCTTCATGTCAGCAGAGAATCAGTCTGCATGTCATAGCAGAGAATCAGGCTTCACGTCACCCAACATTGGAACAGTCCATTGGCATATATTTGGGCCCCGGCACCCAGACAGAGGAGAGGTTCATTCAACTTTGGGTTGCCTCGCAATATAATGGTAAAATGAAAATAAAAATAGGATTGAATGAGGAAGTGCCCTGGAGTACAATAATATATGGTTAAGGGGAGGTAGTTAATGTCTAATCTGCACAAGGGATGGACAGGTCCTGTGGGATCCATGCCTGGTTCATTTTTATGAACGTCAGCTTGTCCACATTGGCTGTACACAGGCGGCTGCGTTTGTCTGTAATGACGCCCCCTGCCGTGCTGAATACACGTTCAGACAAAACGCTGGCCACCGGGCAGGCCAATACCTCCAAGGCATAAAAGGCTAGCTCTGGCCACGTGGACAATTTAGAGACCCAGAAGTTGAATGGGGCCGAACCATCAGTCAGTACGTGGAGGGGTGTGCACACGTACTGTTCCACCATGTTAGTGAAATGTTGCCTCCTGCTAACACGTTGCGTATCAGGTGGTGGTGCAGTTAGCTGTGGCGTGTTGACAAAAGTTTTCCACATCTCTGCCATGCTAACCCTGCCCTTAGAGGAGCTGGCCGTGACACAGCTGCCTTGGCGACCTCTTGCTCCTCCTCTGCCTTGGCCTTGGGCTTCCACTTGTTCCCCTTTGACATTTGGGAATGCTCTCAGTAGCGCATCTACCAACGTGCGCTTGTACTCGCGCATCTTCCTATCACGCTCCAGTGCAGGAAGTAAGGTGGGCACATTGTCTTTGTACCGTGGATCCAGCAGGGTGGCAACCCAGTAGTCCGCACACGTTAAAATGTGGGCAACTCTGCTGTCGTTGCGCAGGCACTGCAGCATGTAGTCGCTCATGTGTGCCAGGCTGCCACGGGGTAAGGACAAGCTGTCCTCTGTGGGAGGCGTATCGTCATCGTCCTGCGTTTCCCCCCAGCCACGCACCAGTGATGGGCCCGAGCTGCGTTGGGTGCCACCCCGCTGTGACCATGCTTCATCCTCATCCTCCTCCACCTCCTCCTCATCCTCGTCCTCCTCGTCCTCCAGTAGTGGGCCCTGGCTGGCCACATTTGTACCTGGCCTCTGCTGTTGCAAAAAACCTCCCTCTGAGTCACTTCTAAGAGACTGGCCTGAAAGTGGTAAAGATGACCCCTCTTCCTCCTCCTCCTCCTGGGCCACCTCCTCTTCCATCATCGCCCTAAGTGCTTTCTCAAGGAGACATAGAAGTGGTATTGTAACGCTGATAACGGCGTCATCGCCACTGGACATGTTGGTGGAGTACTCGAAACAGCGCAACAGGGCACACAGGTCTCGCATGGAGGCCCAGTCATTGGTGGTGAAGTGGTGCTGTTCCGCAGTGCGATTGACCCGTGCGTGCTGCAGCTGAAACTCCACTATGGCCTGCTGCTGCTCGCACAGTCTGTCCAGCATGTGCAAGGTGGAGTTCCATCTGGTGGGCACGTCGCATTTGAGGCAGTAAGCGGGAAGGCCGAAGTAACGCTGTAGCGCAGACAGGCGAGCAGCGGCAGGATGTGAACGCCGTAAGCGCGAACAGACGGCCCGCACTTTATGCAGCAGTTCTGACATGTCGGGGTAGTTGTGAATGAACTTCTGCACCACCAAATTCAGCACATGCGCCAAGCAAGTGATGTGCGTCAAACCTGCTAGTCCCAGAGCTGCAACGAGATTTCGCCCATTATCGCACACCACCAGGCCGGGCTTGAGGCTCACCGGCAGCAACCACTCGTCGGTCTGTTGTTCTATTCCTGTGCGGTGTGGGGCCTGTCGCCCAAACATATGAGTTTCAGAATGGCCTGCTGACGTTTACCCCGGGCTGTGCTGAAGTTGGTGGTGAAGGTGTGTGGCTGACTGGATGAGCAGGTGGAAGAAGAGGAGGAGGAAGCTAAGTAGGAGGAGGTGGCAACAGGAGGCAAAGAATGTTGCCCTGCGATCCTTGGCGGTGGAAGGACGTGCGCCAAACAGCTCTCCGCCTGGGGCCCAGCCGCCACTACATTTACCCAGTGTGCAGTTAGGGAGATATAGCGTCCCTGGCCGTGCTTACTGGTCCACGTATCTGTGGTTAGGTGGACCTTGCCACAGATGGCGTTGCGCAGTGCACACTTGATTTTATCGGATACTTGGTTGTGCAGGGAAGGCACGGCTCTCTTGGAGAAGTAGTGCCGGCTGGGAACAACATACTGTGGGACAGCAAGCGACATGAGCTGTTTGAAGCTGTCTGTGTCCACCAGCCTAAATGACAGCATTTCATAGGCCAGTAGTTTAGAAATGCTGGCATTCAGGGCCAGGGATCGAGGGTGGCTAGGTGGGAATTTACGCTTTCTCTCAAATGTTTGTGAGATGGAGAGCTGAACGCTGGCGTGTTAAATGGTTGAGATGCTTGGTGACGGAGGTGGTGTTGGTTGTACATCCCCTGTTTGCTGGGCGGTAGGTGCCAACGTTCCTCCAGAGGTGGAGGAAGAGGCCGAGGCGGCAGCAGCAGAAGAGGCCGAGGCGGCAGAAGCAGAAGAGGTAGCAGGGGGAGCCTGAGTGACTTCCTTGTTTTTAAGGTGTTTACTCCACTGCAGTTCATGCTTTGCATGCAGGTGCCTGGTCATGCAGGTTGTGCTAAGGTTCAGAACGTTAATGCCTCGCTTCAGGCTCTGATGGCACAGCGTGCAAACCACTCGGGTCTTGTCGTCAGCACATTGTTTGAAGAAGTGCCATGCCAGGGAACTCCTTGAAGCTGCCTTTGGGGTGCTCGGTCCCAGATGGCGGCGGTCAGTAGCAGGCGGAGTCTCTTGGCGGCGGGTGTTCTGCTTTTGCCCACTGCTCCCTCTTTTGCTACGCTGTTCGCTCGGTTTCACCACTGCCTCTTCCTCCGAACAGTGAAAGTCAGTGGCACGACCTTCATTCCACCCAGTCTTGATCCCTGACCTCCTGTTCAGTCTGCACACTGCAGAAAGACGCAGCAGTTGGCACCTGTGTTTCGTCATCATCAGAGACATGCTGAGGTGGTATTCCCATGTCCTCATCATCAGGAAACATAAGTGGTTGTGCGTCAGTGCATTCTATGTCTTCCACCGCTGGGGAAGGGCTGGGTGGATGCACTTGGGAAACCCTGCCAGCGGAGTCTTCAAACAGCATAAGAGACTGCTGCATAACTTGAGGCTCAGACAGTTTCCCTGGTATGCATGGGGGTGATGTGACAGACTGATGGGCTTGGTTTTCAGGCGCCATCTGTGCGCTTTCTGCAGAAGACTGGGTGGGAGATAATGTGAACGTGCTGGATCCACTGTCGGCCACCCAATTGACTAATGCCTGTACCTGCTCAGGCCTTACCATCCTTAGAACGGCATTGGGCCCCACCAAATATCGCTGTAAATTATGGCGGCTACTGGGACCTGAGGTAGTTGGTACACTAGGACGTGTGGCTGTGGCAGAACGGCCACGTCCTCTCCCAGCACCAGAGGGTCCACTAACACCACCACGACCATATCCGCGTCCGTGTCCCTTACTAGATGTTTTCCTCATTGTTACCGTTCACCACAATAAGAAAAATATTATTTGGCCCAATGTATTGAATTCAAATTCAGGCCTTTTTTTAAAGACACCTAACACTATCTGGCTATCTATTTAGGTACCGTATTACACTAATACAGGCACAGCAGTAACGACAGATTTAGCTGAATATAAATTTGAGGCCTAGTATTTAGGCGCTGTGTGACAGGTATAGGTTTACTGACAGAATTAGACTTGGAAATGCACAGTAGCGTGTGTGTGAAGTTATTCAGAATGACCCTATGTGCACCTTGAATATTATATACCCTTTTAGGGATAGATTTAAAGTAGCTCTGATACAGCAGAAACCACTAAATTAGGAAATTGCTAAATTGGGAATTGTATTTCAACCCAGAACAAAAACTGTGCTTTGACGGACACTAAATAACTTGCCCAGCCACAGCAATAACCACAGATTTAGCTGACCTAAATTTGAGGCCTATTATTTAGGCGCTGGGTGACAGGTATACGTTTACTGACAGAATTAGACTGGGATATGGCCAAAAAATAACTACACTATTGATGGTTAAATGCACTTGGTGTGACAGCTTGACTAACCACACTATTGAGGGTTAAATTCACTTGGTGACAGCTTGCCCCTGATGTAGTATATGGCCAAAAAATAACCACACTATTGCTGGTTAAATGCACTTGGTGTGACAGCTTGACCCTGATGTAGGATTTAGCTAAAAAACAACCACACCATGGAGGGTTAAATGCACTTGGTGACAGCTTGCCCCTGATGTAGTATATGGCCAAAAAATAACCAGACTATTGATGGTTAAATGCACTTGGTGTGACAGCTTGACCCTGATGTAGGATTTAGCCAAAAAACAAACACACTATTGAGGGCTAAATGCACTTGGTGGCAGCTTGTGCTGGCGCACCACAAGACACAGAATGGCCGCCGATCACCACAGAAAAAAGTGACTGAAAAACGCTCTGGGCAGCCTAAAAACAGTGAGCAATTCAATAGCAGCAGTTCAATCATCCACAGCTGCAGATCGATCTCTGAATGAAGTCTTTTGGAGGAGTTAATCACTGCCTAATCTCGCCCTAACGTCGCAGCTGCAACCTCTCCCTATACTGATCAGAGCAGAGTGACGGGCGGCGCTATGTGACTCCAGCTTAAATAGAGGCTGGGTCACATGCTGCACTGGCCAATCACAGCCATGCCAATAGTAGGCATGGCTGTGACGGCCTCTTGGGGCAAGTAGTATGACGCTTGTTGATTGGCTGCTTTGCAGCCTTTCAAAAAGCGCCAAGAAAGCGACGAACACCGAACCCGGACTTTTACGAAATTGTCCGGGTTCGGGTCCGTGTCACGGACACCCCAAAATTCGGTACGAACCCGAACTATACAGTTCGGGTTCGCTCATCCCTAGTCTCCACTGCTTCCTGCCCCCTCCTTGGATTTTCGGTGTCAACTGGGACCTGGTTACATGTTTGAAATTTGAAGTATCAAATATATGTTGCTTTGTGTCATCCTCTGCCTCCATGTTTGACCCCTCCTCCCCATGCCCTGTTTAATTATTATTATTTTTTTTATCTCCCTGCTTCGTCTATTCATTTAAAGGAAATATGGGACAGAAGGTTAAACTTTGTCCCAATCGTTTAGTGGCCTATTTTAGTCCAATACGATAAATATATACGCAGTTTACTTTTGCTGTTATTTACGCTGAAATTGTTTTGTTGCTAATTTAAAATCATTTAGTTGCCTATCTCAGTAAAAAAGGAAAAAATATATTTGGCGCTTTTAGGGGTGTTTTAATTCGCTTTTAATTTATTTCGTTCAGCTAAAAGTATGTCAGACAGAGAAGTGCCAGGCCCTGCAGGATTTTGGCACAGGCACAGGTCGCAGCAGAGTAAGGGGGTGTGGCAACAGGGGTTTCTTACCAAGGACTCAGGTCCATGTCAGCTAGCGGTCGTGTCTTGACCAGCAACCCAGCGGTTCTTGATTGGTTGACTGAATCTTCGACTTTGTCGCAAGTGACAGCAGCACCAGCCGCCTGAGTCAGAGTCGCTGATGAGCAGCTTTCTTCACCCGAATAGTGAAGAAACTACTCACTAGCAGCAGGTAGACCTGGAGCAGGACCTGAACCAGCAGGTGGTGGCATACTTTGACAGCAGTTACTTTGCAGTAACACGCATAGGGAGACTGCTGTGGTAGTGAAATAATACTGTGAGTCAGTATGACATGCAGATGACAGGTGTCGCTCTTAGAATCACTGCACACTTCACTTATTATAGCATTTATGGGGCCAAAACTGACTAAATAACTCAAGTATGAACTCAGCCTTACAGGTAAATGTTAGCGCCAAGAAGAAGCGCACGCCTTTCACACCGTCGTCAGCTGATTCCACATAGAGGTCTACAGAACCTGTTTTATTAAACGTTCATACAAGTACAGCCCCTAACAGAGTGGAGAGGGTATCAGCAGTAAGTTTGTGTTGACATCACTGATTATTTTACCCTTCCTCTGATCTCTGGCAAGGTGACATAGTGTGGAGGTGGAAGCAGCATCAGAAGAACACAGAGTAGCAAGGTGACATAGTGTGGACGTGACAGCAGCATGAGGAGGCAACAGAGTGGCAAGGTGTCAGTGACATAGTGTGGAGGTGGGTGGCAATACCAGTACCAGCTGAAAATGGTGGGTGAAAGAAGGAGCACTCGGCATCAGATGTGTGGTATCAGGCGGGTGGCAACATCAGAATAGTAGCTGAGGCAGGTAGCCAGAAGAAACCGATCTCTTTTGTCAAAGTGTTGGTGTGGCACCGTGAATGATCTAGTCTGATGCATCAGGCATTGGTGGGTGGAAATCCTGGCTGATCCACGCCTGATTCATCTTGACAAAGGTAAGTCTCACCACATTTTGGGTGAACAGGCGAGTTCTTCTTGGGGTAACTATGGCCACCATCACTGCACACTTCACTTATTTTGGCATTCATGGGGCCAACACTGACTAAATAACTTAAGTATGAACTCAGCCTTACAGGTAAAGTGTTAGCACCAAGAAGAAGCGCACTCCTTTCACACCGTTGTCAGCTGATTCCACATCGATGTCTACAGAACCTGTTCTATTAAACATTAATACAAGTACAGCCCCCAACAGAGTGGAGAGGGTGTCAGCAGTAAGTTTGTGTTAACGTCACAGATTATTTTACCCTTCCTCTGATCCGTCAGAACAATATTCCCCAGCATCTGTCTTCACTTGGTTAGCATTTGGTCAGTAATCCATCAGTATTACTAATGCAAAAAAACAGGAGTGGATCCAAAACAGAGATGACATGTAAATGGAAAATTTGCATGTCTTCTGTGTTTTGTACCCACCCCTGCTTTTGGCTACCAAATCCAAGCCAATTCTGATGGGACCATACAGGCCTTACAGCTGCTACACAGACAGGGTCTGTTGTGCTTCTCATTTTCTCTTCTTTCTGACATATCAGAAGGATCAAATAAATGATAATGTCAGCCAGGCCAAAAGGCAAAATAGTGGCCCAGTCATGAAGTGGAAAGGGTGGGAACAGCTTGAGATATCCACAGAGTGGCCCTATGACATAGTTGTGAGGTGGAAGCAGCATCAGGAGACCACAGAGTGGAAACATGTCAGAGTCTGAAGGTAGCAGCATTATCAGGAGGGGGCCACAGAGTGGCACAATGACAATGTGGAGATGGCTGCAGCATCAGGAGGCCACAGAGTGGCACAATGACAGAATGTGGAGGTGGCGGCAGCATCAGGAGGCCACAGAGTGGCAAGGTGACATAGTGTGGAGGTGGAAGCAGCATCAGAAGAACACAGAGTAGCAAGGTGACATATTGTGGAGGTGGCAGCAGCATGAGGAGGCCACAGAGTGGCAAGGTGACAGGGGCATAGGTATAGGGGCTGCAGAGGTAGCAGTCACTACCGGGCCTAGGAGCCTGAAAGGGCCCAACGACCCTTGTGCTGCATATGAAGACACCAGTATTATAGAAAGTGCATGTTGTTCAAGTTAGATCTCTGACTGGAGGGAAGGGGTTAGGTCAAGTATTTGGGTGAAAAGAAGGAGCACTCGGCATCAGATGTGTGGTATCAGGCGGGTGACAACATCAGAATAGTAGCTGAGGCAGGTAGCCAGAAGAAACCCTCTCTTTTGTCAAAGTGTTGGTGTGGCACCGTGAATGATCTAGTCTGATGCATCAGGCATTGGTGGGTGGAAATCCTGGCTGATCCACGCCTGATTTATCTTGACAAAGGTAAGTCTCTCCACATTTTGGGTGAACAGGCGAGTTCTTCTTGGGTAACTGTGGTCAACATGGCTGGCAGGGTGCACTCCAAGTATGCCACCACCTGTTGGTTCAGGTTCTGCTCTAGGTCTAGATGCTGCTGGTGAGTAGTTTCTTCACTGAATTGTCCCTGCAGTGGAGGCTGAGGACACGGTGAAGGATCAGGAGGCAGAGGCGGACATTGTTGCAGGACCAACAGCATGAGAACATGGATGCGGATGCGGAGTCACCTACCTAAGTTGCTGGTGTGGCTGGCCATAAACTACATTTACCCAGTGGGCCGTAAATGACATATAATGTCCTTGACCGTAATTATAGCTACTGACCAATTTTCCCAAAACAGGCTGTTTCACAAAAAAAATCACCTCTGAATGGTTAATAGACATTATTCATTCTGTATAGCAAAAGGCAGTCTATAATCAACCATCGATTTTCCCAAAAAAGGCTGTACAAACAAATTTCACCACTGAATGGCTAATCGACATAATGTGGTCTGTTTTTTTTTTTTGTTTTTTTTGCCACTAATGCACACTAAAAAGGGCTGCAATTTTCTTACTTCACTACACAAAGGCTAATAAGCCCTTTTTCTTTTTCCCCACTAATACACGCCAAAAAAGGACTTTAGAAGATATAACTACATCGCTGAACGGCAAATACTTTTTTGTGTGCCACTAATACAAGCAAAAAAAGGGCCTTACAACATATAACTGCACCACTGAACGGCAAATATATTTTTTCTTTCTCCACTAATACACGCCACAAAAGGCTTTAGAACATCTAACTGCTCCGCTGAATGGCAAATATATTTTTTTTTCCCACTTATACATGCCACAAAATGCTTTAGAACATATAACTGCACCACTGTACTGCAAATGTTTTTTTTTCCACTAATACACACCACAAAAGGCTTTAGAACATATAACTGCACTGCTGAACAGCAAATTTATTTTTCTTTTTCCTCTAATACATGCCACAAAAGGCTTAAGAACATATAACTGCACCGCTGAACGGCAAATATATATTTATTTTGCCACTAATACATGACAAAAAGGGCTGTCATTTTCACACTTCACCACACAAAGGCTAATAAGCCCTTTTTTCCTAGTAATGCAAGCCAAAAAATGCTTTAGAACATATAACTGCACTGCACAAGGGCAAATAAGAAGTTTCAATATTTCCTTCTAATAAACCCTGTTAATGGCTGTATCAAACAGCGCTTGCACCCCAATAACAAGAACAGTTTGCTGGAATTATAGAGCTGTATGATGGCAATTTGGGTCCCCCAGTCAGTGCAGCAAGGTGTAATAGGAATGTCCCTAATACCCAGGCTGTAACCTCCCCTACTTAACCCTGTTCAACATAAATGCTGTTGAATGATTCCTTCCTATACTTTCCCTACACCTTGAATAATCTATCCATGCACTTGTAAATCGCTTTTTTTTGCACAATTGAAGATTATGCTAGCTTTAGTGTACTAATAATCTTAATTTTAATAAAGACAGGAGGCGAGTATTTTGCATTAACTCTCTTTACTAACTCCACAGCAGTAAATAAAAATGTAAAGAGTAACAAGTAGATCACTGCGCCACATAGTATATAAGGGTCATGCTGCCTGTGCACTTCCTCTTTCTAAAAGCGACATCAAAGTCCAGGTTGAGCTCGAACATCCAGAAATTCAACGAAAACTGTAACAGCGGTTTCTGGCGAGTAGAACTTGAGGAGACTTCTGGTAAACGAGGTTGGAGGTAAGACCGAACAAAGTTCTCATCTCATCCTATCGGGTCGTAAGATTAACAAACCAGCGACCAGTGGAGGACCTGAAGAGGGTTACGCTGAAAGGAGAGTATAAAATAGGTTAGGTATAGAATCTTAACTATTCACGCTTATGGGCTTTAACGGAATAGTGTAAAGTTAAATCATTACAAATAGGGTGCAAATTATCTAGTGGCTAAATGTATGGTAGGTGTAAGTATGTAATACAACTAAGAACTGTTCGTCAGGGTGGCAATACTTAGGGTGAGAAATTCCAAATATGTCCCAAAACAGAGAAATTATTAAAATCAAGCCCCATATCCGACACCTTGAGATTCACTCCCCCAAAGAGTCAGGGTAGGGAATAGAAGGGAGGGAAAATACTCGCCTCCTGTCTTTATTAAAATTAAGATTATTAGTACACTAAAGCTAGCATAATCTTCAATTTTAAAACATGACAGGAGGCTTCCTATTTTGCAATTTTTACGCTGAAGAAGAGATGTCCCAGCAGAAGGGGGAGCGCGAAAATAAAAGGTACGGAAAGTAGATTCCCTAGACCAGTCCGCCGTTCGGAGAATATCCGAAAGGGACGCCCCTGCCATTAGGGCTGATGAAGCCGCCGCTCCGCGAACGGAGTGGGCGCCGAAAGCGGGGTCTATACCTGTGAGGGAAAGGATCCAGCGGATCCAACGGGCCAGCGTGGTGACAGAGACTGGGGCGTAAGGGCGCACGTAGGAAACTAGGAGTTGACCCGACGTAGAGGAATGGAGTGAGGAGGTAACCGAAACATAACTGCAAAGGGTGGAAACAACACAGAGCTGCGGGTCGTCTGGAAAAAAGGGATAAGAGACCGACGTCGAACCTGATTTAGTGCGACGAGAGATATGGAATGTGACCCCTTCAGGGGTCACCTCAAAGGCATCGACATCGAAGGCCCGAACGTCCGACACCCGTCGGAAAGACACAAGACAAAGGAGAAAAGCGCACTTAGCGGATAGTTGGCGAAGGGAGAGGCGGTCATTCGGAGGCCAATCCCTGAAAAAACGGAGAACCAGTCCCACGTCCCATAGGTGATGGTATTTGGGGGCTGGGGGGCGGCGGAGCCGCATGCCGCGGAGTAGGCGACAGACCAGAGGATCTTTGCCGACCGGGAGGTCCCCGACGGGAGTATGGGCTGCCGAAATCGCGGAGCGAACGACGTTGATAGAGCGATAAGAGCGGCCAGAAGAAAACAAGGAGGAAAGAAAATTGAGAATCATGGGAACAGGTGCCGTAAATGGATCGGAGTCCCGTTCCATGCACCAAGTAGACCAGGAGGCCCAAGCTGAAAGGTAGCAGCGTCTAGTTCCCGGGGCCCATGAGTCCCATAGGAGGTCCCTAGCAGTCTGCGATAGTCCGCTGACTCGCCAGGAACCCCGGAAAGAGACCAAGCCACCAGGGGTAGTCGATCTTCCAGGATGAGCGGGTGGAGACATCCTTTGGGATCCGTGAGCAGGTCCTGGAAGGATGGAAGGAGGAGAGGATCCATGTAGGAGGAGGCCAGGAGGTCCGGGAACCATGGTTGACTCTGCCACAAGGGCGTTATGAGAACCAGTTTGATTTGCTGCGTCCGCATCTGGTGTGGTGTTCTCGCAATCATGGAGAATGGGGGAAAAGCGTAGGCTCCTGTCGCCGGCCATTGTTGGAGAAATGCGTCTGTCGCCTTGCTCTCCGGGTCCGGGAGCCAGCTGAAGAACTCCGGGGTCTGGTGATTGTTGCGAGAGGCGAACAGATCCAGGTGAAAGGGACCCCTCCGGGCTGCCAGGGCCCTGAAGATTCTCGTGTTCAGCTTCCAGTCGCTGACGTCTCTCCAGTGGCGAGAGAACCAGTCGGCTGTGAGGTTGATTTCTCCCGGCAAGTATTCCGCTTGTAACGTGATGTTGCGAGGGAGGCAGTAGTCGAAGATGTCCCTCGTGAGATCCGACAGTAGGCGTGAGCGAGCGCCTCCTAGGCGGTTGATGTACTGGACTGCAGAGATGTTGTCCATGCGAAGGAGAATGCAACAATTGGAGCTCTCCCGAGCCAGGCTGCGAATCGCAAAGGATCCTGCTAGGAGTTCGAGGCAATTGATGTGCATGGAGAGCTCCTGCGTCATCCATGCTCCTCCCGTGGAGATGGTTCCATTGGTGGCACCCCATCCCCACAAGCTGGCGTCTGACTCTAAAACTAAATCTGGAGTGTCTCCGAAAATGGCCTTGCCGTTCCAGGCTTGCATGCTGTCCAGCCACCATGACAGCTCTTCGCGAACTTCTGTCGTCACCGGGACGGGTTGATCGTAGGTAGGTCTGTGGCGAAGGTATTTTGCCTTGAGTCGTTGCATGGCCCTGTAGTGGAGAGGACCCGGAAATATGGCTTGAATGGAAGCTGAGAGGAGACCTACAATCCTGGCCAGGTTGCGTAGAGGGATGGAATCGAGTCAGAGAACTCTGCGAATCTCCTTGCGAATGGTTGCGATCTTTGAGGTTGGTAGCCTCAGAGTGCACGTCGTCGAGTCGATCTCGAAGCCGAGGAATTGTATCGTCTGGGTAGGGGTCAGCTCTGATTTCTGTTGGTTCACCACGAAGCCCAGAGATTCCAGTAGGGATACTGCCAGGTGAGTGTGTTGGCGTAGTCTGCGTTTGTCGGAGCAGAACAGGAGGAGGTCGTCCAAGTAGATGATGCATCGAATGCCGCTGGACCTCAGGTGGGCCACCACCGGTTTTAGGAGTTTGGTGAAACACCATGGGGCTGAGCTGAGCCCGAAAGGGAGGCAAGTGAATTGCCAAGGGCGACCATGCCAGAGGAAACGTAGGAGTGCTCGACAGTCCGGGTGCACCGGGACTGACAGGTATGCATCTTTTAGATCGAGCCTGGCGAACCAGTCGTTGCTCCGAAGAAGGTCCCGCAGGAGGTGGATGCCCTCCATCTTGAAGTGGCGGTAGACCACGTACGCGTTGAGGGCGCGAAGATTGATAACTGGGCGGTATTCTCCCGACTTCTTCCGCACGAGGAAGATGTTGCTGAAGTAACCTCCCTGTTCGTGGACTGGTTGAATAGCCCCTTTGTCCCGAAGCTCGCGTAGCTCCGCGTTGACGAGGTTGTGGTCGAAAGAGGACATGTGGATGGGGTGAGGGGGCTGAACCTGAAAGGGGGTTCCCACTAGGTCTATGATATATCCCTGCACTGTTTGTAGAATCCATGCGTCTGAGCAAAGGGATGCCCAATTGTGGAAAGAAAGGGAAATACGGCCCGCAATGCGGGTACATGGTAACAATGGAGGAATATGGGTCCTTACCTGCAGTAAAGCGGGAACGTCCGCGTCCGCGGATTCCACGGCCTCTATCCGAGCCTCTGGAAAAGGGTCGTTGTTGATAGTCCCTTGTCGGATAAAATGGTGTTGGTTGAGTACGGGGGCCTGAAGGCCAAAATCGGCTGGCGGCACGGCCCCGTTGCCGGCCAGCCCTTCCAAAAACCCCTCTGGTAGGGTTGCTCCTGAAGACACTGCGCATTGAGGATTGCGCCTTATTAAGGGAGGTGAACACGTTGACATGTTTGTTTAATTCCTTGAGGAATGGTTCACCGAAAAGTTTTCCTTGTGCCTGGGGCCCAATCTCTTTTGTGCCAAGGTCTGCCAATTTACCGTTAATACGGAATAACGCTGCTTTTCGTCTCTCCGAAGAGAGCGTAACATTGGCGTTTCCGATGAAACAAAAACAACGTTGTGCCCACTCACGAATGTCATGTGCCCATTCCCTGAAGTCCTCGGTGGAGAAGGAATCGGCTTTGGCGTAGGCATCATCCGCCAGATACATAATGCGAGCCAGGGGGCCTACGGAATCCAGTAGGTTATCTTGGGCGCCCCATAGGCCTTTCTCTAAGCCCCGTCGAGGGTCTCTGCCACTGCGCATCATAAAGGTTGTCATAACTTTGTCAAATTCTGGGGTCTGAGCGACCTTATCCGGCAGGGAAGGGCGTGGGCATTCAGACCTGAGTCGGTTGCGGACCTCTTTCTCCAGAGGTTTGCGGAGCCACAGGTGCATGAACCTGGAAAGGTGTTCTGGAGGCGACCATTCACCCGATCTGGGGTGTCGTATGTTGCGAGGATCGAACATCGCCTGACCTGAGGGGTCCATAATGGTGTCTGAGTCAAGAGGAGGTTCTGCGTCAGCAGTGTCTTCGATACCTCTTGCATGAAAGCAGAAACAGACTTCTCGTCCGAGCCCCATGCGTCGTAATCCGACTCTGAAGCGTCAGCTTGCCACTCATCTAGCACTGACATGGAGTGGGTAGGGTCCTGTTCTTCTTCTGAAGAGTACTCCTGACGCGGGGCCGGAGTGTGAAGTTTGGCAGGTTTACGCTTGGCAGGTGTCTTACCCTTGGGTGGTTTGGGTGTATAGTCCTCGCCTTTGTCATGGCGTTTCGTAGGGCGGGATTTATCCCCTGTCTGATAGTCGGACAGGTCGGATTCCGACTCGTGCCGTGGACGCCTGCGAGTTTTAGGTACGTCAGGAGCCGAAGCTCGGGCCTTGGAGAGTGCCTTCTCCACAGAGGCAGCGACAGCTGCGTTAATCATAGCCTGGAAGTCTACAGGGACATTCTGGGAATTCTCCATAATAAGGGTCGGCTGGTATGTCACTGAAAGGTACAGTAATAAACGGGCACCCAGGTCTTGAGAACAGGCGTATGGTCAGTTTTAATAGTATGGGAACAAAGCCCAGTATAAACCCCAGCAGGGTAAAGTAGTGACCTTAAAAACTGGGGCTCACCCAGTTAGAGAGAACTGCAACAGCTAGTCTCCCAATAAGCAGCGTATTAATAGTGGGGGCTCACCCCGGTTCGCACAGGGTTGAAACCCTTAAATGCAGGTCACAATAATAAACAGGCAGCAGCACTGACCTGACTGACCCAGCCACATGAGGCACAGAGAGAACTGAATAGTAGTCTGAGATAGGCCCAGGGGTGAAAACCAGTAATGAGGGAGTAACAGCTAATTAGTACAGTCACACTGAATCCCCAGTGAGATGGTATGAGGTAAAATTAAGATGGCCGTAAGCCGGAGACTAAATTTTTTGAGGCCAGCCGTGATTTGGAAGTGGGCTGGCACGAAAAACGGCCGCGAAAATGGCGGGAAAACGGCCGCGAAAATGGCGGGAAAACGGCCGCGAAAATGGCGGGAAAAAACGGCCGCGAAATGGCGCTAAAAGGAGGAAGCCAGGAGGCACTCCAGGCTAGAGGGGGACCTGAGGAACCCGAGGTAAATGATAATAATACAATATAGTAAGAATAAATGTACAAGAAGTAATATAGTTCCAGGGGAGCAAAAAGTCTGACCTGTCTGTGATGGAGCAGTAAAGAAAGAGGAAGTGCACAGGCAGCATGACCCTTATATACTATGCCGCGCAGTGATCTACTTGTTACTCTTTACATTTTTCTTTACTGCTGTGGAGTTAGTAAAGAGAGTTAATGCAAAATAGGAAGCCTCCTGTCATGTTTTAAAATTAGGTATTTCCTAGCACTTTCCCTAGCGCCTGCTGACGTCTCCCCCTGCACTTGTTACACTGGAGAATTGCATAATCCAAGATGGCTGAGGCTATTTATAGGGCTGTGACATTATGGGGCTGGCTGGCTGCTGATTGTCTGCATGCATGGCATTATGGGTGATCCCGCCTTCCCAGGGTTCCTTGCTCCATATCCTCACACGTGCAGCAGCTATTTTAGGAAAAAAAATTGATTTGTTACCACGAATCGAGAGGAAATTCGGCTTCGGTGAGAATCAAATTTTTCCTGAAATATGGATCGAATTCCACTTCGTCAGCTTTGATTCGCTCATCTCTAGTCAGTATATTTCTTCAGTATTTGTAAGCCCAAAGAAAAAGTGGAAACTACATAGAGAAAAACCACAATGGAATAATTTGTGCCTGTTTGGTTGATTTGTTCCAGTCCTGGCTTAGAATTACTGATAAATAGTAGTAACCAAATACTGACCGTGTGAAAGTGCCCTTACTAGGATATTTCATTCCTATTCACTTTTGGTAGCATATCCCTATTTACATAGAGTGATGTGCTGCGGGCAAACTTTCAATCAGATCCGTTTGGAATGAGCAATGATCAAATAGTGTTGTTTCCTTTTTAGGGTCGGTATAGTGTAATTACAACTGCTTGCCTCATTCACTTGAATTTGATAAATCAGTTTTATTAATTATACTGCACTGCCTCTAAAAAGCACACAACACACAGGTAATTTTAAAGAGGAAACAGTGCTCCCATGAGCAACACTAATCCTTCAAACAGCTGGCCAGCAGGGGGGCAGAGAGTAGGACTCCAGCCGTTATGATATTGATGACCTGTCCAATTAAGACTGAGTTCACACAGCAATTATTTGATCAGTTATTTTGATCAGTTATTGTAAGCCAAAACCAGGTGCAGATCAAAAACACAGAACAGGTGCAGATCTTTCCATTATACCTTAGCTCTGAGTAGGTATTAATACAAATAACTGCAGTGTGAACTAGGCCTTACTTCTGCTTAAACGACCGCAAATTATGTAGAGCTTACTGCTAGAGACCATCAATGATTTGTTGCTAGTGCTCCTTGGCAGCTGAGGAAATTTGTGGTGATCCCGTGCTCATATGTGGCCCCATTTCTTTGAAAAATAAAATATATATAAACACATACAAACATACACACAAATGAGGCCCTGGAAGTAACCGGGGGATTGCTGTTACCTAGAGGCTCCACTATATCTGCAACTGCCACGTCCTCTGCACTTTGATTAACAGTGCCAGGCAGAGTAAACATGATCACGCCTGCCCTGCCAAAGTGGAATGGGTGCAACAGTTGCACAGAAAGCAGAGCCTCTAGGTGTAAAGGCAACCTCCCGTTGATCCTAGAGGCTAATTTGCATATATTTAAGCATCACTTTTCTTGGCAATGCAAGCACATGAACATGGGACCAACACAAATGACCCAGCAGCCAAGTGCACATATATCACATCAGCCAGATCCATAGGTACAAATCTGCTGACAGATGCCCTTTAAGCTCCTTTAAAAATAATTTCTTCAAAGAGGCCAACATAACATAACCATAGTCCACCGCTGACACACAGTCTGACGTGTTCACAGTTATCTCCACCACATGTTGCCCTCAACTAGCTACCCATGCATATCTTAGCACTTTATATCCATGCCGGCTGTGATACTGGCTTGACTGGATTGTGCAGCTTTATTTATATTCCAATTAAGGGGCATGTTCTCTGTACAAAATTATGTTACTCCTCCTATTCCATTGTATGGTTAGGGAAATGTTTTTGTCTCATTGTTAATATGTTTTAATTATTTGTCCTTTTAGTTGCTTTGTTACTTCATCAGTTGTAGCTGCAGAATGTTTTGACACTATTTTAAAAGATATTTTGATATTATTATTATTTTTTAATTAGAAATCTTACAGTTTTGCTGAACAACTTGAGTCACATACCTTCAATAGTTTTTTTTGTTCAAGTTTTTGGAAGATAGGTTTAATATACAGTTTTTTTAAATCTCTATTTTAACAATGAATGGTCACTAAATGGCAATGAGTAACAATCTCTCACAACCTATTGTACTTTTTATCTTAAGAACTACGTACTGCATATTAAGCTTATTTGATTACCTAAATTAACTCTTATTTTACCAGTTTCATTAATTTTCATTAAGCTCATTGTACAGTACCTTATTAGGTCTTTTCTCTAGTAATGCAGTTTGATACCTGACCTTAAAGAACAGAAAGTACAGTCCATGGTAATGAGCATTAACAGTTTTCTTGCTGTCATTTAATTATTATTTATTTAAAATCACCTAAACCATTATTACATTATTATCCACTACCTCTTGTATTACCTATAAAATGAGTACAGTCATAAAAGTACTACCTGAGAATAGCAAAACAGCAATTGCAACAGTTTCTAATTTTAAGAGTCAATTACAGTTTCTCTGAATTTTAAAGTCTACCATATGGTATAAGTCTATAATATATATAAGTCTAATATATACAGAACAGACCAAAAGTTTGGACACACCTTCTCATTCAAAGAGTTTTCTTTTAGGGATGAGCGAACCCGAACTGTATAGTTCGGGTTCGTACCGAATTTTGGGGTGTCCGTGACACGGACCCGAACCCGGACATTTTCGTAAAAGTTCGGGTTCGGGTTCGGTGTTCGTCGCTTTCTTGGCGCTTTTTGAAAGGCTGCAAAGCAGCCAATCAACAAGCGTCATACTACTTGCCCCAAGAAGCCGTCACAGCCATGCCTACTATTGGCATGGCTGTGATTGGCCAGAGCACCATGTGACCTAGCCTCTATTTAAGCTGGAGTCACGTAGCGCCGCACGTCACTCTGCTCTGATCAGCATAGGAAGAGGTTGCACCCGCGACGTTAGGGCGAGATTAGGCAGTGATTAACTCCTCCAAAGGACTTCATTCAGAGATCGATCTGCAGCTGTGGATGATTGAACTGCTGCTATTGAATTGCTCACTGTTTTTAGGCTGCCCAGAGCGTTTTTCAGTCACTTTTTTCTGGGGTGATCGGCGGCCATTTTGTGTCTTGTCGTGTGCCAGCACAAGCTGCCACCAAGTGCATTTAACCCTCAATGGTGTGGTTGTTTTTTGGCTAAATCCTACATCAGGGTGAAGCTGTCACACCAAGTGCATTTAACCAGCAATAGTCTGGTTATTTTTTGGCCATATACTACATCAGGGGCAAGCTGAGCCTGTCACCAAGTGCATGTAACCCTCAATGGTGTGGTTGTTTTTTGGCTAAATCCTACATCAGGGTAAAGCTGTCACACCAAGTGCATTTAACCAGCAATAGTCTGTTTATTTTTTGGCCATATACTACATCAGGGGCAAGCTGTCACCAAGTGCATTTAACCCTCAATGGTGTGGTTGTTTTTTGGCTAAATCCTACATCAGGGTGAAGCTGTCACACCAAGTGCATTTAACCAGCAATAGTCTGTTTATTTTTTGGCCATATACTACATCAGGGGCAAGCTGCGCCTGTCACCAAGTGCATTTAACCCTCAATAGTGTGGTTGGTCAAGCTGTCACACCAAGTGCATTTAACCATCAATAGTGTGGTTATTTTTTGGCCATATCCCAGTCTAATTCTGTCAGTAAACGTATACCTGTCACCCAGTGCCTAAATACTAGGCCTCAAATTTATATCCAGCTAAATCTGTCGTTACTGCTGTGGCTGGTCAAGTTATTTAGTGTCCGTCAAAGCACATTTTTTGTTCTGGGTTGAAATACAATTCCCAATTTAGCAATTTCCTAATTTAGTGGTTTCTGCTGTATCAGGCCTACTTTAAATTTATCCCTAAAAGGGTATATTAGATTCAAGGTGCACATAGGGTCATTCTGAATAACTTCACACACACGCTACTGTGCATTTCCAAGTCTAATTCTGTCAGTAAACCTATACCTGTCACCCAGCGCCTAAATACTAGGCCTCAAATTTATATCCAGCTAAATCTGTCGTTACTGGTGTGGCTGGTCAAGTTATTTAGTGTCCGTCAAAGCACAGTTTTTGTTCTGGGTTGAAATACAATTCCCAATTTAGCAATTTCCTAATTTAGTGGTTTCTGCTGTATCAGGCCTACTTTAAATTTATCCCTAAAAGGGTATATCAGATTCAAGGTGCACATAGGGTCATTCTGAATAACTTCACACACCCGCTACTGTGCATTTCCAAGTCTAATTCTGCCAGTAAACCTATACCTGTCACCCAGCGCCTAAATAATAGGCCTCAAAATTATAGTCAGCTAAATCTGTGGTTACTGCTGTGCCTGTATTAGTGTAATACGGTACCTAAATAGATAGCCAGATAGTGTTAGTTGTCTTTAAAAAAAGGCCTGAATTTGAATTCAATACATTGGGTCAAATAATATTTTTGTTGTTGTGGTGAACAATAACAATGAGGAAAACATCTAGTAAAGGACGCGGATGCGGACATGGTCGTGGTGGTGTTAGTGGACCCTCTGGTGCTGGGAGAGGACGTGGCCGTTCTGCCACAGCCACACGTCCTAGTGTACCAACTACCTCAGGTCCCAGTAGCCGCCATAATTTACAGCGATATTTGGTGGGGCCCAATGCCGTTCTAAGGATGGTAAGGCCTGAGCAGGTACAGGCATTAGTCAATTGGGTGGCCGACAGTGGATCCAGCACGTTCACATTATCTCCCACCCAGTCTTCTGCAGAAAGCGCACAGATGGCGCCTGAAAACCAAGCCCATCAGTCTGTCACATCACCCCCATGCATACCAGGGAAACTGTCTGAGCCTCAAGTTATGCAGCAGTCTCTTATGCTGTTTGAAGACTCCGCTGGCAGGGTTTCCCAAGGGCATCCACCCAGCCCTTCCCCAGCGGTGGAAGACATAGAATGCACTGACGCACAACCACTTATGTTTCCTGATGATGAGGACATGGGAATACCACCTCAGCATGTCTCTGATGATGACGAAACACAGGTGCCAACTGCTGCGTCTTTCTGCAGTGTGCAGACTGAACAGGAGGTCAGGGATCAAGACTGGGTGGAAGACGATGCAGGGAACGATGAGGTCCTAGACCCCACATGGAATAAAGGTCGTGCCACTGACTTTCACAGTTCGGAGGAAGAGGCAGTGGTGAGACCGAGCCAACAGCGTAGCAAAAGAGGGAGCAGTGGGCAAAAGCAGAACACCCGCCGCCAAGAGACTCCGCCTGCTACTGACCGCCGCCATCTGGGATCGAGCACCCCAAAGGCAGCTTTAAGGAATTCCCTGGCATGGAACTTCTTCAAACAATGTGCTGACGACAAGACCCGAGTGGTTTGCACGCTATGCCATCAGAGCCTGAAGCGAGGCATTAACGTTCTGAACCTTAGCACAACCTGCATGACCAGGCACCTGCATGCAAAGCATGAACTGCAGTGGAGTAAACACCTTAAAACCAAGGAAGTCACTCAGGCTCCCCCTGCTGCCTCTTCTGCTGCTGCCGCCTCGGCCTCTTCTGCTGCTGCCGCCTCGGCCTCTTCTGCTGCTGCCGCCTCGGCCTCTTCCTCCGCCTCTGGAGGATCGTTGGCACCTGCCACCCAGCAAACAGGGGATGTACCACCAACACCACCACCTCCGTCACCAAGCATCTCAACCATGTCACACGGCAGCGTTTAGCTCTCCATCTCACAAACATTTGAGAGAAAGCGTAAATTCCCACCTAGCCACCCTCGATCCCTGGCCCTGAATGCCAGCATTTCTAAACTACTGGCCTATGAAATGCTGTCATTTAGGCTGGTGGACACAGACAGCTTCAAACAGCTCATGTCGCTTGCTGTCCCACAGTATGTTGTTCCTAGCCGGCACTACTTCTCCAAGAGAGCCGTGCCTTCCCTGCACAACCAAGTATCCGATAAAATCAAGTGTGCACTGCGCAACGCCATCTGTGGCAAGGTCCACCTAACCACAGATACGTGGACCAGTAAGCACGGCCAGGGACGCTATATCTCCCTAACTGCACACTGGGTAAATGTAGTGGCAGCTGGGCCCCAGGCGGAGAGCTGTTTGGAGCACGTCCTTCCGCCTCCAAGGATCGCAGGGCAACATTCTTTGCCTCCTGTTGCCACCTCCTCCTTCTCGGCTTCCTCCTCCTCTTCTTCCACCTGCTCATCCAGTCAGCCACACACCTTCACCACCAACTTCAGCACAGCCCGGGGTAAACGTCAGCAGGCCATTCTGAAACTCATATGTTTGAGGGACAGGCCCCACACCGCACAGGAGTTGTGGCGGGGTATAGAACAACAGACCGACGAGTGGTTGCTGCCGGTGAGCCTCAAGCCCGGCCTGGTGGTGTGTGATAATGGGCGAAATCTCGTTGCAGCTCTGGGACTAGCCGGTTTGACGCACATCCCTTGCTTGGCGAATGTGCTGAATTTGGTGGTGCAGAAGTTCATTCACAACTACCCCGACATGTCAGAGCTGCTGCATAAAGTGCTGGCCGTCTGTTCGCGCTTCCGGCGTTCACATCCTGCTGCTGCTCGCCTGTCTGCGCTACAGCGTAACTTCGGCCTTCCCGTTCACCGCCTCATATGCGACGTGCCCACCCGGTGGAACTTCACCTTGCACATGCTGGACAGACTGTGCGAGCAGCAGCAGGCCATAGTGGAGTTTCAGCTGCAGCACGCACGGGTCAGTCGCACTATGGAACAGCACCACTTCACCACCAATGACTGGGCCTCCATGCGAGACCTGTGTGCCCTGTTGCGCTGTTTCGAGTACTCCACCAACATGGCCAGTGGCGATGACGCCGTTATAAGCGTTACAATACCACTTCTATGTCTCCTTGAGAAAACACTTAGGGCGATGATGGAGGAGGAGGAGAAGGAAGAGGGGTCATTTTTAGCACTTTCAGGCCAGTCTCTTCGAAGTGACTCAGAGGGAGGTTTTTTGCAACAGCAGAGGCCAGGTACAAATGTGGCCAGCCAGGGCCCACTACTGGAGGATGAGGAGGACGAGGATGAGGAGGAGGTGGAGGAGGATGAGGATGAAGCATGGTCACAGCGGGGTGGCACCCAACGCAGCTCGGGCCCATCACTGGTGCGTGGCTGGGGGGAAAGGCAGGATGATGACAATACGCCTCCCACAGAGGACAGCTTGTCCTTACCTCTGGGCAGCCTGGCACACATGAGCGACTACATGTTGCAGTGCCTGCGCAACAATAGCAGAGTTGCCCACATTTAAACGTGTGCGGACTACTGGGTTGCCACCCTGCTGGATCCACGCTATAAAGACAATGTGCCCACCTTACTGTCACGGACGGTGTACAGGAAACAAGACAAAGCAACATGCATATATGACTGAGTGGATCCAAAGCTAAGGAACCAAAAGGGAGACCCCTGCACAAGACCTGAGACTTTCCCTGGCTGCTCAGCCTATGAAAAGATCCGAAAGGTGGAAGGTTGCATATCCACGTACCTCGACTATATAACCCCTGAACACCCTACAATAGTGAGGGGACACGACCACCGGCTCCCTACACCAGACACGGAGGGAGTCAGGGTCACCTGGGATCCAGCAAACAGAAAATAACAGATAAATGTTCAGCACTTAACTTTGTAGCAGACTGGAAAACAAGATCAGCATGCACACACACTCCAGGAAGAAGTATAAGCCGCCCAGTAATGCACCATGGGGAGGAATTTAAAGGGAAGCAATCAGTCCAACTCCATGACTGCTGAGAGAGGGTAACGAGATGAGGAACTGAACAGCACAACAAAGAGAACTCAAGGAGGAGGTTCTAAAAAGCCTCTGTCAGAGCTTCTCAGCTGTCTGGTTGTGACACTTACTTCCTTCACTGGAGCGTGATAGGAAGATGCGCGAGTACAAGCGCACATTGGTAGACGCGCTACTGAGAGCATTCCCAAATGTCACAGGGGAACAAGTGGAAGCCCAAGGGCAAGGCAGAGGAGGAGCAAGAGGTCGCCAAGGCAGCTGTGTCACGGCCAGCTCCTCTGAGGGCAGGGTTAGCATGGCAGAGATGTGGAAAAGTTTTGTCAACACGCCACAGCTAACTGCACCACCACCTGATACGCAACGTGTTAGCAGGAGGCAACATTTCACTAACATGGTGGAACAGTACGTGTGCACACCCCTCCACGTACTGACTGATGGTTCGGCCCCATTCAACTTCTGGGTCTCCAAATTGTCCACGTGGCCAGAGCTAGCCTTTTATGCCTTGGAGGTGCTGGCCTGCCCGGCGGCCAGCGTTTTGTCTGAACGTGTATTCAGCACGGCAGGAGGCGTCATTACAGACAAACGCAGCCGCCTGTCTACAGCCAATGTGGACAAGCTGACGTTCATAAAAATGAACCAGGCATGGATCCCACAGGACCTGTCCATCCCTTGTGCAGATTAGACATTAACTACCTCCCCTTAACCATATATTATTGTACTCCAGGGCACTTCTTCATTCAATCCTCTTTTTATTTTCATTTTACCATTATATTGCGGGGCAACCCAAAGTTGAATGAACATCTCCTCTGGCTGGGTGCCTGGGCCTAAATATATGACAATGGACTGTTGCAGTGGTGGCTGACGTGAAGCCTGATTCTCTGCTATGACATGCAGACTGATTCTCTGCTGACATGAAGCCAGATTCTCTGTTACGGGACCTCTCTCCTCTGGCTGGGTGCCTGGGCCTAAATATATGACATTGGACTGTTGCAGTGGTGGCTGACGTGAAGCCTGATTCTCTTCTATGACATGCAGACTGATTCTCTGCTGACATGAAGCCAGATTCTCTGTTACAGGACCTCTCTCCTCTGGCTGGGTACCTGGGCCTAAATATATGCCAATGGACTGTTGCAGTGGTGGCTGACGTGAAGCCTGATTCTCTGCTATGACATGCAGACTGATTCTCTGCTGACATGAAGCCAGATTCTCTGTTACGGGATGTGGCGAAACCAACCTCGCCACGGTGTTTTGGAGGGGGCTGTTTACCAGCCTCCTGCCCTGGGATTATGGTCCCTTAAGTTATTGGGTCTTAAGGCACTTGGGACGGAGCCCTCTGTCCCTGGATTGCATCCTCTGCCTTACTTGCTTGGATGAAGCACATGGTGAGAACAATAGATAGCGGCCATTTTACTCACAGACACTGTTCTGACTTTTCAACACGGTGCTATCTTGCCTGTATTTGGTGCACAGAGACATCATTCAGTATTTTGAAACTACCAAACAGGGGACACATTTATTAGTGACTATTTTCGGTATAACTTGTATATTTTCAGTGTAACTGTATCTTCCAAACTACTGAACGGATGTGGGTGAATTTTGGACATGTGGTTCACCCAGATCCCCCGGTTCTGAGGATATATTGGTTATGGGGTTATTGCATGTTTTGGGGTTCCTGTGATATGTTTTATAAAACTGTATTTCTCTGCCTTTAATAATTATATTCACCCTTGTGTTCAAATAATCATCATCGGCAGAGGGGAGGATTTTGTGTGGGTGTGTTTCTATTGTCCCATTGTCCCATTGTGTGTTTAAATGGTGATGTCTGTCCTGTTGTCTCCACATGTGTATTGGTGATCTCCCCTTTGTCCTGAGAGATAATTGGATTGCCCTCGGTTGTCTCCCAGGCAGAGAGGAGGAAACCATGATGCATTGTGGGGATGTGTTGTATCTGTTCTGTATTTGCAAAACTGTAATAAAAACCAGGCTTGGTGTGCCAGCACATCAGAGCACTGCTTGACCCTCAAGACGGAGCCTTGTCTCGTTATTGGGGGGATTCCCTGTATGCTGTTGGAGACTGATTGCCAGGAGTGTAAGCTGACTGAATGCTTTTCCTGTTCGTCTGCTGGCAGCTATTTGCGAGGTTCCAGTTTGGAGTGCTATTTTGTATCCAGTTCAGGAGGTTGGTGTTCTGCAGTAGCTGTGCCTGTCTCTCAGAAAGGGGCATATCGCCTAAACGGATTTTAACCCCTTGTCTGCTGAAACGGTCCGTTACACGGGACCTCTCTCCTCTGCCTGGGTGCTGGGCCTAAATATATGACAATGGACTGTTACAGTGGTGGCTGACGTGAAGCCTGATTCTCTGCTATGACATGCAGACTGATTCTCTGCTGACATGAAGCCAGATTCTCTGTTACGGGACCTCTCTCCTCTGGCTGGGTACCTGGGCCTAAATATATGCCAATGGACTGTTGCAGTGGTGGCTGACGTGAAGCCTGATTCTCTGCTATGACATGCAGACTGATTCTCTGCTGACATGAAGCCAGATTCTCTGTTACGGGACCTCTCTCCTCTGGCTGGGTGCCTGGGCCTAAATGTATGACAATGGACTGTTACAGTGGTGGCTGACGTGAAGCCTGATTCTCTGCTATGACATGCAGACTGATTCTCTGCTGACATGAAGCCAGATTCTCTGTTACGGGACCTCTCTCCTCTGCCTGGGTGCTGGGCCTAAATATATGACAATGGACTGTTACAGTGGTGGCTGACGTGAAGCCTGATTCTCTGCTACGACATGCAGACTGATTCTCTGCTGACATGAAGACAGATTCTCTGTTACGGGACCTCTCTCCTCTGCCTGGGTGCCTGGGCCTAAATATATGCCAATGGACTGTTGCAGTGGTGGCTGACGTGAAGCCTGATTCTCTGCTATGACATGCAGACTGATTCTCTGCTGACATGAAGCCAGATTCTCTGTTATGGGACCTCTCTCCTCTGCCTGGGTGCTGGGCCTAAATATATGACAATGGACTGTTACAGTGGTGGCTGACGTGAAGCCTGATTCTCTGCTATGACATGCAGACTGATTCTCTGCTGACATGAAGACAGATTCTCTGTTACGGGACCTCTCTCCTCTGCCTGGGTGCCTGGGCCTAAATATATGCCAATGGACTGTTGCAGTGGTGGCTGACGTGAAGCCTGATTCTCTGCTATGGGACCTCTCTCCAATTGGTATTGGTTAATTTTTATTTATTTTATTTTTATTCATTTCCCTATCCACATTTGTTTGCAGGGGATTTACCTACATGTTGCTGCCTTTTGCAGCCTTCTAGCTCTTTCCTGGGCTGTTTTACAGCCTTTTTAGTGCCGAAAAGTTCGGGTCCCTATTGACTTCAATGTGGTTCGGGTTTGGGACGAAGTTCGGATCGGGTTCGGATCCCGAACCCGAACATTTCCGGGAAGTTCGGCCGAACTTCTCGAACCCGAACATCCAGGTTTCCGCTCAACTCTATTTTCTTTATTTTTATGACTATGAAAATTGTAGATTCACACTGAAGGCATCAAAACTATGAATTAACACATGTGGAATTATATACATAACAAAAAAGTGTGAAACAACTGAAAATATGTCATATTCTAGGTTCTTCAAAGTAGCCACCTTTTGCTTTGATTACTGCTTTGCACACTCTTGGCATTCTCTTGATGAGCTTCTAGAGGTAGTCACCTGAAATGGTTTTCACTTCACAGGTGTGCCCTGTCAGGTTTAATAAGTGGGATTTCTTGCCTTATAAATGGGGTTGGGACAATCAGTTGCGTTGTGGAGAAGTCCGGTGGATACATAGCTGATTTTCCTACTGAATAGACTGTTAGCTGCTTTTTTCTTGCCATAATACAAATTCTAAGTTTAGAAAAATGAGTGGTCATCATTACTTTAAGAAATGAAGGTCAGTCAGTCCGAAAAATTGGGAAAACTTTGAAAGTGTCCCCAAGTGCAGTCACAAAAACCATCAAGCGCTACAAAGAAACTGGCTCACTTGCGGACCGCCCTAGGAAAGGAAGACCAAGAGTCACCTCTGCTGCGGATGATAAGTTAATCCGAGTCACCAGCCTCAGAAATCGCAGGTTAGCAGCAGCTCAGATTAGAGACCAGGTCAATGCCACACAGAGTTCTAGCAGCAGACACATCTCTAGAACAACTGTTAAGAGGAGACTGTGTGAATCAGGCCTTCATGGTAGAATATCTGCAAGGAAACCACTGCTAAGGACAGGAAACAAGCAGAAGAGACGTGTTTGGGCTAAAGAACACAAGGAATGGACATTAGACCAGAGGAAATCTGGGCTTTGGTCTGATGAGTGCAAATTTGAGATCTTTGGTTCCAACCAGCTTGTCTTTGTGCGACACAGAAAAGGTGAACGGATGGACTCTACATGCCTGGTTCCCACCGTGAAGCATGAAGGAGGAGGTGTGATCGTGTGGGGGTGCTTTACTGGTGACACTGTTGGGGATTTATTCAAAATTGAAGGCATACTGAACCAGCATGGCTACCACAGCATCTTGCAGCTGCATGCTATTCCATCCGGTTTGCGTTTAGTTGTACCTTCATTTATTTTTCAACAGGACAGTGTCCCCAAACACACCTCCAGGCTGTGTAAGGGCTATTTGACCGTGAAGGAGAGTGATGGGGTGCTGCGCCAGATGACCTGGCCTCCACAGTCACCTGACCTGAACCCAATCGAGATGGACCGCAGAGTGAAGGCAAAAGGGCCAACAAGTGCTAAGCATCTCTGGGAACTCCTTCAAGACTGTTGAAAGACCATTATATATATTCAGCAGGCTGAATCCAGCCTGCTTTTGTGGGAGGGGCGTAGGGGGCTTCTTAATCTCCGCCGCCCAGCTCTCCTGGTGCACGTCCTCTCTCGCCTTTCGTTTGGTAGGAGGAGTTGCACCAGTCAGTCCTTACTTCCGGCCAAGCTGCCCGCACGTGCGGCGTTTATGTGCGCCAGAACCCGCCGCCAGGTAAGTTGCCACCCTCCAGCTTTCTTTCATCCCCCTCCTGCTTCCACTCTACTCACCCCGCGCCACCACTTCTCCCCCCGCTGGTCCACTCCTCCGCCCGCCGCTTGCCTAGCCTCCATGCGCTCCAGCGTGGAGCGCATCACGTGGCCGCCGGACGCCTGGGCGGAAGTCGGCGGGGGCCGCCGGCACGATCCTCCTGCCCCCACACTCGGACCGGCGTTTCCAGTACCCACGATTCCACAAGATCCCCCTCCTACCATGCCACCTCTCCCCGCAGGACCTCGCACCGCTCCGCCAGCTCCCACCTGGTCCATCGCTGCGGCCACTTCCGGTCCTCCCACTCCCGCAACTTCCGCCCGCCGTGCGTCCCAGCGTGGAACGCATCGCACCACCACGGCGGGTCAGGGGTTGATGGGTTGGGGCCTGGCATCGGCATCCACTCCCGCTCATGCACTTTTTACATCTTGAAATATTTCTATAAAATTTCTTTATAGACACAGTTTCTTGTAAATATTCAGTCTTAATTTGGCAACAGTTTGCGTTGTTCAGTACCAACTACAACATCATCTGAAAAGTTCTAACTCTTGATAAAGCAACATATATGTAACTGAGGCAAATTGCTGAGATGGCTGGCACCAACTGGTGGTGCTGAGACAGTTGTCACTGACTTATGGCTAATACGACTGACACTGACTGGTGGCTGAGACTGCGGGCACTGTGACTGGTGGCTGAGATAACTGACACTTACTGGTAGTGCTGAGACCACTGGCAGCAGCAGCTGCTGTATCTGTGTCTGTATCTGACAGGACTGTAATGGCGGTGCTTGTGGGAGGTCCGGGCGACTGTGTGGTGCGCTGCGATTCTATTGGCCAGCATTCTGCGCATTCACATTTTACTCGGCACATCACGCATGTGCATTTAACTCGGAGCATTGTGCATGCCCATTTAACTTCGGCACACACGCACGAACACAGAGGGATTTTATTATATAGGATGAGAAAAAAAATCCTTTGAAGGCCACTATATAAAGCCAAATGTATGTGGAGGTAAAGTTTAAGTTCTTAGACTGTGTACTGAGGTTGTAAAAATCGTATGGTGTCTTGTAGCTCCATATTACAGAGCAGTAAGCACTTAATGTGGAATGTTATGGTGTCTCTATGAAGAGTACACAGAGGGTACACAATGCCACACAGACACAGACAATGGTTCTTTCCCAGCAGTTGAGTTTACTGAACAATATAACAAGAAGATAAGAATATATAAAACTGATTGGTACACAAAAAATAAACCAACAGTGAATTTAACACAGCCTAACAATAAACCAGTAAATGTGATGTTTTCTCAAAAGTCCATTAAGCAGCCTAGCTGCACTTGTATGTTCCTGGACGAGTTCCTCATTGGAGTGCACCCTAAGTATTGCGCAATACTGTTTGTAATCCACAGGTAAATGTCTGTCTCTTTAAATAAGACTTCCCTATTTGCAATCTACAGGTAAATTATGTCTGTCCCTTTGAATGCAGCTTTAATCCTTACTCCAGCTCCCAGTTTGTAACACCATATGAGCAGCCAGTGAGATAGGAAGGTGTCAGCGTATGAGTCCCTTACCCTGGGTTCACACCTGAGCGTTTTACAGCGCGTTCAAACGCGCTGTAAAACGCTCAAGACATGAAATCCAATGCTTCCCTATGGGAATGGTTCACACCTGGGCGTTTTACAGCGCGTACGAACGCGCTGTAAAACGCCCGACGCTCAAACAAGTACTTGAGCTTCTTTGGGGCGTTTTGACGCGCGTTTGTGGCCATAGGACACTGTAGTCAATGACACAAACGCGCGTTCACTATTACAAAAATGCGCGTCAAAAACGCGCGTTTGACGCGCGTTTGGGAAACGCTCAGGTGTGAACCCAGGGTTAGAGCTTTGCATTAGCTTGCAGCCCGTACACCGCAATGCAACTGCACTTGGAACGTTATTGTCTGTCCAAATGCCACTTTACTAGTGTGATGCAATGTGATGCGGCAGAGCCACACTTACAGTTCCTTGAGCAGGTTCTTGGTGCTTAATCTTATTTCCTAGTCCACTCCAGAACTGGATCCTACAGACACGACACTCCTGGGGTCGTCTCTGCAAACCTCCCCTTAGGGCTGTCGTCAGTATCCACTGTGAGCCGGTCCATTCCCTTCCAGAATCTGCAGAGAAGATCTCTTCTGGTTTCCAGCAGCACCAAGCACAGCCCCCGTATCTTCACTTGCTTCTCCTCCAGGGCCCTCCTCCCCTTCACAGGGAGAGTGTGATGCAATAAGTTATTTGCTAAGTGCAGTGTCAAACCTGCATATTCAGTTTGCTATCACACTTATAAGGGTCCAAAACAGCCCATAAATTAACAAAACAGGTTATTAATATTACTCTGATAGGCAGCTCCATGTAGACTTTTAGCATGTTATACTTTGCTGCCATCTCATGACCAAAGTGAGGCATTGCAGTAATTATACAATTTACACATGCAGAGTAATACATTTAAGGTCCCTTGCCCCACATCCTTACATCTACATGATATTGCATGCAATCATTTTAGGAGAGGCATATGGTATATAGGTAAAGTGGAGTCTCAAAGATGTCTATGGTGTTTTATTATGACATGATACAACTCAAAGGCACAAAAGTTGCATGGGAAAGTAGTAAAATTAATAAAAAGCAAAGGAGAAGACATATAAAATTATTATAAACCAGAACTGCAGCAAATTAGTTGTTTGCCTTATCATATGGGGCTTTGGTCCTGAGAATAATTTCCTCTGGTGGGCCCAAGGAACCCCAGTCCAACCCTGACTATCATGGTTTGTTTTATACAGAGTGTATATATGGCATTTTATTCAGGCATTTTTACGATAGGAATCTCTATGTGAGTTGAAAGGCACCTGTAGAAATGACTGTTGACCGTAATGACTGTAAAAAAATTAATAATTACGTGTGAAAAAAAAAAAGTAATAACAGCTTTCTTCTGGATTTACTTCATATTACTAATTTTGGAGATGTCAGGACGATCCATATTTTGGTAATTCCCATTTAGACTGCTAAACAAAGTAAATATAAAATCTCCATATCTTTTTCCTTCTCAAATCTTCACAATTAAAATTCCATAACCAAGGCTCCTCCATTGAATATTCTGATATTTTCAAAATTAGCAAAATTAAATTCTTCACATTTTTGGGCATTCCCATAGTGAATGAAATAATTTGTATTCAGAACATTCAAATTTACAATCTCTAATAAACGCATGTATTAGTGAACCAAAGGCCAAGATTACTCTCTGAACTATTTTCCTCTGTAATTCCCTCCATGCTTCTAAAATAAATCTCCTGACATGTTTAAATCTGTTCCCAGATCCTGTTTCCACTGTCTAAAATCCTCTTTCCACTTGCTACCAGACATACCTAGTATATGTAATATTGAGGATTGAGGGTACCAAAAATGTAATATATATATATATATATATGCTGAAGGACCTGGCTTTGCTCAGCTATATTTAATCTATTTTGTTTAATGTTTGTATGTGTCATTAAAATATATCAACAGTATCCACTATAACAGTGACATCTACAGCACCCCGCTCCCAAAACAGTAACCCACAACAGTGCCCCGTCCTTTAAAATTGGACCTCCACAGCAGCTCACCCCCTTAACTTTGACCTTTACAGCAGCATTCCCTTTAACAGTGACTTTCACAGCATACCACCCCCTTGACAGTGACGTCCACAGGGGCCCGCCCCCTTAACAGTGGGCTTTATTGAATTGGGGGTATGTCTTTTTGAAAGCTCACTCTAAGACAGCAGCACTGTGCTGTCTAAGTGTGAGCAACAGGGAGAAAGTCACCCTCCCTCCCTCCCACCCCTGCAGCTGACAGAAGTTGATTTTTACCTTCATTTTTTCAGTCCCTGTCGGCGTCAGAGGGGTGTGGCCTAACCAGGTCAGGGGAGTGGCTTAGTGGGACCTGGGGGCGGGGTTTTAAGTATTTTGAGGGTGAACACATTGTGGCAGGGGATGTGTCTGCGCTCCTTCCTGCAAGAGTGATGCCCCTCTGGGCACCTTACTGGCTCATTTGCATATCAAACAAACTGGATTTTCAGAGGATAAAAACATCTATTGCTGGAACAAAGGCACATCTTGAAATAAGGTACTAAGTGCTATTAGGCCATGGTTTTACTGCAATAGCGATTATCCTGGTGACAGATTTCCTTGAAGCTCTCCTACAGCAGTGAAGATAAATGGCTGGGTTGTTATGGAAACCTAGAGTAAAACTGTTTATGTGAAGACTGAAGTACCTGCAAACTATTATTGGCTGATAAGGGTCATGCGACCAATCTTCTATTGGCTAATGCATTTTGGGGGAATATCTCAGGAACCGTACGTCCTAGAGAGCTGAGACCTGGTCTAAAACCTTCCCGGACGTCTGATGTACCTGTGTGCCAAATTTTGTGATTGTAAATGTGACGGTGCAGATACCTTTAGCGAACATACACACATACACATACACTCAGCTTTATATAATATATAAATATATACAGTACAGACCAAAAGTTTGGACACACCTTCTCATTCAAAAAGTTTTCTTTATTTTCATGACTATGAAAATTGTAGATTCACACTGAAGGCATCAAAACTATGAATTAACACATGTGGAATTATATACATAACAAAAAAAGTGTGAAACAACTGAAAATATGTCATATTCCAGGCTCTTCAAAGTAGCCACCTTTTGCTTTGATTACTGCTTTGCACACTCTTGGCACTCTCATGATGAGCTTCAAGAGGTAGTAACCTGAAATGGTCTTCCAACAGTCTTGAAGGAGTGCACAGAGATGCTTAGCACTTGTTGGCCCTTTTGCCTTCACTCTGCGGTCCAGCTCACCCCAAACCATCTCGAATGGGTTCAGGTCCAGTGACTGTGGAGGCCAGGTCATCTGGTGCAGCACCCCATCACTCTCCTTCATGGTCAAAAAGCCCTTACACAGCCTGGAGGTGTGTTTGGGGTCATTGTCCTGTGGAAAAATAAATGATGGCCCAACTAAACACAAACCGGATGGAATAGCATGCCGCTGCAAGATGCTGTGGTAGCCATGCTGGTTCAGTAGGCCTTCAATTTTGAATAAATCCCCAACAGTGTCACCAGCAAAGCACCCCCACACCATCACACCTCCTCCTCCATGCTTCACGGTGGGAACCAGGCATCTAGAGTCCATCCGTTCACCTCTTCTGCGTTGCACAAAGACACGGTGGTTGGAACCAAAGATCTCAAATTTGGACTCATCAGACCAAAGCCCAGATTTTCTATGGTCTAATGTCCATTCCTTGTGTTCTTTAGCCCAAACAAGTCTCTTCTGCTTGTTGCCTGTCCTTAACAGTGGTTTCCTAGCAGATATTCTACCATGAAGGCCTGATTCACACAGTCTCCTCTTAACAGTTGTTCTAGAGATGTGTCTGCTGCTAGAACTCTGTGTGGCATTGACCTGGTCTCTAATATGAGCTGCTGTTAACCTGCGATTTCTGAGGCTGGTGACTCGGATGAACTTATCCTCCACAGCAGAGGTGACTCTTGGTCTTCCTTTCCTGGGGCGGTCCGCATGTGAGCCAGTTTCTTTGTAGCGCTTGATGGTTTTTGTGACTGCACTTGGGGAAACAAACAAAGTTTTCCCAATTTTTCGGACTGACTGACCTTCATTTCTTAAAGTAATGATAGCCACTCGTTTTTCTTTACTTAGCTGTTTTTTTCTTGCCATAATACAAATTTTAACAGTCTATTCAGTAGGACTATCAGCTGTGTATCCACCTGACTTCTCCACAACGCAACTGATGGTCCCAACCCCATTTATAAGGCAAGAAATCCCACTTATTAAACCTGACAGGGCACACCTGTGAAGTGAAAACCATTTCAGGTGACTACCTCTTGAAGCTCATCAAGAGAATGCCAAGAGTGTGCAAAGCAGTAATCAAAGCAAAAGGTGACTACTTTGAAGAACCTAGAATATGACATATTTTCAGTTGTTTCACACTTTTTTGTTATGTATATAATTCCACATGTGTTAATTCATAGTTTTGATGCCTTCAGTGTGAATCTACAACTTTCATAGTCATGAAAATAAAGAAAACTCTTTGAATGAGAAGGTGTCTTTTGGTCTGTACTGTATATATATATATATATATATATATATATATATATTTGTAACTGTTTAACCCTTTATTAAAGATAACTACAATCTCAGCTGTTTAATCCCATAGATGCCATAGTCAATAGCAACCACCTCTTGTAAACTGAGGGATAGGCCCTAACAATTGCCTTCATACCTGCCATGCATAGAATAGGTAGGACTTAATAGGCTAAAGATGACAAGCACAATACAGTGCGATGCTTCTGCATGGCAAAGTCCCCTAGTGGAACAAAAAAATATATATGAAAAAAAAAACAAAAAAAAACACATTTAATAACATTTTTTAAAATGCTCAGACTTTCCTTAGTTTTTTTCTTATTTCTGGCGCAATCTGCCAGTTCTAAAAAAAGTGGGCATGGCATGGGCGGGGAAGGGGACGAGCCTGCAGACCCATCTCATTCATCTTTTTCTACGCCTGTTTTAGGCATAGAAAATGGTCTAAATGTACCGTAAATCGGCAAGAAAGCTGGCTTGCATTTAGACTGGCGCAGCATACACCGAAGTTATGCAGAAGCCAGTGCCTCTTCGCAACTTTGGCTGATCCACTGCCAGCTATACGGGTTATTAATAAATGACCTCCATAGTTTGGAAGATTGAAAAAATACATGCAGATGCAGCCGAGCTAAATTTGATGGTTAACGAGTGAAGAAAAGAATGGCAAGAAACTGTTAACTTAGGCTACTTTCACACTGGCGTTTCTGGGTCTGCTTGTGAGATCCGTTTCAGGGCTCTCACAAGCGGCCCAAAACGGATCAGTTCAGCCCCAATGCATTCTGAATGGATAAGGATCCGTTCAGAATGCATCAGTTTGGCTGCGTTTGGCCTCCGATTAGTTTTTTAGATGGTCACAAAAATGCAGCTTGCAGCGTTTTTGTGACTATGCAGAGCCTAACAGATCCGTCTAGACTTACATTGTTAGTCAATGGGGATGGTTCCATTTTTCACTGACACAATATGGTGCAATTGAAAATGGATCTGTCCCCCATTGACTTTCAATGTAAGTCAAGACGGATCCGTTTTGACTTAGACTTTTTTAAATGAATAATGCAAACGGATCCGTTATTAACGGATACAAGCGTTTGCATTATTCGTGCGGATCCGTCTGTGCAGATACAAGACGCATCTGCACAAAACGCGAGCCTGAAAGTAACCTTACTTTTCAATGGATTTCAGTCACAAGATAACAATTGGCACAGTGTTATCTTGGTTATCAGAGTCAATTTTAGCTTGGCTACATGTGTATGTCCTACCGTTTAAGCCTATCTTTTTGTATAGCTGAATCAGAGGAAGGCAAAAAACCCTATGAGGTAGGTGGGTTTTCTGTATCTTATGCAAAAATAAATATTTACAACTCCAATCCCTCAATCAGAATAACTCCCTGGATCAATGAGCCTTCTCCAGAATTCTAGTAACTATAACCTGTAATATTATTACACTCCAGAAATACATTCAGGCCCCTCTTGAATTCTTTTATTGTACTCACCATCACCACCTCCTCAGGCAGAGAGTTCCATAGTCTCACTGCTCTTACCATAAAAAATCCTCTTCTATGTTGATGTGGAAACCTTCTTTTCTCTAGACGCAGAGGATGTCCCCTCGTCACAGTCCTGGGGATAAATAGATCATGGGAGAGATGTCTGCATTGAATTTTGATATATTTATATACGTATAGTTACACATACTATAGTTATTAAATAGACTAGTTTATATTGTCAACAGGATTAGAAAATGTGGGCAAATGTTTTGACTAATGATCTCCAGAGGTCATTACTGAACATAAAAAACTGAAAACATCAAATAAGCAGTTAACTTTTTCAAGAATATGGCAATTTTAGTTTTTAGATTTTTCAAACCCAGGTGTTTTTCCTTTCCGTTTACATAAACTGGCTTCTGTTTTGCGGAACAAGTTTTATGTATTAATGGCACCACTTAATTTACCATATCTTGTACTGAAAATGGTCAACAAATCTTTGTGGGCTGAAACTAAAAAAATTACTATTACTTCTTCGGGTTGTGTTTTAATGACGTTCACTACGTGTTAAAAATAACTTGACTTAAGTATGCAAAAAATAAATTCCAATTATCTGAATTCAGCTTGCAGAAATGCATGTGTTTGCAGGCAAAACAAATGGAACTTATTGCTTAATTGCTTGGTCACTAAGGCTCAAAACAGGCTAGTCACTAACAGTACACGTGTAACCCTTTGATGATTGCTCTGTTATATACGTCCAGATGGTCATCCTTCCTCTCTGAATGGATATTTTAGGATGTCCGTACAGGAATCACAAGTACACGCCAATCATGCATCTTTGTGGGGAGGCAGCCCAGTTCCCCATAGAGAAGCTAGTGATAGTTTTTCATCATCCCTGCCTTCCCCAATACTGTCTACACATTTGTTAATAAGCGCTGTATAATGAGATAAGGAAGCTGCAATGCCAGAAGTCTGCATGAAGTGCTGAGGTTGTATAGATGTGTACACCTTTCTGGTGGTCCTAATAAGTCAGCCCCAGTTATAGAAGAGATCAGCAGCAAAACAAAATGTTAAATGTCCCCCAAAGGTCTTGTATGACCGCATGTGGAGCACAAAGTGTAATATATATATATATATATATATATATATCTCTATCTACACTCACCTAAAGAATTATTAGGAACACCATACTAATATGGTGTTGGACCCCTTTTGCCTTCAGAACTGCCTTAATTCTATGTGGCATTGATTCAACAAGGTGCTGATAGCATTTTTTAGAAATGTTGGCCCGTATTGATAGGATAGCATCTTGCAGTTGATGGAGATTTGAGGGATGCACATCCAGGGCACGAAGCTCCTGTTCCACCACATCCCAAAGATGCTCTATTGGGTTGAGATCTTGTGACTGTGGGGCCCATTTTAGTACAGTGAACTCATTGTCATGTTTAAGAAACCAATTTGAAATGATTCGAGCTCTGTGACATGGTGCATTATCCTGCTGGAAGTAGCCATCAGAGGATGGGTACATGGTGGTCATAAAGGAATGGACGGAAACAATGATCAGGTAGCCTGTGGCATTTAAACAATGGCCAATTGGCACTAAGGGGCCTAGAGTGTGCCCAGAAAACATCCCCCACACCATTACACCACCGTGCACAGTGGTAACAAGGCATGATGGATACATGTTCTCATTCTGTTTACGCCAAATTCGGACTCTACCATTTGAATGTCTCAGCAGAAATCTAGACTCATCAGACCAGGCAACATTTTTCCAGTCTTCAACAGTCCAATTTTGGTGAGATGGTGCAAATTGTAGCCTCTTTTTCCTATTTGTAGTGGAGATGAGTGGTACCCGGTGGGGTCTTCTGTTGTAGCCCACCTTTCTTTCCCATTCTGACATTCAGTTTGGAGTTCAGGAGATTGTCTTGACCAGGACCACAACCCTACATGCATTGAAGCAACTGCCATGTGATTGGTTGACTAGATAATCGCATTAATGAGAAATATAACAGGTGTTCCTAATAATTCTTTAGGTGAGTGTGTGTATATATATATATATATATATATATATATATATAAAAATTGATGAGCACCACACAAATTCAAAGGCGGTGCAATTCCTTGAAACAGATCACGGATTTGATCCAGCTAGATATATGTAAGGAAAATCCAAGGCAGCAAACAGATATCAGTGTAAAAAAAGGGATATTTTATTCACCCATGTGTAGACAGCAACGTTTCAGCTCACTCCATGGAGCCTTTGTCAAGCCCATGTCAAGGCTTGACAAAGGCTCCATGGAGTGAGCTGAAACGTGACTGTCTACACATGGGTGAATAAAATATCCCTTTTTTTTCACGGATATCTGTGTGCTGCCTTGGATTTTCCATAAATATATATATATATATATATATATATATATATATATATTGTAAGGGATCGCCTCTTATTTGGGGGTCATTCTCAGTCTCACCATGATCTTCATAACCACTGGGTTTCAGGTCCAAACAGTGCAATTTATTTTACACTCGTCATACACAATATGGCATAAAACAAAAGCCTGCCCGTCTGGGCTCTACCTAAACATAATAAACATTGTATCCCTAACTCGGCTATACGATAGCGTTCCCACATGGAACCAGGTGCAGCTTACCCCAGACATACAGTCCACCAGCCCTCAGGCTGTAACAAATGCAGTACCTTTGGAGGGGGTTGTGGTCTAGCAGTCCTCCTGACTCTGACCTTTTAATGCTTGTTCCCGGGTGTTGTTGAGTCCCCCAAAGTCCAGGCTATTGCATAGCCTTGTGGCCCCTCAGTCCTTGCCTAGCTGAGACCACACTGACAGAGCCTCACCAGGCCTCTGTCTGCACACTCTCCAGAGTGAGACACACCCAGGATCCAGTAGCAGGATTAAATAGGATCCCTGGACATGAGCATGCCCTAAGTCCCGAGCTGGAACCTGGGGAAGCAACACCTCAATGTTCACATTGCCACAATATCTGGACTGGCACTGTTGAACAACTTTGCGAGTTTCATAGATTTTTTAATGGAATCGACAGTGCACTTCAATTTACTTTAGTGCATTCTCACACCGAAATGCAGTTTCTTGACACATGTGTGATCCTGGCTGATTGCAGGTTGCAGACTCTTTACCAAGCCGACCGACAGGAACACACTATTGATGTACAGTAGCAATCATCCTAGATCTATGGTCATCTCCCTACCTTAATCTCAGTTTTTAAGGGCTAGACATGTAATTTCAGACCCGGACGTGTTTGACAACACTTTGGATATACTGATTAATAAGTTTAAGAAGCGGGGTTATCCATCCAAATTACTTTATGAAAAAAAAAGAAGTAGTTAGGAAATTAAATAGGGAAGATACTCTTAAAAGGAAAGTACAACAAACTAAGTCGGTCAGGATCCCTTTCATCTCGATGCACTCTGAACAAAGTACAGAGATAGGGAATATTATTCAACGTCATTGGAATATACTAGGTGGTTGCCATAGTACAATCAAGGAATTTCATTCTCCACCTTTAATGTCTTATCGCAGATCCAAAAGTCTTAAAGATCAATTGGTCAAGGCCGATGTAGGTACACTAAAAACGGCTTGACAGACAACACCGACAACAGGCAATGTTGGATGTTTCCCATGTCTATCATGCGTCAATTGTAAATATATCCTAAAAGGTAGAAATTTTGTACAGCCTCAAACTGGGATCGCATACCAGATACGACATTATCTGACTTGCGACTCCAGTTATATTATTTATGCACTTATGTGTCCGTGCAATTTGATTTATGTCGGTGAGACAACCACTGACTTTAAGTCACGTTTTAATAATCACCGGCTAAGCATAAGGAAAAAATGGCTTGACCTGCCAGTGTCAAAACATTTTGTTGACCTTAAACATACAGAAAGAGATTTGAGATGCTGCATTATCGATTTTATACCAATGCCTAGGAGAGGTGGCAACAGAATTAACTTGTTAAAAAAAGGGAGTT
Organism: Bufo gargarizans; assembly: GCF_014858855.1. NCBI lineage: Eukaryota > Metazoa > Chordata > Amphibia > Anura > Bufonidae > Bufo > Bufo gargarizans. The sequence continues at coordinate 421,489,561 of NC_058080.1, read as the reverse complement.
GAAGTGGATTCACACATTGAATTCCCTTAAACCACATGGTCTGAATGTAGACTACAAAATTGGGGTTGGCTAGGACTGTGGCTTGCCCTTTTGCTGCATATTATGATGTCGACCGCACCTGTGTATATTTTGTGATTATTTGTACTGGACAAAATATATGTTCTCTATGAATTTTCATGTTTTTTTATTTCTTCATTATTTCTATTTACAGATGGTATGCCACGGAGTATGGAGTGAGGAAACCTGAGGCTGCACTTGTGAACGGCGTGCTGTTGTAATGGGCAGAGGATGATTGATTTATTTTTGTCCATATTTGGGATTTTTATAGTTATAGTCCGTTATTCACATGGCAGGTGGTTATGAGGAGAACCCTCTCAAATAGGTGGTGACAGGTGGGTTTTGATCACGGACGCAGTGCGACTCTGTACTAACGTGCGGACGCGCAATTGGTCTGAGGTCCCGGTTGGAGGCTCCACTTCTCTGGTTGTGGTAGCCCTCATCTGACCCCACTTAGCCACTCAAATAGTTATATGGCACGAATATGTGCAATTACCACCTTGATCCTGTGCACACCGGACTTTGCTACTAATGCGTTTGGTAGTAAAGGCACTATTCCCATATTAGAAATGGCAGATTGGACATCAGGGCTGCAGTACGCAGCCGCGTCATGCAGACATGCGCAGTTGCGCTTTAGGCACACCGGATCGCACGAGTTATGGCAGCCATTCATGCTCCGTCTCCTCCTTCACCCTCCGTCTGCAATACCATTTAGTAAGCACTAAGCACTTTATTATTGATCACAGCTGGCACTGTTAATGTTATAATTAATAATTATGAATTTGTGTAACAGTTTTTATACACTGTAGAATCATGAATACACTTTTGTTATTTGGATATATATTATATGATCATGAATTAGTGATTGTCTGTGTTACACTTTATTTTTGTGTACATGTATTGTAAATTTTTATCAAATTGATTTTTAATTGTTAAGAATTGATCACATTTGTTTTGTAAATTGATATGACTTAGTATAATGCTATATAAACTCAGTATTTTGTCTGTACACACTGCTTGAGAAAGGCTCCTGCATAGAGCCGAAACGTTGCATGTCCCATTTGGGTAAATAAAGTAATTTTTTGCATTTTTACTTTCTGGAGTGCTGCCCTTTTTTCAATTTTTATCTATTTGGATTGGCTTATATCCATATTGGGCCAGCTGCACCCTTTTGTCTATACCCTTGACGGTGCTGCCACTTAGTTTTTTGTTATATATATATATATATATATATATATATATATATATATATATATATATATATATAATGATTCTACACAGCAGCATCTAGCCCATAATAAATATAATAATAATTAATAAAAATATATGTTAGTTGCACATCATGCTATTAGAAACTAAAAAATATATATTAAAAAACAAAGTAACATAACATAGTAAAGATCTCTGTCCATCCAGTTTGGCCTGTTATCCTGCAAGTTGATCCAGAGGAAGGCAAAAAAAAAACTGTAAGGTAGAAGCCAATTTTCCCCACTTTAGGGTAATAAAAAAATCCTTCCTAATGCTAATCAGGCAATCAGAATAACTCCCTGGATCAGCGACCCCTCTCTAGTATATATAGCCTTTAATATTATTACAGTCCAGAAATACATCCAGGCCCCTCTTGAACTCTTTTAGTGAACTCACCATCACCACCTCCTCAGGCAGAGAGTTCCATAGTCTCACTGCTCTTACCGTAAAGAATCCTCTTCCATGTTTGTGTACAAACCTTCTTTCCTCCAGACGCAGAGGATGTCCCCTCGTCACAGTCCTGGGGATAAACAGATGATGGGATAGATCTCTGTACTGACCCCTGATAGATTTATACATAGTTATTAGATTGCCCCTTTGTCGTCTTTTTTTAAAGTGAATAACTCTAATTTTTATAATCTTTCAGGGTACTGTAGTCCACATATTCTAATTATTGCTTTAGTTGCCCTTCTCTGAACCCTCTCCAGCTCTGCTATGTCTGCCTTTTTCACAGGAGCCCAGAACTGTACACAGTACTCCATGTGTGGTCTGACTAGTGATTTGCAAAGTGACAGGGCTATGTTCTCATCACTGGTATCTATGCACCTTTTGATGCAACCCATTATCTTATTGGCCTTGGCAGCAGCAGCTTGACACTGGTTTCTGCAGCTTAGTTTTCTGTTCACTAAAATTTTTAGGTCCTTTTCCATGTCAGTGTTAGGCTGCGTTCACACTTCAGTTATGTGATCAGTTATTTCCATTAGTCTATTAGTAAGCCAAAACCAGGTGTGGGTCAAAAACACAGAACAGGTCCAGATCAAATAATTACACCTGATCTCTGTAAAAGGCTTCACTACTGGTTTTGGCTCACAATAACTGATCAAAATAACTGAACAAATAACTGAAGTGTGAACGCAGACTTACCCAGTGTTTTACCATTTATTATGTATGGGTGACTTGCATTATTCCTTCCCATGTGCATTACCTTAAATTTGTCAGTGTTAAACCTCATCTGCCACTTCTCTGCCCAAGCCTCCAATCTATCCAGATCCATCCGTTCAAAGTATTTCCCCTTTTTTTATTCTTTTTTAGAAAACATTGAAAAAAATACTAAAATAAAAATGACATAAAGCTAAAGCCCCGTGTATAAACAAAAAAAGGCACACAATTATTTACAAAGCGTCAAAAAAATGTATGTCTTTCAAAGATGCAGGTACTAAAAAAAATGGAAAACACAGTTGGTCAGGGAGGGTTAACTAAAAAGTTTTGGTGTTCTCTTACAATCTTATTCTCTTTAAAAAGATAACAAGTGGTCATTAGTGTATATGTTTTGAGACTAAAATGGATTTTTATGAAAATAAATTTGAAAGGAAGCCATGAATATATGTTGCAAAGTGATTTTTTCTCACCACAAGTTCTGCTAATGGATGTTCTCAACCCTCGGGTTAAATATCTTGTAGCTTGTACTTCAGTTTCAAGGCAGGTACTTAGGGATTCCATTGGCTTTTTAAAGGACAAAGTTGTTTTGTTGCTCTGGGCTATTTTGAAAGAGCAATTATTTGGTAAAGTCTATTAAAATGAATAGCAAAAAAAAAAATGGCACTGCATCATAAATCTGAGGTGTTCACATCCTGTGAATCATTTTATTCTGCATAGGTAATGTATTTGGATAATCCCATGTATCTTTTTGGCTGCTGACCTTTTCCTATAATAAGGCAAAAAGCATCTTTGTATCATGTTTTCTTTAGACTTTCATCAAGGAGAAAATAGTTCTAGTGAATGCAGTTTAATCTATCAAATCCTGATTATTCATTTTATTACAGACAACTGTAGCTGTTATCATGAACCTATATTTCCCTAAAATCCTTTTGTACAAAATCAAAACAGTTGAGAGAGTTTATTTTTATTTTTATCATTAGTAAGATTATTCTCTATTAAAGAGGACCTTTCACTACTCTACAAACGAAAAACTAACTAGATCAGTGGGCAGAGCGGCGCCCAGGGGTCCCCCTGCACTTACTAGTATGTCTGGGCGCCGCTCCGTTCGCCCGGTATAGGCTCCGGTGTCTGCTCTCCCTCTGACTGATTTCTTGTAGGAGGCGTGTCCCTTGCTGCACTGCTGGCCAATCGCAGCGCACAGCTCATAGCCAGGCTCCTGAAGAAGGGGATTTTTTCTGTTCTCGAAACGCATCATGCGTCTTCCAAATAAAGAACCTTTTATTACTGAAGTCCTCCGGTTCATCTTGGCTATGGACAGAGTATGATATTATCTACAAGCGACCTCAGTGAGGGAGGTAAGGGTGGCAAGTGTCTTGAGTAGTGATTATTAAGCACCAAAGTGCTTGGATGCTCGGGTGCTCTGGCCGAACACATTGGGATGCTCGGGTGCTCTACGGAGAACCCGAGCATTAAACCAGGCACCCCCTGCTCTGAAGAGGGGAGGGTGCCTGGTTCATAGGAAAAGGTCAGAAATTGATGGAAACACCACCAAAGTGGTTCGGGAACAGCATGGGGAGGATGTCTCGATGCATCTTGGACTCCCAGGTCGCTGCTGGGAACCATGTTGTCCGAGTAGTATGCCACTTTAACAGACTGACAATAATACACACAAACCCCCCCCCCCCCAAAAAAAAAAAACATTCTTTCCTGTATATTTACTTGTATATAAAGTGCAAGGAAGAGGTACTCCGATACAACTTGTATATCACATAGACCCCATTTGCATTGTGGTACAATAGTTCAAGTAGTGGGACTTCTACTTCATAAAGCCTATGCACTAAGTGGAAGGGCTGCCAAAAATTACAAGGAACCGGCACTCCAAAACACCCTTTGTTACACATAAAGGAGGGCATCATACACAACCTTCAAAAATATGATTTTTGGCCTGCTGGTGACCCCCAAAAACATTTGGAGCAAGGGCCTGCTGATCTGACCATTTAAAACATTAATGGCGAGGACCTGCTGCCGCATTGGTGACTCTAGATAGCCTCTGGGCGATTGCACGTCCCCATGCCGGCAACTATTTATTCAGATGTCTTACCTATCAACTTTTAATCAACTTTTGATATTATTTTCTGCGCCTACCATGGTGATCACGGATAACGGGCAATCAGGGATCAATGCCGAAGAGGGAGCCTGAGAAAGGGCTACCACATCCAAGGGAGGTCAATGGCTGAAATCTGATTGGTTGTTGTTGCCTTGCCCCCTTTTTTTTCCTAATTGTGAACCACTCAAAGAGGGTGGTTCAAGTTATTAAAGTACAAGCATCCAAGGAAGGCAGCAGGCTTGCGGCAATTACCCATTCCCGACTCGGGGAGGTAGTGACGATAAATAACAATACAGCACTCCTAAGCGGCCCTGTTATTAAAATGAGTACCCCTTCCGTTAACGAAGATCTATTGGAGGGAAAGTCTGGTGCCAGCAGCCATCATGATGATTGTGTTGACCAGACTCTTGGCTACTGAGACTGGACTTGTAGGTGAGGGCCTGCTGCCGCTTTGTTGACTCTAGATAACTTCTAGGTGATAGCGATGATCCACTTGGATGTCTGCCCTATCAACTTTGGAGCAATTTTTTAACAAGGACCTTCTGGTATAGCACTGTTTTGCTTGTCCTCTCCACCAGAGGAATGAGAGATGAGAAGTTCTCTTTGTAGAGGGGGTCAAGAAGGGTGAACAACCAGTAATTTGTGTTGTCTAAAATGCATATTACGAGCAGGTCATGGAAAAGGCAGCCTAACATGAAGTCAGCCATGTGTGCCAGAGTACCAACAGGAAAGACTTTGCTGTCATCATCAGGAGGATCACTCTCAATCTCCTCATCCTCTTCCTCCTCTTCTGCCCACCCACGCTGAACAGATGGAATTGAACTTCCATGGGTACTACCCTCTGTAGCAGAGGCAACCGTCTCCTGCTTCTCCTCCTTCTCCAACTCCTCTTCATCGTCCAATTTGCGCTGAGAAGATGGACGGAGGGTGGTCTGGCTATCACCCTGTGTAATGTCTTCTTCCCCCATTTCCCCCATTTCCACATGCAAAGCGTAGCCCTTAATTGTGAGCAGTGAGCGTTTAAGTAGACACAGAAGTGGGATGGTTACGCTGTAAATAGCGTTATCGCCGCTCACCATCTGTGTTGATTCCTCAAAGTTTCTTAACACATCACAGAGGCCAGACTTCCATCTCCACTCCTCGCTTCTAATTAGCAGAAGCTGACTGGAAAGGCGACGCCCATGTTGCAGCTGGTATTCCACTACTGCCCTCTGCTGCTCACAAAACCTGGCCAACAAGAGGAACGTGGAGTTCCAGCGCGTGCTCATGTCGCACAACAGCTGGTGAGCTGACAAGTTAAAGCGCTGTCGATGACTTGCGGAAATGTACACACATGCGGCGCACCTTCACCAGTAGCTCAGGCAAATTGGGGTAGGCTTTGAGAAACTGCTGAACCACTAAGTTTAAGACGTGGTCTAGGCATGGGATGTGTGTGAGGTTGCTGAGCTCCAAAGCCACCACTAAGTTACAGTCATTATCACACACAACAATGCCTGGTTGTAGGTTGAGTGGCGAGAGCTCTGCGGTGGTGTGCTGTTTGTCCCCTAAGCATATCAGCTTCAGCACGGCCTGTTGACGCTTCCCCACTGCAGTGTTACGATGCTTCCAGCTACCGGTTGATGGCTGACTGGTGCTGCACATGGATAATTCAGAGGTGGAAGTGGAGGATGAGGCAGAGGAGGAGAAGTGGGGGTTGGAGCCACTAACGTAGGTGCTGGCGACTCGTTACTGGCCTCCACAATGTTTACCCAATGTGCCATCAGGGAAATGTAGCATCCCTGGCCAAATGCACTTGTCCATGTGTCCGTGGTTAAGTGGACCTTCCCAGTAACTGCGTTGGTCAGGGCACGTGTGATGTTTCGGGACACACAATGGTGTAAGGCGGGCATGGCACACTTTGAAAAATAGTGGCGGCTGGGGACAGAGTACCGTCAACAGGCGATTGGCCAGCACGTACCATAGGGGAAGAGGATGCAGTGGTGTGACTCGCAGACACAGATTGTGGACCCAGGAGTTCGCCCCACTTATTTACGCAAGGGTGTGCTCCGTGGAACAGTTGTGGGCCTGTCTGGTGTGGCCCGCCTTCTCCCTTTTGCTATGCCACTGCCTCTTCTAGCCTGTTGCGGTGCGGCAGATCCTTCCCCCTTTGTACTGCTGTCCTCGCTCGGCTTTCCACCTTCCCAAGTTGGGTCAGTTACCTCATCGTCCACCACTTCCTCTTGCACTTCCTCACTCTGGTCATCCTCTTGATTTGTTGACCTAACCACAACCTCAGTGATTGACAACTGTGTCTCATCCTCTTCATCAACTTCTTGAGGCAGTATTTGCAGTTGACTCATTGGCAACTGTGTCTCATCAAAATCCACCTCATTAAACACTAATTGCCGTGCCCCACCGTCATGTTCTTGTGACTGTTGATGCTCAAGAAAGTGCGAATCAGGGCACAAGATCTCATGTCCCTCTTCAAGCATGCTTGGCGAGAGGGCCAAATCAAGTAATGGAGATGACAAGAGCTCCTCTGAATTTTTGAGTGTGGGATCACTTGTTTGGCCAGACTCTCCATGGTGGGAGGAAGGAGGATCAAGGAGAGGATTGTGTTGAGCAGACTCTCGGCTATTGAGATTGGACTTGGTAGAAGACAGGGTGGTGCTTAACCGACTGGAAGCATTATCTGCTGCAATCCAACCGACCAACTGGTTGCACTGGTCTAACTTCAAGAGTTTTGTCCTGCGACACCCTGCAAACTGGAACATGAAGCTAGATATCGTGGATGATTTGTTTTCTTGTGCTCTGGCAGCAGGCACAGTTTCAACGCGCCAAGGGCCACGGCCTCTGCGTGAACCATCAGCATCATGGCCACTTCCCCATCCCTTAATGCTCTCCTTGCACATATTAAATGTTATATGCATGCTTGACACAAAGATGTGGCATGGATGTCACTCTCTGTCCCTGACACAGATGTCACAAGTCACTTCACACACCCTCTATAGAAAAAGTATTGAAAATATTGAAAAAAATATATAGTAATTTTTCACTTATATTTCTCCAATCTCTGGCCCTGACACACAGAAGGTATTATACAGATGTCTTTAGTCACTGTAGATACCCTCTATAGAAAAATTATTGAAAATGATGGAAAAAATGTATCAATTTCTTATTATATTTCTCCAATCTCTGGCCCTGACACACAGAAGGTATTGGACAGATGTCTCTAGTCCCTGCAGACACCCTCTATAAAAAAATATATAAAAAAATGATGGAAAAAATATATATTTTTTCAGTTATATTTCTCCAATCTCTGGCCCTGACACACAGAAGGTATTGGACAGATGTCTCTAGTCACTGCAGTCACCCTCTATAGAAAAAGTATTGAAAATGATGGAAAAAATATAGTAATTTTCACATATATTTCTCCAATCTCTGGCCCTGACACACAGAAGGTATTATACAGATGTCACTAGTCACTGCAGACACCCTCTATAGAAAAAGTATTGAAAATGATGGAAACATTTAGTAATTTGCACTTATATTTCTCCAATCTCTGGCCCTGACACACAGAAGGTATTGGTCAGATGTCTCTAGTCCCTGCACACACCCTCTATAAAAAAAATATTGAAAAATGATGGAATAAATATATTATTTTTCAGTTATAATTCTCCAATCTCTGGCCCTGACACACAGAAGGTATTGGACAGATGTCTTTAGTCACTGTAGAAACCCTCTATAGAAAAATTATTGAAAATGATGGAAAAAATATATCAATTTTTAATTATATTTCTCCAATCTCTGGCTCTGACACACATAAGGTATTGGACAGATGTCACTAGTCACTGCAGACACCCTCTATAGAAAAAGTATTGAAAATGATGGAAAATTTTTTAGTAATTTTCATTTATATTTCTCCAATCTCTGGCCCTGACACACAGATGTCTTTCGTCACTGCAGACACCCTCTATAGAAAAAGTATTGAAAATGAAGGAAAAATATATAAATTTTTTATTATATTTCTCCAATCTCTGACCATGACACACAGAAGGTATTGGACAGATGTCTCTAGTCACTGCAGTCACCCTCCATAGAAAAAATATTGAAAATGATGGAAAAAATATATTAATTTTCACTTTTATTTCTCCAATCTCTGGCCCTGACACACAGAAGGTATTGGACAGATGTCTCTAGTCCCTGCAGACACCCTCTATAGAAAAGTATTGAAAATGATGGAAAAAAAAATATTAATTTTCAGTAGTATTTATCCAATCTGTGGCCCTGACACACAGAAGGTATTGGACAGATGTCTCTAGTCACTGCAGACACCCTCTATAGAAAAAGTATTGGAAATGATGGAACAAATATATTCCTTTTCACCTATTTCTCCAATCTCTGGCCCAGACACACAGAAGATATAATACAGATGTCACTAGTCACTGCAGACACCCTCTATAGAAAACATATTGAAAATGATGGATAAAATGTATTAATTTTCAATTATATTTTCCCAATCTCTTGCCCTGACACATAGAAGTTATTGGACAGATGTCACTAGTCACTACAGACACGCTCTATAGAAAAAGTATTGAAATTTTGGGAATTTTTTTTGTAATATAGCTATAAAATACTGCCAGCCGGCCACCACACACAATAGTCCTTAAAAGGACTTTTGGGTCTTTGAAACGTTTTTCTACTGAATTGATTGCGATCAGACTCCCTACACTCTCTGTCCCTTCCGAAGCGCATTGGGTGCTATATAGGACCCGATGACGTGTTCCGGCCAACCAATCACTGTAATGGCAGTAGCCGACATGGCTACTTGCATTACAGTGAGGGCAGTACTTACCTGCATGTTTATTGGCTGCATAGCAGCCGCGAAACGTGAGGGGAGGACACTCGAGCATGGTGCTCGAGCATACGCGGTACTCGGATGAGTACCGCCATGTGCCGAACATAGCGATGCTCGAGCCAAACAGAAGTTCGGCGGAGCATGCTTGCTCAACACTAGTCTTGAGCTTATCTTGCACACACTCCTCCCTGGTGAAGTGAGTAATGCATTGCATTTCCGCAATATAGTTCTGTTGTATACTGCAACCCTAGTAATACAGGAGCTGGCTCCACTTCATTCCATGTAAGTATATACTAATTCCTTATGCCATGACACATTGTTTTCTTGCACTGGTTTACTCTGATCCCCACACACTCTATCTTTTTTTTTTTATTGATTATCTTTATTAATTAATATATCAAAAACACTACAATTACAAATAGAAAGAAGGATGCAATTCCCCCCCAACCCCGATTCCCTAACCCCTCCCCTCCTACCTGTGGTGCGTCAAAGAAAAAAAAAAATAATAATAAAATTATATCGCAGCTAATCAGGTCCTCCAACCAGCCCATATCTTAATCCACTTCTCCTCAGCTTCCCTCTGTCTATACATGATTTTCTCATAATTTTTTACCTTATTAATTAAATTTATCCATGTATTTATATCTGGAGTATATCGAGCAAACCAGGTCCGACTGATCAGCACTCTGGCCAACATCAGTATCCTACTCAGGAGGATCTTTTGATAGTTATGATTATTTAGTTTGGAAAGATCATTAAGCACAAGTACTTGTAGTTCAAAGGGGATTCGAATTTTTAGTTTATACATAATACAATTATTTATAGCATTCCAATATTTTATGAGTTCTGGACAAGTCCATATCATATGAAGAAAATCCGCTCCTGCAGTGTCGCATTTAGGGCAGTTAGACGTGTCTCTTAATCCACATTTATTCATCCATAAAGGAGTGATATATAATCTATGGCAAATATAGAATTGTACTAAAACATGGTTAAAGTTCTGGGATAGTGAAACTAAGTTCCCAAAAATATTCTCCCACCCTTCTAATTGTAAATTTGGACAATCCGCCTCCCACGTTCTTTGTCCTGGTGACTGTGTATCACTGAACCGTGCCTTAAGTAATAACTTATATATATTTGAAATCTTTATTCTAGACAATGTACCCCCTACCCAATCATTCAAAAAGGATAAATTATCTATATCCAACACCAGTTTATCGTCCAGACTAGATAGTACTGAGCGCAATTGAAAATACCTAAACCATGAAAGGTTTTCTATATTATGTGTCATCTCTATAAATGGTTTAATATCTCTATCCTTAACTACCTGTGAAATATACAAAATTTTATTCTTCTGCCAAAATGTGTCGGCTGCAATATCATCTAGCCTTTGTAAATGCACATTATGCCAAAGAGGCGTAAATGTAAGTGAACCCTTAACCTTCACCCATGTCTTAGTTGTGGCTCACGCTTTCAGGAGTAATTTTATAGTCTCTCTATAGCCTCGCTCATAGCTCTTCAATAGCCCGGATTCCAACAGGGTAAAAATATTATTATGAGCGTGACTAGATACCAACTTCCCCAGCAGTGCGCTGTTCTCTGATTCATAGCACCTCAATAACTGGGCTGCAATAAAATACCCTTTGAAGTAAGGGAGATTTAGGCCCCCACACTCCACTGATTTGTATAAATATTCCAACTTTATTCGAACTCGCTTTCTTCCCCATATCAAATCATTAATTATTCTTTCCATGAGTTTAAAATACTTATCTTGTATCCAAATAGGTGTATTCCTGAGCACATAGAGAAATTGTGGTAGTATCACCATTTTAACCAGTGAAACTCGGTCGGCTCTGGATAGAGGAAGTCTCAGCCAAATCCCTATTTTAGCTCTACTCCTTACCATTATGGGAATCAGGTTAAGTTGTACAAAATTTTCAACCCGAGGTGATATAGTCAAACCCAAGTATTGGAAGGTGTCAACAATGTCCAACTGTGTCACAAGAACCTCTTTCTGTGGCAGGGGGTCTATTGGCATCAAACTGGTCTTGGCCCAATTTATAAGAAGACCGGAAACCTCACCAAATGCTTTAACCATTTGAATAATCCTAGGAAGAGTAATTTCCGTATGGTCTATAAAAAAAAGAACATCATCCGCATATAAGGAGATACGGTCTTGTGATCCTAGCGTACCAAATCCTTTAACCTGATCATCCTGCCTGATAGCCATCGCAAGGGGTTCGATATAAATATCGAATAGCAAGGGAGATAATGGACAGCCCTGCCGCGTGCCTCTATATAACTCAATACTACTACTCAGGATTCCATTAAGACTCAATTTTGCCCTTGGAGATCTATACAACAGCTTGAGAGTACCTATAAACTTTTCCCCAAAGCCCATCTTTGCCAGGACCTTCCAGAGGAAGCGCCACTCCACCCTGTCAAAGGCCTTGGAGGCATCCAATGACAGGATGGAGCGAGCGGTCCCCCCAGGGGCCTGAATATTAGAAAAAAGTCGATGTAGATTATGATGTGTGCCCTTATTTTGAATAAAGCCACTCTGATCCGGATGGACAATAGAGGAAATAACCCTAGAGAGCCTTGTAGCCAGGACCCTCGCAAGAAGCTTACATCTGCATTGAGCAGTGAGATTGGTCTATAGGATTCTAGGTCTAAGGGGTCCTTGCCTTTTTTTGGAATTAATGTTATTACAGCTTCCATCATTGAATCTGGCAGCTTCCCTTCCTCCATTGATTCAGAAAAGACTTCCAACAATCTAGGGAGAATACAGTCCCCATATTTCCTATAGAATTCATATGGGAGTCCATCTGAACCAGGAGTGGAGTTGGCTGAGCATAATTCAATAGCTCCCTCAAGCTCCTGAATTGAGACCTCTAATTCAAGTGTTTTCTTTTGCGCCTCAGTAATAGTTGGAAAGACGATCCCATCAAGATAGAAATCTATCTTATCATCTGTAATCTTAGATTCGGCTTTATATAAATCAAGGAAATAGTCAACAAAGGCCTTCTCTACCGGACCCTGTCTAGTGACCGTCCTACCATCAGTCAGTCGAACCTCATTTATATATTTTTTGGAATGTTGGTTTGAGATTACTCTGGATAAGAACCTGCCGGGTTGACCTGCCTCCGTGAAATATTTTTGCCCTTTAAAAAAGAGGCTCTGTTGGGCCTTGTCCAATAAAAAATTAGAGTATATTTGTGTTGCTCTTTGCATATTTTCCCTATTCTCCTCCGTCCTATTTATATAAAAGGATTCTGTCGCCAGTGATACACGTTCTTCTAGATTTTTCTGTTTTTCCCCATACTCCTTTCTGAGGTTCGCGATGTTACTAACCATCAATCCCCTCATATACGCCTTAAAAGTGTCCCACACCACTTGGATTTTTGCTGAGCCATAGTTATTATCCCAAAATCGGCCAATTTCATTTTGGATTATTTCATGTGTCTTTATAACTGATAGCCAGTAAGGATTTAGTCTAAAAGGAGGTTTTGGTGTATATCTTTCCTGAGATAAGCAGAGTTCAAGTAGTAACGGAGAGTGATCCGATATTGACCTCGTTTCATATTTCATTCGCTTTACCAGTTTCACATGTTTACTACTTATCAATGCAAGATCTATTCTGGACATCGATTTACCTGCTTTACTAAAACATGAAAAAGCCCTTTTCCCCTGTCCTAGATATTCCCAAACATCTTCAAAACCAGCCTCCAGACAAAACCGTGCCAGGGGAGACCCCTGAACCAGACTATCACTACTGACACTCGTAGAGACCCTATCACGTAGAGGATCAATGACACAGTTGAAATCACCAATAATCAGTGTTGGACACTCTGGCCATTTATCCATAAATAATACCAACGAATTAAGAACCGAAAAGGAAAATGGCGGTGGAATATAGACAAAGGCCAAAATGCATATCTTCCCCCTTAACCTACAATATAGAAAAATAAATCTCCCCTGATGGTCGACAGAGGATGCCTCGCAAACAAAATCAATAAGTCTATGTATCAAAACAGTAACACCTCTTGAATAGTTGGAGAAAGTAGAATGATACGTGTGCGCAGCCCATCCCCTGTCGACCACCCTAGAGGTCTCTTCAGTGAGATGGGTCTCTAACAAGCATACTATTTCTGGTAAGTGGACCCGAGTCAAGTCAAAAACCGCTTGTCTTTTGCCTCTATCCCCCAAACCGCGTATATTCCAGGCAACAATTCTAGTCAACATTATTAACAGCGGTTAAGTGGGAAGAAGAAAAAAAAAAAAATATATATATATATATATATATATATATATATATATATTATTTTTTTTTGACGCACCACAGCTAGAGTTGAGCGAACACCTGGATGTTCGGGTTCGAGAAGTTCGGCCGAACATCCCGGAAATGTTCGGGTTCGGGATCCGAACCCGATCCGAACTTCGTCCCGAACCCGAACCCCATTGAAGTCAATGGGGACCCGAACTTTTCGGCACTAAAAAGGCTGTAAAACAGCCCAGGAAAGAGCTAGAGGGCTGCAAAAGGCAGCAACATGTAGGTAAATCCCCTGCAAACAAATGTGGATAGGGAAATGAATTAAAATAAAAATTAAATAAATAAAAATTAACCAAAATCAATTGGAGAGAGGTTCCATAGCAGAGAATCTGGCTTCCCGTCACCCACCACTGGAACAGTCCATTCTCAGATATTTAGGCCCCGGCACCCAGGCAGAGGAGAGAGGTCCCGTAACAGAGAATCTGTCTTCATGTCAGCAGAGAATTAGTCTGCATGTCATAGCAGAGAATGAGGCTTCACGTCAGCCACCACTGCAACAGTCCATTGGCATATATTTAGGCCCAGCACCCAGGCAGAGGAGAGAGGTCCCGTAACAGACAATCTGGCTTCATGTCAGCAGAGAATCAGTCTGCATGTCATAGCAGAGAATCAGGCTTCACGTCACCCACCACTGCAACAGTCCATTGTCATAAATTTAGGCCCAGCACTAGTGTTGAGCGGCATGTCCCATATTCAAATTCGCGAAATTTTGTGAATATTCGAAAGAATATTCGTAAAATATTCGCGATTATTCAAATTCGTTATTATTTCGCATATGCGATAATTCGAATTTTCGCATCGCATAATACATATGCTATGCAAAATTCACATGTGCGCTAATGAAATCGCCTTACGAAGATTCGCAACTCAATTCAATCATTAATGTATGAATGCAATGCCCTTTGCCTCTGTTCTGGGACAAGTGTAGATATTCGCATGTGCGCTAATAAAATCGCCTTACGAAGATTCGCACCTCAATCACTTTCTAGGGAATGTGAGACTTTTGGGAATCAATCGAGATACAGTGGGGGGTGATGACAGTAGTTGACAGAGTACAGATCAATGTAATCTGTAAGGTGGAAAGTAAAATAAAAAATACGAATATTCGTAAATCGAATTTTACGAAGTTCTACGTATTCGCGAATATGGTGCTATACTATATGAATGCACAGGCCTTTGCCTCTCTGTTCTGGGGACAAGTGTAGATATTTGCATTTGCGTTAATAAAATCGCCTTACGAAGATTCGCAGCTCAATTCAATCACTAATGTATGAATGCAAAGCCCTTTGCCTCTGTTCTGGGACAAGTGTAGATATTCGCATGTGCGCTAATAAAATCGCCTTACGAAGATTCGCAACTCAATTCACTAATGTATGAATGCAAAGCCCTTTGCCTCTGTTCTGGGACGTGCCGATATTCGCATGTGCGCTAATAAAATCGCCTTACGAAGATTCGCGCCTCAATCACTTTCTAGGCAATGTGAGTAAGATCTGAGCTGTTGGACCTTTGGGAAACAATCAATTATATGTGTACTGTAATTTTGTGGGGGGGGGGGGGAAACAAAAAACGAATATTCGTTTTTACGAATATATAGCACTATATTCGAAATATTCGCGAAATCGCGAAGTTGCGATATTCGCGAAAAAAATTTGCTTTTCGAATATTCGCGCTCAACACTACCCAGCACCCAGGCAGAGGAGAGAGGTCCCGTAACAGAGAATCTGGCTTCATGTCAGCAGAGAATCAGTCTGCATGTCATAGCAGAGAATGAGGCTTCACGTCAGCCACCACTGCAACAGTCCATTGGCATATATTTAGGCCCAGCACCCAGGCAGAGGAGGGAGGTCCCGTAACAGAGAATCTGTCTTCATGTCAGCAGAGAATTAGTCTGCATGTCATAGCAGAGAATGAGGCTTCACGTCAGCCACCACTGCAACAGTCCATTGGCATATATTTAGGCCCAGCACACACACAGGCAGAGGAGAGAGGTCCCGTAACAGACAATCTGGCTTCATGTCAGCAGAGAATCAGTCTGCATGTCATAGCAGAGAATGAGGCTTCACGTCAGCCACCACTGCAACAGTCCATTGGCATATATTTAGGCCCAGCACACACACAGGCAGAGGAGAGAGGTCCCGTAACAGACAATCTGGCTTCATGTCAGCAGAGAATCAGTCTGCATGTCATAGCAGAGAATGAGGCTTCACGTCAGCCACCACTGCAACAGTCCATTGGCATATATTTAGGCCCAGCACACACACAGGCAGAGGAGAGAGGTCCCGTAACAGAGAATCTGGCTTCATGTCAGCAGAGAATCAGTCTGCATGTCATAGCAGAGAATGAGGCTTCACGTCAGCCACCACTGCAACAGTCCATTGGCATATATTTAGGCCCAGCACACACACAGGCAGAGGAGAGAGGTCCCGTAACAGAGAATCTGGCTTCATGTCAGCAGAGAATCAGTCTGCATGTCATAGCAGAGAATGAGGCTTCACGTCAGCCACCACTGCAACAGTCCATTGGCATATATTTAGGCCCAGCACACACCCAGGCAGAGGAGAGAGGTCCCGTAACAGAGGATCTGGCTTCATGTCAGCAGAGAATCAGTCTGCATGTCATAGCAGAGAATCAGGCTTCACGTCAGCCACCACTGCAACAGTCCATTGTCATAAATTTAGGCCCAGCACCCAGGCAGAGGAGAGAGGTCCCGTAACAGAGAATCTGGCTTCATGTCAGCAGAGAATCAGTCTGCATGTCATAGCAGAGAATGAGGCTTCACGTCAGCCACCACTGCAACAGTCCATTGGCATATATTTAGGCCCAGCACCCAGGCAGAGGAGAGAGGTCCCGTAACAGAGAATCTGGCTTCATGTCAGCAGAGAATCAGTCTGCATGTCATAGCAGAGAATGAGGCTTCACGTCAGCCACCACTGCAACAGTCCATTGGCATATATTTAGGCCCAGCACCCAGGCAGAGGAGGGAGGTCCCGTAACAGAGAATCTGTCTTCATGTCAGCAGAGAATTAGTCTGCATGTCATAGCAGAGAATGAGGCTTCACGTCAGCCACCACTGCAACAGTCCATTGGCATATATTTAGGCCCAGCACACACACAGGCAGAGGAGAGAGGTCCCGTAACAGACAATCTGGCTTCATGTCAGCAGAGAATCAGTCTGCATGTCATAGCAGAGAATGAGGCTTCACGTCAGCCACCACTGCAACAGTCCATTGGCATATATTTAGGCCCAGCACACACACAGGCAGAGGAGAGAGGTCCCGTAACAGACAATCTGGCTTCATGTCAGCAGAGAATCAGTCTGCATGTCATAGCAGAGAATGAGGCTTCACGTCAGCCACCACTGCAACAGTCCATTGGCATATATTTAGGCCCAGCACACACACAGGCAGAGGAGAGAGGTCCCGTAACAGAGGATCTGGCTTCATGTCAGCAGAGAATCAGTCTGCATGTCATAGCAGAGAATCAGGCTTCACGTCAGCCACCACTGCAACAGTCCATTGTCATAAATTTAGGCCCAGCACCCAGGCAGAGGAGAGAGGTCCCGTAACAGAGAATCTGGCTTCATGTCAGCAGAGAATCAGTCTTCATATCATAGCAGAGAATCAGGCTTCACGTCACCCACCACTGTAAGAGTCAATTTTCATAAATTTAGGCCCAGAACCCAGGCAGAGGAGAAAGGTCCCGTAACAGACAATCTGGCTTCATGTCAGCAGAGAATCAGTCTTCATATCATAGCAGAGAATCAGGCTTCACGTCACCCACCACTGCAACAGTCCATTGGCATATATTTAGGCCTAGCACACAGGCAGAGCAGAGAGGTCCCGTAACAGACAATCTGGCTTCATGTCAGCAGAGAATTAGTCTGCATGTCATAGCAGAGAATCAGGCTTCATGTCAGCCACCACTGCAACAGTCCATTGGCATATATTTAGGCCTAGCACACAGGCAGAGGAGAGGTTCATTCAACTTTGGGTAGCATCGCAATATAATGGTAAAATGAAAATAAAAATAGGATTGAATGAGGAAGTGCCCTGGAGTCCAATAATATATGGTTATGGGGAGGTAGTTAATGTCTAATCTGGACAAGGGACGGACAGGTCCTGTGGGATCCATGCCTGGTTCATTTTTATGAACGTCAGCTTGTCCACATTGGCTGTAGACAGGCGGCTGCGTTTGTCTGTAATGACGCCCCCTGCCGTGCTGAATACACGTTCAGACAAAACGCTGGCTGCCGGGCAGGCCAGCACCTCCAAGGCATAAAAGGCTAGCTCTGGCCACGTGGACAATTTAGAGACCCAGAAGTTGAATGGGGCCGAACCATCAGTCAGTACGTGGAGGGGTGTGCACACGTACTGTTCCACCATGTTAGTGAAATGTTGCCTCCTGCTAACACGTTGCGTATCAGGTGGTGGTGCAGTTAGCTGTGGCGTGTTGACAAAACTTTTCCACATCTCTGCCATGCTAACCCTGCCCTCAGAGGAGCTGGCCGTGACACAGCTGCCTTGGCGACCTCTTGCTCCTCCTCTGCCTTGGCCTTGGGCTTCCACTTGTTCCCCTGTGACATTTGGGAATGCTCTCAGTAGCGCGTCTACCAACGTGCGCTTGTACTCGCGCATCTTCCTATCACGCTCCAGTGCAGGAAGTAAGGTGGGCACATTGTCTTTGTAGCGTGGATCCAGCAGGGTGGCAACCCAGTAGTCCGCACAGGTTAAAATGTGGGCAACTCTGCTGTCGTTGCGCAGGCACTGCAGCATGTAGTCGCTCATGTGTGCCAGGCTGCCCAGGGATAAGGACAAGCTGTCCTCTGTGGGAGGCGTATCGTCATCGTCCTGCCTTTCCCCCCAGCCACGCACCAGTGATGGACCCGAGCTGCGTTGGGTGCCACCCCGCTGTGACCATGCTTCATCCTCATCCTCCTCCACCTCCTCCTCATCCTCGTCCTCCTCGTCCTCCAGTAGTGGGCCCTGGCTGGCCACATTTGTACCTGGCCTCTGCTGTTGCCAAAAACCTCCCTCTGAGTCACTTCGAAGAGACTGGCCTGAAAGTGCTAAAAATGACCCCTCTTCCTCCTCCTCCTCCTCCTCCTCCTGGGCCACCTCCTCTTCCATCATCGCCCTAAGTGTTTTCTCAAGGAGACATAGAAGTGGTATTGTAACGCTGATAACGGTGTCATCGCCACTGGCCATGTTGGTGGAGTACTCGAAACAGCGCAACAGGGCACACAGGTCTCGCATGGAGGCCCAGTCATTGGTGGTGAAGTGGTGCTGTTCTGTAGTGCGACTGACCCGTGCGTGCTGCAGCTGAAACTCCACTATGGCCTGCTGCTGCTCGCACAGTCTGTCCAGCATGTGCAAGGTGGAGTTCCACCTGGTGGGCACGTCGCATATGAGGCGGTGAGCGGGAAGGCCGAAGTTACGCTGTAGCGCAGACAGGCGAGCAGCAGCAGGATGTGAACGCCGGAAGCGCGAACAGACGGCCCGCACTTTATGCAGCAGCTCTGACATGTCGGGGTAGTTGTGAATGAACTTCTGCACCACCAAATTCAGCACATGCGCCAAGCAAGGGATGTGCGTCAAATTGGCTAGTCCCAGAGCTGCAACGAGATTTCGCCCATTATCACACACCACCAGGCCGGGCTTGAGGCTCACCGGCAGCAACCACTCGTCGGTCTGTTGTTCAATACCCCGCCACAACTCCTGTGCGGTGTGGGGCCTGTCCCCCAAACATATGAGTTTCAGAATGGCCTGCTGACGTTTACCCCGGGCTGTGCTGAAGTTGGTGGTGAAGGTGTGTGGCTGACTGGATGAGCAGGTGGAAGAAGAGGAGGAGGAAGCCGAGAAGGAGGAGGTGGCAACAGGAGGCAAAGAATGTTGCCCTGCGATCCTTGGCGGCGGAAGGACGTGCGCCAAACAGCTCTCCGCCTGGGGCCCAGCTGCCACTACATTTACCCAGTGTGCAGTTAGGGAGATATAGCGTCCCTGGCCGTGCTTACTGGTCCACGTATCTGTGGTTAGGTGGACCTTGCCACAGATGGCGTTGCGCAGTGCACACTTGATTTTATGGGATACTTGGTTGTGCAGGGAAGGCACGGCTCTCTTGGAGAAGTAGTGCCGGCTGGGAACAACATACTGTGGGACAGCAAGCGACATGAGCTGTTTGAAGCTGTCTGTGTCCACCAGCCTAAATGACAGCATTTCATAGGCCAGTAGTTTAGAAATGCTGGCATTCAGGGCCAGGGATCGAGGGTGGCTAGGTGGGAATTTACGCTTTCTATCAAATGTTTGTGAGATGGAGAGCTGAACGCTGGCGTGTGACATGGTTGAGACGCTTGGTGACGGAGGTGGTGGTGGTGGTGTTGGTGGTACATCCCCTGTTTGCTGGGCGGCAGGTGCCAACGTTCCTCCAGAGGCGGAGGAAGAGGCCGAGGCGGCAGCAGCAGAATAGGCCGAGGCGGCAGCAGCAGAAGAGGTAGCAGGGGGAGCCTGAGTGACTTCCTTGGTTTTAAGGTGTTTACTCCACTGCAGTTCATGCTTTGCATGCAGGTGCCTGGTCATGCAGGTTGTGCTCAGGTTCAGAACGTTAATGCCTCGCTTCAGGCTCTGATGGCACAGCGTGCAAACCACTCGGGTCTTGTCGTCAGCACATTGTTTGAAGAAGTGCCATGCCAGGGAACTCCTTGAAGCTGCCTTTGGGGTGCTCGGTCCCAGATGGCGGCGGTCAGTAGCAGGCGGAGTCTCTTGGCGGCGGGTGTTCTGCTTTTGCCCACTGCTCCCTCTTTTGCTACGCTGTTGGCTCGGTCTCACCACTGCCTCTTCCTCCGAACTGTGAAAGTCAGTGGCACGACCTTCATTCCATGTGGGGTCTAGGACCTCATCGTCCCCTGCATCGTCTTCCACCCAGTCTTGATCCCTGACCTCCTGTTCAGTCTGCACACTGCAGAAAGACGCAGCAGTTGGCACCTGTGTTTCGTCATCATCAGAGACGTGCTGAGGTGGTATTCCCATGTCCTCATCATCAGGAAACATAAGTGGTTGTGCGTCAGTGCATTCTATGTCTTTCACCGCTGGGGAAGGGCTAGGTGGATGCCCTTGGGAAACCCTGCCAGCGGAGTCTTCAAACAGCATAAGAGACTGCTGCATAACTTGAGGCTGAGACAGTTTCCCTGGTATGCATGGGGGTGATGTGACAGACTGATGGGGTTGGTTTTCAGGCGCCATCTGTGCGCTTTCTGCAGAAGACTGGGTGGGAGATAATGTGAACGTGCTGGATCCACTGTCGGCCACCCAATTGACTAATGCCTGTACCTGCTCAGGCCTTACCATCCTTAGAACGGCATTGGGCCCCACCATATATCGCTGTAAATTCTGGCGGCTACTGGGACCTGAGGTAGTTGGTACACTAGGACGTGTGGATGTGGCAGAACGGCCACGTCCTCTCCCAGCACCAGAGGGTCCACTAACACCACCACGACCATGTCCACGTCCGCGTCCCTTACTAGATGTTTTTCTCATTGTTATGGTTCACCACAACAACAAATATATTATTTGGCCCAATGTATTGTATTCAAATTCAGCGGGATATAAATTTGAGGCCTAGTATTTAGGCGCTGGGTGACCGGTATGGATTTAGTGACAGAATTAGACTTGGAAATGCCCAGAAGCGTGTGTGTGAAGTTATTCTGAATGACCCAATGTGCACCTTGAATATTATATACCCTTTTTGGGATAGATTTCAAATAGCTCTGATATAGCAGAAACCACTAAATTATGAAATTGCTAAATTGGGAATTGTACTTCAACCCAGAACAAAAAATGTGCTTTGACGGACACTAAATAACTTTCCCAGCTACAACAGGACAACGGTAACGAGAGATTTAGAGGGATTTAAATTTGAGGCCTAGTATTTAGGCGCTGGGTGACAGGTATGGGTTTAGTGACAGAATTAGACTTGGAAATACACAGTAGCGGGTGTGTGTGAAGTTATTCTGAATGACCCAATGTGCACCTTGAATATTATATACCCTTTTAGGGATAGATTTCAAATAGCTCTGATATAGCAGAAACCACTAAATTATGAAATTGCTAAATTGGGAATTGTACTTCAACCCAGAACAAAAAATGTGCTTTGACGGACACTAAATAACTTTCCCAGCTACAACAGGACAACGGTAACGAGAGATTTAGAGGGATTTAAATTTGAGGCCTAGTATTTAGGCGCTGGGTGACAGGTATGGGTTTAGTGACAGAATTAGACTTGGAAATACACAGTAGCGGGTGTGTGTGAAGTTATTCTGAATGACCCTATGTGCACCTTCAATATTATATACCCTTTTATGGATAGATTTCAAATAGCTCTGATATAGCAGAAACCACTAAATTATGAAATTGCTAAATTGGGAATTGTACTTCAACCCAGAACAAAAAATGTGCTTTGACGGGCACTAAATAACTTTCCCAGCTACAACAGGACAACGGTAACGAGAGATTTAGAGGGATTTAAATTTGAGGCCTAGTATTTAGGCGCTGGGTGACAGGTATGGGTTTAGTGACAGAATTAGACTTGGAAATACACAGTAGCGGGTGTGTGTGAAGTTATTCTGAATGACCCTATGTGCACCTTCAATATTATATACCCTTTTATGGATAGATTTCAAATAGCTCTGATATAGCAGAAACCACTAAATTATGAAATTGCTAAATTGGGAATTGTACTTCAACCCAGAACAAAAAATGTGCTTTGACGGGCACTAAATAACTTTCCCAGCTACAACAGGACAACGGTAACGAGAGATTTAGAGGGATTTAAATTTGAGGCCTAGTATTTAGGCGCTGGGTGACAGGTATGGGTTTAGTGACAGAATTAGACTTGGAAATACACAGTAGCGGGTGTGTGTGAAGTTATTCTGAATGACCCTATGTGCACCTTCAATATTATATACCCTTTTATGGATAGATTTCAAATAGCTCTGATATAGCAGAAACCACTAAATTATGAAATTGCTAAATTGGGAATTGTACTTCAACCCAGAACAAAAAATGTGCTTTGACGGACACTAAATAACTTTCCCAGCTACAACAGGACAACGGTAACGAGAGATTTAGAGGGATTTAAATTTGAGGCCTAGTATTTAGGCGCTGGGTGACAGGTATGGGTTTAGTGACAGAATTAGACTTGGAAATACACAGTAGCGGGTGTGTGTGAAGTTATTCTGAATGACCCAATGTGCACCTTCAATATTATATACCCTTTTAGGGATAGATTTCAAATAGCTCTGATATAGCAGAAACCACTAAATTATGAAATTGCTAAATTGGGAATTGTACTTCAACCCAGAACAAAAAATGTGCTTTGACGGACACTAAATAACTTTCCCAGCTACAACAGGACAACGGTAACGAGAGATTTAGAGGGATTTAAATTTGAGGCCTAGTATTTAGGCGCTGGGTGACAGGTATGGGTTTAGTGACAGAATTAGACTTGGAAATACACAGTAGCGGGTGTGTGTGAAGTTATTCTGAATGACCCTATGTGCACCTTCAATATTATATACCCTTTTATGGATAGATTTCAAATAGCTCTGATATAGCAGAAACCACTAAATTATGAAATTGCTAAATTGGGAATTGTACTTCAACCCAGAACAAAAAATGTGCTTTGACGGGCACTAAATAACTTTCCCAGCTACAACAGGACAACGGTAACGAGAGATTTAGAGGGATTTAAATTTGAGGCCTAGTATTTAGGCGCTGGGTGACAGGTATGGGTTTAGTGACAGAATTAGACTTGGAAATACACAGTAGCGGGTGTGTGTGAAGTTATTCTGAATGACCCTATGTGCACCTTCAATATTATATACCCTTTTATGGATAGATTTCAAATAGCTCTGATATAGCAGAAACCACTAAATTATGAAATTGGTAAATTGGGAATTGTACTTCAACCCAGAACAAAAAATGTGCTTTGACGGGCACTAAATAACTTTCCCAGCTACAACAGGACAACGGTAACGAGAGATTTAGAGGGATTTAAATTTGAGGCCTAGTATTTAGGCGCTGGGTGACAGGTATGGGTTTAGTGACAGAATTAGACTTGGAAATACACAGTAGCGGGTGTGTGTGAAGTTATTCTGAATGACCCTATGTGCACCTTCAATATTATATACCCTTTTATGGATAGATTTCAAATAGCTCTGATATAGCAGAAACCACTAAATTATGAAATTGGTAAATTGGGAATTGTACTTCAACCCAGAACAAAAAATGTGCTTTGACGGACACTAAATAACTTTCCCAGCTACAACAGGACAACGGTAACGAGAGATTTAGAGGGATTTAAATTTGAGGCCTAGTATTTAGGCGCTGGGTGACAGGTATGGGTTTAGTGACAGAATTAGACTTGGAAATACACAGTAGCGGGTGTGTGTGAAGTTATTCTGAATGACCCTATGTGCACCTTCAATATTATATACCCTTTTAGGGATAGATTTCAAATAGCTCTGATATAGCAGAAACCACTAAATTATGAAATTGCTAATTGGGAATTGTACTTCAACCCAGAACAAAAAATGTGCTTTGACGGACACTAAATATCTTGCCCAGCAACAACAGTACAGCGGTGGGTAACGAGAGATTTAGAGGGAATTAAATTTGAGGCCTAGTATTTAGGCGCTGGGTCACCGGTATGGATTTAGTGACAGAATTAGACTTGGAAATACACAGTAGCGGGTGTGTGTGAAGTTATTCTGAATGACCCTATGTGCACCTTCAATATTATATACCCTTTTATGGATAGATTTCAAATAGCTCTGATATAGCAGGAACCACTAAATTATGAAATTGCTAAATTGGGAATTGTACTTCAACCCAGAACAAAAAATGTGCTTTGACGGGCACTAAATAACTTTCCCAGCTACAACAGGACAACGGTAACGAGAGATTTAGAGGGATTTAAATTTGAGGCCTAGTATTTAGGCGCTGGGTGACAGGTATGGGTTTAGTGACAGAATTAGACTTGGAAATACACAGTAGCGGGTGTGTGTGAAGTTATTCTGAATGACCCTATGTGCACCTTCAATATTATATACCCTTTTATGGATAGATTTCAAATAGCTCTGATATAGCAGAAACCACTAAATTATGAAATTGGTAAATTGGGAATTGTACTTCAACCCAGAACAAAAAATGTGCTTTGACGGACACTAAATAACTTTCCCAGCTACAACAGGACAACGGTAACGAGAGATTTAGAGGGATTTAAATTTGAGGCCTAGTATTTAGGCGCTGGGTGACAGGTATGGGTTTAGTGACAGAATTAGACTTGGAAATACACAGTAGCGGGTGTGTGTGAAGTTATTCTGAATGACCCTATGTGCACCTTCAATATTATATACCCTTTTATGGATAGATTTCAAATAGCTCTGATATAGCAGAAACCACTAAATTATGAAATTGCTAAATTGGGAATTGTACTTCAACCCAGAACAAAAAATGTGCTTTGACGGACACTAAATATCTTGCCCAGCAACAACAGTACAGCGGTGGGTAACGAGAGATTTAGAGGGAATTAAATTTGAGGCCTAGTATTTAGGCGCTGGGTCACCGGTATGGATTTAGTGACAGAATTAGACTTGGAAATACACAGTAGCGGGTGTGTGTGAAGTTATTCTGAATGACCCTATGTGCACCTTCAATATTATATACCCTTTTATGGATAGATTTCAAATAGCTCTGATATAGCAGAAACCACTAAATTATGAAATTGCTAAATTGGGAATTGTACTTCAACCCAGAACAAAAAATGTGCTTTGACGGACACTAAATATCTTGCCCAGCAACAACAGTACAGCGGTGGGTAACGAGAGATTTAGAGGGAATTAAATTTGAGGCCTAGTATTTAGGCGCTGGGTCACCGGTATGGATTTAGTGACAGAATTAGACTTGGAAATACACAGTAGCGGGTGTGTGTGAAGTTATTCTGAATGACCCTATGTGCACCTTCAATATTATATACCCTTTTATGGATAGATTTCAAATAGCTCTGATATAGCAGGAACCACTAAATTATGAAATTGCTAAATTGGGAATTGTACTTCAACCCAGAACAAAAAATGTGCTTTGACGGGCACTAAATAACTTTCCCAGCTACAACAGGACAACGGTAACGAGAGATTTAGAGGGATTTAAATTTGAGGCCTAGTATTTAGGCGCTGGGTGACAGGTATGGGTTTAGTGACAGAATTAGACTTGGAAATACACAGTAGCGGGTGTGTGTGAAGTTATTCTGAATGACCCTATGTGCACCTTCAATATTATATACCCTTTTTGGGATAGATTTCAAATAGCTCTGATATAGCAGGAACCACTAAATTATGAAATTGCTAAATTGGGAATTGTATTTCAACCCAGAACAAGAAATGTGCTTGAACGGACACTAAATAACTCGCCCAGCTACAGCACTAGGGACAGATTTAGCTGGATATAAATTTGAGGCCTAGTATTTAGGCGCTGGGTGACCGGTATGGATTTAGTGACAGAATTAGACTGGGATATGGCCAAAAAATGAACAGACTATTGCTGGTTAAATGCACTTGGTGTGACAGCTTCACCCTGATGTAGGCTTTAGCCAAAAAACAACCACACCATTGAGGGTTAAATGCACTTGGTGACAGGCGCAGCTTGCCCCTGATTTTGTATATGGCCAAAAAATGAACAGACTATTGCTGGTTAAATGCACTTGGTGTGACAGCTTCACCCTGATGTAGGCTTTAGCCAAAAAACAACCACACCATTGAGGGTTAAATGCACTTGGTGACAGGCGCAGCTTGCCCCTGATTTTGTATATGGCCAAAAAATGAACAGACTATTGCTGGTTAAATGCACTTGGTGTGACAGCTTCACCCTGATGTAGGCTTTAGCCAAAAAACAACCACACCATTGAGGGTTAAATGCACTTGGTGACAGGCGCAGCTTGCCCCTGATTTTGTATATGGCCAAAAAATGAACAGACTATTGCTGGTTAAATGCACTTGGTGTGACAGCTTCACCCTGATGTAGGCTTTAGCCAAAAAACAACCACACCATTGAGGGTTAAATGCACTTGGTCGCAGCTTGTGCTGGCGCACCACAAGACACAAAATGGCCGCCGATCACCCCAGAAAAATGAGACTGACAAACGGTCTGTGCAGCCTAAAAACAGTGAGCAATTGAGGATCAGCAGCTCAATGGTCCACAGCTGCAGATCGATCAGTTAATCAAGTCCTTTGGAGGAGTTAATCTGCCTAATCTCGCCCTACTGTCGCAGCCGCAACCTCTCCCTACGCTAATCAGAGCAGAGTGACGGGCGGCGCTATGTGACTCCAGCTTAAATAGAGGCTGGGTCACATGGTGCTCTGGCCAATCACAGCCATGCCAATAGTAGGCATGGCTGTGATGGCCTCTTGGGGCAAGTAGTATGACGCTTGTTGATTGGCTGCTTTGCAGCCTTTCAAAAAGCGCCAAGAAAGCGTCACAAAAGCGCGAAGAAAGCGACGAACACCGAACCCGAACCCGGACTTTTACGAAAATGTCCGGGTTCGGGTCCGTGTCACGGACACCCCAAAATTCGGTACGAACCCGAACTATACAGTTCGAGTTCGCTCATCCCTAACCACAGCCCAACCCCAATCCCCACCCCCCAGCCCCCCCATACAAATAATCCACCACATTGTGGTAGATTTCTCTCCTATGACCATCCCTCCCACACTCCCCCCCGCTCAGCCACCCCTATTAGGAAGCGAAGAGAAAGAAATTTAGGGGTATAGGCCCCTTATAACCATTTTTGTTCCCACCACATCCTAAAACAATTAAATCATGAATTATTTCGTTCAAGCCAGTCCGCGGCTTCTTCCGAGGTGTCAAAAAATAAGATTTTGTCATTGAAAATAATCCGCAATTTTGCTGGGAACATAAGAGAATATTTAATATCCCTTTCTCTTAGCCTCTTTTTGACACTCTATCTTAATTGTACATTATAGAAAGTTTAAACTGCTACCCTCTTTTGCCTATCTGAACACCTTTACAATGACTGATGCATATATACGGAGCTCATTTTCTATTTAAAGATGATCCTATTGCAGAGTGGGCACCATAACCTCCAGGTGCCTGGTGTTTTAGACAGCGGACATCTAGGGGTAACGCCAATCATGGAAACTTAACCTCTTAGATTCTGTGGTCAATTGTGACCATGATATCTGAGAGGGCTTTCTCTGAAAGTGCTGCATTCCCAGAGCCCATATGCCTATAGAGGGAGCTATTCAGTTGCTATCAAAGCCCCAGGCTCTGTGAAAGATCTCAGGTCTTCTACAGAAATGTCCCCAGGCAAGGTTCTGTAGGAACACAATGAAACTCCCATAGGCTGGAATGGAAATTCAGGGTATTTAGGTTATATATCCATTTACTCTCCTTACGTGACATCAATTTAATATAGTTGCCTCCTCTGGGATCCTGCCTTACTTGTTCTATGCCTCCATAGGAGGAACCTTCAAATCTACCCTTGTGTTTCTTAGTGAAGTGGCGTGATAATGGATGACCATCAAACTTCTTATTAATGTTTTTTATATGTTCCTATATTCTGATTTTTTAAGTACACGTTTGGTCCCCCCCCCACATAAATCTTTCCACAGGGACATTTTATATGATAAATAATCCCCTTCGAGTAACTTGTGAGATTATTTTTAATTTTATATGTGTTCTTTCCAGCAGTAATTTCCTTTATGGTTTCTTTTTGTCTTGATGCTAGGCAGGCCTTACATGTTCTACGTGGAAAAAAACAGTTTTTGTCATCAGGCATAGATGGTTTCTTTCTATTTCCACCATTTTTTGTTCTAATGGATGGAGCTATTATGTTTCCCAGGTTTTTTGACTTCCTAAAAATAAATTTTGGTACCCTGGGTAATTTTTCCCCAATAACTTTGTCATGCTTTTTTTTTAATAATTTGTCTAAATTGGAATTCTTTTACATGATACTGAGTTATTATAGGTATATTGAAATCAGGGATGTCATTTAGTTTGTTATTTTCGGTCTCATTAGTTTTATCTTTATTTTTTTGTACAAGTGATTTCCGCTCTATTTGTAGGCCTTCGTGTTTGATTTTTTCAAGTTCAGTCACATTATACCCTTTTTCCCCAAAAATTTTTGGTAGGTTGTTTGCCTCACATTCAAACTGCTGACTCAGGGTACAGTTCCTTCTCAAACGGATGTATTGACTGCGTGGAATATTAATAAGCCAGTCCGGAAGGTGGCACCTATTCAGAGAGATAAAACTGTTACTGTCTGTGGGCTTGGAGTACATCTGAGTAGAGTTGAGCGAACACCTGGATGTTCGGGTTCGAGAAGTTCGGCCGAACATCCCGGAAATGTTCGGGTTCGGGATCCGAACCCGATCCGAACTTCGTCCCGAACCCGAACCCCATTGAAGTCAATGGGGACCCGAACTTTTCGGCACTAAAAAGGCTGTAAAACAGCCCAGGAAAGAGCTAGAGGGCTGCAAAAGGCAGCAACATGTAGGTAAATCCCCTGCAAACAAATGTGGATAGGGAAATGAATTAAAATAAAAATTAAATAAATAAAAATTAACCAAAATCAATTGGAGAGAGGTTCCATAGCAGAGAATCTGGCTTCCCGTCACCCACCACTGGAACAGTCCATTCTCAGATATTTAGGCCCCGGCACCCAGGCAGAGGAGAGAGGTCCCGTAACAGAGAATCTGTCTTCATGTCAGCAGAGAATTAGTCTGCATGTCATAGCAGAGAATGAGGCTTCACGTCAGCCACCACTGCAACAGTCCATTGGCATATATTTAGGCCCAGCACCCAGGCAGAGGAGGGAGGTCCCGTAACAGAGAATCTGTCTTCATGTCAGCAGAGAATTAGTCTGCATGTCATAGCAGAGAATGAGGCTTCACGTCAGCCACCACTGCAACAGTCCATTGGCATATATTTAGGCCCAGCACACACACAGGCAGAGGAGAGAGGTCCCGTAACAGAGAATCTGGCTTCATGTCAGCAGAGAATCAGTCTGCATGTCATAGCAGAGAATGAGGCTTCACGTCAGCCACCACTGCAACAGTCCATTGGCATATATTTAGGCCCAGCACACACACAGGCAGAGGAGAGAGGTCCCGTAACAGAGAATCTGGCTTCATGTCAGCAGAGAATCAGTCTGCATGTCATAGCAGAGAATGAGGCTTCACGTCAGCCACCACTGCAACAGTCCATTGGCATATATTTAGGCCCAGCACACACACAGGCAGAGGAGAGAGGTCCCGTAACAGAGAATCTGTCTTCATGTCAGCAGAGAATTAGTCTGCATGTCATAGCAGAGAATGAGGCTTCACGTCAGCCACCACTGCAACAGTCCATTGGCATATATTTAGGCCCAGCACACACACAGGCAGAGGAGAGAGGTCCCGTAACAGAGAATCTGGCTTCATGTCAGCAGAGAATCAGTCTGCATGTCATAGCAGAGAATGAGGCTTCACGTCAGCCACCACTGCAACAGTCCATTGGCATATATTTAGGCCCAGCACACACACAGGCAGAGGAGAGAGGTCCCGTAACAGAGAATCTGTCTTCATGTCAGCAGAGAATTAGTCTGCATGTCATAGCAGAGAATGAGGCTTCACGTCAGCCACCACTGCAACAGTCCATTGGCATATATTTAGGCCCAGCACACACACAGGCAGAGGAGAGAGGTCCCGTAACAGAGAATCTGGCTTCATGTCAGCAGAGAATCAGTCTGCATGTCATAGCAGAGAATGAGGCTTCACGTCAGCCACCACTGCAACAGTCCATTGGCATATATTTAGGCCCAGCACACACACAGGCAGAGGAGAGAGGTCCCGTAACAGAGAATCTGGCTTCATGTCAGCAGAGAATCAGTCTGCATGTCATAGCAGAGAATGAGGCTTCACGTCAGCCACCACTGCAACAGTCCATTTGCATATATTTAGGCCCAGCACACACACAGGCAGAGGAGAGAGGTCCCGTAACAGAGAATCTGTCTTCATGTCAGCAGAGAATCAGTCTGCATGTCATAGCAGAGAATGAGGCTTCACGTCAGCCACCACTGCAACAGTCCATTGGCATATATTTAGGCCCAGCACCCAGGCAGAGGAGGGAGGTCCCGTAACAGAGAATCTGTCTTCATGTCAGCAGAGAATTAGTCTGCATGTCATAGCAGAGAATGAGGCTTCACGTCAGCCACCACTGCAACAGTCCATTGGCATATATTTAGGCCCAGCACACACACAGGCAGAGGAGAGAGGTCCCATAACAGAGAATCTGGCTTCATGTCAGCAGAGAATCAGTCTGCATGTCATAGCAGAGAATGAGGCTTCACGTCAGCCACCACTGCAACAGTCCATTGGCATATATTTAGGCCCAGCACACACACAGGCAGAGGAGAGAGGTCCCGTAACAGAGAATCTGGCTTCATGTCAGCAGAGAATCAGTCTGCATGTCATAGCAGAGAATGAGGCTTCACGTCAGCCACCACTGCAACAGTCCATTGGCATATATTTAGGCCCAGCACACACACAGGCAGAGGAGAGAGGTCCCGTAACAGAGGATCTGGCTTCATGTCAGCAGAGAATCAGTCTGCATGTCATAGCAGAGAATCAGGCTTCACGTCAGCCACCACTGCAACAGTCCATTGTCATAAATTTAGGCCCAGCACCCAGGCAGAGGAGAGAGGTCCCGTAACAGACAATCTGGCTTCATGTCAGCAGAGAATTAGTCTGCATGTCATAGCAGAGAATCAGGCTTCATGTCAGCCACCACTGCAACAGTCCATTGGCATATATTTAGGCCTAGCACACAGGCAGAGGAGAGGTTCATTCAACTTTGGGTAGCCTCGCAATATAATGGTAAAATGAAAATAAAAATAGGATTGAATGAGGAAGTGCCCTGGAGTCCAATAATATATGGTTATGGGGAGGTAGTTAATGTCTAATCTGGACAAGGGACGGACAGGTCCTGTGGGATCCATGCCTGGTTCATTTTTATGAACGTCAGCTTGTCCACATTGGCTGTAGACAGGCGGCTGCGTTTGTCTGTAATGACGCCCCCTGCCGTGCTGAATACACGTTCAGACAAAACGCTGGCTGCCGGGCAGGCCAGCACCTCCAAGGCATAAAAGGCTAGCTCTGGCCACGTGGACAATTTAGAGACCCAGAAGTTGAATGGGGCCGAACCATCAGTCATTACGTGGAGGGGTGTGCACACGTACTGTTCCACCATGTTAGTGAAATGTTGCCTCCTGCTAACACGTTGCGTATCAGGTGGTGGTGCAGTTAGCTGTGGCGTGTTGACAAAAGTTTTCCACATCTCTGCCATGCTAACCCTGCCCTCAGAGGAGCTGGCCGTGACACAGCTGCCTTGGCGACCTCTTGCTCCTCCTCTGCCTTGGCCTTGGGCTTCCACTTGTTCCCCTGTGACATTTGGGAATGCTCTCAGTAGCGTGTCTACCAACGTGCGCTTGTACTCGCGCATCTTCCTATCACGCTCCAGTGCAGGAAGTAAGGTGGGCACATTGTCTTTGTACCGTGGATCCAGCAGGGTGGCAACCCAGTAGTCCGCACAGGTTAAAATGTGGGCAACTCTGCTGTCGTTGCGCAGGCACTGCAGCATGTAGTCGCTCATGTGTGCCAGGCTGCCCAGGGGTAAGGACAAGCTGTCCTCTGTGGGAGGCGTATCGTCATCGTCCTGCCTTTCCCCCCAGCCACGCACCAGTGATGGACCCGAGCTGCGTTGGGTGCCACCCCGCTGTGACCATGCTTCATCCTCATCCTCCTCCACCTCCTCCTCGTCCTCCTCGTCCTCCAGTAGTGGGCCCTGGCTGGCCACATTTGTACCTGGCCTCTGCTGTTGCCAAAAACCTCCCTCTGAGTCACTTCGAAGAGACTGGCCTGAAAGTGCTAAAAATGACCCCTCTTCCTCCTCCTCCTCCTCCTCCTCCTCCTGGGCCACCTCCTCTTCCATCATCGCCCTAAGTGTTTTCTCAAGGAGACATAGAAGTGGTATTGTAACGCTGATAACGGTGTCATCGCCACTGGCCATGTTGGTGGAGTACTCGAAACAGCGCAACAGGGCACACAGGTCTCGCATGGAGGCCCAGTCATTGGTGGTGAAGTGGTGCTGTTCTGTAGTGCGACTGACCCGTGCGTGCTGCAGCTGAAACTCCACTATGGCCTGCTGCTGCTCGCACAGTCTGTCCAGCATGTGCAAGGTGGAGTTCCACCTGGTGGGCACGTCGCATATGAGGCGGTGAGCGGGGAGGCCGAAGTTACGCTGTAGCGCAGACAGGCGAGCAGCAGCAGGATGTGAACGCCGGAAGCGCGAACAGACGGCCCGCACTTTATGCAGCAGCTCTGACATGTCGGGGTAGTTGTGAATGAACTTCTGCACCACCAAATTCAGCACATGCGCCAAGCAAGGGATGTGCGTCAAATTGGCTAGTCCCAGAGCTGCAACGAGATTTCGCCCATTATCACACACCACCAGGCCGGGCTTGAGGCTCACCGGCAGCAACCACTCGTCGGTCTGTTGTTCTATACCCCGCCACAACTCCTGTGCGGTGTGGGGCCTGTCCCCCAAACATATGAGTTTCAGAATGGCCTGCTGACGTTTACCCCGGGCTGTGCTGAAGTTGGTGGTGAAGGTGTGTGGCTGACTGGATGAGCAGGTGGAAGAAGAGGAGGAGGAAGCCGAGAAGGAGGAGGTGGCAACAGGAGGCAAAGAATGTTGCCCTGCGATCCTTGGCGGCGGAAGGACGTGCGCCAAACAGCTCTCCGCCTGGGGCCCAGCTGCCACTACATTTACCCAGTGTGCAGTTAGGGAGATATAGCGTCCCTGGCCGTGCTTACTGGTCCACGTATCTGTGGTTAGGTGGACCTTGCTACAGATGGCGTTGCGCAGTGCACACTTGATTTTATCGGATACTTGGTTGTGCAGGGAAGGCACGGCTCTCTTGGAGAAGTAGTGCCGGCTGGGAACAACATACTGTGGGACAGCAAGCGACATGAGCTGTTTGAAGCTGTCTGTGTCCACCAGCCTAAATGACAGCATTTCATAGGCCAGTAGTTTAGAAATGCTGGCATTCAGGGCCAGGGATCGAGGGTGGCTAGGTGGGAATTTACGCTTTCTATCAAATGTTTGTGAGATGGAGAGCTGAACGCTGGCGTGTGACATGGTTGAGACGCTTGGTGACGGAGGTGGTGGTGGTGGTGTTGGTGGTACATCCCCTGTTTGCTGGGCGGCAGGTGCCAACGTTCCTCCAGAGGCGGAGGAAGAGGCCGAGGCGGCAGCAGCAGAATAGGCCGAGGCGGCAGCAGCAGAAGAGGTAGCAGGGGGAGCCTGAGTGACTTCCTTGGTTTTAAGGTGTTTACTCCACTGCAGTTCATGCTTTGCATGCAGGTGCCTGGTCATGCAGGTTGTGCTCAGGTTCAGAACGTTAATGCCTCGCTTCAGGCTCTGATGGCACAGCGTGCAAACCACTCGGGTCTTGTCGTCAGCACATTGTTTGAAGAAGTGCCATGCCAGGGAACTCCTTGAAGCTGCCTTTGGGGTGCTCGGTCCCAGATGGCGGCGGTCAGTAGCAGGCGGAGTCTCTTGGCGGCGGGTGTTCTGCTTTTGCCCACTGCTCCCTCTTTTGCTACGCTGTTGGCTCGGTCTCACCACTGCCTCTTCCTCCGAACTGTGAAAGTCAGTGGCACGACCTTCATTCCATGTGGGGTCTAGGACCTCATCGTCCCCTGCATCGTCTTCCACCCAGTCTTGATCCCTGACCTCCTGTTCAGTCTGCACACTGCAGAAAGACGCAGCAGTTGGCACCTGTGTTTCGTCATCATCAGAGACATGCTGAGGTGGTATTCCCATGTCCTCATCATCAGGAAACATAAGTGGTTGTGCGTCAGTGCATTCTATGTCTTTCACCGCTGGGGAAGGGCTAGGTGGATGCCCTTGGGAAACCCTGCCAGCGGAGTCTTCAAACAGCATAAGAGACTGCTGCATAACTTGAGGCTGAGACAGTTTCCCTGGTATGCATGGGGGTGATGTGACAGACTGATGGGGTTGGTTTTCAGGCGCCATCTGTGCGCTTTCTGCAGAAGACTGGGTGGGAGATAATGTGAACGTGCTGGATCCACTGTCGGCCACCCAATTGACTAATGCCTGTACCTGCTCAGGCCTTACCATCCTTAGAACGGCATTGGGCCCCACCATATATCGCTGTAAATTCTGGCGGCTACTGGGACCTGAGGTAGTTGGTACACTAGGACGTGTGGATGTGGCAGAACGGCCACGTCCTCTCCCAGCACCAGAGGGTCCACTAACACCACCACGACCATGTCCACGTCCGCGTCCCTTACTAGATGTTTTTCTCATTGTTATGGTTCACCACAACAACAAATATATTATTTGGCCCAATGTATTGTATTCAAATTCAGCGGGATATAAATTTGAGGCCTAGTATTTAGGCGCTGGGTGACCGGTATGGATTTAGTGACAGAATTAGACTTGGAAATGCACAGAAGCGTGTGTGTGAAGTTATTCTGAATGACCCTATGTGCACCTTGAATATTATATACCCTTTTAGGGATAGATTTCAAATAGCTCTGATATAGCAGAAACCACTAAATTATGAAATTGCTAAATTGGGAATTGTATTTCAACTTAGAACAAGAAATGTGCTTGAACGGACACTAAATAACTCGCCCAGCTACAGCACTAAGGACAGATTTAGCTGGATATAAATTTGAGGCCTAGTATTTAGGCGCTGGGTGACAGGTATGGGTTTAGTGACAGAATTAGACTTGGAAATGCACAGTAGCGGGTGTGTGAAGTTATTCTGAATGTCCCTATGTGCACCTTCAATATGATCTACCCTTTTAGGGATAGATTTCAAATAGCTCTGATATAGCAGAAACCACTAAATTATGAAATTGCTAAATTGGGAATTGTATTTCAACCCAGAACAAGAAATGTGCTTGAACGGACACTAAATAACTCGCCCAGCTACAGCACTAAGGACAGATTTAGCTGGATATAAATTTGAGGCCTAGTATTTAGGCGCTGGGTGACAGGTATGGGTTTAGTGACAGAATTAGACTTGGAAATACACAGTAGCGGGTGTGTGTGAAGTTATTCTGAATGACCCAATGTGCACCTTGAATATTATATACCCTTTTAGGGATAGATTTCAAATAGCTCTGATATAGCAGAAACCACTAAATTATGAAATTGCTAAATTGGGAATTGTATTTCAACCCAGAACAAGAAATGTGCTTGAACGGACACTAAATAACTCGCCCAGCTACAGCACTAAGGACAGATTTAGCTGGATATAAATTTGAGGCCTAGTATTTAGGCGCTGGGTGACAGGTATGGGTTTAGTGACAGAATTAGACTTGGAAATGCACAGTAGCGGGTGTGTGAAGTTATTCTGAATGTCCCTATGTGCACCTTCAATATGATCTACCCTTTTAGGGATAGATTTCAAATAGCTCTGATATAGCAGAAACCACTAAATTATGAAATTGCTAAATTGGGAATTGTATTTCAACCCAGAACAAGAAATGTGCTTGAACGGACACTAAATAACTCGCCCAGCTACAGCACTAAGGACAGATTTAGCTGGATATAAATTTGAGGCCTAGTATTTAGGCGCTGGGTGACAGGTATGGGTTTAGTGACAGAATTAGACTTGGAAATACACAGTAGCGGGTGTGTGTGAAGTTATTCTGAATGACCCAATGTGCACCTTGAATATTATATACCCTTTTAGGGATAGATTTCAAATAGCTCTGATATAGCAGAAACCACTAAATTATGAAATTGCTAAATTGGGAATTGTATTTCAACCCAGAACAAGAAATGTGCTTGAACGGACACTAAATAACTCGCCCAGCTACAGCACTAAGGACAGATTTAGCTGGATATAAATTTGAGGCCTAGTATTTAGGCGCTGGGTGACAGGTATGGGTTTAGTGACAGAATTAGACTTGGAAATGCACAGTAGCGGGTGTGTGAAGTTATTCTGAATGTCCCTATGTGCACCTTCAATATGATCTACCCTTTTAGGGATAGATTTCAAATAGCTCTGATATAGCAGAAACCACTAAATTATGAAATTGCTAAATTGGGAATTGTATTTCAACCCAGAACAAGAAATGTGCTTGAACGGACACTAAATAACTCGCCCAGCTACAGCACTAAGGACAGATTTAGCTGGATATAAATTTGAGGCCTAGTATTTAGGCGCTGGGTGACAGGTATGGGTTTAGTGACAGAATTAGACTTGGAAATACACAGTAGCGGGTGTGTGTGAAGTTATTCTGAATGACCCAATGTGCACCTTGAATATTATATACCCTTTTAGGGATAGATTTCAAATAGCTCTGATATAGCAGAAACCACTAAATTATGAAATTGCTAAATTGGGAATTGTATTTCAACCCAGAACAAGAAATGTGCTTGAACGGACACTAAATAACTCGCCCAGCTACAGCACTAAGGACAGATTTAGCTGGATATAAATTTGAGGCCTAGTATTTAGGCGCTGGGTGACAGGTATGGGTTTAGTGACAGAATTAGACTTGGAAATACACAGTAGCGGGTGTGTGTGAAGTTATTCTGAATGACCCAATGT
The DNA here is from genome assembly GCF_014858855.1 of Bufo gargarizans. Taxonomy (NCBI): domain Eukaryota; kingdom Metazoa; phylum Chordata; class Amphibia; order Anura; family Bufonidae; genus Bufo; species Bufo gargarizans. Next base: position 421,452,121 of record NC_058080.1, on the reverse strand, counting down.
GCACCTTGAATATTATATACCCTTTTAGGGATAGATTTCAAATAGCTCTGATATAGCAGAAACCACTAAATTATGAAATTGCTAAATTGGGAATTGTATTTCAACCCAGAACAAGAAATGTGCTTGAACGGACACTAAATAACTCGCCCAGCTACAGCACTAAGGACAGATTTAGCTGGATATAAATTTGAGGCCTAGTATTTAGGCGCTGGGTGACAGGTATGGGTTTAGTGACAGAATTAGACTTGGAAATGCACAGTAGCGGGTGTGTGAAGTTATTCTGAATGTCCCTATGTGCACCTTCAATATGATCTACCCTTTTAGGGATAGATTTCAAATAGCTCTGATATAGCAGAAACCACTAAATTATGAAATTGCTCAATTGGGAATTGTATTTCAACCCAGAACAAGAAATGTGCTTGAACGGACACTAAATAACTCGCCCAGCTACAGCACTAAGGACAGATTTAGCTGGATATAAATTTGAGGCCTAGTATTTAGGCGCTGGGTGACAGGTATGGGTTTAGTGACAGAATTAGACTTGGAAATACACAGTAGCGGGTGTGTGTGAAGTTATTCTGAATGACCCAATGTGCACCTTGAATATTATATACCCTTTTAGGGATAGATTTCAAATAGCTCTGATATAGCAGAAACCACTAAATTATGAAATTGCTAAATTGGGAATTGTATTTCAACCCAGAACAAGAAATGTGCTTGAACGGACACTAAATAACTCGCCCAGCTACAGCACTAAGGACAGATTTAGCTGGATATAAATTTGAGGCCTAGTATTTAGGCGCTGGGTGACAGGTATGGGTTTAGTGACAGAATTAGACTTGGAAATGCACAGTAGCGGGTGTGTGAAGTTATTCTGAATGTCCCTATGTGCACCTTCAATATGATCTACCCTTTTAGGGATAGATTTCAAATAGCTCTGATATAGCAGAAACCACTAAATTATGAAATTGCTAAATTGGGAATTGTATTTCAACCCAGAACAAGAAATGTGCTTGAACGGACACTAAATAACTCGCCCAGCTACAGCACTAACGACAGATTTAGCTGGATATGAATTTGAGGCCTAGTATTTAGGCGCTGGGTGACAGGTATGGGTTTAGTGACAGAATTAGACTTGGAAATGCACAGTAGCGGGTGTGTGAAGTTTTTCTGAATGACCCTATGTGCACCTTGAATATTATATACCCTTTTAGGGATAGATTTCAAATAGCTCTGATACAGCAGAAACCACTAAATTTTTAAATTGCTAAATTGGGAATTGTATTTCAACCCAGAACAAAAAATGTGCTTTGACGGACACTAAATAACTTTCCCAGCCACAACAGGACAGCGGTAACGAGAGATTTAGCGGGATATAAATTTGAGGCCTAGTATTTAGGCGCTGGGTGACCGGTATGGATTTAGTGACAGAATTAGACTGGGATATGGCCAAAAAATAACCACACTATTGCTGGTTAAATGCACTTGGTGATGGGCGCAGCTTGCCCCTGATGTAGTATATGGCCAAAAAATGAACAGACTATTGCTGGTTAAATGCACTTGGTGTGATAGCTTGACCAACCACACTACTGAGGGTTAAATGCACTTGGTGACGGGCGCAGCTTGCCCCTGATGTAGTATATGGCCAAAAAATAAACAGACTATTGCTGGTTAAATGCACTTGGTGTGACAGCTTCACCCTGATGTAGGCTTTAGCCAAAAAACAAACGCACCATTGAGGGTTAAATGCACTTGGTGACAGGCGCAGCTTGCCCCTGATTTTGTATATGGCCAAAAAATAAACAGACTATTGCTGGTTAAATGCACTTGGTGTGACAGCTTCACCCTGATGTAGGCTTTAGCCAAAAAACAACCACACCATTGAGGGTTAAATGCACTTGGTCGCAGCTTGTGCTGGCGCACCACAAGACACAAAATGGCCGCCGATCACCCCAGAAAAATGTGACTGACAAACGGTCTGTGCAGCCTAAAAACAGTGAGCAATTGAGGATCAGCAGCTCAATGATCCACAGCTGCAGATCGATCAGTTAATCAAGTCCTTTGGAGGAGTTAATCTGCCTAACCTCGCCCTACTGTCGCAGCCGCAACCTCTCCCTACGCTAATCAGAGCAGAGTGACGGGCGGCGCTATGTGACTCCAGCTTAAATAGAGGCTGGGTCACATGGTGCTCTGGCCAATCACAGCCATGCCAATAGTAGGCATGGCTGTGATGGCCTCTTGGGGCAAGTAGTATGACGCTTGTTGATTGGCTGCTTTGCAGCCTTTCAAAAAGCGCCAAGAAAGCGTCACAAAAGCGCGAAGAAAGCGACGAACACCGAACCCGAACCCGGACTTTTACGAAAATGTCCGGGTTCGGGTCCGTGTCACGGACACCCCAAAATTCGGTACGAACCCGAACTATACAGTTCGAGTTCGCTCATCCCTACATCTGAGTCAATATTTTATTATTCTGAATTTTAATGGTTAAGTCTAGGAAACGTATTTCCAGAGTACTGTAGATAGGCGTAAATTGTAGATAAAATTCATTTTTATTGATTTCCTTTAAAAAATTCTGTAGGGATGGTTCACCCCCTTTCCATATAAAAACAATATCATCAATAAATCTCCGCCAGAGGACCAGATTCGCGCAGAGCACACCACTGGTGAAGATGGTGGATTCCTCCCACCTCCCCATATATAAATTGGCAAAACTCGGCGCGAATCTGGTCCCCATAGCGGTCCCTCACGTCTGTAGGAAAAAAGTATCCTCAAATTAAAAATAATTGTGATTTAAAATAAATAGAATACATTCCCCAAGGTAATCAATTTGTTCTGGAGAGATGCTTCCTTCTTTGTGTAGGAAATATTGGGCCGCTTCCTTTTCTTTATTGTTTTCTATCACCATATAGAGGGAAGTGACATCAAGTGTCCCCAAGATATATTCAGATTCCCAGTCTATAGTTTCCAAGATTTGTAGGATGTTGCGTGTCCTTTAAATAGGCTGGCAGCTGTTGGACGTGCTTTTGGAGAATAGTATCCACATATTTAGACGTTACTTGTTAAACTGCCAATGCCAGAGATTATTGGGTGCCCAGGTGGCTGATATTCCGACTTATGAATCTTTAGTAGGTAATAAAAACAGGAGGTTCGTGGATGTTTATGAAACCAGCCTTTTCCTTGTTTAAAATACCTATCTTTTTTCCTTTAAGTGTCAATTTATTAAGCCTCATTTTATATTGTTGTGTGGGGTCATTTTTTTGTATTTCATATGTTTTTTCATTGTTAAGTAGTCTATTGGATTATTTTTGGTAATCTATATAGTCCAATACCACTATACCCCCCCCTTTATCTGCCCGTCAGATGATAATATCATTGTTCATCTGCAGTTTTTTTATGCTCATTTGTTCTTGTTTGCAAAGATTATGTTTGTAAATTTTATTATTGTTCTTAGGATTGATTTTCCTTAGATCCCTTGTAACTAGAGTTTCAAAAGTCTTGAATGACTTAATATTTATTCAGAGGATTAAAATAGGATTTATTTTTTAGTTTTGTGTGTAGAAAATTATTGTTAGCACTTGCACTCTCTTTTTCTGTCTTGGTAGAGTTTTTATCATCCTATTTGTTTTTACAGATTTTTTACAATCAAATGGTGCCTCATTTTTCTTATAATTCTGTTTAAAAAAATTTTTTTAGGGCTAGATTGCGTAATTTTTTTTCAGCCCAATTAAAGCATCAAAGGGTCGGAATTTGGATGAAGGTGCAAACTTCAATCCTTTTTGTAATAGATTTCTGTCACTATTTGTCAGTATATATCTACTCAGGTTGAAAATCTTTTGTCCGGTTATCTTGATTTCTTTTTGGGATAGTTTATTTCCCCTCTGACCTCTTTTTGTTTGTGTTTTTCTCTTGAAGTTCTTGGTTGAAAAAAAATCTTTCCTCACAGTTTTTTTTTTTCACTTTACTGGTATTCCCAGTGTTCTGTTTAGATGAGTTTCTAGTATTTATAAAGAAACAAAGGGAAATTTGAGATCTGCACACCCTAAGTGGTGGGTGCTCGTAGAGGACATGCGTCAATTGATTCCTAGGAGAAATCCACGGCACACCATATGTTCTTCATCAATAAGTGTGTTTTTTTTTTAATGCATAGTGATTTTTACATTATTTTTGTTCCATCCAGAGAAAATATTAAAGCAATACAATTGGCTTAGCAGTACAACCCCAACGTTTCGGTCGGTTGTTGAAAAGAATATATAGCAAAGTTATAGTGAGTATTATGGACCGAACAGTGATGTAAAGCTTAATACTAAATTCCAGGTAGAAAATATGAGTGACATCCTGCAAAATTGTAGAAATATAAGTCTGAGACGTCACGCCACATCCGCTCAACAGTCCAGAGCAGAATGGCAAAAAATAAGGGAAACAAAAAAAGCTAAATTGAGCTTAAGAAACTGAAAAATGTCAAATATATACAATGACAGAATATAAAACATACTTATAGTACCTTGGTACAAATATATGTACGCGATCACTTCATTTGAATGGTAGATATTGCTAATGGCTATAAATGAGATATATATAGAGTCAAGGGTCATGTTGGAAGGTAAGAAGCAATAGGTGGTAGCAGGGGCGTAGCTAGAACTGACTGGGCCCCACAGCAAATTTTTGTACTGGGCCCCTCCCAAACTTAATGGACGCACTCATACACACACTCGCCACATACATGGACGCACTCACCACATACATGGACGCACTCATACACGCATTCACAACATACATGGACGCACTCACCACATACATGGACGCACTCATACACGCACTCACTACATACATGGACGCACTCATACACGCATTCACCACATACATGGATGCACTCATACACGTACTCACCATATACATAGACGCACTCATACAGGCACTCACCATATACATGGACGCACTCATACAGGCACTCACCATATACATGGACGCACTCATACACGCACTCACTACATACATGGACGCACTCATACAGGCACTCACCATATACATGGACGCACTCATACACGCACTCACTACATACATGGACGCACTCATACACGCATTCACCATATACATGGACGCACTCATACAGGCACTCACCATATACATGGACGCACTCATACACGCATTCACCATAATACATGGACGCACTCATACAGGCACTCACCACATACATGGACGCACTCATAAAGGCACTCACAACATACATGGACTCACTCATACAGGCACTCACTACATATATGGACATATATACTGTGTATATATATATATATACACACACACACACACACATTACATACACATGAACTTACAAGTAGTTATACACCTATTTCTACAGACAGACACTATTTCTACAGACAGACACTTACCTTTCCTGTAGACAGCTGATGTCTGGTCCTCACAGGCAGCCTGGAGAAGTAGGTGCCATCACCCCTCTGTGCCATCCAGTGACAGCAGTAGTAGGTTTTAGGCGGGACCAGTCTCCCTCCATAGTCCCACTCCCAGTCCCTCCTCCCCACAGCAGGACAGGTAACAACCCCCCCCCCCGGCCTGGCCCAGCCCCCTCCACCGCCTGAGTCCGCCTCCTACTAACTAGAGGGACTGGGTGGGAGGACTCAGGAGGCGGACTCAGGCGGTGGAGGGGGCGGGGAAATTAATTCCTTTCCTGCACTGCGGTCTGCGGGCGGCGCTGGTGCCAGCCTGGCTCCGCCTCCGCTATGCCCCCGTTCCGGCCCCCTCAACCGCATCCGCCGGCCTACCTCATGTTGGACCGCCCGCGCCCCGCCCACTACACTGGCTGCCTGTGAGTGCTGTGATGTATTAAAAATAAAAATAAAAAAAAATAAAAAAAAATAATGATGCGGTCCGGACGGGCGGGCCCCCAGTGGCGTAGGGCCCCATAGCCACTGCTATGGTTGCTATGGCGATCCCTACGCCACTGGGTGGTAGCAGAGAGTAATGAACACAGTAAAGTAATTTCTATATAGGAAAAATTTTATGTGGAGAGGTTAGAGATGCACTCTTCAGAGGAATATACGGACGATATAAGTAAACATAGATGATGTCCCTAGAAGAAAGACATTATGTAGAAGATGTAATTTGGGACTAGAGGGGCGGAAAGGAAAAGGCGGGTGGCACGGGGAGGGGGTATGGTTCTCACCCATGGCTAGATCACTATGGACCACTTACTCTATCGGAACACCATTTATATCCACCTACAATGCTTTCATGATTACATCTTCTACATAATGTCTTTCTTCTAGGGATATCATCTATGTTTACTTATATTGTCCCTATCTTCCTCTGAAGAGTGTATCCCCTAACCTCTCCACATAACATTTTTCCTATATAGAAATTACTTTACTGTGTTCATTACTCTCTGCTACCACCTATTGCTTCTTACCTTCCAACATGACCCTTGACTCTATATATATATCTCATTTATAGCCATTAGCAATATCTACCATTCAAATGAAGTGATCACGTACCTATATTTGTACCAAGGTACTATACGTATGTTTTATATTCTGTCATTGTATATATTTTACATTTTTCAATTTCTTAAGCTCAATTTAGCTTTTTTTTGTTTCCCTTATTTTTTGCCATTCTGCTCTGGACTGTTGGATGTGGAGTGACGTCTCAGACTTAGGCCTCATGCACACGACCGTTGTGTGCATCCGCGGCCGTTGTTCCGTTTTCAGTTTTTTTCCACGGACCCATTGACTTTTAATGGGTCCGTGGAAAAATCGGAAAATGCACCGTTTGGCATCCGCGTCCTTGATCCGTGTTTCCAGTCCGTAAAAAAAATATGACCTGTCCTATTTTTTTCACGGACAACGGTTCACGGACCTGGGTCTGTGAAAAATCACGGCTGCACACAAGATTGTCATCCGCGTCCGTGATCCGTGTCCGTTTTTTCCTATCATTTCAAAGGCAAACTTGACTTAGATTTTTTTTTCATTTTTCATGTCCGTGGATCCTTCAAAAACTAAGGAAGACCCACGGAAGAAAAAACGGACACGGATCACGGAACAACGGAAACCGTTTTTGTGGACCGCAAAAAAAAACGTCCGTGTGCATGAGGCCTTATATTTCTACACTTTTGCAGGATGTCACTCATATTTTCTACCTGGATTTTAGTATTAAGCTTTACATCACTGTTCGGTCTATAATACTCACTATAACTTTGCTATATATTCTTTTCAGATCCCTTAATAAAGGTCGACAAACGACCGAAACGTTAGGGTTGTACTGCTAAGCCAATTGTATTGCTTTAATATTTTCTCTGGATGGAGCAAAAATGATGTAAAAATCACTATGCATTAAAAAAAACACTTATTGATAGAGAACATATGGTGTGCCGTGGATTTTTTCTAGTATTTATGGCATGATTAGGTGTACAGGATTTTTTACTGTCACTTTTTTGGACTATTGCACTGTAGCTCAGGGGTCTCGATGTACCTGCAGTTGGAATATTATCATCTTGATTTGATTTATCAATGGGTGTGTTTTCAAGTGAGCTAAATCTATTTGATAATTCTAATGGGCTATTTGGAATAACCTCTGCTTGTTTCTTGTTACGGAGAGGGATCGTTGGAGTAACTGAGGTAATTTTATCCCCTATGTCTTGGTTATCCTTTGTATGTCGTTTCCTAGATATATGGACTGTTGGGATCAATGGGATGGTATTCTCTTCCTCTTGTATGGATGTTACTATGCTTACATTGTGAAGTGTAAAATCACTCTTAGGCGGGGGCATGGTTTGCCAGCCGAGAGAGATGGCCGCTTGAGCTGTGAGCTCCCGAGCCCTACCGAGCGACTTGCAAGCTATAACAGGCTGACACCCGGCTTTTTTACACAGAACTGGAGTAGAAGTCTCCCGCTTCATACCCATGATGACAAGGGGGAAACGATCTGTCAAGAAGCAAGGGAAATTAGACTTCTTTGTAGAGAGGCTGAGAGACCAAGATGGCGCAGGCTCGCCTGCCTCCACGCGCTCGTCAAACTCCACGGAGCATGCCTCCCCAGATGCTACTCCACTCCAGCAGAGAAGCTTTCCTCCCTCCCGACCTCCCTCTACACACTTATTGTCGCCGGTGGAGGTTCCCCTTATCCTGCCTGGGACATTTACGCCGGATCGATGTAGCCCGCAGGGCCTGCAAGCCCGCGCTCTCGGCTCTCCCAGCCAGAGCCCGCTGAAGCAGAAACCTCGTCTCCAAGAAGATGCGCAGGGACCGGCGGGGGTGAGTGATCGGGATACCACGTCTCTAGCGGACTTCCCCACCACAGATGACCTGGCTACAGGCAGCATGATTAAAGAGATGCTGGTGGTGTTTAGCCGCTCAATGCATAAAGAGATCGCGGCCCTACTGTCTCCCCTGCAGGCCTCAATCACTGAGGCAGACAAGCGACTTACCCACGTTGAATCAAAAATGGGGGACTTCGCGGCATCCCACAACCACCTAGTGGATTCTCACGAGGAATTGTCCTCTGAAGTAGAGAGGCTCAAGAACAAAGTGTTGGACCTAGAAGATAGGTCCCGCCGCAACAACATCAAACTGCGGGGTATACCTGAAGATGTACCACCGAAGGAGCTAGAAACTTATATTCTGGACCTTATGCGATCACTTTTGCCGAACATGAGCGATAAAGATCTCACCCTAGACAGGGCACACAGAGTGGCCCGACCGAAACATCTTCCGGACTCAATCCCCAGAGACGTCCTTGCTAGGGTCCATTTTTTCCATATTAAAGAAATGCTCATGAATGCTTCCAGAAAGAAGGGCCCCCTGCCGGCTCCACATGAAGGAGTTAAAATCTTCGCAGACCTGTCTGCCCCTACCCTTCAGCAAAGAAGAAACCTGGCCCCCTTCACTGCTGCCTTACGGGACCACAATATACCCTATCGCTGGGGTTTTCCAACCAAAGTGCTTATCCAACACCAAGGCACACTGCACGCAGTCCACTCCCTGGACTCGGGGAGAAAGTTACTAGCGGATTGGAACATTCCTATTAAAGATATCCCGGATCTCCAATCAAGAGAACCAGAACAGATCGCATCGGACTGGCAGACGGTCCCATCAAAGCGCAGACCGCAGCGTTGACCGGTGAACTGTCAGTATGTTTAAAGGGCTTCTGTCACCCCACTAAAGTCATTTTTTTTTTTTGGGCTAGTTACATTCCTTATAGTGCGATATATGAGAATATAATGTTGTTACTTACTTTCATTCGGCCGTTTCTTATAAAAACAAAGTTTTATAATATGCAAATCAGGTCTCTACCAGCAAGTAGGGCGTCTACTTGCTGGTAGCCGCCGCAAAAAAACGCCCCCTCGTCGTGTTGATTGACGGGGCCAGCCGCGATCTCCTCCTCCGGCCGGCCCTGTCACAATTTTAAAAATCGCGCGCCTCTGTTCATTCGGCGCAGGCGCTCTGAGATGAGGAGGCTTGTCTCCTCAGAACTCCCTCAGTGCGCCTGCGCCGATGACATCACCGAAAGAAAAGACGTCATCGGCGCAGGCGCACTGAGGGAGTTCTGAGGAGACGAGCCTTCTCATATATCGCACTATAAGGAATGTAACTAGCCCCCCAAAAAAATATGACTTTAGTGGGGTGACAGAAGCCCTTTAACTGCCGCATTTACTCTGTGTAGGGCTCGAGTGGTCAGTCAGGCAGAAACTGCCTCGTCAGCCCACACCATTGTGCCTGATGGCTTTCAGGTGCCTTTTTATTGTTTCAGTCTTACCCTTTCTTTTATGTTTATCCCTTCCGTTTTTCTTTCACTGTTACCTTAATGAGTTCTGCATTTGGTTTCCTCATGTGCCAATGGGAATAATCCCGGAGAAATCTGAACTAGGGTGTAGATATATTGGGCCCTTGAAATGCTCCTCAGTATATGTGATCCCCACCTTACAGTTCCACCATTCCTCCCGCAGACATGGTCCTCAAAATTGCTGCTTTAAATGTTAAAGGGCTGAATAGCCCCTTCAAGAGATCTATGCTGTGGAGGGAAATCCGCGTACTAAAATGCGATATTTTCTGCGCCAATGAAACCCATTTACTCCACTCTGATGGTCATAGAATCCATCACCCTAGGTTCCCACACATCTTTCAATCCCACTATGTTAAAAAACAAAGAGGTGTATTAGTGGCTGTGAACCATTCAGTGGCCTTCTCTCTGAAAACCTCAGTCTTGGACCCAGGAGGTAGATATGTTATATTAGTGTGCTCTATTAACAATGTCGATTATATGTTGGTTTTTCTATATGCCCCTAACAGGCATCAGTTGTCCTTCTTTAGGCGTCTGGCTTCAAAGGTACGAGGGCTGAGGTCTGGCCATGTGATCTGGAGTGGTGACTTCAATTCCGTTATGGACCCAAGCGTAGATTCTACGAATCCTTCCAGAGATGCTCCGAAAGATGTTACTTCTCTTTTTCTACAGGAGGACCTATATGACATCTGGAGGATACAGCATGGAACAATCCTATTCTAGAATTGACATGTTCTTAACTAGCAGGTCAGTGATTGCTAATGCAATTTTATCATCTATCCACACGATCACATGGTCAGACCACGCCCCGATCTCCCTATCAATTAAGGGGTCTCGCTTAACTAAACCGTACTCTTCTTGGCGGAACAACACGTATATTATAGAACATCCACAACTTTCCCAGGAACTCAGAATCGCTTTGGAGGAGTTCTTCCATTTAAATGATGGCTCTGTCACTAATCCCTCCACCCTTTGGTGCGCCCATAAGGCGTTTATTAGAGGCGTCTTTATAAAGATAGGGAAATTACTGCATGAGATCAAGAGAATTGAGACCCTTAATAAAAAATCTATGTCCCCTTCACTGTCGGACGATCTCAAATCTCTTAGATCTCAACTATCTGCCTGTCTCCTCTATAAGCATGAATTACGCTTGAAGCGGACACAGGCCTCTTTCTATTCTCAGGATAACAAAGCAGGCAGGTTGTTAGCTAACCGCTTAAAACAAAGATCGGCCAAGTCCAAGATACCTTTTCTTCTAGATTCATCATCAGGGAAGAAAATAGTGTCCCCTATGAACATAGCCGACGCTTTTGGAGACTTCTATGCTTCCCTATATAATCTGTCCTCAAACAAGATAGCCACACCACCACAACCAGAACTCATTGATGCCTTCCTGGACAGGTTGGGTCTCTCACAGCTGACCGCTGCCCAACTACAATCTCTCAATGCCCCCCTGACTATTGAAGAACTCCGCGCCATTGTTAAAAAAACTGCCTCCACACAAAGCCCCAGGTCCTGATGGACTGTCAAACTCTTATTATAGGGCGTTCTTTGACCAGCTCTCCAGCTACATGCTACAATCTTTCCAGTCTGCCAGAGAAACTGGTTCATTCCCCAGAGAAATGCTCGAAGCTTTAATAGTGACCATCCCCAAGCCCAATAAGCCGACAGATGATCCAAAACACTTTCGCCCCATATCCCTCTTAAACACGGACATAAAGATATTTCCCAGAATCTTATCATCTAGACTAGGCCCCCTCATTCCCTCATTAATACATTCTGACCAGGTCCGCTTCGTTAAAGGTGTTCAAATCCAAGAAAACTCTAGAAGAATCCTAAACATACTTTCCCATCTTCACCGTAAAAAGACCCCAGCGCTATTTGTGACACTGGACGCCGAAAAGGCGTTTGACCGCATCTGCTGGTCCTTTTCCTTTGCGGTCCTATCAAAAATGGGAATAAAGGGCCCTGTACTCACCTCTATTCAGGCCTTATACAAAGATCCCTCTGCTAGAGTCTGGGTAAACGGAACCCTGTCCAGGCCTTTCACCATCTCCAACGGGACTAGGCAGGGGTGCCCCTTCTCCCCTCTTATGTTTATTTTATCTATCGAACCCCTTGCACAGGCTCTGCGGTTAGAGAGTAAAGTGACAGGAGTTCAGATTGCGGATCGTACCCATACCCTGAGTCTCTATGCAGACGACGTGATACTCACACTCACTGACCCTGAATCCTCTCTGTCCTCAGCCCTGGACATTATCTCCCAATTTGGCCAACTTTCCTATTATAAACTGAATTCATCTAAATCCCAGGCCCTGCCCCTAAATTTAGCTCCTCAATCAATCAAACTTCTCCAAGAAAAATTCACATTAGACTGGCAATCGGACCAAATCCAATATTTAGGCATCAATCTTACCTCCTCAATCCACAAACTCTATTTAACCAATTTAAACCCTTTGCTTTCTGATCTGAAAAAAGACCTGGAACTATATAATAAATTTGAAATATCCTGGCTTGGTAGATTGGCCACCTTCCAGATGTTTGCCCTGCCTAAATTTCTTTACCTTTTTAGGGTTCTCCCTATAAAGCTTCCTGTATCCTACTTCTCTCAGTGTAACAAAATATTAAACACCTTTCTCTGGCGGAGTAGGAAACCTAGAATTGCATCAAAAATATTACATGTTAGGAAACAACTGGGTGGCATCGGTTTACCAAACATTTATGACTACTACTGTCACGGCCATGCCTATGACCGTGACTCCTGCACCGCATGCGGTTGTCAGCGGTGTTGGTTTCGTTGTCAATCACAGGTGAGGGCTTTGGTTTTTGCCTCACCTGTGGTTGCCGCTGGCAACAGTTTTTATGTGGCAGCGATGCAGACTGAGTTGTTTTGTGGCTGCTTGCTGTGTGGTGCATGCGGTTGCACCTAGCAACCTTTTTGTTAGGTGTGTGTATTGTGTTCACTGTGTTGTATGTCTGTGTGCACTCTGTGTAGTATGTGTGGTGTGCACTGACACTCTTCCTGCACTGTGGTTGCCCGTGGCAACGTTTGGCTGTCTCTACATGTGGTGGCAGTGTCCCGGCCTCCGGGCTATCTCCCAGGACACGGTTGCCACCCATGTCGTTGCCAGCGGCAACAACCACAGTGTGTTGCTACTGTTGGACACTTTTCCTATTTGATGTTTCCCTTCTGTGGTGCTGGAAGGGTTAACTTCCTTCCCAGTGTGTGTGATGTCACTGGGTGTGTCTGACTGTGGGGTGTGGCTTCTTGGCCTATATAGCCTTGGTGTTCGGCATGGCTCAGTAGGTTGCTTCAGTCATGCTTGGCTGGAGCAGCCTCCTGTGCATATTACCTGCCAGTGAGAGCCACCCCTGTGGTCATAGAAAAAGAAAAATATATTTTCCTTATGTTTATGTCTTTATGTGTGTGATGTTGTATGTTATGTTCTGTTGGGACTTTCCTATGTGTTTTGGTGCAGCTAACAGTTCTGGATTCCTGTTTGCTCAGGGATCCAGTCAGCAAGGCTGTGGCAGGTTGGTGGAACTTCTCGTTCGCCTGCCATTCCCGTAAGGCTGTATGAGTTCCCCTTTTCTCAACAGCTTGGCCATTGAGACTCCTGCTCCTCCGTGCCTAGGAGGAGTAGGTCGTCTTACCCAGCTCCTAGCTCAGGGACCTGCGTAGGGTAAGTCAGGGCTCCGAGGTTCCTGCGCATGGGTCCTCCTACCATCAAGGTCGGCCCATGCAGGTAGGAGTTAGGGTCAGGTTAGGGATGCGTGAGGAGGTGACCTGCTCCCTATCCTGTTCTCATGGCCGAGTAGCCACAACACCATCTGGCATCACACGGCTGAGGGTTTCCCCCATCCTCAGCCGTGACAACTACCTGGTGACTCAAATAGCCCAACTGGGGAGCTGGTGGAGGATGGACCTATCCAAACAATGGTCTCAGGGGGTAATCTTAGAGCCTTACTGATTGCCTCCCTATTGAAGTCATTTGTAAAGCCAAGCTTATCCTTTCTAGCCTCCAACGCCCTGGATTGTTGGGTTAGATATCACACCCTCACTGCCACGGGGACTCTTCCCACTCTGGGCCCCATCCCGCTAGCTGTCCTAGAACACCTTATCCCGGATCTAGGAGTGGTAGCCTGGAGCAATTATGGTATCACAGAAATCGTACAGCTATTTCAAAATGGAAGTCTAGCCACTTTTGAAAGCCTTCATCACACCTTTAAAGTCCCTAATGTTGACTTCTATAAATATCTTAGGATTAGACATTTCCTGGTTGAGAATCCCTCCATTCCTGCAGCTAACGGACGGATATTAGAGATGTGGTCATCGCCAAAGCAGATCGCAAAAACCCTTCGCCCCTTGTATTCTCAGCTTAATCGCAAAGACACGTTCACTTTGTCTGCACCGTTGTCATCGTGGGAACGAGACTTAAATGCTAAGTTTACGCCTTTGCAATGGCAGTCAGCTTTTAAGTTTCTCACTAAAAATATTACCTGTGTGACTCAATATGAATCATTTGTTAAAACCATGTTAAGGTGGTATTTCACTCCTGAAAGGCTGCATCTCATATACCCGTCCGTTTCCCCCCTTTGCTGGAGGAACTGTGGTCATAAGGGCACGTTGTTTCATATCCTGTGGGATTGCCCAATAATTAAACCCTTTTGGGATGAAGTCTTCTCCCTTATCGCTCAGCTATCAGGTTCAAATCAGACTCTGTACTCCCCCTCTCCCTCGATGGCGTTATTAATGATTGGAATCGCTGACTTACCCATAGCTTATAGGGGCCTGGCCTGTCACATCCTCCTGTCAGCTAAACTCGCCATCACTTCAAAGTGGAAATCCCTGCACCCGCCCACGATAATGGAAGTAACCCAAAGGGTTAACAAAACCTGCCTCTTTGAACGAATTATGGCTTCTGCATCTTGTAACGCAACTTGCAACACAACAAAATATGAGAAAACGTGGGGACTATGGAAGTCCTCAAGCTACATGTCCCCCTCCTAACTCTCCCAGCTGAAGAACATTACGGTCGATAACTTCCTTTTTCTCCTCCCTCTCCCCTATTGGTACACTTTGAGGAATTGTTGATTTACTGTGTTATTCTTAATTGTCACTTCGCTCTATCAATCACTTTGATTTTGTTTTTCAACTCCCCCTGTCTGGGGATTTCATTGTATACATGTCTGTACTCACCTGCGTGTGTTGAACAGCATGATTTGTATCTTTTGATATACTTCAATAAAAATGTATTGACTCTAAAATCACTCTTAGGCTACTTTCACACTTGCGTTCAGAGCGGATCCGTCTGAGACGGATCCGCTCATATAATGCAGACGGTGGATCCGTTCAGAACAGATCCGTCTGCATTATATTGTAAAAAAATTTCTAAGTGTGAAAGTAGCCTCAGACGGATCCGTCCAGACTTTACATTGAAAGTCAATGGGGGGCGGATCCGTTTGAAAATTGAGCCATAGTGTGTCATATTCAAACGGATC
Organism: Bufo gargarizans; assembly: GCF_014858855.1. Classification (NCBI taxonomy): domain Eukaryota; kingdom Metazoa; phylum Chordata; class Amphibia; order Anura; family Bufonidae; genus Bufo; species Bufo gargarizans. Next base: position 421,436,833 of record NC_058080.1, on the reverse strand, counting down.
CGTCCCCATTGACTTACATTGTAAGTCTGGACGGATCCGCTTGCCTCCGCACGGCCAGGCGGACACCCGAATGCTGCAAGCAGCGTTCAGGTCTCCGCTTGCTGAGCGGAGCGGAGGCCAACCGCTGCCAGACTGATGCATTCTGAGCGGATCCGCGTCCACTCAGAATGCATTAGATCTGGACGGATGCGTTCAGGGCTGCTTGTGAGCCCCTTCAAACGGAGCTCACAAGCGGACACCCGAACGCTAGTGTGAAAGTAGCCTTATATGTATCATCACAATTGGTTTCATCAATGGTGTTTAGAATAGATCTATCTGACATGGTGCCTATTGCGCCTAATGCAGTGATTTGAGGGATGCAGTCTCTATAAAATTTTTGTTTCTTTTTACTTATTATTTCTTCTTCTTTCATTATTTATTTATTCTATTTTTTTTATAGATCCCTGTAAATGGATGATATCCGGATGGTCTTTAAATTGTTTTAGGCTATCAAATATTTCAGCAATTTCTCTATTCATTTTAATTAGTCCATTTTTTCTTTTTTCAATAATAAAGCACATTGCCTGCCTCAAGAAATTGTGAAACAATTCATCCCATTCACTTTGTGTATGCTTATCCCCCACATCACCCGTCAGGGTTTTGTAGATTTTTAACCCTTTGGGGATGATATCCCAATCAAGGTATTTCTCTAGGTAGGCCACTTCCCATAAGGCCTCCTGCACACGACCGTTGTGTGCACCCGTGGCCGTTGTGCCGTTTTCCGTTTTTTTTCGCGGACCCATTGACTTTCAATGGGTCCGTGGAAAAATCGGAAAATGCACCGTTTTGCAGCCGAGGCCGTGATCCGTGTATCCTGTCCGTCAAAAAAATATGACCTGTCCTATTCTTTTGACGGACAACGGTTCACGGACCCATTCAAGTCAATGGGTCCGTGAAAGAACACGGATGCACACAAGATTGGCATCCGTGTCCGTGATCCGTGGCCGTAGGTTGCTTTCATACAGACGGATCCGAAGATCCGTCTGCATAAAAGCTTTTTCTGATCTAAGTTTTCACTTCGTGAAAACTCATTTCCGACAGTATATTCTAACACAGAAGCGTTCCCATGGTGATGGGGACGCTTCTAGTTAGAATACACTGCAAACTTTGTACAAGACTGCCCCCTGCTGCCTGGCAGCACCCGATCTCTTACAGGGGGATATGATAGCACAATTAACCCCTTCAGGTGCGGCACCTAAAGGGGTTAATTGTACTATCATATTCCCCTGTAAGAGATCAGGGCTGCCAGGCAGCAGGGGGCAGACCCCCCCCCCCCCTCCCCAGTTTGAATATCGTTGGTGGCACAGTGTGCGCCCACCATCGCCCCCCCCTCCCTCCCTCTATTGTATTAAATCGTTGGTGGCACAGTGTGCCAACCACCATCGGCCCCCCTCCCTCCCTCTATTGTATTAAATCGTTGGTGGCACAGTGTGCCAACCACCATCGCCCCCCCCTCCCTCTATAGCAGTAACATTGGTGGCAGTGTGCGGTCTCCCATTCCCCCCCCCCCCATCATTGGTGGCAGCGGAGTTCCGATCGGAGTCCCAGTTTAATCGCTGGGGCTCCGATTGGTAACCATGGCAACCAGGAAGCTACTGCAGCCCTGGTTGCCATGGTTACTTAGCAATAGTACAACAGTAGAAGATTCATACTTACCTGCTTGCTAATGCGATGTCTGTGAACGGCCGGGAGCTCCTCCTACTGGTAAGTGACAGTTCTTTAGCAATGCGCCGCACAGACCTTTCACTTACCAGTAGGAGGAGCTCCCGGCCGGACACAGACATCGCAGCAGCAAGCAGGTAAGTATGAATCTTCTACTGTTGTACTATTGCTAAGTAACCATGGCAACCAGGGCTGCAGTAGCGTCCTGGTTGCCATGGTTACCGATCGGAGCCCCAGCGATTAAACTGGGACTCCGATCGGAACTCCGCTGCCACCAATGATGGGGGGGGGGGGAATGGGAGACCGCACACTGCCACCAATGTTACTGCTATAGAGGGAGGGGGGGGTGATGGTGGTTGGCACACTGTGCCACCAACGATTTAATACAATAGAGGGAGGGAGGGGGGCCGATGGTGGTTGGCACACTGTGCCACCAACGATTTAATACAATAGAGGGAGGGGGGGGCGATGGTGGGGGCACACTGTGCCACCAACGATTTATTACAATAGAGGGAGGGAGGGGGGGGGCGATGGTGGGCGCACACTGTGCCACCAACGATATTCAAACTGGGGAGGGGGGGGGGCTGCCCCCTGCTGCCTGGCAGCCCTGATCTCTTACAGGGGAATATGATAGTACAATTAACCCCTTTAGGTGCCGCACCTGAAGGGGTTAATTGTGCTATCATATCCCCCTGTAAGAGATCGGGTGCTGCCAGGCAGCAGGGGGCAGTCTTGTACAAAGTTTGTAGTGTATTCTAACCTGAAGCGTCCCCATCACCATGGGAACGCCTCTGTGTTAGAATATACTGTCGGATCTGAGGTTCACGAAGTAGCTCATATCCGACAGTATATTCTAACATAGAGGCGTTCCCATGGTGATGGGGACGCTTCAAGTTAAAATATACCATCGGATTGGAGAAAACTCCAATCCGATGGTATAAAAGAACTCCAGACTTTACATTGAAAGTCAATGGGGACGGATCCGTTTGAAATGGCACCATATTGTGTCAACATCAAACGGATCCGTCCCCATTGACTTGCATTGTAATTCAGGACGGATCCGTTTGGCTCCGCACGGCCAGGCGGACACCAAAACGACTTTTTTTTCATGTCCGTGGATCCTCCAAAAATCAAGGAAGACCCACGGACGAAAAAACGGTCACGGATCACGGACCCACGGACCCCGTTTTTGCGGACCGTGAAAAAAAACTGTCGTGTGCAGGAGGCCTTAGTCTCGCATTTAATTTATTAGTAGTATTTCAAATTTTTTTCATTCTACCCAATGCTTCTTCTACTTTCTTGTGTGCAAAGTCCATATTATCAAGAGAAGCATTGCTCCGCGAATTGAAAAATAATTTTTGTACAAACTTGATTCGATCCTTCCTATCTAAACAAAGTTCACTCATAATGTTTGGTTAGTGGTGCTAATTGGAGGGATGACGGTATGCCGCTGGGTATCTTAGGCAATTAGAATGTATATCTAAGTAAATAATCAAGAAAAATATACCCGCGCTGCTGACCTCTACGAACTCTCTCCTGCATTGGAGTAGTCACCACCCACAGCCCCTGAAGAGAGGGATCCCTTTGGGGCAGTACCTGAGAATCAAGAGGAACTGTATCAGCAGGGATGATTTTAAACAACAAGATGATGACTTACGATGCAGATTTCATGAGAGGGGCTATCCTGATTCAGTTCTCAGGTCAGCATATAAAAGAGCGTGTGACAGTAATCGTAATGAGTTACTGTATCCGAAGCCTAAAAAGACAGACAGTGGCCCCATACGTCTTATAGGAACCTTTGATGGGGCATCAGAAGAGGTTAAGGAAGTGTTGAGGAAACACTGGGAAATCCTTTAACTTGACCCTGACATCAAGAAAGTGATCTCTGAAACTGTGCAAGTAGCATATCGCAGGGGCCTCAACGTAAAAGACCGCCTGGTCCACAGTCACTTCGGTGAAACACAAGACAAAAAGGAAATGTGGCTCCATCGTCCCATGGGATGTTATCACTGTAGTGGCTGTGTGGCTTGTCCACATATCACCCAGGGACGTTCCTTCAGTAGCAATATCACAATATGAAATCAGACACTTTGTAAACTGCCGTATAAAGGGGTGGTCTACAAGGCAAATTGTGACTGTGGCCTGGAGTACGTAGGCAAAACTACCCGAGAGCTGCGGCGACGGGTGGGGGAACATCTCGTGATATAAGAAATAAAAGAGAGACACCGTTGTGGAAACAGTGTACATAATGGTGACTTCTCCAGTCTTAAATTCATAGGGATTGAGGTGGTCCCACGACCAGGACGAAGAGGAGATAGGGACAGGAGGGTCCTTCAGAGAGAAACGTGGTGGATTTTTCAGCTCAATACGGTGTACCCTATGGGGCTCAATAAGCAATTGTCTTTCATTTGCTATATTGATCCTTAACCAATCACTGTTAACCGCCTCCCCTCCTGTCAAAACACTCCATTAGGCAACCAGTGTTTTGTGTCTTTTTGATGTGGATGCGATCCACTGTTGTGCCATGTTCAAATTAGAGGATTACCTATTATTTAGGTTCCCGACTATGATAGCTGCTGAGATAAGGATGTTTTATAGATAATTGTTGCTATGTCAGAAATGATAAATATCTGTAATACCTCCCTGGGGTCTGTGGACTTGGCAAATCCCCAGGTTATGTATATTATTGGAGCATTGCATGAGGTCGACTAGCGTTGCCCAGTAGTCTAACCTAATGTATTGCGACCATCCCGCCCACGGTGACGTCAGTATGTTAGAGCGGTTGCTAGGAAATGAATGGGTATCTGCATCCTGAGTACTTCCTGGAGCTGCTTGATCACGTGACCACGAGAAGAACACATGATTCGACATGTGATCCGGTCACATGACGCAAAAGGGGCGTGGATGGGCGGAGGATGGGCAGAGAAGCGCAGCGTTTTAAATGAGCTGCCAGTGTACTCACACCGTTGCTGCCATACGCAGGACGCTGAGGAGGACATTCGCATCAACAGTGCACACCATTCATACAGGGTGTGACAGAAAATACCTCGCAGATAAAAAAAAATTATATTTAATATTTTTCTGTGATATAATCACATTTGCAAGCCCGTGTGTGTCAGGCCCACACATACTGTATACTGCTAGTGGCTAGGCCTGCACTCATACCGTTACAGGGTGTCATTCACTCAAATACCTTGCAGGAAAAAAAAATTATATTTAAAATGTTTCTGTGATCTAATCACATTTGCAAGCCCGTGTGCGTCAGGCCCACACATACTGTATTGTGCCCACTAGCTAGTGGCTAGGCCTGCACTCATACCGTTACAGGGTGTCATTCACTCAAATACCTTGCAGAAAAAAAAAAATTATTTAACATTTTTCTGTGATCTAATCATATTTGCAAACCCGTGTGCGTCAGGCCCACACATACTGTATTTTGCCCACTGGCTAGTGGCTAGGCCTGCACAACCATTATTGCCAGGGGATGTAGATAACAGGGATATGTCTCAGTCAGGCAGCATTACACACATAGACGTACAGTGTGATGATGATGATGATGTTGTACCCGCTGCTGCTTCCTTTGCTGAGGAGTCAGATACAAGTGAAGTGGTTGATGATGACGATGTGTCCGTGGATGCCACGTGGGTGCCTGCTCGAAGAGAAGAAGAAGAGGGGGAAAGTTCAGAAGGGGAGACAGAGAGAAGGAGGAGACGAATTGGAAGCAGGGGGAGGTCGTCGCAAGGCGCTAGTGGCACAGTCAGACAGCATGTATCGGCACCCGGGGTCAGCCAGACAGCACGCCATTCAACGCATGCTGTTGCCACCACCAGAATGCTGTCATTGCAAAGCTCAGCAGTGTGGCATTTTTTTTTGTGTGTCTGCCTCTGACAACAGCGATGCCATTTGCAACCTGTGCCAAAAGAAACTGAGTCGTGGGAAATCCAACACCCACCTAGGTACAACTGCTTTGCGAAGGCACATGATCGCACATCACAAACGCCTATGGGATCAACACATGATGACGAGTAGAAGCAGCACACAAGCGCAAAGCCACCATCCTCCTCCTGGTCCAGCATCTTCAGCCACGTCAACCACTGCTGTCCTCCTTGTCCCCTCTCAACCACCCGCCACTCCGCCTCTCACCTTGAGCAGTTCCATCTCATCTGCCCACAGTCAGGTGTCTGTAAAGAAAATGTTTGAGCGTAAGAAGCCAATGTCACAGAGTCACCCCCTTGCCCGGCGTCTGACAGCTGGCTTGACGGAACTCTTAGCCCGCCAGCTTTTACCACACCAGCTGGTGGAGTCTGAGGCCTTAAAAAAATTTGTCGCTATTGGGACACCACAGTGGAAGGTACTCGGACAATTTTTTTTTTCTAATAAGGCAATCCCAAACTTCTACTCAGTGATTGAAAAGGAAGTCATGGCATCTCTGGCATACAGTGTTGGAGCAAGGGTCTGCAAAGCACGGTCTGCAAAGCACGGTCAGGGCAGGTATATCACCTACACTGCGCATTGGGTCAACCTGCTGACGGCTGACAAGCATGGAATGCGTGGCTCTGCAGCAGAGTTGGTGACACTGCCACGACTTGCAGGCAGGCCTACTGCCACCTCCTCTACTCCTCCTACTCCATCCTCTTCCATAACCTCCTCGGCTGAGTCCTCTTCTGCTGCGGCGTCTGGCTGCACATCAACTGAATCCCCCGAGCTCCCCAGGGGCTATTCCACATACCGGATACGACAGTGTCACGCTGCCTTGGGGTTGACTTGCCTGAAAGCAGAGAGCCACACCGGACCAGCACTCCTGTCAGCCCTGAACGCACAGGTGACCCCGCACCAACTGGAGATCGGGAAAGTGGTGTGTGACAATGGAAGCAATTTGTTGGCGGCATTGAATTTGGGCAAGTTGTCACATGTGCCGTGCATGGCACATGTGTTGAATCTCATCGTACAACGCTTTGTGTCTAAGTACCCAGGCTTACAGGACGTCCTCAAGGAGGCCAGGAAGGTGTGTGGCCATTTCAGGCATTCCTACACGGCCATGGCGCATTTTGCAGACATTCATCGCCGAAACAACATGCCAGTGAGGCGCTTGATTTGCGACAGCCCGACACGTTGGAATTCAACACTCCTAATTTTCGACCGCCTGCTCCAACAAGAAAAAGCCGTTAACGAGTATTTGTATGACCGGGGTGCTAGGACAGCCTCTGTGGAGCTGGGAATTTTTTTGCCACGTTACTGGACGCTCATGCGCAATGCCTGTAGGCTCATGCGTCCTTTTGAGGAGGTGACAAACCTAGTCAGTCGCACCGAAGGCACCATCAGCGACCTCATCCCATTTGTTTTCTTCCTGGAGCGTGCCCTGAGAAAAGTGCTGGATCAGGCTGTAGATGAGCGTGAAGAGGAAGAGCCATCACCACCAGAAACAGCCTTGTCATCATCGCTTGCCGGACCTGCGGCAACGCTGCAAGAGGAGTATGAGGAAGAGGAATCAGAGGAGGAATGTGGCTTTGAGGAGGAGGAAGACCAACCACAGCAGGCATCCCAGGGTGCTCGTTATTGTCACCTATCTGGGACCCGTGGTCTTGTACGTGGCTGGGGGGAAGAACAGACCGTCAATGACATCAGTGAGGAGGAGGAACGGGAAATGAGTAGCTCGCCATCCAACCTTGTACAAATGGGGTCTTTCATGCTGTCATGTCTGTTGAGGGACCCTCGTATAAAAAGGATGAAGGAGAACGAGCTGTACTGGGTGGCCACGCTACTAGACCCCCGGTATAAGCAGAAAGTGGCGGAAATGTTACCAAATTACCGGAAATAAGAAAGGATGCAGCAGTTCAAAACCAAACTAAAAAATATGCTTTACAAAGCTTATAAGGGGGATGTCACAGCACAACGGGAATCTAACTGGGGAAGAGGTCAAAGTAATCCTCCTCCTACCACGACCATGGCGGCAAGGACAGGACGCTTTACAGATGTGTTGTTGATGGAAGACATGCAGAGCTTTTTCAGTCCTACACATCGCCACAGCCCTTCGGGATCCAGCCTTAGAGAACGACTCGACCGACAGGTGGCAGACTACCTCGCCTTAACTGCAGATATCGACACTCTGAGGAGCGATGAACCCCTTTACTACTGGGTGTGCAGGTTTGACCTGTGGCCTGAACTATCCCAGTTTGCGATAGAACTTCTGGCCTGCCCCGCTTCAAGTGTCCTGTCAGAAAGGACCTTCAGTGCAGCAGGAGGCATTGTCACTGACAAAAGACGTTGCCTCGGTCAAAAAAGTGTTGATTACCTCACCTTCATTAAGATGAATGAGGCATGGATCCCGAAGGGACTGACAGTAGGGGATACGTTTAACGAACAAAAGGCCTGATGACATGCCTTGGCCTCAAAATGGTCCCCACGCTGCTGTATTTAATGTCTCTATACCGGATGACTTTCGTGAATTCTCCGCCACCAACTAGGGTTCAAGCCGCAATGTTTTAGTCACCATTCTGCCTTGAAAACATCAATTTTTCCGGCTGCTGCTACAACAGCGGCTGCAACAATAACATTGTTTTTCAGGCATGTGTACATGCCAAATTTTTCTGGCCTCTGGTGCTGCACTGTGGCTGCAAAAACAAAACCAAAAAAAAAGGCACATACAAGTGTCAATTCCCCTTTTGTGATCATTACCGTGTTGTGGTGAAGGGGCTTGTGTATCACAATGAAGCGATCATCACCTCTATGAGTGTGTTCGCAATGTTGCCACACCTCAGATGATAAGGCCGTTGCTTCATTATGATCAGACCAAAAGCGATCGGGACGGCTGGATGTTTTTTCATAGAAAAAACAAACAAAAAAAATATTTTATTTTTTTAAGTTGTATGGGTGGGTTTTTAATACATAAAATAAAAAAAATCATAATAAAGTCTCTTAATAGTTTATTAGAAATAATGCAGACAATTTAAAAAATCCCCATCAATTCCAATACAAATCAAGTACAAAGCTCAGAACTAAATTATTCCAGGATGTCGTAATGGTTCGTTAATTCGACAATGGTTAATCAATTCGACACACGTCCCCGGATAGGGGACGTAACAGGGATTAAACTAATAGGAATAGTACTAGTTAAGACACCACTCATATAGGGTGTCACAGCACATTGTTCCTTGCACGCGCAGTGCCCCAACTTGGGAGTAAGAGGACCGACCAAGCTGCTTTTTCCATCTCCCGGTTCCTAAAATTAATTCAGTCCTGATATGGGATGTAACAGGGATTAAATTGATGAGAATAGTACTACAGAAAATAGCACTCATATCGAGTGTGACAGTAAATTGCACGGCGCAGACGCAGTGACCGTGGCGTGGATTCAAACAAAGGGGAGGGAGCCAGCGTTTTTTTAACCATCTCCCCGTTCAAAAAATCCATTCAATAAATGGACCCCAGATTGGGGACGTCATGTAACAGGGATTAAACTGATGAGAATAGTACTACAGAAAATAGCACTCCTATCGAGTGTGACAGTAAATTGCACGGCGCAGACGCAGTGACCGTGGCGTGGATTCAAACAAAGGGGAGGGAGCCAGCGTTTTTTTAACCATCTCCTCGTTCAAAAAATCCATTCAATAAATGGACCCCAGATTGGGGACGTCATGTAACAGGGATTAAACTGATGAGAATAGTACTACAGAAAATAGCACTCATATCGGGTGGGACAGTAAATTGCACGGCGCAGACGCAGTGACCGTGGCGTGGATTTAAACAAAGGGTAGGGAGCCAGCAATTTTTTAACCATCTCCTCGTTTGAAAAATCTATTTAATAAATGGACCCCAGATTGGGGACGTAACAGGGATTAAACTGATGAGAAGAGAGAACTACAGGAAATACCACTCATATCGGGTGGGACAGTAAATTGCACGTCGCAGACGCAGTAACCGAGGCGTGGATTCAAACAAAGGGGAGGGAGCCAGCGTTTTTTTAACCATCTCCCCGTTCGAAAAATCTATTTAATAAATGGACCCCAGATTGGGGACGTAACAGGGATTAAACTGATGAGAAGAGAGAACTACAGGAAATACCACTCATATCGGGTGTGACAGTAAATTGCACTGTGCAGACGCAGTTACCGAGGCGTCGATTCAAACAAAGGGGACGGAGCCAGCGTTTTTTTAACCATCTCCCCGTTCGAAAAAATCCATTTAATAAATGGACCCCAGATTGGGGACGTAACAGGGATTAAACTGATGAGAAGAGAGAACTATAGAAAATAGCACTCATATCGGGTGGGACAGTAAATTGCACGGCACAGACGCAGTGACCGTGGATTCAAACAAAGGGGAGGGGGCCAGCGTTTTTTTAACCATCTCCCCATTCGAAAAATCTATTAAATTCACCTTTCCGGGACCCTTGGTGTTGTACCTGGCTGGGTGGAGGAAGAAACCTTCAATGACATCAACGGGACATGGCTAGCTTGGTATCCAACCTTGTGCAAATAGGAAGTTTGCGGTTGGGCAAATGGACTGCTTGCGGTGCATTAAAAGGGGAGTTTGGTCTGTCAATGTCTGTGAAGCGGGCGTAACCCTTACACTACCTGATCGATACAACATCATACCTGATCGTATACACACACTGGATGTTTTAAACCACGCTGTTAAAAAAAATTGGATTGTTAGGTGATTTATGCCCTTTGTGGATTAAAATCCAACTCTGCGTCAACTATGTCATTTTTAATGGAAGTTTTGCCATGGATTCCCCTCCGGCATGCGAACGTTCGCGAACATTTGTAGGAAATTCGCGTTCGCCGTTCGCGAACGAAAATTTTTATGTTCGCGACATCTCTAGTTGGGACACGTTTGTTTATTATTGCAAGGGACATCATTAGGTCTCTAGTTTGTTGAGTGACATTAGTGTTGAATCACCAAGGCCTGAACAAGTCAGGCAGGAACACTGTATTGCCAACTCTATTTTCTGTTGTTTGTTTTTGACCATCAGTGGCGTCAGGAGTGATCGGACCTGTTCATATCTGTTGGATGAAGCTGGGCAGTCTAAATTTAGGAAGGGAGACTCTAGGGTTTGAAAGTGAGAGGGGGGATAGAGACAGACTTAGGGACACCTAGGGCTTGTGACCCAGCATTGTGTCCTTCTGTCTGATATTTTCCTCTCACTCTATTATTACCGCTATCCCTTTATTGGGTCCCTTCCTTATTTGTGTTATCATACTGCAGTTTAACATACTCATGCAGCTCTATAGTTGTATTCAATGCAACATTTTTTAACTTTAAGGGTCTATTATTTTATTTGAGATTATTAAACGCTAAGTTTTATTAAGCTACCCACTATGTGTGAAATATTATTGGATTAATGGGTCTAGCTCACAATTCATAACAATAGTTTGACCATCTTGATTTGGTTGTATATAATTACATCATCCACCTGGTAGACCAATAGTATCGGGCTGTGATTCGTTATTCCAGACCCTATGCCCAAAAGGGAAGGTCTTTTATTCAGGACACTACAGATTTCCTGAATAAAATCCAAAATATTCATCTGGAGGGGAGTGACTTTTTTCTGGTCACTATGGATGTGACTAGCCTCTACACCAACATTCCTACAGATGATGGTATAGAGTGAGTTAAAATATCCCTACAACAGCAGGTGGAATTTTCACCAAGGGAATAAGACTTCCCTAACCATTTGGAGTGCTGTCTAAATGTATATGTCGTGTATAGTTCTTGGGGTGGAGCAAAGAACACAACCTTGACGAGCACCCACACCAGCCAGGATACGAGAGAGTGCTGTGATCATCTGTTTATACTTGTAAAAATAGAGCAAGGGCTAATAGGGTGAGGACAACACAAACCGTACTCTCCAATAAAGCCCTTCAATATTAAGGGAAATATCACTTGCAAAAGCACAGGAGTAATCTACATACTGGAGTGCCCAGTTGGCCTCCAGTACATGGGAAGAACTACCAGAAAACTTAAAATAAGAATACAAGAACATGTCTGCAACATTAAGAAGGGAATTGATACTCACAGCGTCCCATTGCATTTTAAGAAACATCATCAGAAAGATCAAAGGGGTCTGTGATTTGTAGGGGTGGAGCTAGTTAGGACACAGTGGCGAGGTGGAGATCTAATTGCCAAAATTAATAAAAAAAAGGTTGAGTGGATGTATAATCTTTATTCACTCCAACCCAGTGGTCTAAATATTGAATGCAATTTAAAATCCTGTCTAGTTTAACCTTTTTACCAGGTTGAAAGAGTGTGTAGCCGCACCTTCAAATGTGGTAAAGGACCTGGGCCATGTGACGAGATACTTTTAGTGAATGGAGATTCACCAGAGGTGGTAAATAAAAAACAATAAGTACCAGTGATGATTTCTTTTGGTTCCAGTAAGGGTACTGGGGAGGCCTTTATTAACTTGGGTTCCGCCTCTAGTTTTGTTGATTACAAATGTATTCGTTCTGTGGGAATACCCATGTTGGCTCTTCCTAACCCCATCCACATGGTGGGTGGGAGAGTCAAATTTTGTACTCCTGAGCTTACTATGACTGTGGGGGTTTGTCACTCCGAAATGTATTATTTCTTGTATTAGAGAACTTACCTGTAGAAGTGGTTTTGGGCATGCCATGGCTTCAACTTCATAACCCTGTCATTAATTGGGCTACTGGCGAAGTTGAGAAGTGGGGTCCTAAATGTTTTTCCTATTGTCTACCGGTTGTCCAGGCTGGAAACACGATTGAATCTAAAAATCTCCCTCCGCACATTAGTGACTTTTTTGTGGAGAAAAAGGATGGAGGTTTGAGAACCTGTATCGATTATAGGGAATTTAAAAAAATCACTATTAAAAATCATTATTCTCTACCATTGATTCTAGACCTGTTCAATCAGGTGCTTGGGGCCTGTTGGCTTTCTAAGCTTGATTTAAAAGGAGCATGCAATTTGATTTGTATTAGGGAGGGGGACAAGCGGAAGACAGCTTTTAACACTCCTGAGGGTCACTTTGAATATTTGATCATGCCGTTTGGTCTCTGTAATGCACCGGCGGCATTTCAAAACTTTGTCAATTTCAGGAACTTTATTGGCATATTTATGATAGTTTACTAGGATGACATCCTAATCTTTTCACCTAGTTGGGAATCCCATGTCACCAATACCAGGCAAGTGCTAAAAGTTCTTAGGGAAAATCTATTATTTGCCAAGAAAGAAAAGTGTATTTTGTGGTACAATAGATTTTGTTGTTAGTTTATATACTTACCCTTTTAAGATGGATCCGGGGAAAGTACAAGCCATTCAAGAGTGGGTGAGACCGGAGGGGCGGAGCCAGCGCTGAATGTGGATGGCTGTGTGAGGCGCTGCTCTGTGACCAGATATCCCTTATAGCACCTTATTATCAGCTAGCCAGAACGACAAAATGGTCAAAATCGGTGGACAGAAGCCCACTGTCTCTGCCGGACCTAACAGATCGACAATACAAGCAGGAGATATGGAGAAATTCATCAAAAAGGCCGCTGCCGCATATGTGGCTAAAGAACCTAAGATGGCGCCCGGAACGCCTAAATCCTCTGGCCATAAACAACAAGCTCCTTCTGGTGCCGAGGGAGGTAGGGACGACTCCCCTGACCCTGATACCAGGCCTATATCTCGGAACTTTCTAAAGGAGACACTGGCTGAAGCCCTTGAACCCTTGAGTTCTGAAATGGCAGCGATTAGAAGCGACATACGGCATATAGGCGCAAGAGTAGAATCGCTTGAAGAAAATCAATCCAAGCTTACTACTCATCAAAAGGAAATATCTTTGAATATGGCAGATCTTCATGTGCATATAAATATGCTGCACACGGCCATAGAAGACAAAGAAAACAGGGGGCGAAGAAATAACCTCTGATTTAGAGGAATACCTGAATCTGTTGCCCCAAGCGATATACCAGAAACAGTGATGCAGATTTGTCTACAACTCCTGGGTCCAGACACAGCTCACGAGGTTACCATCGAAAGGGCGCACAGAGCCCTCAGGCCTAAACCGCAACCTAATGAACCTCCTCGTGACATAATTTGCAAATTTCTATATTTCCCTGTCAAGGAAGCAATCCTCTTAAGTGCCAGGAACAATCCGTCCTTGAATTGGGAAGGCAACGATATCACCGTCTTTCAGGACTTGGCACAATCGACGCTGAAAAAACGCAAGGCTTTAAAACCACTGTGGGGGATTAGCTTTTCTTCGGGGGGGTCATTCTCACAGGTTACTTCACCAGACACGGATATAATGTCCAAGCAGTGCATTTATTGTGCAACACCAGCAACAACAAAATGACAAAATAATAAACACTCGCCCGTCCAGGCTCTAACTAAACAAATGGATCCCTGACTCACCTAAGACCCTGTTCACACCCTGTGAACACGTGCGGCTTTCTGAGCCAATGTCCCTCAGCCTCCTGGCTGTACAGAGCACAGTACACCCACTGACTCAGCCCTCCTGACTTGGACCACACTGACAGAGCCTCCAGGCCTCTGTCCACAGGCAACACACTCCCCCCCCTTTCAGACACTCTGGGAGGTGCTTTGTGCTAGGCTGATTACCTCCAGCTTCTCTCACCTGTGGTGGAACAGGGGTGTGGACAGAACTATCCACCCCTTCCTTGCCTCTAACCTGAGTGAGACCTGTCACTGTCTCACATATCCCCCCCCTTTGTTCAAGCCCGTGAGGGTGAACACCTGCATAACCACGGGAGGCTGGTGAGAGGGTATCGACCTGGCCTGGACGTGGGGAACAGCCACCCACCCTGCTCTTTGGCTGCTTCCAATAAGAACCGGCCCAGATTGGCTTTACAGCCACACTAAGTAACCCAGTGTCAGCGAGCACTAGCTGCCGCTGACACAGAAAATTACCGGTTCTTATTTCACCGAGGCCAGGAACCTCGGTGACACGTACCTTCCCTTTGTTCTGCCAGACCCACGCCATCAGAGCTTGGTTTATCACCAAAACCAACATCTTGCCTAACCGAAACTGCCTAAAGGCCTCATGTGCCCATCTCATGGCCAGATACTCTTTTCTTACTCTTTCCCGAGTGATGATGCGCTGTCGTATATTTTGATCTCTCTCTCTTTTTAGATCCTCTGGCTCCTGTACATGCGCCTCACGTCCTTTCTGGGACTGCTGCAGCTCTTGCCTGAACTGTTCCCAGTCATGGTCATATCCCGAGACTTTCTCCTTTGCTTTGCAGGGCTCCTTCAGCAGAGCATGCTTGCCCCTACTCGCTTCTTTTAAGTGCATCTGGGTCACTTCTTCCTTCTTTCCAACAGTAGTTACCCCAGCTACTATGGCCGTTTTAGAGACCTCTGCTTCTTTAGCGGCTTTTTCCACTTCGGCCGCGGCTCCCTTTGGCTTAACTTTGGCCTCTGTAGAACCTGGGGACTTCATGTCAACCAACATATCGGCCTTAACTTTTTCAGTCTTTGTCTTCTTGAAGTCTCCAGTCTCTTTGACCGCCTTCTCATCCTTCTCGGACATGGCACCATACACTTGCCCTGTTAACCCCTCCCCCTCTTTCTCATTGAGGCAGGAGGCACCAGGGTCTTCAGCAGACTCCTCGTCTTCTTTTATTTTCTCCAGAGGCTCACCCAGGACCCTGTTCTCATTTTGTGGAGGAGTCAGGAGATACAGGCCATTGTAATAGCCCGGATCCGAAAACTGATCGTTCACCTCCTTGTACTTCTTCCCCAGCAGCCTGCTGGCTATTTGGAAGGCCTTGTATGCAGAGGGGACATCTTCCAGGCCTAGGCTACACGCTACCACGGGTCTGTGGTCTTCGGCATCCACATCAGCCCCATCAACTGGTTTAGCAGAAGCATCTTCCATCTTCTCTGCCACAGCCATCTCCACAGTGCCACCCTCTCCAGTCTCATTTTTAACAGGCTCTGGCTTCATGAAGTCTTGCAGAGAACTCTCCTCTTCAGGTTTCTCACTATCTAAGGGTGCTCTCGAGCAGCAGGTAGATTTCTCCAACTCATCTTTTAAGCTCATGAGATTTTCCATCTCTGCTCTGAGTTGCTTGTTCAGCCTCTCAAATTCAGCATGCTCCTCAAGCGCTTCTTCCAGGGCTCTAGCCAAAGAGCGGGCCTTGGTCTCCTTTTCCCAAGCATCAGTCTCTGTTTGGTCACGTTTTTCACCATATCGAGCCGAGATGTATTTCTCTTCAGCTAGGAGCCAGTCACACTTCTCCTGTTTGCAGCTGTACTGTCGTGTCAGGTCATCTATAACTGCCTGGACATGGGCCTCAGACACTAGGCTGATGTCACCCGACTTTTTTCCCATCTCGTCAGATATAACTGTCTGGTTGCTACTAGTAACCACCTTTGTTTCACAGGACCTTGACACGGTAGCGTCACTCTCTGGGTTGCTATCAGTCACAGCACATACGTCACCTATACCGCTCGTGTCATTATTAATTCTGACCTCTAGGGGCACTGCTGAGCTATTCCCCACCTGGGACACTTCCTTAGTAACCAACCAACATTGTGGAGACTGCATTTCCACCTCTGGTCCGTGCGGTACACCCTCTAACCCCATCCTATTTTCCTGCACCTTCAAACACTGAGCTGGAGCTGGGCTTTGCTCCACACTACTTATATGCATGTCTTCAAACCTTTTGATCAAGTCATATAGCACTTCATGAAACATAGCAGATGCAGAAAATAAAGTTTCATTATCATTTACATTTTTACCACCTGGGGGCGCTTCTCCCCTGACCACAACCTGCAACGGAAAAGGTGCATCACTGTCGCCACATATCTCATATGACATCATATTTTCCTTATGCATTTCCACACTCTTGTCACCATCACTTTGCACTTTACCAGCACCATTGTTTTCAATGGTCAATATTCTTTCCCCATGCAGGTCAAAGTGCAGCTCCCTTAGACCTTCACTTAAAGGGACAAGTACAGGTTCTGCAGGAGTTTCCTCACTATCTGCAGAAGTATCTACCTTACCCCACAGCAACGACACAATATCCCAGCCCAACATCACATCATATATTAACATATTTATAACATCAGGTCCACAATACCCAGTTCTCACTGGAGTCTCACACTGAGTGAGAACCACCGGATAGTCCTTATTATCCGCATGACTGTCCCGCACATCTATCATCTGCGGCTCAGTCTCCAGAACCGTGCTCACTGTCACTTTGTCTTTTACACCAGAAAAACACGGAACAGTCTTACCCACAGACGTCACTGGTTCGGCAGTCTCAGGCGAAGAGGGAGAGCCAGGAACATCTTCCCCGAGGTCACAGTCCTTCTCCTGGACATTAGGAACCTCCTGCCTTTGATTCCTGGTTACCTGACTTCTGACCATAGGACAATCAGGTTCACACTTTGTGACTTGACGGCATCTCCAGCAGCGCTCTCTTTGTTGCAGGACAGCTGCCAGCTGTCGTGGTTGGTTGCACCTAGCAACCGCATCACGACTCCTCCGGACATCCTTTTCTTCCCGACGGTTGCCCTTGGCAACGGCACACATCACCTTTTTGACTGTTTTTTCAGCCGCATCACCGACACTTTGGACTTTTACAAATTGTCCACTCAGCTTTTCAGGTTTTTTCTCCAGGGCCCACTGCAATGGCGTCCTCAAAGCATCAGCACAGCTGTTACCCTGGGAAACGCTTTGGGTTAGGAGTTCTCTTTGTCTTTCATAATCCTCCATGAGTTTTTCATGCTCCTGCTGCCACTTCAAGTGCCTTTGGGTAGCCTCCAGATTGGCCTGCCTCAGCTGCTCTGTGAGATCCTCCATCCACCCCATAGCAACAGACAGCCCAGGCACCAGAAAAATTTTCAGCAACAAGTCCACTAACAGAGACCCGGCCTCCAGGTGTCTCACTCTCAAGAGACAATTTCAGCATTCACAGTCTCTTTTGCATTGCAGACATTAAAGTTTCTTTTCCAGGGCTGCTGGCCCTTTAAATCCACACAGCAATTTCCTTTGCAACACAGCAGAATTCAGCAGCACCTGCTCTTGCCGTTGCCCCTAGCAACCAGTTATCTCCTTTCAGCAGGGAAGCTTGCCCGCATCCTCCACCAATTGTGGGGGATTAGCTTTTCTTCGGGGGGGGTCATTCTCACAGGTTACTTCACCAGACACGGATATAATGTCCAAGCAGTGCATTTATTGTGCAACACCAGCAACAACAAAATGACAAAATAATAAACACTCGCCCGTCCAGGCTCTAACTAAACAAATGGATCCCTGACTCACCTAAGACCCTGTTCACACCCTGTGAACACGTGCGGCTTTCTGAGCCAATGTCCCTCAGCCTCCTGGCTGTACAGAGCACAGTACACCCACTGGCTCCAGTCCAGTGTCTCTTGGGGAATCGTGGTCACTCAGCCCTCCTGACTTGGACCACACTGACAGAGCCTCCAGGCCTCTGTCCACAGGCAACACACTCCCCCC
Organism: Bufo gargarizans; assembly: GCF_014858855.1. Classification (NCBI taxonomy): domain Eukaryota; kingdom Metazoa; phylum Chordata; class Amphibia; order Anura; family Bufonidae; genus Bufo; species Bufo gargarizans. Next base: position 421,418,694 of record NC_058080.1, on the reverse strand, counting down.
CTTTCAGACACTCTGGGAGGTGCTTTGTGCTAGGCTGATTACCTCCAGCTTCTCTCACCTGTGGTGGAACAGGGGTGTGGACAGAACTATCCACCCCTTCCTTGCCTCTAACCTGAGTGAGACCTGTCACTGTCTCACACCACTTACCGACTGGCTGCGAGCTCACAAGATCCTGTATAGATGGTCATTCCCGTTCGGCATCTCTTTTTCCCATGAGGGACGTCGCCTCTTCGTTTCCTCATTCAAAGACCTGGAAAAGATTTACCAACAATTGGATATCCAACCACTACCGATTGAAAATTGGGATCCGTTTCAAGGGATGACAGCCCTCCCTGAACTTCCGAATATATTGCCCTGGGAGATCCCTCGTACCCCGAAGCCGCAAAGAACAAGGAGAGGGAACATTTCTACCCCAAGAAGACTTCCACTATCAGAAGACTGACCAGCTGGAATATCAGCATAGCAGATAAATATGACTTCTCATATCTGAATTTATCTCTTATAATACTATGCTTCTTCCTGATATATAGAAGCCTAACTTACGTTTGGTTTCCCACCCTTTCCTGCTGCGACTTGTCTGAATAGAGATAATGCATAATCGCAAGGGTCGGGGGCACATTTCTGTTTGCGAGGAGGGAAGCTGGCTAATGGCGCATATCTTTTAAATTAGCGGAAGGAATGATGTTTTCTTTGTTTTCTTCGTTATTAGCGCATAAGATCTCTGTGAAATGAAAGATTCGCAAGACTTGCGGCTGCTTCCCTTATCGCAAACGAAGTGATTTATCTCAGGTTCTTGACAATAATATAATATTCAACCCCCTGTCCTTCGCAAAGTGGGAGGAACTACTTGTCTGCTATACAATATATTAGGTTTGCGGTGTCTATGCGGGAGATCCTCATGCTATGTCCGCACAGTCATGCGACTGTATTATAATATAAGCTAACTCACACTTCTGAGGGCGATCTTTTAGAGATGTCGGGTCTGGGGGACCTCCTGCGTGGATCATCATGTCATGCCTCAGAATATTTAGCTAAGAATATGTTACTCGCTTTACACTGTTTGTTCTTATACCTTTATTATTACTAGAACCATTTATGCGCGTAACTTTATAAGTGCGCATATACTGTCAGATTGGGTCGTGGAGCTATGGGAGCAGTTAACAATGGCTTGAGACCAAATTAAGGTCTGGTATAAGTTAGACCCCAAAGGGATAGGTCTAGGAATTTTAGATTTTCCCCCTTAACTAACTTGTAGAGTCTTTATGCTCTACCTTACTAAAGAACACTTTGTTCTTTTTTCTGTTGTGTTTTATTTAATGTTCTCACTTTCTTCACTCATTGATGTCATACTCTCAGGTATTTTGACATATAGTCATGATCTACAGCTCAATTATTGACCTAAGGGACGCCCTGATGCTTCGCCCGGGGAGGCCGAGTGCTTTACGGTACTTCGTTACAATATTTCATTATGCTCTTTGTCAACGCTATACTATCTAACCTTACCCCTTGCATTGAGGTATGTCTAGCATTCGCGTGGCATCCTTCAATGTGAAGGGTTTTAACTCCCCATCTAAACGTAGCCAGATCTTCTCTTATTTGAAAAAGGAGAAATGCTCGATCATCTTTCTCCAAGAAACTCACTTTAAATTCAATAAGTACCCTAATCTTACACACTCTCTATTTCCTAACTGGTATCATTGTGGAGCGGGATCCTCGGCCTCTAAGGGCGTAAGCATAGGTATAAGAAAAGACCTCCCTTTCTCTTACATAAACCATATCCAGGATACTGACGGAAGATATATTATGCTTAAAGGGTCCATTGCTAATCAGGTTTATACTTTTGTTAATATATATGCCCCCAATACTGGCCAGGTTGCTTGGATTACAGAATCCCTTGCTAGGTTAGAGTCACATAGGGAGGGGATAGTGATCCTGGGAGGAGATTTCAATATGGCGCCAGAAATAGACTCCACCTCTGAAAGATCAGCTATTTCGAGCAAGGCTCGCAGACATCTCAAAAAATACCTACAAAGCCGGTTCGTTTGTGATGTCTGGAGACTCTTGAATCCAAAAGTCAGGGACTACTCCTTCTATTCACCAGTACATGGATCTTACCACAGAATAGACTATTTATTCTTATCAAAAGAATACCTTCAATTTTGCAACCTGGCTAGTATTGGCTTGATGCATCTGTCAGATCATGCCCCTGTGTTTTTTACTCTTGACCTACCCACTTCTGAACCTCGACACTTTAGATGGCGACTAAATGAACAACTGGTCTAACCCGGAGATCATTTATCACTTACTCAAAAAACACTGGAAGAATTTTTTTCTCTGAACAAAGGCTCAGTATCCTCTCAGCAAGTGCTCTGGGATGCTCACAAAGCATACATGAGAGGTCACTTTATTGCCATGGGTGCTAGGATTAAAAAAGCTAGGAAAATCCAGATAGATAACTTACTATCCAAGATTCAACACTTAGAATCCCTGCACAAACAATCCCTGTTAAAAACCCATTATAAAGATCTAACTGATACACGTGAAGCCCTAAAAAACTTACTAAACTCGGCCTCAGCTAAATACTATCTACAAGCCCAATTTAGATACTATGCTCATGGTGATAGAGCCTCAAAGTTCATGATGCAACGTATCAAAAAAAGGCAATCACATAACTATATTAACAGAATTAAATCAGCGGATGGAAATATAGCCTTTTCCACTTCATCTATAGCTACAAAATTCAGAGAATTCTACCACGCGTTATATAACCTGAAAAAATCTGAGCCCATCACGCAAGTGGGAATTCCTCCACCTGATAATATGTCTGCTTTCTTAGATTCACTATCTCTTCCTACACTTTCTGAGGAACAAGCTCTGTCATTAAAAAACCCCTTCACCCTGAAAGAGTTAGAAGATACCATTAAACAACTCCCCAGGGGCAAATGTCCAGGCCCAGATGGTTTCTCAGCCCCATATTATAGATCACTGTCAAACATACTAGGCCCCCACTTACTAAACGTCTGCAACAGCTCACTACTGGGTACCCCAATGTCTGTAGACATGACCAGAGCTCATATATCTTTGATCCCTAAGGAGGGAAAAGACAGCTCAAACTGTGCAAATTATCGCCCAATCTCCCTGCTAAACTTAGATCTTAAAATTCTGGCAAAAATGATGGCGACACGTCTTTCAGGGTTGCTTCCTGCATTGATCCAAAAAGATCAGGTAGGCTTTGTAAAGGGCAGAGAGGGCAAACAAAACACATCTAGAGTCCTCAACTGCATATACATCGCAAACAGGAATAACCGTCCAATGATCCTTCTCAGCACAGATGCTGAGAAGGCATTTGACAGAGTGGGAATATATGAAGAAGGTTCTAGACACCTTTGGTATCCCAGACCCATTCATTAAGGCAGTATTCTCCCTTTATTCCAACGCATCAGCATCGGTCATTGTGAATAACTCCATCTCCAGCCCCCTTGCAATCAGTAATGGGACCTTGCAATCAGTAATGGGACGAGGCAAGGATGCCCCCTCTCTCCCCTACTATTCGTCTTAGTTATGGAAACTCTGTTGCAGGCTATTAGGAGAGAGAGGGAGATCCATGGTGTACGAATGGGCGAGTTCGAACACAAAACCGCGGCTTTCGCCGATGACCTACTTATTATGGTCACCAACCCTAAAATAGCCTTACCACATATATACCGTATAATAGAACAATTTGGCCTTTTCTCAAACTTTAAAATTAATATGAGTAAGTCCCATATACTAAATGTAGGTTTCCCTAATTCACTCATCCAGAAACTTAAGCTCGAATCCCCCTTTAACTGGGATATCCCACACATCACTTACTTAGGTATTAAGATAAGCTCAGACCCAAGTGCATTATTCAATCTAAATTACACCCCATTACTGAACTCATTGAAAGAACAGCTAGCCTCCCTTGGTAAGCATATTTTATCCTGGTTTGGCAGAAAAAACATAGTAACGTCCCTAATAATTCCAAAATTAACATATCTTCAACAGGTACTACCAATCCTGGTACCTAACACGTTTTACAACAAGCTGAACCAAATGATCAGATCATTTATTTGGACCGGAAAAAAAGCTAGGATAGCTCTACAGACTCTTAATAAGCCCAAAGCTTATGGTGGAATAGGAATGCCTAATCCTGAACTATATAATAAAGCAGTTCTACTTGCTAGAGTGGTAGGATGGTTTAAAGAACCAACAAAGGAGCTTTGGGTCAATCTAGAACAATCGCAAATTGAGCTCATGTTTAGAGGTCTTTTGGTAGGAAACGTTATACCCAAATACATGAACAAAAACCCTAACCCGATAATTAAATCTACACTTAAAGCTTGGGATTGGTTCCAAACCACAGAACATGCTTTACCCCTACCATCCCCATTGCTTCAAACTAGGGATATCCTTACATTCGCTCCCAAAGCACTTATCAACAGCCTCCCACCGTCGGTGAGGAATTCAACACACCCAATTGTATCCCTATTCGATGATAGTGGGACCCTACTGGAACCTAAACTTTTATCTAAAGTCTTTCCAGAATGCAAATTTTTACTTCCCTTAGTATCTTTCCTACGTTCATTTACATCCAAAAACATCACATGGAGCTCTCTAAATAGACCGTTAAACTGGTTGGAAGACTTATTAACAAACTCAAGCACGAGGCCAAAACTGATCTCATTGATTTATAAAAAACTTTCTACCCCTACCACTATGCCTAAACCTGCATTCATTAGACAATGGGAAAAAGATTTAGATTCCGCCCTCCCTCAAGAAACAATATCCAAAATTTTAATAAGGCCCCATAAAGCGTCAAGATGTATAAGGATACAGGAAAACGCTTACAAAATCCTCACAAGATGGTATAAAACCCCAGATGTGACCAAAAGATACAGGGCAGACAACAATGATATATGCTGGAGGTGTTGTGAAGATAAAGGTTCTTTTCTCCACATTTGATGGACTTGCCCTCTAATCAAAGAATGGTGGTCAAAAATATTCGAGGAAGGTAACAGGATATGCCATTCTAAAGTTCCCACATCGCCACTCCTGGCCCTGTTAGGAATACACACCTCTACTACTAAGGACAGATTTCACCCTTTATTCAGCCATCTCCTTGATGCAGCGCGTCTACTAATTCCCAAATTTTGGCTAAAGGAAGACACTCCCTCCTTAACTCAGTGGATAGCCAAGATTGACCAAATATACAGATTTGAGGAATTAGCATCATGGGAAAACGATAGAAATAGAGATTTCAAAAACACTTGGTCACTCTGGTCAACTTTTAGAAATGTCTAATTTTGTAAATGCCTTATGTCTCTTACAAAAAGCGGCAACGGGAAAGGAGATTTGATATATTCTCTTTTATTTCTCTTACGAACCCGGTCCTTACGGGAACGTCAAGTAATGAGCATAATAAAAGTATTGCTTTAGATCAATGATGATAATGTCATACCAACACTGTATTGTCATACCTGCATTGTATCTGTGAAGAAAGTAATTTTTTTTCTGTAATGTGTTATTTACTTTAGTATGTAATGTCAGCGCATTCTTCAATAAAAGGATTTTAAAAATAAAAAATAAATAAATAAATAAATAAAAAAGAGTGGGTGAGACCTTCTTCTCTTAAGGCATTGCAACGCTTTCTGGGGTTTGCTAATTATTATTGAAAATGTATTAAAAACTTTTTGGTAATCGCTAAATCTCTTACCGACCTAACCAGGAAGGGAGAAGAACATGGAAGGACCGGCACTCACTGTTAGTTGTCTGCAAAAGGTACTTGTTTATTGTCACATAAAATCCTGTCACGCGTTTCGACACTCGCAGGTGCCTTTGTCAAACAGCAACCTGTTTGCAGACAACTTACAGTGAGTGCCGGTCCTTCCTTGTTCTTGTTTCGTGGGATGCCAATCCTAGGACGCGAGCACCACAAAGTATTTACCTGCAGTGCCGACCTATTGGATGTACTACTAACCAGGAAGGGGGCGGGTCTTGTTAATTGGTCATCTGAGGCCATAGAAGTCTTCAAAACCCTCAAGAGGAGTTTTGGCAATGCCCCGGTCCTGATTCAGCCAGAAAAAGGAAAGCCATTTATTGTCGAGGTCGATAAATCTGAGGACGGAGTAGGAGCAGTTCTCTCTCAGGGATCATCTAATCTTACTAATTTTAGGTCATGTGCGTTTTTCTCCCCTACTGAGAGAAATTATGACATTGGGAACCGAGAACTGCTCGCTATTAAATGGGCTTTTGAGGAATGGCGACATTTTTTGTAGGGGGCTCAGCATTGCATCACTGTTCTTACGGATCATAAAAATCAATTTTTTCTGGAATCCGCATAACGTTTGAATCCTAGACAAGAAAGTTGGACGTTATTCTTTACGCGTTTTAACTTTTCTATTACTTTCAGGCCAGGAAGTAAAAATGTAAAAGCCGATGCATTGTCCTTAAGTTTTTGTGCCTTTCAACCGCCAGACACTACTCCTGAATCTATTTTGCCCACTGGTATCATTGTGGCCTCAATGTCCTCCGATCTCACCACCGAAATTGAGGCTGCACAACATCTAGATCCGGTAGTCTTCCCATGATAAATTGTTTGTTCCAGTTCACTTACGTCTCTGGCTTTTGGGTGAGCGTCAAAATCCATTGTTATGTGGACACATTTATGGCACCAATGAACTCATCTCCAGGTCCTACTGGTGTCCCACATTATTTAGAGATGTGAACTCGTATGTGTCTTCATGTGAGGTATGTGCCAGAGCCAAAACTCCCAGAAGTCGCCCGGCTGGTGAGTTACGAACACTGCCCATTCCCAGTAGACCGTGGTCATATATTTCCATAGATTTTATCACCGACTTGCCAGTCTCCGAGATTAAGTCGGTGGTATGGGTAGTGGTCGATATATTTAGTAAAATGGTGCATTTTATTCCACTGGCAAAGCTCCCTAATGCTAAAACTTTGACTTCTTTGTCTGTGGATCATGTGGTTCAATTTGTTTCTAGGTTCTGGAGAGCCTTCTGTCATAAATGTGATATTTCTTTGTCCTTTTCTTCCGCCTTTCACCCTGAAATTAATGGTCAAACCGAACGGTTGAACCAGTTGTTGGAACAATTCTTGAGATGTTATGTTTCTGATAATCAACTGTTGTGGGTGCAACATCTACCCTTGGCTGAGTTTGCTATCAATAACCGGATAAACTCACCCACGGGCGTGTCGTCATTCTTCTGTAATCTTGGGTTCCATCCACAATTTAATTCATTGTCTCCGTCTTCTTCACAAGTTCCAGAAGCAGATAAATTAAAAGTTAAAGAACTGTGCACAGCCTGGGCCCAGGTTCAGTCGAACCTGAAGAAAGCCCAGGAGGTTCAGAAAATCAAGGCTGATAATAGACGCTTTCATGGGGTGGATATCTAATAAGTTTGCTCCACAATTTATTGGTCCTTACGAGGTTATTAAGGTTATTAACCCTGTATCATTTAAACTAAAACTACCTGATTCCTTTCGCATCCACAATGTTTTTCACAAATCTTTACTAAACAAGTATGTGTCACCTGTCTTTCCTTCAGAGGAACCTCCGCCTCCAGTGGATTATTGATGTTAGAAAGGTCTGGAATTCTTTCCAGTATCTGGTGCATTGGAAGGGTTTTGGGCCAAAAGAGAGGTCTTGGGTGCCGATGAGTAAGTTACATGCTGCCAGACTGGTGAAGAGGTTCCATCTGGCTCACCAGGAGAAACCCAATCCTATGACTTTGGGTCCAGTGGCCCCTTGAAGAAGGTGGGGTACTGTAACAAGGGGCAGACGGTGCGTGCTTCCTTAGCAGCCCCTCCGGCAACCTGTGTAAGGAGAGGGGCATCTCCATGGCAGCAGGCGAGCAGCAGGGGAGCCGAGCGCCGATAATGATGATTGGTGCTCGGCTGAGTTGGGCTGCTGTGAGTCACGTGACGCTGGCTATTTAAACAGGCAGCCTGCTGGCCACAGGTTGCCTGTGATTAAGGTATTTATACTCTCCGGTATTCCTGTCATTGTGTTCCTGAATCCTGACCTCAGCTCTGCTCGTTTGACATCGCTTCTGCTCATCCCTTGTTGCTTGTCGTTATCTCCTGGTACTGACTTCCAGCTTGTGTTTAGACTCGTGCTTGTTGCTCCCTTGTACTGCTTTGACTTCCTAGTATTTGACTTTGACTAGTTTGACTTGCTTTGTGTTCTGTTTGTCCTGTCTTTTGTTTTCTCCTGCACTTACTTAAGTTAGGGACTGCCGTCCAGTTGTGCCCCGTTACCTAGGATGGATTGTGCAAGTAGGTAGGGGCAGAGGCGCGGGTGGCAGTCATGGGTGAACGCTTCCCTACCCCCCTTCCGTGACATGTTCGTCTGTAAGTATAATAAATTATTTTAATATGCGGAGGAAGTCGGAGATTCACTATGGCTGCGATCCCTTGACATCCAACAGGAATCTACTGTGGAGGAGAGACGCCAACTCGTGTAGCTTGATGGTCCTTTTTCCATGCCTGGAGAGAGGAATGGTTCTGGGCTGGAACTAAGGAGGCTCTGTAACCAGTGAATAGCAGCGCGGTACTTCAATAAGTACTTTGGTTTGAATTGTAATTTTTTCCCATATCGCAGTAAGGACCTGCAGCGCGAAAATGCAGCCACATACCTGAGTAGTTTTTATCTTGATTTATGGTGTGATATACCAGTTGCCCCCCAAAAAACTGATTAAAGCAGGGGTGTTATATACCAATAATATACTTTCTATACAGGGAGTGCAGAATTATTAGGCAAGTTGTATTTTTGAGGATTAATTTTATTATTGAACAACAACCATGTTCTCAATGAACCCAAAAAACTCATTAATATCAAAGCTGAATATTTTTGGAAGTAGTTTTTAGTTTGTTTTTAGTTTTAGCTATTTTAGGGGGATATCTGTGTGTGCAGGTGACTATTACTGTACATAATTATTAGGCAACTTAACAAAAAACAAATATATACCCATTTCAATTATTTATTTTTACCAGTGAAACCAATATAACATCTCAACATTCACAAATATACATTTCTGACATTCAAAAACAAAACAAAAACAAATCAGTGACCAATATAGCCACCTTTCTTTGCAAGGACACTCAAAAGCCTGCCATCCATGGATTCTGTCAGTGTTTTGATCTGTTCACCATCAACATTGCGTGCAGCAGCAACCACAGCCTCCCAGACACTGTTCAGAGAGGTGTACTGTTTTCCCTCCTTGTAAATCTCACATTTGATGATGGACCACAGGTTCTCAATGGGGTTCAGATCAGGTGAACAAGGAGGCCATGTCATTAGATTTTCTTCTTTTATACCCTTTCTTGTCCAGCCACGTTGTGGAGTACTTGGACGCGTGTGATGGAGCATTGTCCTGCATGAAAATCATGTTTTTCTTACCTTGCAGACTTCTTCCTGTACCACTGCTTGAAGAAGGTGTCTTCCAGAAACTGGCAGTAGGACTGGGAGTTGAGCTTGACTCCATCCTCAACCCAAAAAGGCCCCACAAGCTCATCTTTGATGATACCAGCCCAAACCAGTACTCCACCTCCACCTTGCTGGCGTCTGAGTCGGACTGGAGCTCTCTGCCCTTTACCAATCCAGCCATCTGGCCCATCAAGACTCACTCTCATTTCATCAGTCCATAAAACCTTAGAAAAATCAGTCTTGAGATATTTCTTGGCCCAGTCTTGACGTTCAGCTTGTGTGTCTTGTTCAGTGGTGGTCGTCTTTCAGCCTTTCTTACCTTGGCCATGTCTCTGAGTATTGCACACCTTGTGCTTTTGGGCACTCCAGTGATGTTGCAGCTCTGAAATATGGCCAAACTGGTGGCAAGTGGCATCTTGGCAGCTGCACGCTTGACTTTTCTCAGTTCATGGGCAGTTATTTTGCGCCTTGGTTTTTCCACACGCTTCTTGCGACCCTGTTGACTATTTTGAATGAAACGCTTGATTGTTCGATGATCACGCTTCAGAAGCTTTGCAATTTTAAGAGTGCTGCATCCCTCTGCAAGATATCTCACTATTTTTGACTTTTCTGAGCCTGTCAAGTCCTTCTTTTGACCCATTTTGCCAAAGGAAAGGAAGTTGCCTAATAATTATGCACACCTGATATAGGGTGTTGATGTCATTAGACCACACCCCTTCTCATTACAGAGATGCACATCACCTAATATGCTTAATTGGTAGTAGGCTTTCGAGCCTATACAGCTTGGAGTAAGACAACATGCATAAAGAGGATGATGTGGTCAAAATACTCATTTGCCTAATAATTCTGCACGTAGTGTATAGTGCATTTGGGTAAAGCAGCATTTGTTTGTGGTTTTGCTGCGTTACCTCAGCTACAGATAGTGACAAATGCCATTGGAACAAATAATTTTTACTGGTGGGATACACCAGTTGCCCCCCAAAAAAACTGATTGAAGCAGGGGTGTGGTATGCCTTTTTCCACAAATACTGCTCTTCTATAGGGTCATTTTGAAAAATATAGACAGAGGAAGAGGCAGGCCATTCCGCAGGGGTGGTATGGGTTGGGCAGGTGCACCAGGCTGGAGGCTAAGTGGGAACTTGCAGAAGGTGCACCCTCCTCATCCTCTCTATCTGCGCTTCAGTCTCTGCTCTGTGCACCCCCAAAGACAACACCACCACCATATCCTCTCCGCTCGAGTCAGTGGAATTATTTTCCCATCCATTACCAGACCTTACCAATGAGCAGCCATTCTTGGCATCGTCTGACAATAGTACCCAGATTAGCCCAAGGAGGGTGATCCCCACTGATTCTGCCTACTCCAAGATCTTTAATGTCAGTGGTGGTGAAGGGGACGATGATGACGTGTCTATGGACGTCACGTGGGTGCCCACAAGAGAGGAAGAGTAGAGGAGTTCAGAGGGAGAGACGAAACAGCAGATAGGGAGGAGAAGGAGGAGAAGCAGGCAGAACTCACAGTGCACAGGAGGCAAAAATCAGACTGCAAATGTATCTGGAGCGAGCAATCCAACATGCACAGTCACATCTTGCGCTCCCAGGACACCAGCACATGGCTCCTCAGTGTGGGATTTTTTTTACGTGTCAGCTGCTGATAACAGTGTTGCCATCTGAAGCCTGTGCTGTCAACGCCTAAGTTCGCGGTAAGCCCAACATTCACTTAGGGACGACCACCTTAAGAAGGAACTTGGCCTCCCATCACTGAGCCCAATGGGAGCAACGCCGTCAGAACCCACAAAGCCACACTCCTGGTGCTCCACGTCCTGACTCTCCTTCTCCTCTCTCCTCTCATTTGTCCTCCGCTCTACCTTCCACCGTGCCGTCATCGCGTTCATCTGGCAGAAGGCAGGCTTCCGTGGCCCAAATGTTCAAGCAAAAAAAGATGATGACGCCGGATAACCCTCTTGCCATGGACTTTTGGCTTGCCCCTCATCCAGTGTCCTGTCCGAAAGGATGTTCAGCGCAGCAGGGGGGATCGTGACCGATAAGCGAAGTAGCCTAGCTCACGACAGTGTGGACTACCTCACATTTCTAAAAATGAATGAGGCATGGATCTCGGAGGAATTCAACACACTGTTACGACCACATTTAATTGAATTTCCTCATGCCAGCCCACAAATATCCTCCACCACCCAGAACAAATATTGGTCCCTGTCTTAGGTAAATACAGCGGCAAAAAAGGCCTTTTCTGTCCGTTGAATGCCTAATGTTTTGTGCCTCTGAGGAATTCAACACCTGTGACAACCACGTGTTTCGACTATTTTAATTAGGGGTTTTTACAAGAGGGGGATTTCATGTTTTTAATCCAATTTTATATTTTTTGTTATTTTAAATATATGTATTTGACCTCTATTTGTACTGGCTTTCAGTAAAATTGATATCCATTGACCGTCTAATAGACCTCCAGCCGCATACTTACTTGTTCTTTTATGTACGCTGAATGCATAATTTTTGGGGCCTGTAGTACACTGGCATGCTGGAAAATTGATATCTAATGACCACGTAATCTACCTCCAGCTGCATACTTACTTGTTCTTTTATGTATGCTGAATGCATAATTTTTGGGGCCTGTAGTACACTGGCATGCTGGAAAATTGATATCCTATGACTGTGTAATCTACCTCCAGCCACATACTTACTTGTTCTTTTATGTACGCTGAATGCATAATTTTTGGGGCCTGTAGTACACTGGCCTGCTGGAAAAGTGATATCTAATGACCATGTAATCTACCTCCAGCTACATACTTACTTGTTCTTTTATGTATGCTGAATGCATAATTTTCGGGGCCTGTAGTACACTGGCCTGCTGTAAAATTGATATCCAATGACTGTGTAATCTACCTCCAGCCACATACTTATTTGTTCTTTTATGTACGCTGAATACATAATTTTTGGGGCCTGTAGTACACTGGTCTGCTGGAAAATTTATATCCAATGATCGTGTAATCTACCTCCAGCCACATTCTTACTTGTTCTTTTCTATACGGTGAATTAATAATTGTTGCGGCCTCAGAGCAATTCAACACCAGTGATGACCACGTGTTATCGAAGTTCAACTATTACCATTAGTTTTTTTTTCAAGAGGAGGGATTTCGTCAGCCATGTTTTTAATCCAATTTTATATTTTTAGTTCTTTTAAACATATATATTTGACCTACTGTATATTTGCACTGGCCTGCAGTAAAATTTATATCCAATGACCGTATATTATACCTCCAGCCACATAATCACTTGATCTTTTCTGTCCGGTGAATGCCTAATGTTTGGGGCCTGTAGTCCAGTGGCCTACAGTACACTTTTCATACATTGACCGCATAATGAACCTCGAGCCAAATAATAAAAATTTATTTTATGTCAGGTGAATGTCTAATTTTTAAGGCTTGTACTCCCGTGGCCTAAAATAAAAAATTTCTAGACTCCAACAGGGCACATTTTAGAGAATTTCCCTTTAATACACATAAAAATGTCCCCTGATTAAGATACATATTTTTTGTTGGAATTTTTGTCATTGGTCCCCCTCTAGTATGTCACTGTCCATGTTGTGAGACTATTTGTGCACTTCTACTAAGTATTTGGTGGCTGCAAATATGAGCTGAAGGTTTTTCAGGTTCGCCTGCCATTAAAGTGAATGGGGCCCGCCGCGAACATGGGGTTCACGAACATTTGATCGCGAAATGCCCCGGCCGATGTTCATCCATCACTAGCCATAACCCCATACGTTTCTTATTCCATATGCATTACAATTGTGGTCACCCCGACACTAGTCGTCAATCCATTCTTGTTGATGAAGCACTTTGTTTTTTCAGTTTGTCTTTTAAATCTTGTGGTTTTGCCCCTTCTGTGTTTTATTTTATGTGTGTTAATATCCTGTTTGCTAAATAAACGTTTTTTTCTCCCCCGTTCAAAAAAAAAACAAAAAATGATTTGGCTTGTGATTTAGTAGCCAAAAGCAGGAGTGGGTACAAAACACAGAAGACATGCAACTATTCCATTCATGTGTCTTCTCTGTTTTGGATCCACTCCTGTTTTGTTTTGTTTTGCATTAGCAATACTGATTACTAACTAAATGCTGACCGAGTGAAGGCGGATGGTCAACAGACAGGATCCATTTTTTGTGGGTTATTGTTCTGATGGATCAGAGGAAGGGCAAAATAATCAGTGACGTCAATGCAAACTTACTGCTGACACCCTCTCCACTCTATCGGGGGGGGGGGGCTCTACTTGTATATGCGTTTAATAGAACAGGGTCTGTAGACATCTATGTGGAATCAACTTATAACGATGTAAAAGGAGGGTGCTTCTTCTTGGCGCTAACATTGACCTATAAGGCAAAGTTCATACATGAGTTATTTGGTCAGTTTTGGCCCCGTGACTGCCCAAATAAGTGAAGTGTGCAGTGATTTTAAGGGCGACAACTATCATCTGCATGTCATATGGACTCACAATATTATTTCACTACCAAAGCAGACTCCTTATGCATGTTACTGCAAGGCACAGTGTTCTACACCACTATAAAGGCTCTCTGCAGCCAGGAAATAGCAATTTTTTTATGTAATTTGCCACAAATTTATTCGGATCAAACCAAGTTTTTCCCACAAAATTCTGCCAAATGGCGAATTTAATTTTTGAAAAATTTACTCATCTCTAAGTCTGATGCATCAGACACTGGTGTGTGAAAATCCTGGCTGATCAATGCCTGATTTATCTTCACAAAGGTCAGTCTCTCCATATTTTGGGTGGAAAGGTGAGTTCTCCTTAGGGTAACTTTGCTCCCAGGCGCACTAAACATCCGCTCTGATGCCACACTACTGACCGCCTGGAAAGCTTGTCTAGGGCAAACTCAGCCAGTTACGACCACAATTTATATTTGGCTGCCCAGTAGTCCAGGAGATTTTGGATGTGGGGTGGCAGGGTGCAGTCCAAGTATGAAACTACCTGCTAGAACAGGTTTTGCTCCATGTCTTGCTGCTGCTTGCTGGTGGTTTCTTCAGTAGGCGGGTAAAAAAAAAACTGCTTAGTAGAGACTCCAGACTTAAGTTGCTGCTGATGAAGCTGGTGCTACTCCTGTCCCCCACCCCTCTCCAGCAGCTATGGCAGTGGAATGTGAGTGCAGAGGGCCCCCCCCCCAGTTAAACCTTTGTGAGAATGGGCGATGACGCACATAGGCAGCAACCAACTGACTACATGGAATGTCTCAATAGTAGTTGAGTTTATCCTACCCCTCAGCAGGTGGAAAAAATACCCCTATTTTGGAGAATGAGCAAGGGTCTAACATGATGGAAAGCCAGTAGTCATCCCTCTGCCAAAAAAAATTTGATAATAGGCTGAGTTGCTTACCCAAGCAACTCAGCATGCATCTGGCTATTTGCGCAAGGGACTTAGAGGGAGTTCCTGTCTCTATCTCCACTGCATACAGCCACGGTGTGTGTCTGGATCATCTGCCTGGTCTTCCTGAGATTGAATTCCACTTCCTCAACTTTGATTCGCTAATCTCTAGCTAGGAGTTAGCTAGAACTGTTGGTGGCCTGCACGACGATATTCATGTCAATATACTGTATGAGACCTGCCTGTCATACTGACGTACAGTAAATGTTTCACTACCAGAAAGAACTAGCTATGCATGTTGCTGCAATACACAGTGATGTGCACGAGATACACTCTCCCTGCAGGCCGGAATATAGCTGATTTAATGTTCTTCATTACAAATTAATTTGAAAAAAGAATTTCAATCATCTATAATTGCTAAAAGTCTAAAATAATAGAAATACCTTGATTTTGATGATAGATGCTGTTTAAGTTATAGCGGAAGTAAACCAAGGCTGCAGTAAAAATTTAAGGGGTTATCCGGATAAATATAATGATGACCTTTCCTCAGGATAGGTCATCATCATCATATCGGCGGGGGTTCCAGTCCCTGCATCCCGCCAATCAGCTGTTTCAGGGAGCCGCTGTTTACACTGGAATTCTGGTGAGTGCTACAGGCTCCCACCAACAATAGGTCAAGCGTACAATAATTTGCTTCGCCAATTCCTCCCAAAATTCTAAATGCAAAAGACTAATCCCCAGAGAAGGGACAAAGGGAGATAAAACGTAATATTTAATAATTATAGTTAAAATACGAAACTGCACTAGCCAAGGGTAAGTACCCTCAAAGTCAGACAATAAAGAAGCCCTTGTCAATAGCTGTAAATCTTGGTATACTCTCCCTGTGGGGTGGTGTCACGTCCTTTGCTGTTTGCGCCGTGACACTTTTGCCACGCTTGCAGTTGCCCTGGCCAAGTGTGTGCACTTCCCCTTTAAGTTGTAGCCTCCCCCTGTCTGGTGCTTTAAGGGTTAACACCCTGACTGGGTGTGGTCACTTGGGTTTTATCTCCTGTGGCTTCCTGGCTGGAGTCAGTTGTACTTCCACTGTCATTGGTGCTGGAGCTCTGCTCCAGTCCAGGGTGTTCTATCTGCCCAGTCCTTGAGGGCCACCTTATAGGACATTGATGTCATCTGAAATATTATTCCTTTGTTTCCCTTGTATCTTCTATGTACTCAACCTCACTTGTAAGTTTGGTGTGGGTTTATGTTATGGGTTTGTTGTACGTCTTGTTTGTTGCTACATGTCTGGGGTGTTGTTGGTGTTTGTCCCTGCATGTGTGCAAGACGTTTCCCTGTGTGTGTTGTTCCTCCAGAGGGGGGTTGATTTCCCGGAGGGGTGAACCATAAGTCTGTATGTAGTATCAGGAGTGCTGGATACCTGTGTGTGGTGTTGTTTGTACTGTGTCCTATTTGGTGTGTGGGCACCTGTACTTATGCACAGGTTCCAGTCATGGTGGCTATGGCAGTTAAGTGTGTTCTGGTGTTCTTACCTGCTGACTCTGCTGCTGCATATGGTCTTTTCCTTTCCTTGCTGCTAGGACATTTGAGACTCTTGTTCATTCATGTCTGGGAAGAACAGGTCCTCTCTCCCCTGCTCCTATGTGAGGGATTATCAGGGCGACTCAGGGTCAAAGGTATCCTGGTATGAGCCGTCTTACCATCCAGGTCCGCTCATACGGTGAGAAGTGAGGGTGAGGATTAGGGACACTTTAGGAGGTGACCTGCTCCCTGATTCCGGTGTCCTGGCCTAGCTGCTTTCCTGTTATATCTGACATTGTATAGTGTTTTTTTTCCCCACTCCCCATCGTGACACACAGTTTGGAAGCCCACCTCACTGGGATAGTATACTAAGATCTACTGCTATTGATGGGTGAGAGCGTTCCTTATTTCATGGTGTTATATATTATTATCATTCAGTGGTTGTCTGGTTTGGCCCAACAAGGGCTTCTTTATTGTCTGACTTTGAGGGTACTTAGAACGAGTGAGGGGCAGTAACGTTTTAAAACTTAAGAGTTTATTTGAACTGTTTTAAGAATAAGCCCCTACCAAACAAACAAGACAAACGACAATTAACAGTGTGGGATCCACATTAGTGAATCACCGTTGTACGAATCCGCTGGTAATATTGCAATACCGCGGGACCGAACAAAAAAGCAGCACCATATGCAGTCTTTTGGTGGGGTACCGCAGACTAATAAAGATGCCAGAGGCAAATAAAAGGGTGGATCTTACCGGTGGTGCCAGTTGGGACCTTATAGTCCAAAATCCTGGAGGATGAGGGGCTTCTCGGGTCCGAAAAACACGTCCTCTTTTTGATTTCACCTGGTGCCAGGGGCTGCAGGGAGAAACTATCCCTGTTTTTGCCCTACTTGGCCTGTAAATCCCTAGGTGCCTCCTAACACGGGGTCCTTTCCCCGCAAGGGGTGGCCTCGTCCGGAACCTAACCCTAATAAGTAAACCCTAATTGGCCCTATAGGGACAGCGTAAATTGGCCCCAAGGGTGATGATGGCTAGTAGGGTGGAAAGATATCAAAATTCTGATAGATTTATTCTGCGTCCCTACGCGTTTCATCTAATAGAGAATAAATCAGAACTACAAAAAAATTTGCCTCCACTTCATAGAGATAGAATGAAGACCCCCCGACTCATCAGGGGACAGGGGTCATGGGTGGAGGATTAGGTCTATACCCTTGTCCAATTGTGATAAATAATGGGAAAGGGTCAGCCAAAAAGAATTGCGCAGACCTGACTAGACCAGTGTGGTCCCAAATCAGTCCGGATACCTGTGGTGTAATAGCAAAACAAAATCCATTCAGATATTGAACCCACCAGAAACAGATGTATTTATAGCATAAAAACAGGGAGGTGTACTTACTATTAAGGTCATGGAAACCGTGTAACTGGTGCCATGAGAAGCGGGAGTGTGGTCTGACGCCCGCATGTGATGTCAGCGTCTGTCTGCGCTGATAAATGCGCCAGTACGTTTAAATGGAAAAGGGGTATGTGGTGCGCCTGCGCGAGGAGTGCGGCCGTCGTCATGTGACTAAGGCATATGTCAGCTGACGTCGCGGTCTGCCTCCTAGCCAGCGCATGCGCACATATGCGATGTGC
Source organism: Bufo gargarizans (assembly GCF_014858855.1). Lineage (NCBI taxonomy): Eukaryota > Metazoa > Chordata > Amphibia > Anura > Bufonidae > Bufo > Bufo gargarizans. The sequence goes on along the minus strand of NC_058080.1, from coordinate 421,400,696 downwards.
TTGGTGTGCAGCTCAGATGCCGCGACTGCTGTGACGTAATGGTTGGCGTCACCATCAGGGAGGTCCTACTAGTCCGGACGCGGCGTCGGCTGTATAATGAGGTGGGAGGAGTGTCCATATGGTATGATCGGCTCCTACTACTGCACCTATAAATATTGGTAGTGATAATACAGGTCACTAGCAACATGGGACCTAATAAAGGGGGAACATTAAATAACAGGCGTACCCACTGGGACCCAGACAAGGTCCAGTGGCCACTTGGAGCCTAAAGACAGTTGGGACAAAATGACCGGCACCTTGACAGGTGTCGTCATCAGAAGGATATAATCAGCCGAGATATAATGATCATATTTAGGACGAATGAGCATACACACACTCTATGTAGAGTGATATGCTAATACTGGTAGCACTGTTGAGTGCTTGATGCGTGGTCAGTGCATTTGATGAGCCGTTAGACATATGTGATTCCAATGATGCAATGAGGGAACCCCTGCTATTTAGCAGATAATGGCGTACACATATTTGTATGTGTAGGAGACTGGGGATGGTTACAAGAAGCACCCAAATTGTAGCTGGTCATTCAATCCATTGGGGTTGGTGGTATTCAACTTGAATATCCACCAACACTCCCTTTGGAGAATCTTCTTGTCCCAGTCTCCTCCACGTGGTGGCTTTCTAATTGCTTCCAACCCTACAAACGTGACACCTGACGACCTTCCATCGTGCACGGATTGAATGTGTCTAGCTATTGGGGTGTCCCTATTGTTGCGTATGTCACCCAGGTGCTCACCTATGCGTACCCGCAGTTCCCTACGGGTTTTGCCGACATATCTAATGCCACATTCGCAGGTAAGTAGGTAAACAACTCCTGCGGTGCGGCAGTTGATAAAATCTCGTATATGGTGAGCGGGTGTTAAGGTTACCTGCACAATTGCTTGTAGAGGTTACTCGAAGAGGGGAAGGAGTCCAATGGCAGCGACACAGGAACAGAGGAGCGCGGAAACGGAATGGATGAATGATCCCGATATGCAGGAATGGCGGTGGCTCAATGGACCCGATAAGGTGCACGTGGTAGATGAGTGCCGAAGAACGAGGAAGACAAGAGAGTAGTCAGGCAGTCCTGGGTCGGTACACGGGATGGCAGGTACAAGGATTCAGGATGAGGCAGGAGAGTAGTCAAATGGAGGCAGAGTTCGGTACACGAGATGGCAGGTGCAAGGATTCAGGATGAGGCAGGAGAGTAGTCGATGGAGGCAGAGTTCGGTACACGAGCAGGTTAGCAGACAAAATGCTGAGAGGCTGAAGCAAGACTACGGCTGAGATAGCTCAATAATCTGGCAAGGGAGGAAGTGACATGGTCTTCCTTAAATAGGGCGTACACAGATCTGATTGGTCAAACCAAAAGCAGGAACATTCAGGTCAAGGAGGTGGTTCAAAAAAGTAACAGAAACTGTCCAGGAAGCTCTGTGGTCTAGTGAGCAAGGCTACAGCCTAGGACGCTGGAGTCTCCCGGTTCGATCCCTGACAGTACTCCCTCTCCTCCACGATGACCTCCGGGCATCTCCAAGATAAGCCTGTCGGGGTATTGCCGATGAAACTCACTGACCAGTCTGGGAGCGTGTACATTCTCCTTGGGTTCCCACGAGTCCTCATCAGGACCATAACCCTTCCAACGGATCAAATACTGCAGTTTTCTTCGACAAATTTTAGAGTCCAGGATCTTTTCTACAACAAACTCCTCTTCTCCATGCACCCTGACTGGTGGGGGTGGCATCAAAAAGCGATCAGGGAAAGTATTCTCGACAAATGGTTTGAAGAGTGAACAATGGAAGACCGGATGTATCTTGAGCGAATCCGGGAGTTTGAGTTTAAATGTGACATCATTAATTTGAGCCGAAATCTGATACGGTCCAATATTGGGTATCTTTGACCCAGTTTTTGAGAAGGGACTCTCAGTTTAATATTTTTTGTAGACAGCCACACTTTGTCCCCAATATGAAAAACGGGTTCTGGTCTACGGTGTTTGTCCGCAGCTTGTTTGGAGCGTCTTTGGGCCTCGTGTAAATTCTCCATGATTTTTCCCTGTACCTCCTGCAGGTTAGTTAACCGTTCGGTTACTGCTGGGAGGGCCGTGGTGATTGGCTGATGGGGAATGAAGACTGGATGGAGGCCTGTGTTTGCGTAGAACGGGCTGAAAGAAGTCGAACTGTGTTCCGAGTTATTGTATGCAAATTCTGCAGTGGAGAGATGTTCCATCCAGTCATCTTGTAAATGGGTAATAAAACAGCGTAGATACTGTTCGAGGGTTTGATTAGTTCTTTCAGTCTGACCATTAGATTGTGGGTGAAAAGCTGATGACAAATTTACTTTGATTCCAAGGGCAGAACAGAAGTTTTTCCAGAATTTGGACGTGAACTGTACCCCACGATCAGAGACCTCGTTGTCTGGAATCCCGTGTAGCCGGAACACTTCACGGATCATGAGTTCTGCTGTCTGTTTTGCAGATGGTATTCCTTTGAAAGGTATGAAGTGTGCCATCTTGGTAAGACGGTCAATGACAACAAGGATAGTGTTCATTCCTTGAGAAGGAGGTAAATCGACCACGAAGTCCATTGAGACTGAGCCCCAAGGGCGAGATGGAACCGGAAGTGGTTGTAATAATCCCAGAGGGGAAGAACGTGGTGTCTTGTAATGCGCACAGGTCAAACATGAAGAAACATACCTTTTCACATCCCCTTTACAATTGGGCCACCAGAAGGAACGAGATAACAGTTCTTGAGTTTTTTTTATGCCCAAGTGACCGGCCAACTTGGAATCATGAGCCAGTTTAAGGACTTCAAGTCGAGCTATTTCGGGAACATATAGTTGATGATCCGGTTTGATCCAATAACCATCCTGGAAGTGAAGGTTAACCTCACTAGTGGGGTGGCTAAGGAAAGAGTCACTCTGATATCCGTCTTTAATTAGTTTCCATAAATCCCCCGAATGGGTGGCCCCCAAGAAGTTTCTTTCAGGCAGGATCGTGGTCTGATTCTTATTTTCTTGGGAGGAGTCAGAGAACATTCTGGACAGCGCGTCTGCTTTGCCGTTCTTAGAACCTGGACGGTAGGTAATAATAAAGTTAAAACGAGAAAAGAACAGGCTCCATCTGGCCTGTCTGGAGGATAATCTTTTGGCGTTATGCAGAAACTCAAGGTTCTTGTGATCAGTCAAGACGGTTACGGGAATGGTGGCCCCCTCCAAAAGGTGTCTCCACTCCGAGAAAGCTTCCTTGATTGCAAGTAGTTCCTTATTCCCGATGTCGTAATTTTTCTCGGCTGGGGACATTTGGCGAGAAAAATAGGCACAAGGGTGAAGCAACTCTTTATCTCCTGTACGTTGTGACAAAACCGCCCCCATTGCTGAATCAGATGCATCCACTTCTACCGTGAATGGTAGTTCTGGATCTGGATGGATTAGTATTGGTGTGCCTGTGAACAGAGTCTTTAGTTGACTAAATGCGTCTTGTGCCTCGGGAGTCCAGGTAAAGTGTACGGTTTTCTTTGTGAGTTGTGTGATTGGTTTGATGACTCTGGAGAAATTCCGGATGAATCTCCTGTAGAAATTGGCAAAACCGATGAATCTTTGTATGTCTTTTACATTTCTGGGAGTAGGCCACTCCGTTACAGCTCTAATCTTGCTGGGGTCCATCTCTAGACCCTTCGGAGAAATGATGTATCCCAAAAACTGAACAGTTGTTTTTTCAAATTCGCATTTCTCAAGTTTAATGTAGAGTTGGTGTTCTCGAAGTCTCTGTAGAACCTTGCAGACATCCATACGATGTTGCTCCAGACTTTCAGAAAAAATTAGAATGTCGTCCAAGTATATTATTACGAACTGATCCAACATGTCCCGGAACACATCGTTAACAAAGTGTTGAAATGTAGCTGGCGCATTACACAGTCCGAAAGGCATAACGAGGTATTCGAAATGTCCATACCTAGTTCGTAAAGCAGTCTTCCATTCGTCACCCGGACGAATACGGACCAGGTTATATGCTCCTCTGAGATCGAGTTTCGTAAATATTCTGGCAGTGCGCAGTCTTTCGAGAAGTTCAGATATTAAAGGAAGGGGATAACGATTTTTTACAGTGATACTATTAAGTTTCCGGTAGTCTATACAGGGGCGTAAAGAGGAATCTTTCTTTTCTACAAAGAAAAAAGGAGCACCAGCTGGAGAGGTGGAGGGTCGGATAAACCCCTTTTTTAGATCTTCATCTAGATATTTTTTCAAAGCCTTCAATTCAGGATCAGAAAGCGGATAAATGCAGCCAAACGGTATTTCCGCTCCCGGTAATAGTTCAATCGGACAGTCGTAAGAACGGTGAGGAGGAAGCTTATCTGCATTTTTCTTGTCGCCAACATCCTGAAAATCCTTGTACGGCAGAGGTAATAACTCACTTGTAGACTGTTCCGGAACCAGAGGGATCGCTGGAGTTGAAGACTGAGTGTCTTGCAGGCAATTACACTGACAGAATTCCGACGGGAAGTGTAGTACATGATTTTCCCAGTCAATGGATGGATTATGAATCGCCAACCATGGGATCCCCAAGATTATGGGAAATTTTGGTGAAGAGATCAAAGAAAAATGGATGTCCTCAAGGTGATCTGTGTTGATGCGCATTTGGAGCTTTACCGTTTCTTGCGTAACTGGACCTGAGGAAAGAGGTGAGCCGTCCACAGTCTCCATATCCAATGGTGTTGTTCTCTTTAATAGTGGGATATGTTTTTTTTGTGCAAATGTTAAGTCCATAAAATTGCCCCCGGCCCCAGAGTCCAGCATAGCAGAGCAGGAGATTTCGAGTTCAGAGGTGAAGATCTGAATGGGTACCATGAAATGAGACTCGGGGATAGTAGTTTGGTCTTTCTTCCAAGCAATAGGGGAAATAGAGTTTATTTCAGAGTGTATGGAGTATGGAATTTCTGATTCCAATTGTTCTTCTATCTCTCTGACCGCGTTTATTCTACGGACCCTTCTAGGGCAGTCGATAGCATAATGTCCCGGTTTTCCGCAGTAGAGACAAAGATCTTCTGAGATGCGTCTTTCCTTTTCCGCTACAGTTATGGATCTCCGTAATGCATCGATTTGCATAGGTTCCGGTGCAGGTTCAGGATTACGGGGAGCTGATGGTCTGAAAAAATAGGTGGGTCGGTTTTCCTGCGCCCATTCTTTCTCCCTTCTCCTTTCAGTAAGTCTCTGATCGACTCTGATACAAAGTTTAATGAAGTCTTCAAAGTCTTCTGGAATATCTGTCCTAGCAAGTTCATCTTTCATTTGCTCAGACAACCCCCGCCGGAACTGACTCTTTTGGGCGGCATGATTCCAGGTGGTGTCGGTCACCCAGCGGCGGAATTCGGCTGTGTAAACGGCCACTGAACGGTTTCCTTGGCGTAGATTATGTAGTTTTAGTTCCGCAGTAGCACAACGATTAGGATCATCAAACATCTGACTTATGGCAGAGATGAAGGTCTCCAGATCCCGCAGAAGGCTGCTGTCGGTCTCCACGTAAGGAGATGCCCATGCGAGAGCCTCATCAGACAAAAGATTGATGATGAACAATACCTTCATCTTTCCAGTAGTGAACCGGGCTGTATTCATTTCAAAATAGATTCGACATTGGTTCAAAAAACCTCGGAATTGGCGTCGATCTCCATTAAACCTTGCTGGGAGCGGCATGCGAGTATCTCCAGCTGGGGCCTGCCCCTCCAGGAGTTGTCTCTGTAGGGCGATTATTTCCCCTTGTTGATCTTGTACCACACTTTGTAACTGGGAAAACTTTTCCTGATAAGTGGTTCCGAATTCTTGTAGCTCAATAACTTGTTTTTTCAGGAGCGTCACTGCGGACTCCATTTTTGAGGCCAGATTATTCTGTTAAGGTTACCTGCACAATTGCTTGTAGAGGTTACTCGAAGAGGGGAAGGAGTCCAATGGCAGCGACACAGGAACAGAGGAGCGCGGAAACGGAATGGATGAATGATCCCGATATGCAGGAATGGCGGTGGCTCAATGGACCCGATAAGGTGCACGTGGTAGATGAGTGCCGAAGAACGAGGAAGACAAGAGAGTAGTCAGGCAGTCCTGGGTCGGTACACGGGATGGCAGGTACAAGGATTCAGGATGAGGCAGGAGAGTAGTCAAATGGAGGCAGAGTTCGGTACACGAGATGGCAGGTGCAAGGATTCAGGATGAGGCAGGAGAGTAGTCGATGGAGGCAGAGTTCGGTACACGAGCAGGTTAGCAGACAAAATGCTGAGAGGCTGAAGCAAGACTACGGCTGAGATAGCTCAATAATCTGGCAAGGGAGGAAGTGACATGGTCTTCCTTAAATAGGGCGTACACAGATCTGATTGGTCAAACCAAAAGCAGGAACATTCAGGTCAAGGAGGTGGTTCAAAAAAGTAACAGAAACTGTCGAGGAAGCTCTGTGGTCTCGTGAGCAAGGCTACAGCCTAGGACGCTGGAGTCTCCCGGTTCGATCCCTGACAGCGGGATCCGTAGGACCAACCGCAACCGTTTTTGCCTGGGTGACATACTTGCAAAAGCTGCACCGCCCACATTTGAAACAGCCATTCAAAGGTTTGTCCAGCCACGTCTTCTTTTTAGGGGGGTTATAGTGGCTGTGCACAAATTGATCCCTTAAATTGGTTCCTCTCCTGAAGGTTACTGATGGATAAGGACTCACAACATCCTTTAGGTCCGGATCCATCAGGAGGGTGTCCCAATTGCGTGCCAAGATCTCTTTAACCTGTCTAGCCACAGAGTCAAATGTTCCAATGATCCGTAACTTTTTTTGTTGTTGTGGATCCATTTTGGGGCCCCCAGTGGGATGTAGAAGTGTGGTCCGTGGCTCCTGTCGTGCCCTTTGATAGGCCTTTCTAAGTGTGTTGTCCGGGTACCCCCGTGCTCGGAAGCGCTCTCTTAGCTCGTGTGCCTGTTTGGTAAATTTGCGTGGTTCCGAGCAATTGCGTCTCAATCTGAGGTATTGGCCCACTGGAATACCACGTTTTAGTGGGACGGGATGGCAGCTGTCCCACCTAAGGAGTGAATTAGTGGATGTCTCCTTACGGAAGATGGTGGTCTGTAGGTTCCCTTGAGTATCTCTTGAGATGCAAATGTCTAAGAACGGTAAATGATTGTGTACAATCTCTGATGTAAATCTAAGATTTATGGTGTTGATATTGAGTTCATTCACCAGTCTCTTAAATTCGTCCTCTGGCCCGCTCCACAAGATGAATATATCATCTATGTAGCGGGCCCAGAGGACAATGTGCTCGGTATACCAGTTGGGTATATCGCCAAATACCATGGTCTCCTCCCACCAGCCCAGGAGCAAATTTGCGTAGTACGGTGCGCAGGAACTGCCCATCGCGGTGCCCCTGAGCTGGTGATATATCCGGCCATCAAAAACAAAACAGTTGGTTGTCAGGACAAAATCTAAAAGCTGCAGGACCAGCTCGTTGTGTGCAGCGAACTGGAGACCTCTTGCCTTAAGAAAATGTGCTGCGGCTGCGAGCCCTTTCTCTTGCGGAATAGAAGAATAGAGTGCCTCGACATCGATTGATGCCAGAAGCCAAGTCGATTCTAAGTTAATATTTTCCAATTTGGAAAGGAGGTCTCCTGTGTCTCTCACATAAGATGGGAGCGATTGTACGAATGGACCCAGTATGCGGTCAACATATACCCCACAGTTCTGTGGTAAACTGCCTACCCCTGATACTATTGGCCTGCCTTTAAGGGGCACAGTGCCCTTATGGACTTTGGGCAGGCAGTAAAAGGTTGCCATAACCGGGTGTGTGGGGAGGAGAAATTCCAACTCGTTACTGCTGATGAGGCCATCCGCTTTTGCTTTTGTCAGTATGTCAGTCAATTCTTGCCGGAATCTTGCTGTAGGGTCGGCTGATAACGTCTCATAGCTTTGTTCATCATCTAGCAATGTGAGACACATGGCACGATATGCTGGACTGTCCATAATGACCACATTACCTCCCTTATCAGAGGGCTTGATCGTAATCCTAGCATCTGTTGATAATCCCCTTATTGCTTGTCTCTCTCTACTGTTACAATTAGACCTAGTCAAAGCTGGAGACATCTTAGCAAGTTCGGACGTAGTATGTTTAAGAAAGACGTCAATACATGAAATGTCTCCTACCGGTGGCATTTTGCTGCTCCTGTTTTTCAGATCGGTAAAGGGCCCTCTACCATCTGAATTATGTGGTATACTATCAAGGTTGTACAAAAGGTGTATGTCCCCAAGGATCTCCACCGGTATGCCCAGTTCCCGGCTTTCTTTTTTATCCCTAAGCCGGAAGTGTTTGTGCCACTTCAGCTTACAGGCAAACAGGTGGAGATCCTTAGTCCACCGAAATAGGTCAAATGAGGCTGTGGGGACATAGGACAGGCCGCGTCTCAAAACCGTAATCTCAACCTCAGTAAGGGTGCGCGATGACAGGTTAATTACTAACCTATCATCCGTGCATCCTACCGGTTGGGTGGGGGTAACGTATTTTGGCTTCGTAGGGAGTATTGCATGGGTTGTTCTAAAAAAGAGGATGATGAGGGAAATTGTGAGGTTGATGATGATGGAGCGGTGGAAGCGCATTGTGTCTGGTAATTTGCCTGAGGGTTGTTATATCGTCCGCCTCGGCGTCTCGATCTATACCCACCACGTCCCGTCCTCTATTTTTAGGGAATCTGTCCCTCTCGTTATCTGAGGAGTCTGTCTCAGAGGTGGAGACGTCTGTTTTCTGTGGGTTGTCGGGGTTAGTTAGGAACAAGTATGCCCTGTTCTCCTTGAAGTCTTGGGAGTCTCTAGCGAACTGTCGATGCTTCCGCTCTTTAAGGTAATACTGGTATTTTTCTATAGTATTCTGGAGCTGGCTTTCCTTGACACTAAATTCTGCTTCCTGTTGAAATTTTTTGGTTATTTCGATTTGGTCTGTAAGACTGCTCTCAACTCTTACTAATAGCCCTTTTTCCTCTTCCAACAAAATCTGCATAAACCTAAGGGAGCTATTGGTAGCCTCCCTCTCCCATTTTTGTAATAATTCAGGGTTTCTGATGCGGCTAGCTGGAGTGAGGGAAATACGCAGGCCTCTGGGTACGATTCCCTGCTTAATGTAGTTTTCTAGTCCCTGAACCTCCCACCATGAACTAATGTGTTCTTTGTAAATCCGAGTTAGTTCAGTAAATGCCCCATTTAGGGTAGGGGTGAATTTTTTTGGGACAAAAGTCTGTTCGGAAAATACTGTCTTTGCTTCAGTGAGCCACACGTTCCTGTCTAGGCCCGTTGTAAGGAAGCCTGCCATGTCCCAATGTGATAATACTGAAAAACAAAAGGGTGGTCCCTAGAGGGAGATAGTGTACGAGCACTCTCCCAAGGTATACTGCTCTGTAACAAAGAATGTATAGAACGAGTGAGGGGCAGTAACGTTTAAAAACTTAAGAGTTTATTTGAACTGTTTTAAGAATAAGCCCCTACCAAACAAACAAGACAAACGACAATTAACAGTGTGGGATCCACATTAGTGAATCACCGTTGTACGAATCCGCTGGTAATATTGCAATACCGCGGGACCGAACAAAAAAGCAGCACCATATGCAGTCTTTTGGTGGGGTACCGCAGACTAATAAAGATGCCAGAGGCAAATAAAAGGGTGGATCTTACCGGTGGTGCCAGTTGGGACCTTATAGTCCAAAATCCTGGAGGATGAGGGGCTTCTCGGGTCCGAAAAACACGTCCTCTTTTTGATTTCACCTGGTGCCAGGGGCTGCAGGGAGAAACTATCCCTGTTTTTGCCCTACTTGGCCTGTAAATCCCTAGGTGCCTCCTAACACGGGGTCCTTTCCCCGCAAGGGGTGGCCTCGTCCGGAACCTAACCCTAATAAGTAAACCCTAATTGGCCCTATAGGGACAGCGTAAATTGGCCCCAAGGGTGATGATGGCTAGTAGGGTGGAAAGATATCAAAATTCTGATAGATTTATTCTGCGTCCCTACGCGTTTCATCTAATAGAGAATAAATCAGAACTACAAAAAAATTTGCCTCCACTTCATAGAGATAGAATGAAGACCCCCCGACTCATCAGGGGACAGGGGTCATGGGTGGAGGATTAGGTCTATACCCTTGTCCAATTGTGATAAATAATGGGAAAGGGTCAGCCAAAAAGAATTGCGCAGACCTGACTAGACCAGTGTGGTCCCAAATCAGTCCGGATACCTGTGGTGTAATAGCAAAACAAAATCCATTCAGATATTGAACCCACCAGAAACAGATGTATTTATAGCATAAAAACAGGGAGGTGTACTTACTATTAAGGTCATGGAAACCGTGTAACTGGTGCCATGAGAAGCGGGAGTGTGGTCTGACGCCCGCATGTGATGTCAGCGTCTGTCTGCGCTGATAAATGCGCCAGTACGTTTAAATGGAAAAGGGGTATGTGGTGCGCCTGCGCGAGGAGTGCGGCCGTCGTCATGTGACTAAGGCATATGTCAGCTGACGTCGCGGTCTGCCTCCTAGCCAGCGCATGCGCACATATGCGATGTGCTTGGTGTGCAGCTCAGATGCCGCGACTGCTGTGACGTAATGGTTGGCGTCACCATCAGGGAGGTCCTACTAGTCCGGACGCGGCGTCGGCTGTATAATGAGGGGGGTAGGCAGTTTACCACAGAACTGTGGGGTATATGTTGACCGCATACTGGGTCCATTCGTACAATCGCTCCCATCTTATGTGAGAGACACAGGAGACCTCCTTTCCAAATTGGAAAATATTAACTTAGAATCGACTTGGCTTCTGGCGTCAATCGATGTCGAGGCACTCTATTCTTCTATTCCGCATGAGAAAGGGCTCGCAGCCGCAGCACATTTTCTAAAGGCAAGAGGTCTCCAGTTCGCTGCACACAACGAGCTGGTCCTGCAGCTTTTAGATTTTGTCCTGACAACCAACTGTTTTGTTTTTGATGGTCGGATATATCACCAGCTCAGGGGCACCGCGATGGGCAGTTCCTGCGCACCGTCCTACGCAAATTTGCTCCTGGGCTGGTGGGAGGAGACCATGGTATTTGGCGATATACCCAACTGGTATACCGAGCACATCGTCCTCTGGGCCCGCTACATAGATGATATATTCATCTTGTGGAGCGGGCCAGAGGACGAATTTAAGAGACTGGTGAATGAACTCAATATCAACACCATAAATCTTAGATTTACATCAGAGATTGTACACAATCATTTACCGTTCTTAGACATTTGCATCTCAAGAGATACTCAAGGGAACCTACAGACCACCATCTTCCGTAAGGAGACATCCACTAATTCACTCCTTAGGTGGGACAGCTGCCATCCCGTCCCACTAAAACGTGGTATTCCAGTGGGCCAATACCTCAGATTGAGACGCAATTGCTCGGAACCACGCAAATTTACCAAACAGGCACACGAGCTAAGAGAGCGCTTCCGAGCACGGGGGTACCCGGACAACACACTTAGAAAGGCCTATCAAAGGGCACGACAGGAGCCACGGACCACACTTCTACATCCCACTGGGGGCCCCAAAATGGATCCACAACAACAAAAAAAGTTACGGATCATTGGAACATTTGACTCTGCGGCTAGACAGGTTAAAGAGATCTTGGCACGCAATTGGGACACCCTCCTGATGGATCCGGACCTAAAGGATGTTGTGAGTCCTTATCCATCAGTAAGCTTCAGGAGAGGAACCAATTTAAGGGATCAATTTGTGCACAGCCACTATAACCCCCCTAAAAAGAAGACGTGGCTGGACAAACCTTTGAATGGCTGTTTCAAATGTGGGCGGTGCAGCTTTTGCAAGTATGTCACCCAGGCAAAAACGGTTGCGGTTGGTCCTACGGATCCCGCTCACCATATACGAGATTTTATCAACTGCCGCACCGCAGGAGTTGTTTACCTACTTACCTGCGAATGCGGCATTAGATATGTCGGCAAAACCCGTAGGGAACTGCGGGTACGCATAGGTGAGCACCTGGGTGACATACGCAACAATAGGGACACCCCAATAGCTAGACACATTCAATCCGTGCACGATGGAAGGTCGTCAGGTGTCACGTTTGTAGGGTTGGAAGCAATTAGAAAGCCACCACGTGGAGGAGACTGGGACAAGAAGATTCTCCAAAGGGAGTGTTGGTGGATATTCAAGTTGAATACCACCAACCCCAATGGATTGAATGACCAGCTACAATTTGGGTGCTTCTTGTAACCATCCCCAGTCTCCTACACATACAAATATGTGTACGCCATTATCTGCTAAATAGCAGGGGTTCCCTCATTGCATCATTGGAATCACATATGTCTAACGGCTCATCAAATGCACTGACCACGCATCAAGCACTCAACAGTGCTACCAGTATTAGCATATCACTCTACATAGAGTGTGTGTATGCTCATTCGTCCTAAATATGATCATTATATCTCGGCTGATTATATCCTTCTGATGACGACACCTGTCAAGGTGCCGGTCATTTTGTCCCAACTGTCTTTAGGCTCCAAGTGGCCACTGGACCTTGTCTGGGTCCCAGTGGGTACGCCTGTTATTTAATGTTCCCCCTTTATTAGGTCCCATGTTGCTAGTGACCTGTATTATCACTACCAATATTTATAGGTGCAGTAGTAGGAGCCGATCATACCATATGGACACTCCTCCCACCTCATTATACAGCCGACGCCGCGTCCGGACTAGTAGGACCTCCCTGATGGTGACGCCAACCATTACGTCACAGCAGTCGCGGCATCTGAGCTGCACACCAAGCACATCGCATATGTGCGCATGCGCTGGCTAGGAGGCAGACCGCGACGTCAGCTGACATATGCCTTAGTCACATGACGACGGCCGCACTCCTCGCGCAGGCGCACCACATACCCCTTTTCCATTTAAACGTACTGGCGCATTTATCAGCGCAGACAGACGCTGACATCACATGCGGGCGTCAGACCACACTCCCGCTTCTCATGGCACCAGTTACACGGTTTCCATGACCTTAATAGTAAGTACACCTCCCTGTTTTTATGCTATAAATACATCTGTTTCTGGTGGGTTCAATATCTGAATGGATTTTGTTTTGCTATTACACCACAGGTATCCGGACTGATTTGGGACCACACTGGTCTAGTCAGGTCTGCGCAATTCTTTTTGGCTGACCCTTTCCCATTATTTATCACAATGGACAAGGGTATAGACCTAATCCTCCACCCATGACCCCTGTCCCCTGATGAGTCGGGGGGTCTTCATTCTATCTCTATGAAGTGGAGGCAAATTTTTTTGTAGTTCTGATTTATTCTCTATTAGATGAAACGCGTAGGGACGCAGAATAAATCTATCAGAATTTAGATATCTTTCCACCCTACTAGCCATCATCACCCTTGGGGCCAATTTACGCTGTCCCTATAGGGCCAATTAGGGTTCACTTATTAGGGTTAGGTTCCGGACGAGGCCACCCCTTGCGGGGAAAGGACCCCGTGTTAGGAGGCACCTAGGGATTTACAGGCCAAGTAGGGCAAAAACAGGGATAGTTTCTCCCTGCAGCCCCTGGCACCAGGTGAAATCAAAAAGAGGACGTGTTTTTCGGACCCGAGAAGCCCCTCATCCTCCAGGATTTTGGACTATAAGGTCCCAACTGGCACCACCGGTAAGATCCACCCTTTTATTTGCCTCTGGCATCTTTATTAGTCTGCGGTACCCCACCAAAAGACTGCATATGGTGCTGCTTTTTTGTTCGGTCCCGCGGTATTGCAATATTACCAGCGGATTCGTACAACGGTGATTCACTAATGTGGATCCCACACTGTTAATTGTCGTTTGTCTTGTTTGTTTGGTAGGGGCTTATTCTTAAAACAGTTCAAATAAACTCTTAAGTTTTTAAACGTTACTGCCCCTCACTCGTTCTATACATTCTTTGTTACAGAGCAGTATACCTTGGGAGAGTGCTCGTACACTATCTCCCTCTAGGGACCACCCTTTTGTTTTTGAGGGTACTTACCCATGGCTAGCACGGTTTCGTATTTTAACTATAATTATTAAATGTTACATTTATCTCCCTTTGTCCCTTCTCTGGGGATTAGTCTTTTAGTACGGGCTCCAAGCAGCTTTGGAAGCTCAGTGCTGTACATGGCACTCTGATATACACAGTGTTGAGCTGTTACTGATGGGCAGTAGGTGGTCAGGGGTGCGTACTGGGCTGCTGAGCCAGTTGAAGATTCATAAGCTTTGTCTATGTGAAAACACAAAATAAAGGTTTTACAGTCTGGCTCATACCTTTGGATACCCAGATAGCACCGGCCACACCGACCACTGTCTTTGCACTTCAAATGTTCACTGGAGTTGTGCCTAACTTTGCACAACACTAAGAGATTAGCAGAACATATCCCCCTGAAGAAGTTTGCACTCTAACGTATTTACCCTATAAACCCCTCTTCTCTTTGGCCAGTTTTTGCTGTATATTATATAGAGGCTGCATTTGGTAATGCAGCTCAGTACCATTGACCTGAATGAGGCTGAGCTGCAACTAGGCCAGAGAATAGGTCATCAATAGTATTTTCCGGAGAATTATTTTTTAAGCTATCTAGTGGTAACAACCAAGTTGCAGAATAGAAGGATTTGTCTGCTTAATGCAGTGGCCGGGTTGCAGGGGTGTATGAGTGTGGGTGGCCAGATGTGTGTAGTTGTAGGTGTACTCACAGTTCTATGGACTATTGTGCAGTGATGAGAAGGGCGCACCTGTTCTTCCCTTCGTTCCAAACTCTGGTTCTGGGGTTCTTCTGTCTGATGATGGTTGAGGTGCCCTTGATGGCGAAAGTTTTAAGATGCAAGCAGCATCCAATTGTTGTGATAAAAATGAACTGGTGGAGCTTGGTGGAGTCAAAGCAGATTGAGTAGAAGCGGCAACTAATTTGTAAAAAATTGCCTAAAGTTTTATAGACCATAACTACACCACTCTATAGGGGTGATGAGTAGTGATGAGCGAAGTTTAGAAAATTTTTAATTTGTTTGATCGCTACAGTTACCATGGCAGCCTGGATGCTTTTGATGCTTCCCATAGCTGCCATGGTAACCTCCCTGCTGCAATGTGCAGGGGGTACAGCTCAGCCAGGAGTCTTCAAAATGCTATTCACCCTAATAGAGCTTTCTTAGGGTGAATAGGACAAGGGATCAAAAGATTCCAGGTTCTAGTCCCCTAAAAGGTTTGAAAGTTGTCACTAAAATTAAAAAATAAATAAATAAAAGTTCAAATCCCCCCTTTCCCAATTTTACATATAATATAAGAATATATAAACAAAACAAAAAACATATTAGGTAATGCCTCGTTCGAAAAATGTCTGAAATATTAAAATATTAAAAACCATTTCCTGTGCGCTGATCGCCATAATGGAAAAAAAATTAAAACACAAAATTTCTATTTTTTTTTGGTACCAATAAAATCTAACTTTTGTCCTGCAATTCCCTACTAATTACAGCTCTGTAGACCGAAATCTAAAAGTTATGGCTATCAGAAATTTCGATGCAAAGAATTATTTTTTCAAAGGTTATTTTTTTTTTAAAGTAGTAGTTAAAAAAAAAATAGTTTGGTATCACCATATTCATAATGAGCCAAAGAATAAGGGCGTTATGACAGTTTTAGTACACAGTGAACGCTGTGAAGTCAAAGCCCCAAATTGAATGGTGCTCTTAAATATTACGACTTATCCCCTAAAATATAAGGCCACATATGTCTATATGAATGTAAAATGTTAAAAAGTTATGGCTATTGGAGCGTTGAGAGGAAAAAACAAAAATGCTAAACCAAAAATGGGCTCCATACTATATGTTCTGAAAATAATACAAGCAATAAAGAACTTTAAAAAACGGACTGAGAAGAAATATAAAAATGTACACATTAAAATTGTAAATGACTCTGTTCTGTCAAATGGAAAACTACTGAAAGAACAGAAATTATTTTTTAACACTGTAGACATAAATCCCTTTAAAAAAGAATGATTTCCATATTTCAAATGTAAAATCGAAAAACTATACAAATATATACTATGAACTGGATGTTATTTCACTTTAAACATGTATTAGCATTAAAACCAGATGGGTTGAGCATGGTGGATGGATCAAACATGGCCACTGGAATTTTGCCATAAGGGACAGGAGCCTGAAAACTAGTAGCTACCGTAAGTTAGTCAAAAAGGGCCTGTTGCTGGTATGGGGTTTGGCAGGTTAGGTGCTTGGCACAATATGCAAATTATTGCTGTTGTGGCCTGCAATCTTTTGAAAATGCCTCTTTTGTATGAAACTTACATAAAGGGGCCACATGGGGCCAATAGTTGACCACTATATACATTTTACCTAATAATTAAAGTTATACTTACCTTTAACCCTTGCATCCTGAAACTACATATGAAGAGAACCTCGTGGTGCAGCAGGTGACCGGCAGTTGGATCCAGCAAACTGATAAATGAGGAGAGAAAAATGGTTATGGGGCATTCCTGAAGGGACACAATAAGAAAGCGCCTAGCCCCCCACCCGACCCCTAGTTGCAAACCCACTTCTCCAACCCCAACTGCTCTTCTTCCCTACAGGTCAAAGAACCCTTCTTCTGCCATATGCTTTTTAAAAAATGTACACCTCATCTAATACCAATGATATGTCATCAGGAACATCCAGGCCCTCCTCTTTCTGCATCTTGCTGACTTTTCTAGGACATGGGGACTGCAAAGGATCATTTGGAAGAAGTAAAGCCAGCAAAAGATGAGGATGGTCATCATTAAGACCTGACCCCCCCCCCCCCAAGGAATGCATAAAAAAGAATGATTTCCATATTCTACTACATACTACTTACAACTACATGGAAAGGGAGGGACTGTAGTACCCAAGCGCATGAGTGATTGTCATGTCTTTCCCTATGCTCATCTCACAGTGAAATGGTGGAGACCATGCGGGATGAGGCTCTGTGGCTGTCTGCTGATTAGCTGGCTGAATGGCATTATAGGTAATATCACATTCCAGGGCCTCTTACTTTGAAACATGTGCAGTAGCCCCCCCCCCAAAAAAAAAAAATATAATAATCAGATTTATTACCACGGAGAGCAAGGAAATTTGGCTTCTCAGCTAATCAAATTTTTCTAAAATTGTGATTGAATTCCACTTCAGATGCTTCGATTCGTTCAACACTAGTGACAGGGTGCCACAGCAGGTGAATATGACATTTGATTCTACCATGCAGTACATGTATCTAATGTTAGTTGTTTTTACTGAACAGTAATACAACACAGAAGTCACTCTAAAGTGCTATATGAAAGGGCCCAATATCAATAGTTAATATAAAAATCATTGTGAGATAGTTAAAAGGTTCCCTGGTTAAATCCCATGAAAATGCTCATGTAAGCTGCATCGAATTAATAGTATGACCCATTTTGCTTTTAAGCTGTGTGTCATAAAAAATAGAAGGCAGAGTTAAAGTTAAAGTAGTGTACACACAATTAAACACTGATGGATTTTATATTGAACTTAGTATTAGATTATTATAATTTTTTTTATGTTTTCAGTTTTTTTCTGAAAAAACTAACAAAAAAATGATCAATTCTTTCAATTCAGAAGCTTTTATACCATATTTCTCCTGAATCAGTGTGTATAACCATTGGTACTCCTTAGATAAGAATGGGGGACCTCAGCCCCTTGTTTGAGCTCAACAGCACAATCAGCGTAATGAAATGATTGGATCAATTTGTGAGCATGCATGCTGCCATTTCACTAAAACTCTATGGAAAAAGCTTGTAATAACACATAATCCAGGGCATAACTACATACTGTATAACTTATTTGTTAACATGGACTTTTTAATTTACATTTTGTTACTAGTTTAATGTATTATTTTTTTAAGGCTATATCTGTATGTAACTAGTGTCTGTATGCTTTTCATGCATCCTGCAAATGGGAAAATATCATGTGCTTGCCAAAAACTACTCAGCTACTGTCACATTTTATTCAAATGCCCCAGAGAAAAAAATCAGCAGGCTCATTAGATATAGATTTAGCTATGTCAAGGAGAGTCTACTGTCATTTTCAAGATACAGTATGCAACGATCCAAAAATAATTACTTAGTGACTGTTATGACATTGCACCCATTTCCTAGAAAATATATTTATTAGAGTATAGGACTTGACCTGAAACAGAGCAGCATCATGTTGGCTTCAGAAATGTATGTCATGGTAACCTATTCTGCTGTATGTTTTGTATTAAAACAAGAGGTACCATATCTTTTTAAGCAGTTTTTCTCTGTAATCCCTCAGACCTGCAAATATAAAATTCAGCCCTTGAATAGATTTATTTATAATAAATATATGCCTATAATAAATATTTGCCTAGAGATAAGCAAATTTTCCAAAATTGTATTTGGGTCTCCTTTAGTCAAATTGTCCTTCAGTTTCAATTGGGTCAGAAATAAATTCAACCTGATCGAAAGTATCCTAATTGCTCTGAAAAGTAGTATATGACACGCCTGTCTCCTAGAACTGTATTCACGCCCTTTCAAGCTGTTTAACACCAAGATATCATTACTAATGACAAAGTGACAGTTTAAAAACACACTGCAAAAAAAAATCTAACTCCAAAATGATCCCTTTTTGGGGCAAATGCCCACCAACGTTTATGAACATATTGGTACAGGAAGAAGCAGTAGCTTTTTAACAAGCAGTCCAAAATGTATCCCCTTTTGGGGGTAGATGCAGGTGTGGAGAAGGCAGGGGATGTGCAGCTGTTTAAGAGTAGTAGTAGCGGTAGCAACAGCACAGTATAGAGCATAATGAACGCGACAGGAGATGTATCGTTGATTAAGGATAGTAGTAGCAACAACAGTAGTATAGTATGAAGCATGATGGACAAGGCAGAAGATGTGCTGCTGTGTAGAAGAAGCAGCAGCTGCACAAAACATTGACCCAGGGGGATGTGAAGGACTTGTACAGTCACTGGTCATTATTGCTGCTCCATCTGTTGACAGTGATGTTAATCTTGCCACATAGCGACAATTCTAAGGTGCTGCACACGTTCTAAGCCACGTGAGAGTAATGGAATGGGCATGTATTATTTTTTATTTTTTTTAATATTGGCAGCTAGGTATCCTACATCGAGGCTAAGTGCATGTAATAATTTGCCTTAACGCAGTGGAATGCACTAAGTGGTATGTCACCAATTTGGCTAGTTGGGAGCTCATTTGGTGCACAGATTACTGGACACATATTGTTGTTTTCTGAACACAAATTTAGGATGAATAGGCAGTGCAAGAGAAGCTGTAGCTGAAGATGTTGACTGTGACGATGACATCAACCACCATATACTACTTGTGGATATGGCCTGGCTACCAGAATGAATATGAGGTTGAGGAAGCTATGTTGCTCACATTGCTGTCCAATCTGATTTTTCTTTTCTTGTGATCCTAAGTCATGTGCTAAAAAAACAGCTATAGTTCCTACATTTGCACCTAAATGGTCACATTGAAAATAAATTCCCTTAAAACTTAACTCATATAATAAAAAATATGGAAAAAACTCATCTAAAATTCAATCAATTAAACCACTCCCTAAAATATTCCTATATTGATGCTACCTAGGGAGCAGAATAGCCACCCTGACAATGGTGATTTCACAGTCTTCAAAGCTATCCTTATACTGCCCTCAATAGCTCATAGGTAAGTCGTAAGAAATGTTGGCAGTGAGGTCAAACTCCAGTTGAAAGATAATGATTTACATAGATACCTCAAGCATCAGACAGAGATATAAAATGTGTAAGAAGCAAAATAAATGTACCACTGGTATGGTGTACAATAGTAAGTGACCCTAGTCCATCCCTGTTCTGTCTCTACCTAGCCACCCTGACATGAAAGTGGGGTTCATTAGGGGCTAAGGTGGTAATGAGTGTTGACTAATAGCATTCGAATGTCGGTCCGACGTTTAGGAAAACTTCAATTCGCAAAAAAAATATGAATTTCCTCATGCTTCGAACGAATCAGTTTTTCCTAAAATGGCAGCTGCACATGTTACAAAGTGAAAGTAACTATCTCGGAAATGCGAGATCACCCATAATACTGTACTGCCAGCCAATTCATAGCTTTACTTCTTCCAAATCATCCTTCAAAGTCTCCATGTCCTAGAAAAGTCAGCAATATGCAGAGTGAGAAGGAGCTGGATCTTCCTCATGGCATATTCTCTTCCATATTAGATGATGTGGAAAAGGAGGAAAACCAGATGGCAGAAGAAGGGCTGCCATCTGTAGGGCAAGAGAGCACTAGGGTTGGAGAAGTGGGTATGACCGAGCTGATTAATATTTTCTGTTTACTGTCTAATAATTTGTAGGAGATTGCAGGCAAGAACAGCAATTATATAGATATTGCCCCCCCCCCCCCCCCGCACCTAACCAACCAAACCCCATACCAGCAACAGCCCCCTGTTTAAATGTGCATCTTGCTGCATGGTCATTAACAATGAAGAACTCTCAAATATCAAATAACAATAGACTAATCCCCAAGAAGGGGACAGAGGGAGAGAAAACTTAACATTTAATATTGTCTTAATTAAAATGAAAAAAGCACACTAAAGAACTCAAAATATAACATGGTAGACAAGCCCAGCTGGGCCTAGACAAAACACAAATTGAGTGGGACCAGTATATAAATATAAGTAACGCTATCACGCATCAATGGTTGTAATTAAAGTAGGATTCACCCATGAGACAGGATATTGTGACCGGATACCGTGGAGTGCGTCCCCCAGGTCGATGTTGATTCAAATAAACTGGAAAACCATACATGAAGATGCCAGGAATACTGTTGCAGTATAGATAGGAATCAGGAGTATATTCCCTAGTAAACCCTGTGTCAGGGAAGGGACTGATGATACCCTACCAACTATACAAAGTACTTGCCCCGCAAGGGGCGACCCCGTCCGGATACCTTTCCCTAATGCCGGGCAGTATCCCTAATGCACTCTAAAGAAAGGGGAGTTTCTTTAGCTTGCATTAGGGATACTGCCCGGCATTAGGGAAAGGTATCAGAATGGGGTTGCCCCTTGTGGGGCAAGTACTTCGTATAGATAGGTAGGTTATCATTAGTCCCTTTTCTGACACAGGTTTTACTAGGGAATATACTCCTGATTCCTATCTATACTGCAACAGTATTCCTGGCATCTTCTATGTATGCTTTTCCAGTTTATTTGAATCAACATTGGGGGACGCAACCTGGGGGACGCACTCCACGGTATCCTGTCACGGCATCCTGTCGCATGGGCGAATCCTACTTCGATTGCAACCATTGATGGGTGAGAGCGTTTCTTATATTTATATACTGGTACCACTCAATTTGTGTTTTGTCTAGGCCCAGCTGGGCTTGTCTACCATGTTATAGTTTGAGTTCTTTAGTGTGCTTTTTTCATTTTAAGTAAGACAATATTAAATGTTAAGTTTTATCTCCCTCTGTCCCCTTCTTGGGGATTAGTCTATTGATAACTTCAGCAAAGATGCAAAAACAAATTTTTTGAAACTTCACTTATCTATAGTGGTAATCACAAGGGATAAATACCATTTATATACATATAACAATTGCCACTAGATAGTACTTCAATTTCTGACAGTGGGTATACACCCCTCAATAACAACAGATCATGAGAAAGGCTGGATATAAGCTTAAAGACTATGTACACCTGGTGATGATTTTTTTTTATTCTTACTCATTTTGAGCTAAAAATCTTTTGTTCAATTTGTTTTATTAAAATGATGAACCATTTTCTGTGCACAGCTTTGAGTTTATCTTCTAGCCGAATGTGTTCTTTCTCTCTGCTCCATCAGGAAGGGAGCTAATAGGCGATTGATATATATTTTTTTTGCCCAAAATGAGTAAAATTCAATCATAAAAAAAATTGTCCACAAAGGTGTACGTAGCCTCTTACATATAGTGCACTTCTGATTAAATAGTATCTGATAATCACCAATATAGGATAGCAAACACAAATACCAATAACAGAATCGCTTATTTCATGGTGATTAAGCAGAAGCTGGCAGAAATCAGATGGCAAACACTGCAGAGTGCTGCCTGCATGATATCTTATGGAAATGACACAGGAGCAGTTGCTGTAGAAAGCTTCCTACATCATATGGGAGTGTAGCACATGGATGTGGCATCCAGCTGGAGACCATAAGAAGCTCCAGGGTGCAAGGTGTATTGATAGTGTCATAGAAATACTGGGTGTAATTTATTAAGACTGGCGTTTACAAGCTGGTCTTAATAACCCCTATATTTGGCAGTGGATACACTGAACTTATGAAGAGGCACCGGCACCAGTCTAAATGTAAGCCGGCTTCCTTGCTTCCTTTCTACACCTAAAACAGCCACGCCACGCCTACTTTTTAAACCTGCTGTGAGCGGGAAAGAGTGCAGCAAAAATAACCTTTGTGCCGCAATCTGCGCCAGAAATAAGCCTAACATAGGCATATTTTGGGATACTAAATGACCCCACTATGTTTTGCCCCCTGCTTCCTCTATCAGCTGACAATATAAAAAAAAATCCCACACTGGCAATGCCTGCACACAGCCACTACCAGCAACACTTGCAATATTTCTGCCATCACTGCCACCACCTGAATTTTCCATGGATCAGCTTTTGAGTCTAAATCAACAACAGCAGTTGTGTCACCTGCTACTGAGCTCACCAATGTTGAAACAGATCTACTGTACCTCTGGAAGTTTTTTTTATGTTTGGGCCATAGATTGGCTCCAAACTTTATTGTTGCCACCATCCTCTTTTTCTAATGTTATTTGTATCTTCTTGTGTTCCTGATCTGGTTTCCAGGTACTGCCCAACATGCAATTATCTTCATTGTCATTAGTCCCACCACTTTCTCAGATGTGATATATAATGGGCTCCTTGTCCCCACTCTGATTCTCACTAATATATTTGCTACCACTACTTTGGTTAGCAGTGCCCCTACCACCACCAACACTATGTGCCACCACTACCACAACCAACATAGCTATGCATTTCAGTCATGTCTATTGTCTTGCTCACTGCAGTCCAAATGCTGACTGTTCTCGTACAACTCATCAGCAGAAACACTACCATGAATATTTTCCAAAGGATCCAGGGTGTTGTTGGATAACAAAGAGATTACAGAAAAGAAAAGCTTTTATTGGGACTCAAATTAACTGTTACGAAGGAGGAACAGGAGGAATGCATTGAACCTAACTCTGGATGAAATATGTCAGACTTAGATCTGCTTCCTATGCAATAATAATATGGTACTTATTGGAGAAGAGAGACAACTGTGGTATGCTACTACTAATGGCTGGATTGCTCTTGCTGACAGTGCTGCTGCTGTTACTTGTGCTATAGCCACTCACATTTTCATTGGTAAATGGCTTAGCATGTGTTTCAACTTACCTTAACCCTCCTTTGCCACTTTGTCTTTTATCATAAATTGTATTTTTAACCCAATAAGACACTAATCAGAAGTCAGGTTATCCACAAAAGTGTACTATACTGTGGAACACAGTCCAGTACAATATTACTGTGTCACAGTACAATACATCAGGCACGCTTGTCTTTGATCAACTCAATTTATTAAACTGAATTAAAAAAATTGCCCAGCACAATATAACAAAAAGTATATATTTTTTAACTTTGCAAAAAAATAGTTACAGAAATGTAAATTGAACAGTCGAGTATAATCTAGCTATGATGTAGAACAAATTATAAGGCACACTAGACTCTAATTAACAATATTTAATATAATTTTTATAAATGGTCAATTTGACATAATCCAGCAAAATATAACTATGATGCAGAACAATATGTCAGTCATTTCATTTTGATCAACTGAATTTATTTAGTTAACTTTGTAAAATATTTTTTGAAAAAAGGTCAATTGGAGTACAATATAACTGTGATGCAAAACAGTAAGTCAGGAACATTTTTCTTTGATTAACTGGATTCATTTAATTAATTTTGAAATATTTATTTTCACAAAAAATGGACTGTACAATATAACTGTGAAGCTGAACAATTTGTCAGGCACACACGCCTTGGATCAAGTGAATTTAATTAACTTTAAAATAATTTAAAAATAAATGCTAAGTTGAACAGTCTAGTACACACTGTAACTGTGACCCAGAACAATATTTCAGGCACAATAGTCTCTGATCAACAAAATTTTGTTTAATAAAGTTTGAAATATCTTCTTTTAATAATTGGTTATTTGGACATAGTCTAGTACAGTATAATTGTGAAGCAGAACAATATGTCAGGCACACTAGTTTCCGATCAACTGAATTTTGCCAATTGGACAATAGAATATAAATGTGATTCTGACCAATAAATCAGACAGTACATTATCAGCACCAGGATTAATATTGTAAACGTTTTATGACTGTGAATTATGTGATAAAGTTTAGTATGATCCACATGGATAATAAATTGACTTGTATGGCTTAAAATGCTTCAAACCAGCCAAAGTTACCCAATGACACACTGAATTCTGTTTCTAAAAGCTTTCTCTCTCTCTCAATGAATTGCCACTCTAACTAGTTAGTGTCTTCTCCTCACTGAAAAACACCATCACTGAACCTAAACTAGATGTTTTGTAAGATCTCTGTTTGAAAGATGTCATATCCCTTTTATGTATAGGCCCAGAAAACACATGCAGATTAGGATATTATATAGTGCATATGACAAGTTCACTGAGTTATTTTCTACTTCACAGCTATAGTCCAACATGATTGGATGAGGCTGACTGCAAGGCATTATTGGCAAGCCTGCTACGCTTGCACTGCCCAGGGTCATGTCATCTTCCCCATCTTCTGATCTGTTAAATGAAAGATACCATTTTGAGCAATTTGTGCAGGACAAATTCCAAAAGTTTAGCAAAAACTATTGACTTTTGTAGAATTGATTTGGCCATCTCTAGTTACTATTTCCAGACAGTGTAAACTAACCCATACTTATAATAGCTATTAATTCTCCAATAACTCTCAATTAATTCAAATACATAGCTGCATTTACTGTAATCCAATATTTAGTGTATATTCATATGGTTAACACATACTGTATATTTTTTTCTGGCATTAAGTATTAATAAACATTTAGGAATCTGAAATTAGACATGTGCATTTAATAAAATTGCTTATTTTCTTCAGCCCTGCCAAAATAAAGTAAAATACATTGGCAGTCTATCAGAATACAGTGCAGTAGAAAACATGAAAAAAATCAATGGAGATTTCACATTCAATAAAGACGTGAAGAAGAAGGTAGACATTCTGATTAAAAAGTTCCAGGGATAATTTAACTTCCAAGTTAGATGTCAACCTGGAGTGACACTTTAACTAGCTGAAATATTCTAACACAAAGTATTTTCTTAAACATAGGTGCTAAAATGGATTTCTTGTCAAATGTTCAAATGTAATTTATTTGTCATATCTATTTTTTTTTCCAAACTGCATTTACAATATATTCTACAGTTCAAACTAAATAATTTTTCATGACTCTACACTATAAGGTTCATTTACAAAAAAACATGAAGGATTGTTTCTTAGTAGATGCACCAATAGCACAGTCTGTGCAGCAGTGCAGCTTGTAAATGGAAACTTATATGAAAGTGTCTACAAGTGTGATGAAAAGGGAAGGTTTCTGCAGATTTCCGTGCAGAAAAAAACATAGTATAAAGTACCAGCAAAGTGAATGAGATTTGACAAATCTTATGTACACTGATTTTTTTTCAGTACAGAAACTAACCTGTCATGCAGATCTGTAGCTTGCCAATTGTTTGTGTGGATTTTATGTGCAGATTTCACCCTTTATAGTGTAAAGTTTGAGATTGGGGCAAAACCACAACAAAATCTGCAAGCAATACACAGTATGCAATTTTTTTGGTGTGGAAACAGAGAAATCCATGCAAAAATCTGCATTAAGGATTAGCTAATCAATTCCATCAATACTGAACTTTGTCTTAAATTTCCCCAAAAGTGTGGATTCCAAAGAAATTTTTATGATTCATTTCAGATGAATCAGAGAGAGAAAGTATTTTCAAAACAAAATATAAGTCCCAAATAGGGGTGTTGCTAGGGTCTCAAAAGATCCAGGTACCGGCCCCAATGCATGTGGTCCAATTCTCTAAGTTTCCCCATCGCCTTTAGAGTCTTTACAGTTCCCCCAGGCCTTATATAGCCTCTTGTAGTGCCGATAGTTCTTATAGTGTCAACTATATTGCCTATAGTCCTTATTGTGCACACAGTTCTTATAGTAATCCGTTCTAATATCCCCACTCTTTATAGTGCCACCCTGGTAGTATCCCCACTCTTTATAGTGCCCCCCTGTAGTGTTCCTGGTTCTTAAACTGCTCGCTGTAGTGCCATCAGTCCTTATAGTGCCCACTGTAGTGTCAATAGTACTTTCAGTGCCCTCTGTAGTGCCGAATGGTGTTGAGCATGAATATTCGAATAGCAAATTTTTATCGCGAGTATCACCACTTTGAGAATTCGCTAATATTTAGAATATTGTGCTATACATTTGTTAAATCAAATATTCAGCATTTCTTTTCAATCTGAACACATGATTCCTCTCTGCTTCTTGCTTGTGGGCCAATGAGAAGGAAGCAATGTCAAGTTCACAACAATACTTAGTGCACGAATTAGTAATCTGTAGTCAGACCTGCTAAAATGTGAAGTTGCACGTAGTGCGATAAAATATTCTGATCACTGCTGATTAGCGCAATCGCAAATACATTGGAGCACTTGACTATCTGCATATAAAGCTATTCTAATGTTCTGCCATGCCAAACATTTTCTCCAGTTTCAGGAAACTTATACCAGTTTGAAAAATGTAGCCAAAGTGAATCACTCCTGTATTTCACGTTACGAATTCGCATTACGTGATTATTACATTGCCGATTTTTCACATTCAATAGAATAATCACGAATTCTCGAAATTTGCAAATATATGACGAATATTCTACAAAATATTGCCAAAAGCCCTTTTAGTACCCCTGTAGTGCCCACAGTCATTGTAGTGCCCCCTGTACTGCCCACAGCCCTGAAACTTTCTCCTTATAGTGTCAACAGTCCTTTTTGTGCTCTCCTGAAGTGCCTACAGTCCTCATAATGCCCCCATGTAGTGCCCACAGTCCTTAAGGTGCTCCCTTTAGCGCCCCCACACTTTGATGTGTCCCCCTATAGTGCCCCTAGACCGTATAATGTCCCCTATGCTGCCTAGCAAAAAAATTATAATACTCACCTGATTTTCTCACTGCTGTCAGTAAAACAGCGATGATTCCCAGCTTCTCAAGGGTACGCGTTGACATCAACACACCAGCAGTGTCAAGTTGCAGGTGTGCGATTACATCATCATGCTGTCTAAGACCCGCTTGCATTATACTACTCATAGGCCTTAGGCCTAGTTGCCTGCCGCCTATGATAGATAACAGCGGGATTGGGAGCAATTATCTCCCGTGTTTAGCTGCAGTGATTCAATTGTATTGCCATCCTGAGGACAACAATACAGTTGTATATGTCCTGCAGGCAGTACCCTTAGGTCTGGGACAAAGCATCCAGGGCCCAGATCCCACATTTTTAAACCTAGTAACGCCCCTAGTCCCAGGAGACCAGAGAATGTTATATACCAGCTTTCAGATCAATTAGAACATAGGGCATTTGTTTCAGGTAAACTATATTCCAAATTTTTCACAAATTTGGTGAATTGAACCCAAAACGAATTTTAAGAAATTTCCTCATCTCTAATCTGGCAGAGCGCGCAGGTACCCCAAATGGATTTTTCAGACATTAAAAAAAGGGTGAAAAATTATATACTTTCTAATATACTTAGTGTTCCTTCAGAATTCCATTCCTACCTGCCTTTGTTGAGGTCTCTAGACACCATTCTGTTCAACAAGTTAAAGAACAGGCCATTTAACTTTTCTGACTGATGCGTTTTCTATTTTTTTGTATATGTGTCTTCAAAGGCCTTAACTTTTTTTTACTCATTTTATTTTATTTTTTTCATTTTTCATTTTTCTTTTATTACTTATTTTTTATACACTAAAAAATGTTTAAAAAGGGAAAAGTTGTTTTTATTTTTATTTTTTTAACAGCACAAACTGCAACAACTTTTTAAAATTATATCCCTTTCAATTGTTATCACTTTGATATCAGGGATATAGGGTTATGTCATCAAGTGCTATGCTGAGAAGCTGCAGTGTGGGCTAGTGGTGGTGTTTTTTTATAATTATTTCAGTTTTTTTTTCTTTTTTTTTTACACCATATATGATCATGTAGAACCACTGAAAGACAAAATAACAATATGTTATGCTAACACTATTCCACTGGTGCTTGTGCTCTCCTTGTCTGTATATGCTGCAGTATTGCAGCAGTAATGCACTCCCTGCTGCTTAAAGAAAAAACTGCCTATAAATAGTATAGGTATACTGCGCAACTCCTCTCTGATAAACACACTGATTCCCACACTACAGGCAGCCATTATAACATGCCAATCCAAATCCAAGATTACCTTGCTGCTGATACTGTAACCGTGGCTAATATTCTCTTTATCCTTCTCTGTGAGTTTTAATTCAGGGTATACCGAATTCAGGTATCCATAGCATGGAGTGTTCCCCGGGCGGTGGCGTCACTCTGTATAGGGATGAGCGAACTCGAACTGTATAGTTCGGGTTCGTACCGAATTTTGGGGTGTCCGTGACACGGACCCGAACCCGGACATTTTCGTAAAAGTCCGGGTTCGGGTTCGGTGTTCGTCGCTTTCTTCGCGCTTTTGTGACGCTTTCTTGGCGCTTTTTGAAAGGCTGCAAAGCAGCCAATCAACAAGCGTCATACTACTTGCCCCAAGAGGCCATCACAGCCATGCCTACTATTGGCATGGCTGTGATTGGCCAGAGCACCATGTGACCCAGCCTCTATTTAAGCTGGAGTCACATAGCGCCGCCCGTCACTCTGCTCTGATTAGCGTAGGGAGAGGTTGCGGCTGCGACAGTAGGGCGAGATTAGGCAGATTAACTCCTCCAAAGGACTTGATTAACTGATCGATCTGCAGCTGTGGATCATTGAGCTGCTGATCCTCAATTGCTCACTGTTTTTAGGCTGCCCAGACCGTTTGTCAGTCACATTTTTCTGGGGTGATCGGCGGCCATTTTGTGTCTTGTGGTGCGCCAGCACAAGCTGCGACCAAGTGCATTTAACCCTCAATGGTGTGGTTGTTTTTTGGCTAAAGCCTACATCAGGGTGAAGCTGTCACACCAAGTGCATTTAACCAGCAATAGTCTGTTCATTTTTTGGCCATATACAAAATCAGGGGCAAGCTGCGCCTGTCACCAAGTGCATTTAACCCTCAATGGTGTGGTTGTTTTTTGGCTAAAGCCTACATCAGGGTGAAGCTGTCACACCAAGTGCATTTAACCAGCAATAGTCTGTTCATTTTTTGGCCATATACTAAATCAGGGGCAAGCTGCGCCTGTCACCAAGTGCATTTAACCCTCAATGGTGTGGTTGTTTTTTGGCTAAAGCCTACATCAGGGTGAAGCTGTCACACCAAGTGCATTTAACCAGCAATAGTCTGTTTATTTTTTGGCCATATCCCAGTCTAATTCTGTCACTAAATCCATACCGGTCACCCAGCGCCTAAATACTAGGCCTCAAATTTATATCCCGCTAAATCTGTCCTTAGTGCTGTAG
The DNA here is from genome assembly GCF_014858855.1 of Bufo gargarizans. Taxonomy (NCBI): domain Eukaryota; kingdom Metazoa; phylum Chordata; class Amphibia; order Anura; family Bufonidae; genus Bufo; species Bufo gargarizans. Next base: position 421,370,936 of record NC_058080.1, on the reverse strand, counting down.
CTGGGCGAGTTATTTAGTGTCCGTTCAAGCACATTTCTTGTTCTGGGTTGAAATACAATTCCCAATTTAGCAATTTCATAATTTAGTGGTTTCTGCTATATCAGAGCTATTTGAAATCTATCCCTAAAAGGGTATATAATATTCAAGGTGCACATTGGGTCATTCAGAATAACTTCACACACACCCGCTACTGTGTATTTCCAAGTCTAATTCTGGCACTAAACCCATACCTGTCACCCAGCGCCTAAATACTAGGCCTCAAATTTATATCCAGCTAAATCTGTCCCTAGTGCTGTAGCTGGGCGAGTTATTTAGTGTCCGTTCAAGCACATTTCTTGTTCTGGGTTGAAATACAATTCCCAATTTAGCAATTTCATAATTTAGTGGTTTCTGCTATATCAGAGCTATTTGAAATCTATCCCTAAAAGGGTATATAATATTCAAGGTGCACATTGGGTCATTCAGAATAACTTCACACACACCCGCTACTGTGTATTTCCAAGTCTAATTCTGGCACTAAACCCATACCTGTCACCCAGCGCCTAAATACTAGGCCTCAAATTTATATCCCGCTAAATCTGTCCTTAGTGCTGTAGCTGGGCGAGTTATTTAGTGTCCGTTCAAGCACATTTCTTGTTCTGGGTTGAAATACAATTCCCAATTTAGCAATTTCATAATTTAGTGGTTTCTGCTATATCAGAGCTATTTGAAATCTATCCCTAAAAGGGTATATAATATTCAAGGTGCTATTTGAAATCTATCCCTAAAAGGGTATATAATATTCAAGGTGCACATTGGGTCATTCAGAATAACTTCACACACACCCGCTACTGTGTATTTCCAAGTCTAATTCTGGCACTAAACCCATACCTGTCACCCAGCGCCTAAATACTAGGCCTCAAATTTATATCCCGCTAAATCTGTCCTTAGTGCTGTAGCTGGGCGAGTTATTTAGTGTCCGTTCAAGCACATTTCTTGTTCTGGGTTGAAATACAATTCCCAATTTAGCAATTTCATAATTTAGTGGTTTCTGCTATATCAGAGCTATTTGAAATCTATCCCTAAAAGGGTATATAATATTCAAGGTGCACATTGGGTCATTCAGAATAACTTCACACACACCCGCTACTGTGTATTTCCAAGTCTAATTCTGGCACTAAACCCATACCTGTCACCCAGCGCCTAAATACTAGGCCTCAAATTTATATCCCGCTAAATCTGTCCTTAGTGCTGTAGCTGGGCGAGTTATTTAGTGTCCGTTCAAGCACATTTCTTGTTCTGGGTTGAAATACAATTCCCAATTTAGCAATTTCATAATTTAGTGGTTTCTGCTATATCAGAGCTATTTGAAATCTATCCCTAAAAGGGTATATAATATTCAAGGTGCACATTGGGTCATTCAGAATAACTTCACACACACCCGCTACTGTGTATTTCCAAGTCTAATTCTGGCACTAAACCCATACCTGTCACCCAGCGCCTAAATACTAGGCCTCAAATTTATATCCCGCTAAATCTGTCCTTAGTGCTGTAGCTGGGCGAGTTATTTAGTGTCCGTTCAAGCACATTTCTTGTTCTGGGTTGAAATACAATTCCCAATTTAGCAATTTCATAATTTAGTGGTTTCTGCTATATCAGAGCTATTTGAAATCTATCCCTAAAAGGGTATATAATATTCAAGGTGCACATTGGGTCATTCAGAATAACTTCACACACACCCGCTACTGTGTATTTCCAAGTCTAATTCTGGCACTAAACCCATACCTGTCACCCAGCGCCTAAATACTAGGCCTCAAATTTATATCCAGCTAAATCTGTCCCTAGTGCTGTAGCTGGGCGAGTTATTTAGTGTCCGTTCAAGCACATTTCTTGTTCTGGGTTGAAATACAATTCCCAATTTAGCAATTTCATAATTTAGTGGTTTCTGCTATATCAGAGCTATTTGAAATCTATCCCTAAAAGGGTATATAATATTCAAGGTGCACATTGGGTCATTCAGAATAACTTCACACACACCCGCTACTGTGTATTTCCAAGTCTAATTCTGGCACTAAACCCATACCTGTCACCCAGCGCCTAAATACTAGGCCTCAAATTTATATCCCGCTAAATCTGTCCTTAGTGCTGTAGCTGGGCGAGTTATTTAGTGTCCGTTCAAGCACATTTCTTGTTCTGGGTTGAAATACAATTCCCAATTTAGCAATTTCATAATTTAGTGGTTTCTGCTATATCAGAGCTATTTGAAATCTATCCCTAAAAGGGTATATAATATTCAAGGTGCACATTGGGTCATTCAGAATAACTTCACACACACCCGCTACTGTGTATTTCCAAGTCTAATTCTGGCACTAAACCCATACCTGTCACCCAGCGCCTAAATACTAGGCCTCAAATTTATATCCCGCTAAATCTGTCCTTAGTGCTGTAGCTGGGCGAGTTATTTAGTGTCCGTTCAAGCACATTTCTTGTTCTGGGTTGAAATACAATTCCCAATTTAGCAATTTCATAATTTAGTGGTTTCTGCTATATCAGAGCTATTTGAAATCTATCCCTAAAAGGGTATATAATATTCAAGGTGCACATTGGGTCATTCAGAATAACTTCACACACACCCGCTACTGTGTATTTCCAAGTCTAATTCTGGCACTGAACCCATACCTGTCACCCAGCGCCTAAATACTAGGCCTCAAATTTATATCCCGCTAAATCTGTCCTTAGTGCTGTAGCTGGGCGAGTTATTTAGTGTCCGTTCAAGCACATTTCTTGTTCTGGGTTGAAATACAATTCCCAATTTAGCAATTTCATAATTTAGTGGTTTCTGCTATATCAGAGCTATTTGAAATCTATCCCTAAAAGGGTATATAATATTCAAGGTGCACATTGGGTCATTCAGAATAACTTCACACACACCCGCTACTGTGTATTTCCAAGTCTAATTCTGGCACTAAACCCATACCTGTCACCCAGCGCCTAAATACTAGGCCTCAAATTTATATCCCGCTAAATCTGTCCTTAGTGCTGTAGCTGGGCGAGTTATTTAGTGTCCGTTCAAGCACATTTCTTGTTCTGGGTTGAAATACAATTCCCAATTTAGCAATTTCATAATTTAGTGGTTTCTGCTATATCAGAGCTATTTGAAATCTATCCCTAAAAGGGTATATAATATTCAAGGTGCACATTGGGTCATTCAGAATAACTTCACACACACCCGCTACTGTGTATTTCCAAGTCTAATTCTGGCACTAAACCCATACCTGTCACCCAGCGCCTAAATACTAGGCCTCAAATTTATATCCCGCTAAATCTGTCCTTAGTGCTGTAGCTGGGCGAGTTATTTAGTGTCCGTTCAAGCACATTTCTTGTTCTGGGTTGAAATACAATTCCCAATTTAGCAATTTCATAATTTAGTGGTTTCTGCTATATCAGAGCTATTTGAAATCTATCCCTAAAAGGGTATATAATATTCAAGGTGCACATTGGGTCATTCAGAATAACTTCACACACACCCGCTACTGTGTATTTCCAAGTCTAATTCTGGCACTAAACCCATACCTGTCACCCAGCGCCTAAATACTAGGCCTCAAATTTATATCCCGCTAAATCTGTCCCTAGTGCTGTAGCTGGGCGAGTTATTTAGTGTCCGTTCAAGCACATTTCTTGTTCTGGGTTGAAATACAATTCCCAATTTAGCAATTTCATAATTTAGTGGTTTCTGCTATATCAGAGCTATTTGAAATCTATCCCTAAAAGGGTATATAATATTCAAGGTGCACATTGGGTCATTCAGAATAACTTCACACACACCCGCTACTGTGTATTTCCAAGTCTAATTCTGGCACTAAACCCATACCTGTCACCCAGCGCCTAAATACTAGGCCTCAAATTTATATCCCGCTAAATCTGTCCTTAGTGCTGTAGCTGGGCGAGTTATTTAGTGTCCGTTCAAGCACATTTCTTGTTCTGGGTTGAAATACAATTCCCAATTTAGCAATTTCATAATTTAGTGGTTTCTGCTATATCAGAGCTATTTGAAATCTATCCCTAAAAGGGTATATAATATTCAAGGTGCACATTGGGTCATTCAGAATAACTTCACACACACCCGCTACTGTGTATTTCCAAGTCTAATTCTGGCACTAAACCCATACCTGTCACCCAGCGCCTAAATACTAGGCCTCAAATTTATATCCCGCTAAATCTGTCCTTAGTGCTGTAGCTGGGCGAGTTATTTAGTGTCCGTTCAAGCACATTTCTTGTTCTGGGTTGAAATACAATTCCCAATTTAGCAATTTCATAATTTAGTGGTTTCTGCTATATCAGAGCTATTTGAAATCTATCCCTAAAAGGGTATATAATATTCAAGGTGCACATAGGGTCATTCAGAATAACTTCACACACCCGCTACTGTGCATTTCCAAATCTAATTCTGTCACTAAACCCATACCTGTCACCCAGCGCCTAAATACTAGGCCTCAAATTTATATCCCGCTAAATCTCTCGTTACCGCTGTCCTGTTGTGGCTGGGAAAGTTATTTAGTGTCCGTCAAAGCACATTTTTTGTTCTGGGTTGAAATACAATTCCCAATTTAGCAATTTCATAATTTAGTCGTTTCTGCTATATCAGAGCTATTTGAAATCTATCCCTAAAAGGGTAGATCATATTGAAGGTGCACATAGGGTCATTCAGAATAACTTCACACACACGCTTCTGTGCATTTCCAAGTCTAATTCTGTCACTAAATCCATACCGGTCACCCAGCGCCTAAATACTAGGCCTCAAATTTATATCCCGCTGAATTTGAATACAATACATTGGGCCAAATAATATATTTGTTGTTGTGGTGAACCATAACAATGAGAAAAACATCTAGTAAGGGACGCGGACGTGGACATGGTCGTGGTGGTGTTAGTGGACCCTCTGGTGCTGGGAGAGGACGTGGCCGTTCTGCCACATCCACACGTCCTAGTGTACCAACTACCTCAGGTCCCAGTAGCCGCCAGAATTTACAGCGATATATGGTGGGGCCCAATGCCGTTCTAAGGATGGTAAGGCCTGAGCAGGTACAGGCATTAGTCAATTGGGTGGCCGACAGTGGATCCAGCACGTTCACATTATCTCCCACCCAGTCTTCTGCAGAAAGCGCACAGATGGCGCCTGAAAACCAACCCCATCAGTCTGTCACATCACCCCCATGCATACCAGGGAAACTGTCTCAGCCTCAAGTTATGCAGCAGTCTCTTATGCTGTTTGAAGACTCCGCTGGCAGGGTTTCCCAAGGGCATCCACCTAGCCCTTCCCCAGCGGTGAAAGACATAGAATGCACTGACGCACAACCACTTATGTTTCCTGATGATGAGGACATGGGAATACCACCTCAGCATGTCTCTGATGATGACGAAACACAGGTGCCAACTGCTGCGTCTTTCTGCAGTGTGCAGACTGAACAGGAGGTCAGGGATCAAGACTGGGTGGAAGACGATGCAGGGGACGATGAGGTCCTAGACCCCACATGGAATGAAGGTCGTGCCACTGACTTTCACAGTTCGGAGGAAGAGGCAGTGGTGAGACCGAGCCAACAGCGTAGCAAAAGAGGGAGCAGTGGGCAAAAG